>NC_091392.1:154214229-154856520 GCF_032191515.1 Phaenicophaeus curvirostris
AAACTAGCAAATCCTCCTTCTCAGTTGAAGAAACTTGCTATTGTCAGCAGAGAAATAAATCACCCAGCCTGGTATTGTTGTAGAAAGCATATTCTATTGATATTGTTTCTTGATACATGTAGACAAACAGCACACTTTGGATTAGGTCCTCATAGTAATACACCTATTTTTCAGTTTGCAAATGGTGAAGACTGAATAAAGAATAAAGTCATTCAGCAATCCAGGCACAGAAACCAATACTAAGCAATAACTGAAAATTATGTTTGCTTGAAAACTGCTGAGAATACTGATAAGTTTCAACTGAAAAGAAAATTAAAGTCAGCATTAAAATTGCAAAACCTTTTTATTCTTAGGTACAATTGTTCCAAGTTTTAAGAAACAGCAACAGAGAACACTGAGTACAGTCCTTCAGCCTCCAAAAACACTCAAGACAACCCACAAATGTTAGAAGACATTTCCTATGGTTATCTGGATAACCCTAGACAATTCATATGCAGTTACTAGGTTATGGAGGCATAGACTCAGACTCAGTAATGAAATGTGCCTACTAAGAATAATGGCTCTTTCAGAAAAGTGTATCTCTAATCAAGTGTGTTATGCACCACTGAATTTTTGTTCAAGGGCCTTGCTGTTTAATAGCTGTTTGGTGGCATTTGGAGCTGGATGCTGTTATTAAACAATGTAAAAAAAGCTATTTGTTTCCTGGCAGGAGTTGTTAGCCCTTTTACTCTCACTTAGAGTCAAATAAAATGATCCTCAAGTTAAGTAACTAAAGAGAAGGTAAAGTATTTGATCATGAAAAAAAAAAATTACAGCCTATTCTCAGACTTGCAATCCTTTCAGCTGTTGTAGAATTTAATTTTTATGTCTTTTCACAGTATCAGACTAGTGTCCAAAATCTAGATGCAATGAAACCACCAAAGCATTTGGCTTTTTCCAGAGATTCAGAAATAATGCTATCATTCCCAGTAACTCCTTTATAAAATAATAATTAAAAAAAATAAAACCACAGATGTCTATGAAAATCTGATCACTTTTACTCAAAGACTGTCTACAAGGGCAATTTAGAAAGTTAGAGTTAACTTTCCTCAACATCCACACAGCAGTCACTTATTGAATCAATTTTTGTGAAACTTGGGATTCTTCTGTCCAGACAGGTACAGCTAAACAAGTAACAACAGACACATATCATTCTAATCTGTGCTTGAATCCAATGGCTAATTTAACATTCTAATCTAAACAGATAGGATTAATTTTGAGCAGGAAGGTCACACTCAGTGGCCTAACTTAAGGTATCTAAAGCCACTTGAGATATACTAATATTTCATCACATACTCATCTGCTAATTGTGAAGGACTAGCTAATTGCTAAGGTTGTGAAGGACTTCTTTTGACATATGCCAGCACTATAGACTTCCTAAAGCTCTGAAATGGCCCAAGATACCTATTTTTAGACAGTTGAAGCGAGCCTGCAGGGCCTATTCATCTCTACAGTTTACAAAAAGTTTAAAAAGCCTGACTCAGATTTTGCTATCCATGTCTGATGAGATGACTTTGAGGCACAATGAACATGTACATCCGACCCTGCTAAGGGCCAGGCTTAAAATGGACATTTTAAATTGCCTTTGAAAACTCATATTTAATATAGTAATAGACTAGGGGAATTCACAGAAGCCTAGATTCATTCTATCCAACTGTGTATGCTTAAATAAATAGGCTCACCTGATCTCCCTGTGCATGCCAGCCTGTCTAAAGCCTAAATGGACAGTCTTGTGGTCTTGAACCAGTGCTCAGGCAAGATAAAATCCACATGTAACACAGTTTATTTTCAACAGATAGTTTGGTTATGGCCACTCAGTTTGATCAACATAGACACAAACTATGTCCTGCAACTTATTTATAAGGCCAAATATCTGCTCCACATTTGTTTCATTTACTAATATAGGTGTATTTTGTATGAATACCACAGTTCCTTACTGCAAACAATCCTAACTAACATGCATGGTTGTGCTTATGCCTTAGTTTTCACATATATCTCTGTGGAAACCCATAGCTACATACCATGAAGATATTCAGACTTGGCCTCAGGGTCAGAGAACTGTTTTGCATAGCTGTCCATCCTAGTTATTATTCATCTACACTTCTGTTCAAACAACTTATGTTGTTTCAAAGGTGTGGACTGCTATTTAAGTGTGCTTGTAAATAATTCTGATAAGCATCATAAAAAACTTGAGTCAGTAATTATCATTTTCCCATATCAAGATTAATATTTTGACATTATTTTTCCTCCAGAATTTAAATGAGAAGTCAAAATATCAAGATTATACAAAGCTAAAGGTTTCAGAAAAAAATATATTGAATAATGTCATTCATTTCCATTTGATTTTTTTTTAATTTAAAAAAATAGTTCAAAATTAGAGAGGGTATGCTTTGGTCTTGAAGGAATTGCACTGAGATATTTTATATATCTATTCTCTTTCATGTGTCAAACGCTTTAGTCGCAATATTTCTAAGATAACTGCAACATTATACATCTATTCTTTTTGCATAAATCCTTGTGCATCCATACGGAAAAATATACAGTGTATAATAGTCTACTACTACTGTTACCCTGGTTGATAAGATTTACAGCTTAGTATTTTCTTCCTAAGTGTGTTAATGGATGTCTCAAAATAAAACTGTCCGAGATAGATATGGCATGAAGGACATGATTCCAGAAGACGGCTTCTAGCACTTACCACTTAAGACCTTATCACAAAAATACCAGGCCTGCAGACTCAGAAAACTGATTTAGTTGTCTTCAAAGCCTCGGATGTTTTTTGATGAAAAACTAATGCTGAAGAAACTTGTTGCAGAGTAAGCATTTTTAGGATTTGCAATTATTCTTTTAGGGGCAGAGATCAGAAAAGACAGGCTAGTTTGAAAGGGCACTTAAAGCACCCCATTTGTGTTAGAAGAAACAAAAGGTACAATAGAATCCCTTCAATGGCAGAGCAAAATTTCAGGCATGGGCTATTCGTAATTTTCTCAGTTCTTTCTAGTTTTTTATAAGGCTTTTGGAAGATATTTAGAATATTGTAATAGTAAAGGGGCAGAATCATAAGTGGTTTAGATATTTTGTTTGTACAAATCTTATGGGAAATACGATTTCTGTCCTTGTAAATTATTTATATCAGAAGGTGTACATCCGAGGTTTCCTATACAAGAAAGCAAGGTGTTTCTAAACTCCATTTCAACACATTAAGAAGTATATGGTTAACCTGGAAAATACATTTCTCATATTTTTGGCAATTTTTTATTGAAATATATTTTGTTATTTGCTCAAGAATTCCCATGTGACTTTCTCTTCTTTCCAAAGTGTCATCAGTGAACAAGCAATTTTAACCCCTTCAAGTTCTACAGATTATTGAATTAGATATCACTTTACAGAGAAAACCTATTCTTTTTAACAAAAAACTGTTTGGAAAATAGTTTCCAGTTCTTGAAGTAAGCTCTATCCTTATGAAATCATTTGAATGGTTCAGAAGACTTACAGTACTTAATACCTTCTATAGCTGTTTCAAAATAACAGAAGATAATTTGAAATATATAGTTTGTATAACTGCTATTTATCACAACAAAGAAGTCACGTTTAGAGAAAATCAAACTAATGCTGTTAGTCTTATCAATCTGTTATTTCCTCTGGTACATACCTCAGTTGTACATAAGCAGTGTTCCATGAATCCACATAATGTGTAAATTAAAATGTTAAGTGGATTAGCCAATTTTAAGATTTTGATGTGTTTGGTAAGAATAGAATGTTAGCAAAATGTGGAAGAATTTGCAATAAATTTAACTGTCAATTTTAATATTTTCATGTTTCCCTTTAAAGATGTTACTGCCAAACTACAATTTCAAATAGAAGAGATTATACTCTCTGATAAAAGTCACATTCATGTAATGGCTTACTTTAAGAAGCAATTTGGCACAAAATATTAATGCTGAATACTGGGAGAGCTCAGAAATCACACTTTTAACCATTTGGTCTAATGTCCATCCCTATAAATGAAATAGATAAATGAGCTTTTGAAGAACTTAATTATAATACTCCTGGGAAGAAAAAGAGTTTTTTCCTGTAAAATACAATATTCCGAGCGCTCTCATATCAAGTGGCAGCTAATAACATTCCCAGTCAGAAATACTAGTTTGACTCTGCTTCAGTCTGAATCATATTTTTGTACAAAATGTAGTCCAGTAGCAATCATAAAGTAATTCCATTTTTCTTTTCTAGGACATGCTCAAAATTAACCACGGACACAGCCTTTTAAGATGCCTACACTGAATCCCTTACGCACAGACTTTTACTGCCAGCTCACTGTCAGGATTATTCTGGACTATTCTAAATAGTTCTCTTCAAAAAAAATATGCCACAGAAAAGCCCACTCCTCAGCTATGTGGGTGTAAACCAGCTTGTTCTCCTCTGGGTTCTGACCAAGGACCAGACCCCAGCCCTCATTTATTTAGCAAAATCATCATAACTGTAGGATTCTGCTGTCTCTGAGACATACACAGTGTCAAAGTGTTTCAGCACATATCTCTCACACTTTAAAGGGAGATTCAAGAATGTTTCTTCTCTTGGCTTTAGATTGTCAGTTATTTGCACTTTACACAGAGAGCTTGAAATGGAATTTTTCTAGTGGTGGGTTACAGCCACTGAAGAAAACAAGGATGATACTGAACTGAAGAAAACAAAGATGTTGGAACACAGTGCAAAGTCTAGGGGAACTATGTCAAAAATCTTAGATTTTTTTTTAAATCAGTTCTTCGATCATTTCTGCTCTCTTCGTAAATATAGTGTCTTTTTTTCAAAATTGATAATTATCAATGTTTTCTGTTTCTTTTCAAGATAGGTCTGGTTATCTTGTTGATAGATGTCTATCACAAGTACTATTTTCTTTGATTTCTGCTGAAATAAGGTAAAACTGTTAGCAAAGTAAAAGATACTCAGTTTTTTTTAAAAGTAATAGCATCTTCATGATCTGACAAACTACTTAATTTAGAACAAGAGAGAATAAGCAATAATAGAAGTCAGGCATATATACGATGCTGTTTTAAATGAGACAGCAATGGCACTTACTACTAGATCTTTTTTTTCATGCTGAAAACTGTATCTACCACTCTTGTGATGACATGTCATATTTTGCTACTGTTCTTTTCCAGATGAATCTTGCCCTCATGTCTGTTGCACTTTTATTTCTACAAAATTATGTTGCATATTGATTAGTACAAGCCACGATGGAATTTAAAGTCTAAACAAAGGAGAGGTTTGTGGGAGTTCTTGTCAACACAAAATGTTAAAACCATTTTGAATTTTTAAAACCCAAGGGATAAGAGCAAATATCGTGCTCCATTTTAAGTGACTCTGTCCATTTGAGAAATGTCCTTCCAATATAATGAAACTTTTTTAAATTGTAGGTCAAACAACCTGCTTGGGGATTTCATTTTTATTCTGTGCTCATGGTGCTGCAAATGATTAAAATGCAGTGGACTAAGAACTGTGTAGGAATACGGATAAATCTTTGCTCAGAAATGTTGTAGAACAAAGTTGAATGAACAATTAAACAGACATATAGGATTACACTTCTATTGCATTATTATACTTTCTATTGCATCTATTCTAAATCTAAAAGAACATCTATGAAATTCAATGCTGCCAGAAAAGCCTCTTAGGAGGAAAAATATTAATGACTAGTACAATAAGAATTCACTTTCTTTGCATTCCATCTATCAGCCTCTTTTGCAATGGTGAAAAGCAAACTGGAGGCACATTAAGGCATTTTGCAACTTCTAGAAAGTTGTTTCAGGGAGCTGTCAATCTGGGAGTGTTCTAGTTTTTCTCATCCTAGAATCATCAAATCATCAAGGCTGAAAAAGACCTCTAAGATCATGAAGTCCAACCATCAGCCCAGTATCATCATGCCTACTATACCATGTCATGAAGTGTCACTTCTACACTTTTTTTAACACCTCCAGGGATGGTAGCTCCAACGTAGCAGTATAAGGCTTTCTAATGCTTACTGAAAGAGCAGGAAATTAAAAAACATAACATTTTAATCTATCATGGATACTTTGGCCTAGGCCTCTTCTTACTACATGCAATTGCACATCCTAAAAAAAAATCACCTCTATAGAGTATAGATGTTGTATAGACACACAAGAATGAGACTTTTTACCCTTATTCATACAGTACAGTTCAAATTAATTGATTAAGAATTAATTTAGGGTTGTTCTATGATCTGATCACAGTGCTCCCTTCTGACACGCTGGTTTAAGTGTACACAAATAAATATAGAGCAGCATAATGACTATCCTAGCTCTGTAGAAAAGAAACTACCATATATTTCTAACTTTGTCAAGAAAATCTGTAGGGAAATGTCTAGACCATATGCTTGATGTTGCATATAAGACAAGAATTGACCTTCTAGATAGAAATGTTCAAGCCAAAAGCCTTAGCTGTGCCCTTTCAATTTGCTTTACTTACTTCATATTCAGTATACAACAAGCACACTAGAGGATTGAAAACTGATGGTTGTCACATCTGAGAGGCAGTAATAGCCCTCATTACATCTGCCACTGCAACTAAAAATGCAGATTCAGCTGACAAACCATCTAAATTTGGCTGTAGGATAAAAAGCAACTTAGCAGATCAGAGCTTAAAAATACCCTTCTCCTTCATTCTGTTATTCCAGCTTTACACTAGTAGTGCACTGAATTCAGCAAATGTGCACTTGCAGAAAATCATAAAACAGCAGATCAGGCCTCTTTATTCTATTCCAGGACAAACCTTGAATCTCTTAAATACAGCCATGGTCAAAGACATGTTGATCTTCTGCAGAACTGACAAAATTTTGTTTTTAAATACTGCCTTCTCCATTCTAATGTCACATAATCTGTAAAAGCAGTCTATAGAAGTGTGGTTAAAAGGATCTACCCATTGCAAGTTTTCATAATCTTAAGGATCCTACTGGGAAGAGTCAGGCTGATGGAGAGTGATTACAAAGACCCTTATTTCAGCTTGATAACGAAGCAATTGCACGCTTTCCAAATGCTTCCATAGAAAGAAAATGGACTCAGGTAAAACCACCTTCTTCTTTCAGAGCAACATTATACCCATTTACAGGAGACCCTATTGATTTATCTCAGTGGTTTAAGGCTTAAACTGCATACAAAACCCTTCCATCCTCCACTCTGATTTCAGAGAACTGCAGAGAAAAGAACAACCCTGAAAACCCTGAGTGACAGGTGGGGCTGTGGAAACATAACAAATAGAAGGGCAATGGATAAGCCTTAGACATAGTTGGTTTGATTGTATTGCATCACAGTGTTTGAAAGCCATTCCTATTAAAAAGCCAGCAATATCATAAGAGGATTTGCAATGTTAGCAATGTATGGAAATCTATTCCACCTAACACCAAAGTGTAGTAAAGTGAGTTGTTTCAGCCTAAAGAAGCAGCTTATGGTATTTACATGCAAAATTCCAAGAGGCAAACAAATCAACAGCTTTTCTGTAAGTCTCCTTTTAAACTAGAAGGAAATGGAAGAAGTTTTGAGCACCTCCTGTGTGACGGCAGATGATATTTATTTTGCAAGTAATTTTCCAGTTCTCTGCATAGTCTTTTAAATATAATATGATAACACTTTGTATTTTTAAAAATGTTAGCATGTATTTTGGAGTTTTCTAGAGAAGCTGAAAGAGTATAGAATTGATAGAGTCATGACTGGAAGACACAGGATCAGAATAAGTGAGGAGCAGAGGCAGATGCTAGTAAATCAAGGAACTTCTGGTAAGAGAGACTATGTGCGTACAGCACACAAAAGCAATTTCCACCAGAAGATTTTCAAAACTTTATCATGTAAATGAAGGTCATTGCAGGAAGTGCAAGGCAACTGCACAGTCTGTAACTTGCTTTCATATAGGAACAATTATAAAACTACTATGACTGTGTAATAAGAATTAGTTTTCATTACCCTGCTTATTTATTTATATCTTTGTTCTGTTTTGTATATCCCTTGGATAACAGTATTATTTATTAAACTTTAATTAGAGTACAGAAAGATCAATACAATTATCCCATTTTTTTTGTGATAGATGCTTGAGCTGATGTTTTAGAAGCAAATCCTTAAAGTTTATTCTAGCCCTTATTGCTTTCTGTCAAATCTTGGCAGGATGGTTACGTAATCTGGTATTTTTTTAGAAAAAGGATTATATCAAATTACAAAATTAATCCAATTATCAGATTGATAGTATACTTTCAAAATAAATCCCTTAAACTCTACAGGATCAATATGGATTTCAGTAGTTCTGCTTAGCTATCAGTCCTCAGAATAACAGAGTATTATCTATTCAGTGGCACTTGGTACAGGGAAGTTCTAGCAATGCAGCTGGTACAGAACGAATAAAGTCATTCCCAGGTAAAAGTTAACGTTGAGGCTATGGTTTAACAGTCACCTGCCCAAATTGTATTTTGATTAGGATCAGAATATAATCTGAATCCCAATACTAAACTTTTCTACAGAGAACTCAGTATGGGTAATACTTAAATTTCAAATATAAATTAAAGAAATAATCAGATTATAGAAATTAATAAATTACTGCTGCTGAACATACAGAGACATTACTGTATATAACGGTTTAACATTGTGCAACAATTCCTGTTGAATCATCTTAGATGTTTCAAAAAGCTCAGCTCTGTAAAAAGCCCATGCCAAACACAAGCAGAACTCAGAGAGTCTGGTAAAAAAAAAGGAACAATAAATAATAAATAAAATCTTTGTCTCATGTATGATGATATTAAGAGGCTAGAAAGTACAAATAATTGCACAGAAATAAAAAAAAAAGAAAAATAGTAAGCAAATAGAAGGCAAATTGCTTTTTAATAGAAAATTGTATTTCTTCTGCATTTTTTAAGACAATGGATTTGTTCATTGCTTTTCTTAATAATTCTTTAATAGCTATTCAAAGAACAAGAGGTTATTCTCACCTTAATACTTTCCCAGGAGAATACTTCATTATTAAAATTATCTTCCAGTTTCAGTCATTTGGGGTGAGAAATAATGTATGTTTGTGTTTGTACAAAAAATGTCTCAACGAGTAAATGAGCTGTCAGAGACGTGTTGAAAACTGGAAAGATTAAGGCACTACTCTTGTTTTCTTGAAAGCCCTAATTCAAAATTCAAGACGCAAAATTCAAATGCATTTCTCAAATACAAGTTAGCAAAAAAAAACATTGCAACCAGAGGAATAAACAGTTATGTATTAATTCTGCTACAAATAAATACAGATAGTCTTATAAAAACATGTGTATGTCTATGTAATGAGATTTTAATTCTCCTTTATTTTTGGAACTCAGCTTTTCAAATTTTAGCACTATGCTTGAACTACAGAACCCTATAGAAATGTAATATACTAAGTAAGTCAATGTGAAAAGCTATTTCCCCCTAAAACTATTTTGAGAGCCTGAGGTTTATACACTTACATGCCTCAAAAGGATAAGACTCATGTCTGCTACATCTCCTGCAAAAAAAAATATAGGTCTGCAGTCCTCACATGATGGTTCTGGAGAAGTTCTTTTTCATGTCTCAAAACTTTACTTAAAAGTAAATCTTCATATTTCTCTCTCAGTACTTGTTATCAAATACCATTATGACTGTGATCCATGAGGCATAATAAATTTTAATATTCCCAAAAGGGGAAATGCATAAAATTAATCTAAATTTCTAGCATGAAGAATATCTATGAATATATAAACATTATAAACCACAATGATGTTATACAGAAAAAAATATTTCCCTAGTGTATATGTTCTAATAAGGAAGACTGACCAGAAAAAAGAATTATCTCAAAGAGTTTATGGCAATTGTGAATGGCTTTTGAATTAAATACAATTTCCCTAATCTGTAGCAACCTAATAAGGCTTCCGTATGAAGCTTATTGCCAAGGCAATCTCTCCTGTGCAAAGTCTGTAGGAAGTAAGTTTAAGCTGGAAATAAGTAAAAGAATCTTCCTTTAGGAAGAATCTTTGCCCTTTTCATTCTTTTATCCTTCTGTTTACATTTTAGTGAGCGGCTTTTTTCTTCTCATTTTCTCCATACTTCCATGCCTTCAGAGGTCAACCTGAACACTTTTTAAATTAATTTGTACCATATAAAGGAGTTACTGTTAGACTGAGAACATAACACTGTATTTAAGCTAGTATCTGTGAAGAAAAGAAGGGTGCAGCCTTCTCTCTCTACCATCTCTCTGCTTCTAGCATGTTGTTCTTATCCTGTGCAGCAGAAATGTAGCTCTAACTATAAGGACATTGCATATTTACCCCTCTTTATAGATTCCTTTCACCTTACTTTTCCATCACATCTCTGTTTGAAGCTACCTGACATGTACGTAATATATCTAAGTACAAAATGGTTTAAGTTTCCATCACTATAGTCCAAAGTGATTTCTTATAAGAGTGGCAACTGTACTCTTGGTATTTTTTTTCATGTTCCTCAAAGGCATGTTTGGTCCTACTTCACTGACAAAAAAAAAAAAGTAAAACTTTTATTTTAAAATGCTATAATTTGGACACTAGACAGATTAAGATACATCTTGTCAGAAATCATTTGCTTCACTTAATTTTATAAGCCATCACTGCGGTTCTTGTATCTTGAAATATTTTTACCAGTTTGAATTTTTTTGCTAGTTCAACGAATAGTTCCTAGTGCCAGTTAATGTAATCTTTGAGAAGATTTTAGTTGTCTCCCCTTTTGCTGCTACTTGTCACTGCATTATATATATACTTCTTGTGGTGACTAAGGAATTTTTTGACTATTAGCTATTACGAAGAGTCATGTAACAGTTATTGTATTCAGGAAAAAATAACCTGTTATTGTCTCTAAATTAATTTTTTATTTTAGTATCAGCTATTTTATAGAACAACAATCTGGGCCTTAAGGATTTTATTTTCACCTGTGATACATTTATTTCAAGTGATTTGTAGAAAATATTTAACTCGTATCTCTTATATCTGAAGGCAAATAAAACCGAAGAATTTTGAAGTTTTCAGATTTGAATAGCTGCACATTCTATTGATAACATTTAGGCACTATTCTCAGATAAGTTACATCCATGTTCACAGTCTTTCACAAGCGGAGCAGGATTCTGAATGCTGGTTTTCCTTGGTCCAGTTGAATAACTAGAAACATCATCCATAATAATTTTCAATTGATGCTAATATATGTGCCATAACTAGCTTTGGCTTTCTTAAGCTATTCATTTAGTAATGGGATAACATGAAAAATAAACTGCTTAACTTAAGAATCTGACTTTGGACTCTGGGATTTAAACTAAAGTGAATACTTAGCCAATAGTCCTAAAAACTAGCTGACTTACACATGCTCATTGGCATGTATCTAAGAGCCTGGGATTTAGATTAATAGGGTGGGAATTGATTCACTTAAATTTAAACAAATTCAATACCTATGTCTACATGTGAGCTAGGCATGTAGGTGTCCACTATAATTAGTGGAGATTGCCAATACATTCAGTGGAATTTGGATCCCAGCCTCACAAGTAGATAAATTTTAGCAGGATTCAGTTGTCTAAAAAATTATTTGTAATATATTTTCTGTACCTTAATACATCCTGTCTGGCCTCTAGCTGCTACCAGGAAAGCCACAGGACTTCCTTAACTTCTGTATTTTAACTTTGAAACATCTGCAGGTTCCTCAGAAACTATTAGGGCATCAATAATGATACCAGACAGACATGTTCAGGCAGGTGAATCCCTCATGGGGCTGTGTGGATATGAACTCTATTACTCTGGCTGAAAATCTCATTCCCATTCTCATACTGTTTTAAGTAAGATATTAGAGCATGAAGAGTTCAGTCATACTTTTTCAGAGCAGAGGCTGACAACACCTACCTTCTGATAACAGCAGTGAAGACTTATAGAAAAACACTATATCATGGTAAGAGTACTGAAGTATGAGTAGAGTCAATCCTAGTTTTATAAGGCATTTCTAAGTGACAGATTAGTCAAATGTCTTTAACAATGATTGTAGGGATGCAGAATTAATGCCTGAGCTTGGATTAGTTCATTTTTTGAAATGTATTCCTGTATTTCAGCTGTATGTTACTCAAATGGTGGTTGAGTGGACAGCAGAAAATAATACTAAGGATTTGGTTTTATTTAGGTCTTTTTCTTCTTCTTTAGGGCAATATGGAAAAATTTAATCAGATTGAATATTTCACATTCTTGAATAGTACAACAAATATTTCAGTGCTCTGCAACATTGAGAAATATATGGATAAAATGTACGAAATTTCAAAATACAAATCTATGTGCAAAACTTTACTATGATTAATTTATAAAATTGTGATATGATCTACTACAAATCCTTGCAATTTTTGAGAATGACTAGAAGGTGATCTTAAATAAGGAATAACTCAGAAACAACAGATCTGATGATAATGGTTAATTATACTCATCACTCCTGGAAAAGGACAAGATATCCACTAGATACTAATAGATTAATTTGTTTTCCTTTATTTTAAACAGCTATTTAGGGCATATTTGCCCATGCAAAAGAATTTACGATGGCTGCAGATAAGTCCTTCTCTTCTTAAACGTATTTTTACTGTGGTATCAGGCTGATATCAAGATTTCACAAATGATATAAAGTTTATTTAGCCTCTTAGATATATCAGCTATATAAATAATTTTCTTGTCCTTGCCTCAGGGTGCTCAACCCAGGTTTGAACTCAATTGCAGTAAACAAACACCAGCTACTAAACACAATGTTCTAATTTTAAATATACATAAAATGAGATTCCTTTTTTGTTTTTTTCTGGTTTGGCCAGTAGAAAAAATTATTCTTTTCATCTACAAAACAATTTATGGCTAAACATGGAAAATGTTTATAAAGGACTACTGGATTTATAATTTGAACATAGTCTCACTATGCAAAAAGAAAAGGATAATTTTCATTGTAAGTGCTCACATAAGCAGGAAATCAATTAAATAACATTGAGTTACAGGCCAATCTGAACTCCTGAACCAATAATTGTTTCTGGGTTTCAGAAACCTAGTTGCAAGCTCTCTGATGACCATATTATAGCCATCAAGTCACCCTCATCACAGCTACTTAAAGAATTAGGAAGTAATTTGTTAGAAGTGTACGAGTCAGGATTCCTGTAAGGTTCTCACTACCACTACTGATTTCCCATAGCTCAAAAAGAGTCAGCACAGTTTCCTTCTCTCATGTAGTTCCCCTCCTTTTCATGAAAACAAACAGCAAAATGCTTCATCCTGTCCTTGAAAGAAAAATATTTATAAGTAAACCCCTATTTTTCACTTAGAAACTGAATTAACACAATCCTGCCTTCTCCACTGTAAACTGGGGAGAAAGATGTCATGTCCTTTAATCACTCCTAGCTCAAGGTACTTGATTGAGATCTCCTTTATCTTTGCAGTCGGGCAATATTAAATACTTTAATCAAACATATACTTCTGCAGTATCTCCTCTTTAGTGCCTTCTTTCTGATGTGAAGCTCTATCAGTTAAAAGTGCAATTCCCAGTACCACAGATAGCATCAAATAGCAGATAGCTGTATATACTGTTAAATTAATTCAAATTCCAACAGATCTTTTGCCTTCATTTTGGCACTGGTTTTGTAAGGTCTGAAAGCCATTAAAGCAAATTTTAAATAATTGCACAAATAATATTGTCTCCTCTTGTGAATCTATATGCTGATTCTATGCTTGTCAATAAACAAAAAGAAACTTATTTATATAATTAGAAAAGAAAGAGTTTTACCTTCAAGAATTATATTTTTGATAAAATCTAGGTGAAGAAGTAGCTCTGCCTGGTATTATATATACATAAAAATTGGCATGGTTTCACGTACAGCTTTAGCTAGTAGACCTGATATTCCTATCTGTGAATCAAAAAGAAAGGATCTGTCTTTGCAACTGTTTAGGATATTAAAGTTTTCACATTAAAAATCAAATTTGGGAACACATGAAAGTTTTTTTTTGTTCTGTCTTCCAGTAGCATATCCAAGAACCACTTTGGACTAAAAATACTGTCTGATTTTCAGTGAGAAACAGCAGAATTCACGGCCTGGTTTTGAGAAGTTAACATATTCAGCTGCTGATTGCTGCTGATTAAAACTGTAACTTTCTTTCCTTGTTACCCCTTCTGTAAATTTCCTCAGCTTGTGTCTCCCTTGGGAGTCTGTGTCCCAAGGATGCAAGGCCCAGCGACAAACCAATACAATTTTATTTTGACTCAGACTTCTAAGGAAATTGCTATATTATGTGGAGGAAGAGGTGTTAGAAAGTCTGTAGAAAGGTAAAAAAGGTAAAATCAGAGACAGAAATCAGATGTTTGAAGTAGAAATCATTTCTACATAAATGTGAAAAGAAACATAATCCTTAAAAAAAAAAGAGAAAAATAAAGACATCCTCCCCCCCCCAACAGAACAACAAAACAACAGAGCAAATGATCAGTCATTGATCAGTTGTACCAGTGCCAAAAGATTTAATAGAAGAAGGCAAATGAGCAATGTTAAGCAGTGCAACTGTGCTTGACTGATGCCTGCCTTGCCAACTAAGTTTTCTGGCTGTCTCATTAAGGGTGATGAGCAAAGAAATGTCTTAAATCTTATCTGTTTTTCTGTGTGTTAATGAATAAATAATTGATTTACATCTTTAAACACAGACAATGATACCTTCAGGAATAAAAGAGCAGAAGACACCTGGCAGCTCTATAAGAATATTTTCTCTTAGAGCACAAGAGCACTTGCTTCCTATGTGTAAGAAGTCAGGCTAGGAAGACAGGAGACAAGCATGGCTCAATAAGGACTTACTGGTCAGGCTAAAGCGAAGATCAGTTTTGAGACTGCTTGAGGACCTTGAAAATACACAAGTCCATGGAACTTGAAGAGATAAAACCTAGTGTCCTGAGGGAACTGTCTGACCTAGCTGCTGAGCCATTCTCCATCATATTTGAAAACTTGTGGCAATCAGGCAAAGTCCTCAGTGGCTGGAAACAAGGGAAACATCATGCCTCTTCTTAAAATAGTTAAAAATGAGGACCCTGGGAAGAACCAAGCAGTTAAGTGATCAAAAGGCCCTGAAATTTCCTTTCAAAAAGGAAGCTGTGGGATGGTTTCTGGATAAAGGAAGGAACTGTAGGTCTTGAAAATAGAAAAGAAAAGGTAATCACCAATCAAAGAAAAAAAAATTTCTTTTTTAAACAAATTCTAAATTTTTTATTGGATCAAAATTGACTGTTAAATAAATCTGAAAAATGGTTATATGTAAGTAGAAATTGAAATCTGACAATAAGTCAAGTGTTACAGCTTTGAGCAAAATGTCTGTGGCAAAGCATTTCCAAGAATGTAGGAACACCCTTGATGGTTTGGGTTGCTTTTCAGTGAAGTTGGCATCCTCCATGTCAAAAAAAATGTTTATAAAAGGGGAAAAAATTGAGCCCCAATTGCTAAATCACTGACTGAAATCTGATTGCTGTTTTTTTCTGAATCCCTGTTACATCACAGAGAACTATTGTTTTAGGTAGCAACACCCTAAAACCAGGCAATAACTTAAATGTTAGTTTCATATTCAGTACTGTCCACACACTGATGCAAAACGTGTCTGCTAATGTAATACCCTTGGTCATTTCTTCATTAAATTTCTTAAACCTCTTAGTGCAATGAAGATAATTATATCACAGCTGAATGAAGAGAAAAGAAAACTGAGTAGAAATGTGATAACAGCTAGAAACCAAACCCTTGGCAATAATTTAAAAAAAAAAAAAAAGAAGGAAAAAAATCCACCTTGTAGTACTCATTCTATGACATTGCTAACAATGTGGCAAACACATGGTACAAAGGTGGGAAAGACATTTAGTGAACCAAACAGTGATCTCTAGTTATAGCAGAAATAATTGATCTTCCTGCTGGTAATAGCAGAAACGACTAATTAAAGTCACATCTGTATGGGAAAAGAATTCGCCAAAAAGAACAGTGAGGAAACAGTTCTTAAGCAGTATACCTTTCTGTACGAGAAACTCAGCTGACTCCCATGGAGATAGACAAGAGGATCCCTGGGCATGGGAAACATTCCTTCCCTTCTCATGGCTTCCCCATTGTACATTTCTTCGGAGGACAACTACCAGTATCTTATGAGTAAGGCCTTTTATCCTTTCCTTTATACCATTTTATTCTCCATGTGTTTCTTCAGGAAGTTTGTAGAACTAGTAAACTTCATATGAAAAAATTGGTGTTTCTTCCAAGAAGGAATTAGTGAAAAGAGGAGTGCCAGAGAAAAACATAAAAAGTATAAGGTACTTAGATTTAGGAATACTAATCAATCCCTTTAGACTTATATCTTCTGGAAAGACCTGATATAATTAGGAAACAAACATTCTGTTTTTTCATAGGGAAATTTATACGTTGTTCACATGTAAGAAACATGCAGAGGAAAGAACCTGCAAAAGGGAAAGACTATGTGGCAAAAGACAGTATAGTTTTACATGGCTGACATTTTCTTGACAGAAATTATGCTTGTAGAGAGTCGGACTTGCAGTTTGAAACAAGAAAAATACTGTCCTGCCACAGCTGTTGTATCTATAAATACTTCCTACAATCCCACTTTTCCAGCAGTTGTTTACGTAAGTAACCCTATCGCTATCTTCACCAGTGCTAGAACAATAAAATGTCATCACAAACTCTTTTTCTTAAAAGGCAGTCAATATAATGAAACTGAAATCATTATTTCACTTCCTTAGATGTTTAAATACTCTTTTAAGCAAATAGAGGATGTTTCATCTGTCTTCAGGCAACACAAACAACACAAGATTCAAATAAAATATTTCAATCTAATGAAATATCTGACACTGCATTACAATAGTATTCCTCAGAAATGTATACTTGCAGCACCTGCTTTTACATCGAATGTGTTTTTCATGATCCATGCTTGTAGCAAATACCAATAGAAAGATCTATAATAACAGTAATAATCTGATGTCCAAAGTCATTACTCTTTAGCCCATTGAGAGAAAGGAAAGTAAATTTCAGTCATTAACTGTTGCATTCCATCGCAGGCAGTGACCAAGTAACACACTCCTCAAGTAACAGTTGTTCCAATAGAAGTTCCAACAGAAGTTCCAACTCCTCAAGTAACAGTTACAAAGGTGAGAAATATCTACAGCTTTTTGTCCACTCAAAAGAACAATCTCTAGTTAGGTTGAGTGACGTACTGGGAGGTGAAACAGTGGACATTAGGGGTGTTTATTGTTAGTACAGGGTAAGGGGGAAGAGTAGAAGACCAGTTAGGAACATGAGAAATATGATCATAGATCAAGTGGACCAAATGTCATAATGGCAGACTGAAGGATTAGGCAGGAAGAAGATAAGGTTAAAAATTACAAGAGAATAATTGCAGATGTTGAAGAGGTACAGTTGCAAACAGGAGCCAGGCAATAATAAGCTGTTTGTTTTGAATGAATGAAGAACGGGAATCTGTAGGAAACTAAATAGAGTGGTCTTACAGATGATTAAATAATTTGCTTCCTGATTAATACTACTGCCTTATCATTTCTGAGGTGTTAAAGCAACTGTTTCCTGATGTTTCTATGGCAATGTGCTGTTCATTCCTGGAACTAATAGTTTTATCAAAGCAAATTATTTTTGTTACATTTATTGCTTAAATTATAGCTGAATGCATACAACTAGACATTTATTTTCCCATTTCCTTCTGTCCTGCATCCATGATGAATTATATCTAATAATGAAGAATATTTGATTTTAGAAACCTTATTATTGTAAACAGAGAGCAAGGTACAAAAATCACAGTCATCAAAGAGAAAAATAAAAATTCCACTGAATCGCCTAACACAATGCACTGCTACTGTACCTCTGATTCCTGTAAGATCTGATAGCATCTTGCTCAGCACAGTAATAATAGTCCTGAACAAATCATTTTGTGTAACTGCCTTAGAAAGTTAGCCTAGAGGTTAAGAGATTTCTGTCTGTCAGGAAATTTTATATCCCTCACTCTGATTTTTTTCTGCCCTTTTTATCACCCTAAACCATTCTACTTTCTCCTTGGAGTTTAGTCTCCCTAATAGTTGCATTTATTTCAGCAGGAGGAGATAATTTTATTTCTGTGTTGGAAATAGTCCAGTGAAGAGCCACCAAGACGACTAAAGATCTGGAGCATCTCTTGTATGAAGGAAGACTGAAAGAGCTAAGAATGCTTGGGAATGGCGTTGAACCAGATGACCTCCAGAGATCCCTTCCTACATCCGCCATTCTGTAATTTTGCAATTTCATACCTTTATAGAAGGCCAAAAGTATGCTGACCTTTTCCTAATGCAAATATTCACATTACCTGTCCAGACCTTGAAGATTTTTTTTCATGTTTCTTCATTCCAGTTTTATTGTTCTTGTTTTCATACTGAATATCAGTGTTTTAGAATAAAGTTATGTCCTAATCCGTTGTTTTCTGGAAAAATCTTACGTTGCTTTCATTTGCAATCTTTTGCAGTTCTTATTTTTTTATTGCTGTTTCAATGAAATTTACAGTGTTTCTTAAATTATCATCAATAAACTTTTATGAGCATGTTCAGCTTCACATTTAAAAACTGAACTCTATTTCTCAGCAGTGAATCAGGGAAGGTCTTACATTGTTCTTCCAAGAACTACTAGCTGAAACTAGAGAAAGGGCAGGAGGCAATGAGTTCCTTGTCTTCTTTTAAACACTCCTGATCTTTGGTAGTTCTAGGACCTGACTGCCAATTTGCACACAAAGAAGCATTTAAATATTTTCTTTGGCAGCTACCAAGATCACCTAAATAGGAAATCCACAGCATCAGAGAAGAACTTACTTCTTAGCAGAAGATTTTTTACTTTCTTATTCCACAAAACACATAAAACTATTTGACAGATCTGGCAGTTTTTTGTCTTCTCTCTCTAACCATTTTCTTGACATTTAGAATAGGGAAAATATCGTATACTTGCTTTACTGTGTATATATTTGAAAAACTCGTAACTACTCAACAGATCATTTTTGCAAATAGGCATTCATTCTTCTTAGTGATTTGAAACTCACTTCTATTTATTTTTATTTGTATATGAATCTTCCCCACTAGCATATTGTTTAATTTTTTAAGAGTCTGCAGCTTGATATTACTTTTTATGTTCCTACTGATCTAAATTGGCCTCTGTTTTTCTTTTATCTCTTCAGACTTCTCTGGGATACATTTTAGTTAAGGCTTTTCCAGCTACTGTTGGAATCAAAGCTGAAGCCTCCTGGAAATTTTTATAACGCATTCTATTTAAAATCAGTGACAATTAAAATATTAATGTTTGGTAACTCCTACCTTGTTAAAAGTATCTGGATAAAAATGTTTCCTTTTCTTTCCAGCATTTTACTTATTCGTCTTTCTCATATAGATTTGTCTGCTCTTTCTCTGGCTTGTAGAAATAAATATCTATACCACCAGAAACAGAAGTGCTTTTTAGTACTTCAATGTTTATCCTATACAAATACTATTTCCATAACAGAAAAGACATGGGTCCATACAGGCTCCTTCTGGACCCTAGTTTCCAGAAAGAGGGAAACTTTGACATATTTACCAGAGGGAAACCATAATATGTTCCAAAAGATCCTTCATCTTCTTTTCAAGGTAGTTGGTAGGTTCCATGTTATACTCCATGACATATTTACTTGATGCTGTGGCCATGTATCCTCCCTGGACAATATTTTACCCCTTTGTCTCTAGTGGCGATAAAAGATATCAATTTAGATTTCAGTTATAGCTTTCTTTCCAACGCAGGCTATCTTTACTGCCAGTCATTATTCTGTTCCCCTCTCTTCTTTCCAAAAATTTTTCTGTCATTGCTAATCTTTTTAGAATTATATTTTTGGAGGGCTTCCCTTGACATTGCCTTCTTCAGCAGCACCAAAAGCAGCTAATGTAAATGTAGATACACTTAAGCTTTGTAAGTCATTGATAAAGCTCATTAGAATATATTTATACTTATTTTAAAAGTCTCTCAAATTAAAAATGCAGTATTTATTATGTCAAACAGATCTGAAAAATGACTGCTATCTCCCAAATAGTCACCAGTGAGAAAACATCATCCATGCATGATTTCCCAGGGTTCCAGAGCAGTAAATGCATTATCAGAGTTGTCCAGGAAGAAAATATATTAACAAAGAGCTGCCTGATGCCAAATCTGGATAGAAAGGTAAAGGGCAAAGGGAACAGAAAATTCAGACTGAATGAATTTGAACAAATTTAGCTATTCAAACAAAATTAATTCTAGAAGATCAGGTAAAAAGCAATATATTTAGAAACAGGTAATGCAAGCTAGTGGAGGAAGTATTCTGGAAATCCTTAATTACATGTAACTGAACATGAATTGCTAGGGCAGTCCATACCCATGTGTCTAAATGTCATACTGATGAAACAGTACAGAAAGAATGCTCTGGAGCTACCATTTTCAAAACGACGCTAAAAGACAGAAGAAGGTGGGGGAAAATGAAAGGAAAGATTTTTGTCAATAAATATAAGTCATTCTGTCTAACATATTAAAAGGAAATTAGTAAGAAGTTTCCTTGCATTGCCTAAATGAACTCATGACCAGAAAATTCTAAAACAGTTTTTGCTCTAAAATGCAAAAGGTAACATATAGCAACTCAAAAGGGAAACACAATCACTCTCATAATAATAAACATAAGAATTCCTTGGGGTTTTATGGTTGCAAAATCATCAACTTTTGTGTTTGTGTGTGTGTATGTATATATATGTTGTATATATATTAAAGGAGAGTTTAATGATTCCATCCTTCTTTGGGGAGAAGAGTGAGGTGTCTCTCTGGATGTTCATTATCATTGCTCTCATACTGACGAGAAAGTATAGAGGTTTAACTTCAAGAATTAACAAAAGAGGGGAAAAAAACATACAAAATAATGTCTGGACAGCTCTTTGCATCTGACAGTATGGAATTGGACCATGTAGTTCTGTGTCGTATCTGACAGCAGTGTTTACTGCCAGGGAGGATTTTAGTGTGTTTTGCCTATGTTGAGCTCGGACTGACAGGTGGAGGGAATGATAAATACACAGGTATTGTAGTTCTACTCATTACATGACTAGTTTTCCGTCTTCCCTCTTCGTTCACTTCCCATTATCTATGATTACAAAACTGTATGTTCTACATGCTTCTCTATATTAAGGCTTATATTGCTTTGATAGTATTATTTTGTCTTTCTTTCTTATTTATAGATTTCACTAGAATTTTTATTCTTTGTTCTCAATATCTTTTTAAAAGTCTAGTCTTATCATCCTGCATGACTGACTTACTGACTTTCATTCTTGTCACTTCCCATCCCTTTCACTGTATTGTTCTCCATCTGCCTTACATGATAGCTCTTGTTCCACAAAAATCAAAATAAAATAAAGATTAGGTTATGTGCCCAGAAAACATGTTAAGATACATTTCTCTAAGTAGTTTTGCACAGACATTCTGCCTCTGTCCTTGTGGGGGATTTCAATTTGCCAGATATCAAGTGGAAGTACCACATAGCTGGTACAAATTTGTCCAGAAGATTCCAAAACTCTCTAGACAATAATTTCATGGCACAGGAAAGTAGCCTTCCTTGATTTGTTGCTAGTTAACAGAGAAGGTCTCATGGGAGAAGTGATTTGGAGGCCACCTTGGTAAAAACAACCATGAAGTAGTCAAGTTTAACATCTATGGTAACAGGAAGAAAACTGACAGTAAGACCTCCACTCTGGATATGAGAAAAGCAGACTTGACTTGAGGTTTCTCAGATAACTGCTTAGGAAGGTCTCCTGCAAAAAGCTTTTGAAGGTGCTAGGGTCCATCACTGCTGGTCACTTTTTAAGTACCAACTCCTAAGAGCACAGGACCAGGCAATTCCAAAATGCTGAAAGTAGAGCAGGTGAGGGAGAAGGCCAGCCTGGCTGAGTAGGGATCATCTACTTGAACTGAGGCATAAAATGATGGTGTATGGCCAGTGGAAACAAGGACAGGGGACATGGGAAGACTATAGAGATGCTGGTCATCATTGTAGGGCAGAAATTTCCACAGCCAACCCTCAATTAGAGTTGAAGCTGGCCAGTACTGTGAAGGATAATAAAAATATGTGAGTAACAAAAAGTAGGCCAGAAATAGCATTGTCCCATTATTAGATGAACATGGACACTTCACAAACAGGGATATAGACAAAGCAGAGATATTTAATGCTTTTTTCACCTCTGTCTTCAATACTGATGATGGGCTCACCTCCCCACCCCAGAGTCCTGGGCTAGAGGACCAAACCTGTTTGAAATTATAAACTCCCAATCAACCCCAAATTTGTGTGGTATTTGTTGCTGCAGCTGGATCACTATAAGTCAATGGGGCCTGATGGGATTCATCCAAGCATACTTAAAGAGCTGAATGATGTCATAGTGAGACCTCTCTCAATGATTTGTTGGTGCTCTTGGGAATCTAGAGAGGTAACAGTTGACTGGAAGTTAGCAAATGTCATCCCAATCTTCAAAAATGTCAGTAAGGATGACCCCAGTAACTACAGGCCTGTTAGTCTCACCCCAGTGTCTTGTAAGATTGTGGAGAAGATTATTCTGGGAGCTACTGAAAAACACCTGCAAGACCACAGAGTCATTGGTTCCAGCCAGCACAGGCTTATAAAGGGAAGGTCTTGCCTGACAAACTTAATCTGTTTTCATGACAAGGTTACCTACCTAGCTGACCAAGAAAAACCAGTTGATGTATTCTTTCTTTTTTTCTGGATTTCGGTAAGGCCTTTGATACTATCTCTCACAGTATCCTCACAGTATGGATAAACACATAATGCAGTAGGTGAACAATGGGCTGATGGATCAGGCTCAAAGGGTCGTAGTGAATGGGGTTAGATCAGGCTGGTGATCAGTCACTAGTGGTGTTCTGCAGGTATCCGTCCTAGGGCTGGTACTGTTTAATATTTTCATAAATGGCCTGAATGCAGGACCCGAAGGTTTATAAATCAAGTTTGCTGATGACATGAAACTGAGGGGAGGTATTGACTCTCTTGAGGGCAAAGAGGCCCTGCAGAGGGATCTAGACAAACTGGAGATCTGAGCAATCAGCAGCCACATGAAGTTTAATGAAGTGTCGTGTTTTGTACCTGGGACACAGCAATCCTGGATGTACATATACACTGGGGAATGAGAGGCTGGAAAGCAAGCCCTGTGGAAAAGGATCCGAGGCTTCAGGTCAATAGCAAGTTGAACGCGAGCCAACAGTTTGCCCTGGCAGCTAAGAAGGCCAACCGTGTCCTGGAGTGCATCAAGCACAGCATTGCTAGCCAGTCAGGGGAGGTGATTGTCCCACTCTGCTCTACACTGGTGGAGCTCCATCCCTAGTATTGTGTGTAGTTTTGGGTGCTACAGTATAGGATATCAAGCTACGGGAGATTGTCCAGAGGAGGGCCACAAAGCTGGTGAAGAGTCTAGAGTGGACGTCATATGAGGAGTGGCTGAAGTCATTTGGTCTGTTCAGCCTGAAGGAGACTAAAGGGGTACTTAATAGCAGCTTACTGCTTCCTCACAGGAAGGGAGAAAGCAGGCGCTGATCTCTTCTCTCTGGTGATGAATGATAGGACCCAAGGAAATAGAAGGAAGGTGTGCCAGGGGAGGTTAGGTTGGATATTAGGAAATGGTTCTTCACTCAGAGGGTGGTAGGCTCCCAGGGATGGTCATGGTGCCAAGCTCAACAATATTCAAGAAACGTTTGGACTGTGTAGTCATACATATGGTGTAAATCTGGGGGTTGTTCTATGTAGGCATAGGAGATGGACTCTATGATCCTTGTGGGTCCCTTCCTATTCAGATCATTCTCTGATTCTCTGAATAAAACCACATTCATAATGCTCACCTACCAGTCACCTACATACAAAGTTGAACTATCAGTCCTGTTATTATCACAATTCAGAAGTTTGTACATTTGTTTTTACTTTTATGTTGGACGTGTGCTCAATCCCTTGTGAAATCAGCAGCACTTGAAATTCCATTATTTTGTTCTGCTTAATGAAGATGAATTTAAGAACATGATTAAGATATCATTGGATTAAGGTCCAAGGCTTGATTCACAACATTTTACTAGTGCTTAAGAGCCTCACTGACTGTTAAAAATGTTAGGCACTGCTCTTAGAATGGTAGACTGTATGTACATCTCTATGTGTAAGTCAGTGAAACAGAAAAAAATCATTTGAATGCTCTGAAGTGAAGAACTGTCAAAGCAGAAGAGATTGGGTAAAAGGAAGATTAGAAACTTTTATCAAAATAGAAGAAAAAGGGGGTCTGTGAAGGCAAGGCTGCCAATACATAAATCAGTGGAGACTGATTTTTAGATCTAGTTCACAACTATATCTAAGAAAAACACGGAATGGAATACTATCTTTCCAAAAGACTTCTTCTTTTTTTTTTTTTTGGCTACACAATCTCATTTTAATATCTGTGAGTGGGAAGTTTACCTTTCTCTCTGCCAAGACTTTGAAACAAAAAAGAAAAGCTTTTCTAACTTTTAATCTGAAACCCTGTGAGGTCTTTCGTAAGATTGAACAACATGCAAAAGATGGATTTCCAAGTTAAATATGTCTGGAAAGACATTGAAGTATTGCTCATGAATCCTAATGTGACTTGCTACATGTGTCCCAGTACCTTTGAGTTTAAAACTGATTCCCTGATCAAGAAAAATTCAGTTTCACATGTCTCAAATGAGTACGCTATGCTATGTTCTTACTATTACTTCAAAAAGAACACTAATAATTCTGTTGCATTCTTCAAACTGTCATCTCATGTAAGTTAAAACTAGAAAAATAAGAAGGAAGGACATTTCTTAAAAAAAACAAACAAACAGCAAAACAACAACAAAATGTATATTTTTTCCTCTTCCCCTCTTATACATTTGATTTCTGAAAGTAATGGCAGAATTTCACTAGTAAAGATGTTTAGAGACAATGAATTTTTACAGGAAGCTTGCTGCAAGAATTAGATTGCAAATTAACATGAACAGCACATATGTCAGAAATGGTTTATGCCTAACCCACCATTGCACAAAACTATTTGTCTACCCGATCATAGCTATGAAGTAGAAGTTAAGCTTTGAAATGCCATAATCAATGCAAAAACATAAAACACAAAATCGAGAGCTAGTCCCCAAACACATGCTCTGGCTTTACATATGATACAGAGGGAGAAGGAACATGAAAACTAATTGCATCTATTATTTCTTCTCAATTCTTTGTGCAACTATCATCTCTAAGCCTTTCTCCAGATGCAGCTCCATTCCTTTATCTATTTCTTGTTGTTTGATTATTTTTTTTTCTAATTAGTTAGTTAACAAAGATGTCATCTACTAGGTTCTACGTTGAATGTTAGCTCATTGGAAATACCTGAGAATACAACCTAAATAAAGACAATGTGCAGTGTGGAGCAAAGATGCCTGTTTCTACTTCTCTTCGAGTTGTATGTTTTATGTATTTGCAAAACTAGCTTACATCTGCAGCACTATAGAACTTATGGTGATAAAAGCTTTAGGACTTAGAAAATGTCATAAAAAGCTTATGGACTATTTCTTGAAAAGGCATGAATTATTTATGAAGCAACTTTCAGAACTAGGCTTTCTGTCCTGCTTCCGTTTATATTACGTATCTCAGGGTCATCAGTTTCAGTTTATTTTAAGTTATGAATGATAATCTTTCACCTTTCCACTAGAAAGCAATAAAATTTGGGCATAATGCCAAATAAAAGGAAGCCAACCATTTACGACATATGTAAGATACATTTATTAATTAAACATAGGCATTTAAACTGAGGAAATATTTACGTGCACAACTTCAAGGCAGCTTAAAATTTATAAGATATTTACTAAATGATTTATTCCACTTTCATCTGACAATTCAAGTAATATTCAATATTCAAGTCATGTTGAATAAACAATTTGCAACTAATCTTTTCTTCTCCTAGCAAAATCATCCTCCTCTTTTTTGAAAACTTTATAATAATACATGAGTTCCTGTGGTGTGGCCTTGGCTAGATATCTGGTGCCCACCAATTTTTTCTATCACTTTCTCTCCTCAGCTGCGCAGGGGAGAGAAAATATGACAAAAGTCTCATGAGACAAGATTACGACAGGGAGATCATTCAGCAATTGCCTTCATGGGCACAACAGACTCAACTTGGGGAAAGTAATTTAATTTATTGTCAATTAAATCAGAGTAGGATAATGAGAGATAATAAAAAATCTTAAATGCCTTTCTTCCACCCAACCCTTCTTCCTGAGCTTAACTTTACTCCCAAATTCTCTACCTCCTATACCCCACCAAGGCACAGGAGCGGGGTTGTGGTCAATTCATCATATACTGTCTCTGCTGTTCTTTCCTCTTCACTGAGAGGACTCGTCACACTCTTCTCCTCCAGCATAGGGTCCTTCCCATGGGATACAGTTCTACAAAAATGTCTCTAACATAAGCCCTTCCCCATAGGCTGCAGTTCTCCATAAACTGCTCCAGTATGGGTCCTTTGCAAAGGGTATATTACTTCAGGAGCAGATTACTCCAATTTGAGTCACCCACAGGGTCACCGTTCTGCCAGAAAATCTGCTTCAGCATGGGCTTCTTTCCATGGGGCCACAAGTCCAGATCAGGCTTTCCACCGTCTGCAGCCTCCTTAGGGACACATCCACCTTTGTTGCTGTGGGATCCTCCATAGGCTGCAATATGGATGTCTTAGATATGTCACCATAGACCTCCATGTGCTGCACAGGGACTTACGGTGGTCTTCACTACAGGCTGCAGGATGCTTGGAACATCTCCTTCTCCTTCTTTACTGACTTTGGTGTCTGCATAGTTGTTTCTCTCACATACTGTCACTACTCTTTCCCTGCACCTTTGCAACATTTTTATGTAAGCCCTTTATTAAATATGTCATCACAGGAGCACTACCAATGTCACTGATTAGCTCAGTTTTGGCCAGTAATGGCCAGTAATGGCCAAAACTGGTCTTTGAGCTGGCTGGTAGTGACTCTGCAAGACATGGGGCCAGCTTCTATCATCTTCTCACAGAGACCACCCCTGCAGCCTACCCACTACCAAAACCTCACTACATAAACTCAATACAGATGTCCAACCTTATGCTCTGCAGGGAGACAGCAAATCACATGTAGGATCATCTCTTCCCTTCTGGGTCAATTTGGGATTTTTATAATTTTATTTTCAAGATAATGTTATAACAGCAACAACAAAGGTGGACAGTCTACAGATAATCCACTCCTCATTCCTTCACCACAATTATAAAGAAGGAAAATCCTCACAATTATTCCAGTCTCTAGCAATGTTTAGTCCATGTTTCGTGTGTTAGCTCTTCAATCATTAACTTTACCTTGAATTTTTAGTGCCTTAGATTGGGCACCCAAATACTGTGGTTAGTTGACGTTGGCTAGCTGCCAAGGTCAGAACAGCCATTGCAACTATGGATGTTTAAAACCAAGCAAGATGAATCCTGCTTGGGGTCTTAGCCTTTGGAATACATGTGAAGTCATAATTTTGTCTTTCAAACAAAAATTATTTTCTAATATCTCCACCACATGCAAAATGTAACATATAGTAAGGAATCATCAACTGAGTTGATGTGTTGAGTTACTGCACATATAAACAGCAAATTGTTTTGCATTTCTGGACAGCTCAGTGCTTACCAAAATATCTTTTTGGACTTAAAACATTCTGATCTATCCATCTCAATGAAAAAACATGAGACTATACATCACTCACTACAATGCAGGATAAAGCTGAATTGAAGCTCAAACACTGAATTCTCTGACTTCCAGTTAATGTTGCAGTAATTTATGCAAATTGAGATAGGCATTGTAAAGCAATTATCAGAAATGGAAGGACAAGTGGAGGGGAAGCAGCCAGGAGTTAAAAATCTGCTACGAACATTAACCTAGTCACCTTTTCTGCTGAACACAGAATTGAATTACTGAGGGTTTTTTTTATCAAAAATATCAAGCTAGACCTGAGAGGAATTATACAATGTCTCAGGTTGGAAAGGACTCATTAGGATCATCAAGTCCAACTCATTGCTCCTTCCAGGACTACCTAAAACTGAACCCTATGATGAAGAGCATCATGCAGGCACTCCTCGAACTCTGACAGGATTGGTGTCATGACAGTTTCACTGCAGAGCCTGTTCCAGTGACCAACCACCCTTTCAGTGAAGAACCTTTTCCTAATGTCCGGTCTGAGCTTCCCCTGATGCATCTTCAGTCTATTTCCTTGTGTCCTACTGCTGGTCACCTGAGAGAGGTGACCAGCACACCCTCTCCACTGCCCACCTGGAGGAAGATGTAGACTGCAATGAAATTACCTTTCAGTTTTTCTTCTCCAAGCTGAACAAACCTCAGCCACTCCTCACAAATATTGCTCCTAAGGCCTTTCACCATCTTGGTTGTCCTCCTCTGGACATATTTTAATAGTTTTATGCCCTTCTTGTATTGAGTTGCCCCACGCTGCACACTGTCCTCAAGGTGGGACAATCATCTCCCTTGGCCAGACAGCTATACTGTGCTTGATGCACCCCAGCACATCGTCAGCCCTTTTAGCTGCTGGGGCACACTCTTGACTTAATATTCAACTTGCCTTCAACCCAGTCCCCTATATCTCTTTTTGTGGGACTGTTTTCTAGCCCCTTATCCCCCATTTTTTACATAAAACCAGGATTGCCTCATCCCAGGTGGAGAATCCAGCATTTGCTCTTGTTAAATTTTGTATGGTTGGTGATTGCCTAGCTCTCTAGACTTTCCTCTACCCTTGAGGGAGTCCACAGATCCTCCTAATTTAGCATCATCAGCAAACTTAAAGCACATTCAAATCCTGTGTCCAGATCATAAAATCATAGAATCATATGAATCATAGAATCATATGTATCATAGAATTCTACAAGCTTATGATTCTGCATTGAAATCTTGCATCCAGATCATTTATAAAGGAAAGAGGAAAAAAAGAGGAATCAAAGAAAAGGAAATGAAACAATTTCTTGATAAATATTGTTTTTAAATGCCATGAAAACAGAAATTTTGGGTTGTTTGGTTAAAGAAAACAAAAGAATGCTTTTAATTAATAAATTTAATTACTGATTATGTTAATTGCATTTAAAATAACTTTGAAATTAATTTCTTCAGTTATTCATTATACATCTGCATGTACATATTATTTCAAATAAAAAATGTCTTTGTTACATGTTTTTACTGCTGTGAAGGATGGGACAATCAATGTCAAAATTTCTGTTTCAAACTAAGGTGACCTTGGTATATTTACACATTTATTCCTGAAATAAGAGAACCAAATACCATGCAGAGTAGCCAAGCCACTCTTCCAGGGAACTTGAGCCAATATGGGTATTGAGTTTCCAAAAGAAAGCTGAAAAATTGAGTTGAACCCGACAGCGAAACTCCTTTTTCTACTCTCTTAAATTAGTTTTCACTTGGAAGATTTTAGGTAACCAAAAATCTTTCCAGTAATAACATATTATCAACCCTAATAACTTGTTCATACACCCACTAAAACAGTTAACTATAATAGTGTTAAATGATGAGGCCTGTTAGAGCTATGTATTCTGACTACAGCTAGTCAAAAAACATTTCTAACAGTGTTAAACTGAAATGTACATTAAGACTATTGCATAGAAAGGGTTGTCTAGTCATGAAAATATAATAACACATATATGTACTATGGTATTTCATGGTTACATACATTAAAATACCGATCCACATTCCTTATAAATGACAGGTAGGAATATGTCCTGAATTTCTTATGGAGATACAAGTGTTATGATCATGAACAAAGTTAAATTTTCTTTTTTACTTCCCCTTGGAATTACAAATTACATTTTTATCCTTCCACATTGATGAAATGCTAAAACATTCCACATCAAGTACAATTGAAAAAATCTTAACAATTTGATCTATTTGATTTTTTTAAAAAGTTTGAGTTCTTTTCCGAGTCTGAATTTCGGAGTATGGAGCCCAGAAATTCTCAAGATGTTTACACTTTTTTGACATTCTTATGATGCAGGATCTGTCAATTTTACTTTCCTCTATCATTTTATTTGACATCCACTGCAACTACGGAATAGGATATCCACAAACTGCACAAATTTGCTCTGCAGTTTTCTAACACCCTGCAATTATTTTAGACTATGTCATCAATGACTGCAGATCAGCTCTCCAAAATATTTCTTTTTTAAATCCTGGCAGGCACATGGAAGTTTGTTTACAGTATAGCAGCTTAGGCTTTAGACAGGGTTTTCCAAAATCTGCATGTTCAATCATTATTTCTTCACTCTCTGATATACTGCCAAAATTTCTTTAACATACCACTAAAGAATTCTAATGAGACTGTCAACTTGTTGCATATAACTGACAGTTTTAACCTTTATGGTTTGAGAAACATTCAGTAGTTCTTCCCATGCCACTTCCCAATAATATCTATTTTCATGTTTCTGGATGATGTGTTTGAGACAGCCTCCCCCATGACAGGTTATTCAAAGCTGCAACGTAACCCATAGTTAAAAAGAGAATTATATGACATAGATTTCACCATCTGGCATAGGAGCATGATCTTTTTTAGATGTCCTAAAATTATCTGTCAACCAAGAATATTTCATTAGATAGCAGTTATGCAGTCATGATAATCTTCATTATATGAAAGTATATAAAAATAACATTGAAGTTCAGACTATATACACTTCAGACACGTCTGTTGAATTGCATTGAATCCAAAATACCTACTGTATGTAGCAACTTAACCCTGTAAACACTATAGCTACATTTGAATAGCAATGTGTTTAAGTCTGTAAATTCAATCTAGAGGGAAACATAAGAGTACAGAACAATTTCATGTTCTTAATGACAATTGGTATATTGATTTAAGATAGGAGTTGATCTAGACATTATTGTACATGTCATTAATACACACCAGCTCTTCACTAACTCAAAAAATTTTCTACCATACTTCACTGTGTAGACGTCTTCTAACATTCTGTGCTGAGAAGACTAATTAAAAGGATAATATGGTCTGACATGCTTGTTAAGGTGAGGACTTTGGGTCACATAAACTAAATAACCCCTTGGATTTCAACAGTGTTCTATCTATTGATATTGTATCTATTGAGTTCTGCCATCCATTGACTGAAAGAACGTATCTGCTTGAGGGGCTATTTTAATATGCATTGCCATAAACAAGGAATGTTTCCCTTAGGAATTCAAACTTAGAGACAGGTCATCAGTGCTTTTTATTAGCACTGTGTCCTTTCTTATAGTACATTTTGGGGAATCATAGACTCTGAAAGTAGAATATTATGAATTGCTGAAATGTTTTGGGTTTTTTTTGCAGGGTTATTTTAGTGGTTTAAAATAGAACAACAAGGTCCTCTAGCAGCAAAGAATCTAAGGTCAGTTTTCAAAAAAATACAGAAGTCTAAAGTTGCAGAGAGATAGCTGTTAGGATTGTTCAAGCTAAACCTTATGGGTCCCAAGAACTCTACAGAAAATCTAAGCGAGTGCTTGTCTACTTTTATAGGTAATTATATTTCTTTAAATCTGGCTGACAGTTCTTAAAAATTTCTCTGATCATTCTCATGCATGTCATTCACACCCTTACTGTGACAAACAGTTTTAGAAGTATATTTGTTTAAAAAGTATAGCTAGGCCTATTTTATTAATTTGTAAGAACTCATTTAAGTTCCATAACAAAGAAAGTCAACAGGTCAGTCAAGTACCCTATAGCGCCAGTGCCCTGAACACTGGCAGACTGGTAGTTCTTCTCAGTAACTGTACAACAGTGACTCCTAGTTCTGAGTAATCAGAGAGGAGATTGAAACAAAATAATAAAATATTAACTGTATAATGAGGGAAGAAGAGTAAGCTTCAGGCACAAAGACTTGAGTGGGAAGTTGATTTTGTTCCAGGAATCTGGCATTCTGATGAACCATTGCAGCTTGAACAGCTCATGACTCTGCACAGGAGCCAAGTCATTTGAACTATGAGTAGGCCATCTAGGAAAAAAATCAGACACATTTGATTGCTTGACTGCAGTGCAAGGGCTCCTTCAGCTCTCCAGGTATGTACACTGTAAACAAATGGCGCTGAATCAAACACGACAAATTCTTATTACAGCCTCTAACCTAGGCAATTTCATTAGCTAGCAGATGGATTAATCCAATCAGTGCATTTTTACCTGAGCATAAGGCCATGGAGACAAGAGCACAGTAAATGAACACATAAAATCAATTCTCACTGCAATTATTAAATTATCAGGACAATTATCTAGACTGTCATCTCTAAGTCAAACTATATGATAAGTAAGTAGCCAGGAAAAGTGAAGGAAGGAATCCTTCAATTTTATTCTTCTTCTACCAGCATGCATATCTTATTTCTACTGAAACATTTACTGGTTGTCTACAGGAAACTCAAGATATTTTTATGTATCATTAAAGCATCCGATGACCTATATCCAGAAGTGATGAGGAAATCCCATGGGCTTGGTTAAAACTCGTATCATCACCTACTTTATCTCTACAATGTACTTGAACTCAATCTGTTATGCTATTGCTTTTTTACCACGAGACGTCTGACATACTCAAGTGTATGAACACAATCAGCTAAATGCCACTTCTTTTTGACAGTCATTCTCTGACAGGACATGAATAGTATTTGCTGAACCAATGAATCTACGGTTGCAAGTCATAGACTGTGCTTTAAAAAGAGGGTAAGTATAGTTTCAGCCACATTATTTTAGTGTAGAGTAATTGTCTATCTATTATCTGGAACCTTTAAAAAGATTTTCAGTGTCCAAGCTGAGGTAAATAATATAAGTAAGATTTTCAGCATTTGGTCTTCAGTCCAGATTATGTTTCAAACTATAAATTTTTGCTGATGGAATTCTCGAAATCCATTTGATGCAGAAAAGTCAAAAACATTGTACAGGAGTCTGAACTACTCCTTCTGGCAAAATGCTTAATGAACCTAATGAAAATGTCTGAGGAAAGAATACAGTGATGGACCTTTTTTTTAGCTACATACAGCAGAACACAAAAATAATTCCTTTTAAGAATCTTATTGATATAGAAAAAATAAACCACAAAGCTAGTGTTCATCACATGTCTACATTTTTTGACAGAATCAGTCTCATTTGGGCAGGAAGGTGATGTGTGGGGCAGGGATGGATAACGCAATAGGCTTCCTTAATTCTTGTAAACAAGCTACACTTTATGCAGAACCAATTTTCCTTGGCTGAAACATGATTTTGTCTAGTAACTGGTGTGACTAGACTATATTTCTTTTCTCACTTTCAAATATTTTATCCAGCTTACCACAGGTTTTAAGACACAAGAGGGACCTAAATCTTCTGAGTGCTTTTGCAAAGTAGATGTCTCAAACCAAACAGCATCTCAACAGATAAGTTCTTTGAAGTTAGTTTCTCTCAAAGAAAAAATCACCTTTTAAGGTGAGCCAGTGTTTTAGAAATATGAGTTCATCATCAAACTCAAATTCATAATTCTCTAACATCTATGTAAACCTAGGATAAATTCACTCTTATTTTTGATCTGAGATACTTGCAAATGTTTTTTCTTGATTTTTATTTTATCTTTTTCCCTTTTGTAAAAATATGGGGGGTTTTTTCTGCTTCCCTGATATACCTAAAATGGATACAATTGTTTTTCATTGTGTAAATTTCAGAAGCACTTTACTATAACCAGCATCCTTACTTTCCCTCAGCATCTTTGAAAATGTCAGCATTTTGTATTGTATTAGTCAGCTAATGCTTCAAGAGCATAAAAGGGAAAACAAGATTAATTTTATTGAAGATTTTTCTTCTACACAAGGAAGAAATTCAGTAGAAACATTCAGGAAGGGAATTTATCCTGTCTCTTTCATGGTTGTATAAGAGTGCAAAGCAATATGACTAAGAATAAGTGATCTATTCTGCCCTAAACACAAGCACAGGAGAATCTGAACTAGAACAAGACACTGAAAAACAATACTTTTCTGCACAAGAGGTGCAAGAGATAAAGGGACCATGTGCTTAGAACAGTTCCATGCAAGAAAAACCCTCAGCTGATATTCCTTTGAAGAAGTCATCATCTTCCTTGTAAATACAGGCAATAAGATTAAATACAGGAAGCAGCTGTCTTTTCCTCTGGCAAAGCAACTGAGACATACAAAAGCAAGGGGTTTATTCCTTTGAAATAAAAGAGACATAAGTCTTGCTCAAGTAATCATTAAATGCTTTATCTGACCCACTTTATTTATTTTGGTGGCTGCTATCATCATTTTACAAATGTGGAATACTTCATAATAGGTCAAAAAACTTCCATACATCTAAGATAACATGTTTGCAAAGATCAGAGTAATCTCATCCATCTGGTTAAAAATTCTTTTTGAAATCAACTTATTCATACATATAAAATTTAATATGTATTAGTTAAGAGCATTACATTATTGTAATTAATTTTGGCAAGATGAATTTAGAAAAATAAATTTATTACGAAGAAAAGAAATAAAAGGTAAGATGAAGTTTCTCTCCTTCATAGTAGAATAATATACCCTTCAATCACCATTACAGATTTTAAAAAAATGCCCTGAATAATGCAAAGAAAAACCATGTTTTGTAAGATTTCCGCAAGGCACAAGAAGATACAGAAAAGTAAAGCAAGGGCGACGCCTAGTGGCCTCATTCTCATCTAGTGAAAACTCCATTCAGAGCTTCTAATATTGATTATAATGCACCATAGAAATAATTATATTTTCTGTAAGCAAGCACGATAGATAGTACTCAAAATATTCTAAATGCTTCATAAAATCAATATATAGCTTTTTGCATAAATACATGCATCTCCTTTTTACTCATGGAGTATATAGAAACATCGACTTCTCATCAGTCATTGAACTCATGATCTAAAAATTGTCGTTGATGTTGTTAACTGAATATTAAACATAACATTCCACTTCCACCTTATTTTGATGACAAAACCAGTCATTTTAAAGTGGATTTTTAAATCAAACTGTCATCTGGAGGGTGAAAGTTAAAATATCACTTGTTAAAAACATCTAAATAAAACTTCCTATATTTTCTAAACAAAATTCCGTGTGAAATTTTCCTCACATACCATAATAAGCATGGCCATCTCTTCACAAAGTACTTATTAAACAAAGGAAAACAATGAAAATCATTTGCCTGGCAACTTGTCAAGCAAGGCAGTCCACCAAAATTCTTTTGTGTGATTATTTTTTTAATATAACAGAAAAGAATTTGCTATAGAGAAGCAGATAACCCAGAAGCATTCAGTCAACCCCAGACAGAGAGCAAGATCTCTGGAAAAGAATAAATTGAAAGAAAGCAAAAAGATTAGGAAAAAAAAAGACTGTGAGGCCCTCAAGATGAATACATAAGCAATGAGGAATTTGTGAATGTACAAGATGAGGAATTATAGATTAAGAAGTAACTGCCATCTCAGTTAGGAGAAAAGTTATAAAATTCTGGCCACAGTCAGAGACAAATACCTTAGCAGTTCTAGTTAAATCATAGAATCATAGAATCACCAAGTTGGAAGAGACCCACCAGATCATCGAGTCCAACCATTCCTATCAAACATTAAACCATGCCCCTCAGCACCTCATCCACTCGTGCCTTAAATGCCTCCAGGGAAGGTCACTCAACCACCTCCCTGGGCAGCCTGTTGCTCTAGACTGCTGAGCAATGTGATCTTCTCATGGGAGTATAGGGTAATAAGCCATTCTTCTCAGCTAAAATTGTCAATTTCTGTATGTCTTACCTTTGTGGTTTCATTTTTGTTAAAATAATGCAGGGACAACAACTCATAGGTGAGAGACACATTTTGCAAAGCACAGATCACTTCTGACCAAGATGCCACTCTGTATTAACATTCCTTTCAACCCAACTTGAATAATTTGGGGTATTTTCAAAAGGAAGACACTTGAGTAATTCATAGGGTACTAGTAAAGAAAGAAAGCAAGAAAACACATCCCATGACTTCATAAGGCAACTGTGCTAACTCTACTACTCTTTCTTTGGTTTATATACACATTCTGATGAGAAACCTGGCTAAAGTTGTCACAAAGACCTGCAAAAGAAACACATATTGGAAGACTAAAGAAAATATTGGGCTGATACTTGTTGAAAATGGTCATCTAACTAATGGGGATGAAGAAGAAACAAAGGCATGTGAGCTGGTTTTTGCCTCGGTCTTTAATAATACTGATAGACCTTGGGCTGCCCAGTCCCCTTAGCTGGAGTTCTACGAGTGTGGAAACACTAAATTCCCTTTTGTGGACACTCAAATTGTAAGCGACCAGCTGTATAAGCTGAATGTTCATCAGTTCCTGGGGCCTGATGGGATTCATTACAGAGTACTGAAAGAGCTAGCAGATATTATGATAGGACCCCTCTTGATCATCTACCAAAGGAGCCTAGGGAAGTCCCTGTTGACTGGAAGCTAGCCAATGTTATTCCAACCTACAAACAAAAGGCATGAAGGAAGACCCAGGGAACCATAGGATTATTAGTTTAAACTCAGTTCCTGAAAAGAAAAAGAAGAAAATTATTCTGAGAATTATATTGAGAATAATGAAGTCATCAGGCAGTCTATGTTGCTTCATGAAGGAAAAGTCATTTAACCAATTTGACATCCATCTGTGATAAGGTCACCCACCTAGTGGTTGAAGGGAAGGCGGTGAATGGATTTTATAAGCTTTTTGATACTGTCCTCCACAGCATCCTTCTGGACAAGTTGTCCAGCTGCAGGATGAATAGGTTCACGTGTGGTGGGTGAAGAACTGGCTGAAAGGCAGAGCTCTAAGTGTTGTAGGGTACAGAGCTACATCTGGCTGGTGTCTGCTTATCATTGACCCCAGTGTCAGTCCCTGAGGTACACCACAAGTGACTTGCCTCCAGATGGTCTTTATGCCCCAGGCAAAAATCCAGTGTGTCTGGTTCTTCAGCCAGTTTTCAATCCACCTCACTGTGTACATATATAACTCATAGTTTCTCAGCTAATATTTGAGGATGTTGTGGAAGACAGTGTCAAACTTTACCAATGTTGAGGTATACATCTTCCATTGCTAAATTTGATCTACATTCAAGAGGCATTTCTTCTTTTCAGAAAAAAAAATATGTTCAATACTCTTTAGAATTCTAGCTTGTTTATTGCCTTATATTTGCCAAACAAAAACTAAGGGACCCAAATCAGTAGGTGATTGAGAAACCTTGGCACAAGTCTTTCTTTTATCAGTAACTGTCTATCATGAATTGAGTGTTGATATTATAATAATAGAAAGGTATATGCAGCACAATTTCAGGAAAGAAAACAGTTTTCTACATATGTGAATTTATCATCAATTCGGGGTGTTTAGAAGCCTATCTATATTCAGAAAAACTACATTTCTTTCTCTTCCTGTACATTGCTTATCCAGGTACAAGTAACTTGTCAAAGGTCCAACTCACTAAATTTCAGGAAGAAGACCATGAAATTCCATCTCCAACTCAGTAAGATAAATAGGGTGAGATTTCCATTCAGACATAAGGACATAGATGCCACTGAGGCTGCACAAATGGTGTAAATCATGTAGAATTCACAGCAGCAGGATGTTGTGAACTCTAAAAGCATATAGGATTTCCAGAAAGAATAAGCAGAAAAATTCATGAAACTAAAATGCAGGAAGCTATTGGTGGGCAAAATGCAACATCTTTCTCAGGAAAACAAGTAACATATTGTTCTTATCATCTGCTACCATATCCAGCAACATCACTAATAACCTTGTCAGTATGTTGATTTTCTTAAGCTTAATGGAAAAAAAATAACTTTAAGCAACAGGAACATGATTAGCTGTGCTGAAAGCAGTAGGACTATTCAAATATTACAAGTTAAGAATGTGAGTAAATACTTTATTGGGCATGAGCTTTTTCTCGTGCTTGAAGTACAACTACTAATTTGTTCCAAAGTTAGTGTAAGACAACATTTTTATAACGTCGAAACTCTATATTGTAGATAGACAATGCTTCCTCTTATTTTCTTCATAGGGAAGTTCTTCATTGACTTTAAATTATTATACCAGTACCAGCAGCTCAAATAACAAATTGATTATATCACATCTCTTGACAGGAAAATAATTTTTCAAGGACTAGTACTACAGATGGATGAACTCTGAGTGGTTTGTAATGCTGTTTTGCAGGCATTTTGGTTACAATCATTACTTCCTGTTAACATTCTGTGGCAACATTTTAGGCTGCTTTCAAGTTAAAGACTTCTGTTCGCAGGAGGTGATTTGATTTCATTTACCGGTTCATCTTCACAAAATATTTTGATAGAGAAATCTGTCCTGAAAAAAAGGTCTCCATTCTATTACTGTAATGTGCAATACTATAAGCTAGTTAAGAAAATATATTCTGTTATTTAAAGAGAAAATTAAGAACAGTCAATGTCTTCTGTTCTAATAGCCATTAATAGATACCTGAAATAACCATAGAGCTATCTGGACTGATAAAAGAAGTGAAATTACTACGTTGCAAGCAATGCAAGATTGCATGTAATCAGATTGAGGAGACAATGAATATTAAATCTTTAGTGTGGAAACATAAGGAAAAAACCTTCTAATTCTTACCTATATTACCACTGAAAATGTTATTAAATGCAATGAATATGTATATTATTTGCATTTAAGCATACATATGTAATTTGAACTTGTTAAGTATGGGTATTCTTTTACATTCTTTTCTGGCAGTAGTACTTGAGCAGAAGGAATAATAGGTGTCTATTCCAACTACAAATGAAAGAATAGTTGGTGTGAATTATTAGTGACAAATAATTGGTCAGGTAGATCCTTTTTTGTCTCAATGAATTCCTTCTACTTTGATGTAACAGTTACTTCCATCGTCATTAATATTATTACAAATTTTCATTATTCATAAATGATGGATTAATAAGAAGATTTTATTACCTGGGCAATTCCTAATTATTCATTTCAGCTACTAATAAATGAATTAATCATATTAAATTCATGATGGATTTTTATAAACCGAAGATCAAAATCAAAGGAGCACCACTACTGTCTTCTTTCTATTCTTTATATTTTGTTCAAAAATAGCAAACTGCAGGAATACTTTTGAAAAACAAAGTAGATTTATATATGTATGTAATTCAGTGGACTTTCCCATGTTCAGTTTCAGCAGTAAATGGAGATCAGCATATAGAACAAGACATATTAAGGAAACCTTTTCTGCCAGCCAATGAGGTCACCAGAAGCTGGTGGTTCATTATCAAGGAAACAAAAATAAAAGTAATTCTTACAAATACTCCAGAATTTTTTAAGCTTTCAAACCCTATATGAGAACCTCCTTATCTAAATATTAATGAGCAGGGCATAAATTAGAGTTATCTTGCTATGGAATATTACTGGTCCACTCTAGTATCTGGGCCATTGTAGGTCATTCACTTCCTGAAATCAGATAGAGTTTGGATTTTTTCTGTGATACATCTGAACGGGCTCTGATCTGTCATTTTCTACAGTTCCAAAATAGCTACAACTGTAAATAAAGAATGTTTTATGATTTGGCAGAAATCGAATAGTTTATAAAACCTAAAAAATTATATAGCTTTGCAGATACTCATAGATTAAAGAACATTCCTCAACGTAGTTGTTTTTTCTCCTAGCATTGGGAAAAATCATATCAGAGATGAGAAAATCTACCCTTTCCAGGTGTCTTATATGCACATTTCTTTTTTAACACTTAAAACCAGATTTATACTTATTTTTTTTCTGTCTGCAATGCTCAGATTTATTCCAGTTGTATTATTTTTCCAAACAGATCTGTGTCATGGGAAACTTCTGCAAGATTTGGAACACAGTTTACTAGCCTGGGCAGGACTGAGTGTCATTTCTTAGTAAAATCCAACAAAATGAAACTCTGAGAGAGATATGCAAGAAATATTCAAAAGTTTATGTACATCTTGAAATGACTTTGCACTTTAATTACTTTTGCATACCTGCTTGTGCCTCTAGCACATAGCTGTAAATATTACCCTATTGTTTTTGACCAGTATTAATGATAAAGAAAATATTACGTTGCTACTTCATGCTCTTCATGATAGGCACTGCTGGTACATAATCCATTTACTGCATACACTGTCCACAATTCTTGCTTTGTCTAACATCTCCAGGTCTAAATAAAGCTTGTGCTTGGAAGTGAACATATTCAAGATTCTCTCTCCTAATATTTTTTTTTATTTATTTTATGCCCTAAAAAATCCCATAAATTTCCAAAACAAGGTCTGCCAGAACTTTTAAGTAATTTCTTTAGCCAATAATTTTATGCTAGAATGTTGTTTACTGTCATACAACTGTAACTTTTACAGTTTTCCTTGACCTAGTAGGTCATCTTTACTTTCCCAGAAGAGTCAAAACATGAGAAAAAAATTTCGTTAAATTCAGGCATTATGAAATAGAATGTTACATGAGATCTTCATTTTACACACTTTTGGTTTGATCTCCATGAGACAACAAACTGCATTTCTTATTGTACAGATACTAAATTAGAAATAAAAAAGAAAATTTGTTGCAGCAAATATAAGAACACCTGTTTGTCAGACGAGTTCCTTACCTACTAGGTTATGCACAGGATTTTTCTTGTGCGCTGTCTTCATCATCCCATCAATTTTGCATGCTGATCTACAAAAGGAGAAGTCTATTCCTGATGATCTTCTAAACAGGGAAGCTATAGGCACAACCGTGAATTCTCTTTTTTCCAATGTAAAGGAGAAAGGAGCAATTTAACCAGACCTTGCATTTCATGCTTATATTGATACTAGGCAGTGAAAAGAATAGGGGTATGCACTGCCTTTTTTTGAAAGTGGAAAAAAAAAAATTCCTTTCTCTGTAAAAGAACAGTTATAAGTGCTCACCACAATAAAAAGATTCAAGGTAATTTTCCCTAAATAATTTAACACCTAACCTCTCAGGAGAGTTAGGATTTCAAAAAGATTTCACAGTTAGCATTTCCTCTTGGCTACCTATCCATCCAGTGTCTAGTAAGTCATTTGCAGAAGTCTAATACATAAAACTCTTCTCATGTACTGAGTAAGATCCTTTAGGGGAAGAAAGTGAGAGAAAGAAAAACCAAACCAAATGAAAACAAAACAAAACACAAAAAAAACCCCAAACAAACAAAAAAACCCCCACAACTAATTCAAAGGGATTTGCCTTTTTCTTTCAGTTGGCTATATTACATTTGTTATGTTTTCAAGAAGAGTATTGTCTTCCTCATCTTCTTAGTCTCTTGGGTGAATCATTCTCATGGATATGTTTAGAAGACAATGAATCATGCAAGTTTTTAACTTTAAAACAAAACTTTACTAAATTCACTCATTAATTATACATTTCATGCTATTGGTTTGTTCTTACACATTATTAATCACCTTCACACAGAACTGTTAGACTTTAACAATTATATCCCAAATTACTTGTGAGTATGCAATACCATGGAGCTGGTGTCATAAAATTAGCACTGATGGCTATAGTCCACAGTGGGTCTTAGTAGCAGGAGTCAAGGTGATTAGACCTGAGAACTGTTTAATGAAATAATTTTAAACAGAAATGGGCTTGTCTTCTTAATTTTTGTCTTCCCTGGGTCATCCTTTGTGTTTTACTTTTCTCACGCTCCCTCCGTAAAAGCAGCACCTCAACTGCTTGTTGTACTGCACGTCTTGCTTTTAGTTTTTTCACTCATCCTTCTTGTGTTTTCACTGTAGTGTTCTGAGTATTTCCAGTCATCAGCGTTTATGCCATCGTCTGTACTGCAACTTTTATTACTTCAGTATCTCCCAGATGCAACTACGTACTTAATTATTTGCCTCAACACAAGATAAATTATATACTGATTAGTGCATTTTTAATTTATAGTTGTCAGATGTGTCTGTTTTGGCTATAAAATTATTCATTAAAATTGAGACAACTTACCTTCTAAATGAGACAAAATAAAAGGTTGAACAAAATTCTTCCTGCCCACTATGTCTTCTTGGGCTGGACTCCTCTCAACAATACTCTCCTCAGTTCAGTAGTTTTCCTGGTTTCCTTAAGGCTGTTTAAACTCCATGTACTCCTTTCCAGGTCATTTGATCTTTTTTATTGTTATGTTCAAGGTACATTTCTTAGCTCTGGGTTTACATCCTAGCACAAGCAGGCAAGTGAGCACTCTCAAGAGATGGCTGATCACTGTTTCCGTTGCAGTCTTCCCTGATACCTCATTCATTACCTTTCAGCCTGTCCAGAACCCTGGGATGTTCCCCCAGTCCAGCATAAACAATTGCTTTCAGCTGAACCAGACCAGAGTCTGTGATTATATACTTTATTATCTACCTCCCTTACACTGACACCATCAATCATACAGCTAGATAATCCAGGATATGGCCCTGCAGAAACTCAGTCCTAAATAAATAAATACATATATACATACATACATACATAAATAATACTTATAAGGGAAAAAAAAAGGAAAAAAAAAAAAAACCACCAAAATTAAGAGGGTTTTTTTCAGCCTTATCTGATTCAGCTACCTTACAGCCGCAGAAATATTACTGCCCAAAGAAAGAGATCAGGTACTAAAGAAGAAGAAGAAAGAACCACTTCTTAGCAACATGTGTGCTAACCAACCATGAAAAAACACTCCTAATGATATTGTAGCCACAATGGGAGAAAACAGGCAGCCCTGTTTTCTCCCACCCAGCTATTCCTGTTTTAAGAAAACATGCTGTATAATAAGAGTGTCAGAAGTAAAAAGCAGAGAATAAAAACATCCATCATCATGCAAAAGACAATTGTATTACATTCCCAACCCAAAAGTACTGTAGAGTCAGACGTAGAGATATCCCAATTCATACAGTCAGCTTCATTTTAGCAAACCTTATCACTTCTGCCTCATTCCCATGTTTGCAGGGCTCAGACAGCTTCTTGCAGAGCGACACAAATGTTTCTTCTAAGCTCCACAGAGTCAGAAGGGCTCATTAGCTGGGACACTGGAAAAATATACTGAGCTCACTCTTGTGTAGTACTGTGACTGACCTAATAACCGTGCTCAGAACTTAGCGCTCTGGAGACAATGGACAAGCACAGCCAACACTGAACCAGTGCTAGTAAGCTGTGCATATTTGAAACTGATGATGTGTTTGGATCTGTTTCTGCCACTCTCCTTCAGGCACCTTATTCTAGGAACAGATTGGAGCAATATCAGTGGCTTTTAGACCTAAGCTATCTCTGGAGGTGATAAACTATAAGACATAATAGACATGTAATATGTTGCAGGTCCTTTATTAAACATGGTAAGCACTCATTCCTGCTGTTCCCAAATACATGAACATGTAGTAAAAAATACTACATGCTTGTTTGTTTGTTCTTTTATGCTTCTGTGTCCCTCCAGCATGCTCAGCAGTGCTCACAGCTGCAACAGCATAGTAGAGGGCTACTTGAGCTAATTCTTCATTGTGAAATTTAGGTAAGGGAGAAAGGATGAGCTCAGTACCACGTTATTTACTATTCCCAGTAGCTACCATTTCTGCTGTGCTTCTTTCCTTTTTGCTTACCTACTAGAGGGTGTTTCTTCTTGTTTCCTCCCACATTACCACTAGCTCTCTCGCAGAGGGAAGAAAGTCAAATGGATTAACTGTTAAAAGAAGAAACATAAGAAGCTTGTGTATACACCCCCACAAGCTAGAGGAGCAGAGCAAAGATCCCATGATCTAAGAGGAGGCAGTTAGAGACTTACATGGCCAATCAGACATTCACAAGTCTATGGGGTCAGATGGCATCCACCTGAGGGTATTGAGGGAGCTGGCAGACATGCTTGCCAAAGCCCTTTCCCTCATCTTCCAGCAGTCCTGCCTGATTGAGGAAGTTCCCCTGGACTAGAAGCTGGCTGATATTATACCCATTTACAAGAAAGGTGGGAGAGAGAATCCAGGGAACTACAGGCCTGTCAGTCTGACCTCAGTGCCAGGGAAAGTTATGGAACAGGTGATCTTGAGTGCTATCATGAAGCACATGCAAGAGAAATGGGTGATCAGGCCCAGTCAACACAGGTTTGGCAGGTCCTGCCAAACTGACCTAATTGCCTTCTATGACAAGGTGACCTGCTTACTGGACGAGGAAAAGTCTGTGGATGTGGTCTTCTTGGACTTGAATAAAGCCTTTGACACAGTTTCTTATAGCATTCTACTTAGGAAACTGTCAGCCACTGGCTCGGACAGGCGCACACTCTCCTGGGTGGAAAACTGGTTGGCTGGCCGGGCCCAGAGAGTGGTGGGAAATGGAGTTAACTCCAGCTGGAGGCCAGTTACAAGTGGGGTTACCCAGGGCTCAGTGCTGGGTCCAACCCTGTTCAATGTCTTTATCAATGACCTGGATGAAGGCATTGAGTGCACCCTTAGCAAGTTTGCGGACGACACTAAACTGGGTGGAAGCGTCAGTCTGACCAATGGGATGAGGTTTAACAAGGCCAAATGCTGGGTCCTTCACTTGGGGCACAACAACCCTAAGCAGTGCTTCAGACTAGGGGAAGGGTGGCTAGAAAGCTGTCCGGAGCAGAAGGACCTGGGAGTGTTGGTTGACAACAACTGAACATAAGCCAACAGTGTGCCCAGGTGGCCAAGAAGGCCAATGGCATCTTGGCTTGTATCAGAAACGGTGTGACCAGCAGGTCCAGGGAGGTTATTCTCCCTCTGTACTCAGCACTAGTGAGACCGCTCCGTGAATACTGTGTTCAGTTCTGGGCCCCTCACCACAAGAAGGATGTTGGGGCTCTGGAGCGAGTCCAGAGAAGAGCAACGAAGTTGGTGAAGGGGCTGGAGAGAAGTCTTATGAGGAGCAGCTGAGGGGAACTGGGGTTATTCAGCCTTGAGAAGCAGAAGCTGAGGGAAGACCTCATTGCTCTCTACAACTACCTGAAAGGAGGTTCTGGCCTCTTCTTCCAAGTAACAGGTGATAGGACAAGGGGGAATGGCCTCAAGGTGTGCCAGGGACAGTTCAGGCTTGACATCAGGAAAAAATTTTTCACAGAAAGGATCATCAAGCACGGGAACAGTCTGCCCAGGGAGGTGGTTGACTCACCATCCTTGGTGGTATTTAGAAGACGGGTAGACGAGGTGCTCAGGGACATGGTTTAGTGGCAGATAGGAATGGTTGGACTCAATGATATAAGAGCTCTTTTCCAACCTGGTGGTGATTCTATGATTTTAAGGTTCAAGAGATGGAAAGGAGGGAAAAAATGAAACAAACTATGAAGACAAGCTGCCATATAGTTGTATGCAAAGTTATAAACCCTGAAGCTGGCATCTGACACAAGCACAAACATGCTAAACAGAGTATTAGATGACTGTAAGAGAGAAGTTAATCCTATATAATACCAATATTTGAACTAATGTGAAAAGTCCTCATTAAGGCAATAATGCAATGAACAGCTGTTATTACTTGTATGGCTTATTTTTATTTTGTCTAAATACAATTTTTTAGGTGTTGTAATTATCTGTCACACATAATCCTCCTTTATTAATTCTTTTTTTTATTATTTATTCTATGTTTTTTCTGTATCAATCTCTTTTTTCTCCTCTTTCTCTACATTTACTACTTCTGTTCATCTGTCACATCCTTTGTCCCAGTGTTGCTTCCATCTGTTCCTTAGAACTTCTTTTCTCCTACTCCTTTTTGTACTGAAAAAGGTCCAGGGCTTGACTAGAATGCCTAGAGATGAGGTCTTAGTATTACAGATTAAAGAATAAGATGTTGAAACACACTCAGAAGTCTGAAGTGACACAGACAGTTTGCCCCAAAATCAGGAGCCAAAAGTCTGATATCTCAGCACTTAGTATGCTATATGAAAATGAAAGAAAAATCAAAAAAAAATCATCAACCTACATGTAAATTCTTAGGAACTGAGAGTGGAAACCTCTCTAAACTAGCCAGTAGAAGAGTATGAATGAAAAGACGTTATGTGAAGCCAACTGATGTGCACTAGCCAGTATAACTAACCAGTTAATTAAGTTTCAAGGGTGAAATTCAGAAAACTGTGACTTAATATAAGCATGCATACTCCAAATTAGCTAGAAAGTCTGTGTATTTGAACTAAGGACAATAGGAGTAAACTTTACATTCAAACATGTCAGTGTACTATTTTGGAACCTACCAACACTATCAAAACTTTTCACTGCTCTCTATGGGTTTTAAGTCAGCCTACCAAATGTGCAGAAAAAGAATACAAGGAAAATGGTTATTCTCTAGAAATGCATGTGAAGAAAATATAAATCTTGTATTTGAGAATGTTTTGATCTAGAAGACAAAAGCAGAGCCAAATCCTGTGTCTAGCTGTCTCTGCTGAACTTGTTTATCCTTCACAAGTTATTTCCATCTTAATAAATCTTTAGAGTTGGTTCCATCAGTAGGGTGGAAGTTGTTGGCTCGGGATATACTCACAGAACCACTTACTGAGAAAACATATGAAGAGTGCATGTAAGAGGAAGACTAAATATGTGACCATTGTCCTGGTTCTGGCTAGGAAAGGATTAATCTCCTGATTTTGGTTGGGAAAGAGTTGATTTTCACCAAAAAAAAAAAAATAGCTAGGAAAAGTCACAGCCAGGATAGCTGACCAAGCTAACTGTTGAGATATTCCATGCCATCATCATCAGGTTCAGTAGATATTGGGGAGAGGCAGTAGTTGGCCAGATGGCATGGCTCAGAGCAGGGTCTGGTCAATGGTTTGGAAGCTCCCTGGGATCATGACTTTGGAACACAGTCAGACATTTTTTTCTTCAGGCAGTGAGTGGTTGGTTACTTCCTTTATGTAGTTTTCTATTGTATTTTCCTCTCCATTTTACTGCCCTGTTGAGCTGTCTTATCTCAGCCCATGACTTTTTTCCTGTTCTCCTCCTCACCCCATCTGGGAATGGGGAAGGGTGAGTGAGCAGGTACATGGTCCTTTTTTGCTGGATGGAGTCTGTGTGGTTCTTTGTTGCCAGCTGTCATGGTTCTCAGTTGCTGGCTGTCAGGTTAAACCACAAAAACATGAGCTATATTACACTATGTGATCTCTGATTTCTGGGGTGACAGCAAATATCACCAAATAGGAACACACACAACTTGATGGTCCCCTCATGATCAGTCAACTCCCACGAAGATGCTTTTCTTTTGGCAGTAACTCATAAGTAGCATCAAATAATGCCCTGCACTGTTCCTGGTAAGATATATTATCTCCCTTTAGGTTATTGTACACTTCTGATTAAAGGTATCAAAGAAAGAAAAAAGTGTAACGGAAAGTCACTAAACAGAAAATTCCATGATATTTATAAATATCTGATTATGGTTTATCTGAGTGATATTATTTTCTATTTTCAAAGGCAGTACAGTAAAACAAGGATGTTTAAGAAGAATCGACACTAAGTTCATAAAATAAGTACTTCTCATTTAGCATAATATCATCCATAACAAAAAAAATGAGATAGTAGGAATATATAGTTAATAAAAATTATAATACACATTGTAGATCCCTGAAGCAACCAAAAACAAGTTGAGGGGGTTTATACTCATAGTAATTAATTTACACTGTTACAGTCAAGCTAGATAAAGATGTCTGCCAGGCTAACAGTGCTAGTGAGACTTACAAGGTGCTTAAGATGATGTGAAATGATGTCAGGGTCAATGATAGCTGGAGAAGATGTTAAATTGAGTAAAATGAGCCATGAAAGGACATTGTTAACAGCCTGAAGATGAAGGACATTGCAAATGCTTTCAAGGGCAATGTTGGCAGAGCATTCCCATTTTAAATTAGTGCTGTTATCAGGAGACAGTAGGTATGGAAGTGAATTCTTAACTGCATTGTAAAAACTTTTTTCAGCACCTCTGTAAGAAAATTAATCAGTTCTGCCTACTGATAAGTCTTGAGATTATTAAATAGATTCTAACATTTAAATTTGAAAGGTTAAGGTAACTGTAACTATAAATCTATAATGTAGTATCCCTCCCCCAACAGGGAAAAAATAATTAACACAAAAGTCAAAACAATACAAAATAGAGAGCAAATGACAACATCACATGGCAGAAATACAGGACAAGCTTTCTCTATCCATAAAATGGCTTAATGAATGTAATGGGGTGCTGTTACAAGGTAAAAAAAATAGATTGACAGTAGAAATGTAAAAAAATGTCATAGTAAATTTATGTTTTAACATTGCTAACAGCTTTTTATGGGTGATAAAAAAATTATATGAGACACAATCTCTATTCCCTAATAATGAAATAATAAAATCTGGTGCGTATGTTTTAGTTGTCACTATTTACAGTGACATTAATGATATTTTTATGAAAGCCACAATAGCTGCCAATATTCTCTCATAGTAGTTTAAAAGAAGATCTTCACACTAAAGACATACTCTTGGACATGATACCTTCATTGAAAGGGGTTAAATTCTACCCATATTGTCTCCATGAGTGTTTACAAATAAAACTTCCATTTGCCTAAAGCCTTCCTGGAGGAAAGATGAAAAAATGGATTTTATCAGAATTTAAGATGTCTGAGATGACGACAGAGGAAATGTAGTATTTGTACACAGCCTACATGCTTCAGTAAGGTGCTAACATCTGGTGTCATGAGCCTTACCTCAACTGTTCAGGGCAGTATTACAATCTGAAAACAGTATTTTCTAAAATGAGAACAACCATTCACTGGAACAACCTCCCCAGGGACATGGTAGAATCCCCATTGCTGGAGGTTTTCAAGTTATATTTGGACAGGGAGCAGAGTAATCTCATCTAGTCTATCTTTCTCTCAAAATGTTAGACCATATAATCTTTCAAGGTCTATTCCAATCAGATACTTAGTTGGAATTTTTTTTTGAAAAACTGTACAGAAAGTTTGGTAGCTGGTTTTCAGAAATCAGTTCCCTCATTCTTAGTTGATTCAGACACTAAAAATGGCTAGTGAATTTTGAAAATCTTAATTATTATGTTTATTTGGAAAATGATAGAATGTAATATCTAGTAAAAAAGTCATCCAGAACTTAATCTACACATATAAGTCTGCATACCTCATTCTTTTCTTTATTACACGTTCTCACCTACAGTGTTTTGGAGAAAATATGGGGTTTGACTCTTTTTTTCTGAAACAGTGTAAATTGCAGCTTCTAGAAAGAATTGTTTAATACCAGTGTCATAGTGGTCAAATCCATGGTCAAAACTCTAGAAAAGTTAGAAAATGTCATATGAGACAATACATATTAGTAAAGTAAAAGTTAATATTCAAAGCATTCATCAAAGGGGATCACTTGCCAATTGCCATCACAAACAAAACAGAGAAAAACTAATTTTGTTTATTCCTAATTAAAATAGATTTGTATAATACAAAACGAAGACAAATTAAAACAGTATCTCCTACCTCATCTCCTACCTGTTCCCCAGCTTCTGCCTAGGCTCAACTTCACTCTTTCATTCCTGACTGCTTTATCTCCTCCCCGTAAATGGCACGTTGGTCTGGGAAATGGGGAAGTTAACAGTCTGTTCAGAATAGTTTTTCTCAATCCCTCCTTCTTCCTCATGTTTTCCTACTGCTTTGGCAAGAACTTTCCACAAGTCACAGTTACATCAAGGCATATCCATCTTGCTCCAGCCTGGGGTCCTCCAGAGGCTTTATTGTGAATATCTGCTTCACTGTGTTCCTTTTCATAGACTGCAGAGGTGTAGTTGATCCACTGGAGGCTACAGCAAAACACATCCTTCACCATGGTCTTCTCTACCAGCTGCAGCAGAATCCCTGCTTGGGCACCCAGACCTTGGCCTCTTTCTTCTCTGACTTTGGTGTTCACGTGGCTGTTTCACATTTTTTCCACAATCTTCACAATATGCACATAACTTTCCCCCTCGTTAAACACATTTTCCCAGAGGTGTCACCAGCTTGGCTGATAGGCTATGTCCAATGGTGGATCTGTTTTGGAGCCAACTAGAACCATCTGTGTCCAGGGTAGCCTCTGACCTCTTCCCACAGAGGCCACCCTCACAGCCTTCTGTGACAAGCCCCTTGCCACCTACACCCAATACAAGAGTCCAAACTGAACTAAGCATATGATACGTTCCTGTATTTTGTGTGTGTGTGTGTGTGTGGTATATTTGCATACGGGTAAGGGTATGATCCTGGTATTTGTATTCTTTTCTATATATTCTTGTTTCATACCCATATGCAACTAGTGTGGCTGGTTTTTTTTTTTCCCTGTTCATTTGTTTGCTATAAATATCCCATGTGTGTAAGGTCAAATAAGCAGGAAACATTGGCATTCAAATTAAATAATATAATCTTCTCTTTAAAACTGTGAATAGATATGAGGGGAAGACTCTGAGGAAGAGATGACCTTCAATTCCTGCTTCTGCAGTGTCTCCAGAAAATGTGAATAAAAAGAGTAATTTTGAGAATTTTCTGTAAATAAATGTTTACCATAATAATACTTTTATATTACATACTTTCATATATAGATGCTTTATATAACTCATATCTTGGAACATGATAAATATGCTTTCACCATATAAACATCAGCACTTGGGTTTTTTCTTAATCATGACTGTCTTTACAGGACACTCATATTTTGTCTAGACAGTAAGAGCATTTTATATTGCATTCTATTACCAAATCCTCAGTGTTGCAAACTTTTATTCAGGATCTAACTTTGCTAGTGAAAAGAATGCTGTTAGATAATAAAGGTAAACACATCTTAAAGTGATTGCAAGACCAAGCCTGTCATAAAGTTTTTAACTTACAGTAGGTAGAAGTTAATACAGAATGCATATAATAAGTTTCTGGGCTTTCTCCGAGTCTATAATGGTTTACTTATATTAGTTATAATAACAAGTAACTGTGAAATTAGAACAAGTGTATGTTTTGCCTCCAATGTCATTGTTCTTTGTAAGAAAACTTACTAGTAATTTTGGTGAGTAAAGATTTAGTAACATTTTGTTATCTCTGACAATTTAATGTTAGAATCAATTTACCAATTGTCATGCTTTTTGTTCTGTCTTAATAAGCTATATCTCAGTTGATATCCTCAGTTCCCCATATAAAGCCCACAGAATAAGAAAACCACCAAATCCAGGATATATAATAGAAAGACTACAAACCATTAAATACAGTGGTGGTGTTGGGCATCTCCCTTTTTCTTTTAGTGTTTCTCAATAATTGTCCTGTGTCAGAGTTTTATAACGGAAAAAAATACTTATTGAATTGCAAATGTGTCCGGTTTGATTTCAGAAGAGAATTTGATAACAAGAATGCAAAGGGAGCAAATTAAACCAAAAGATAAAACTACATCCAGGCAGCTGGATGCTATCCTTTGCTATCCTTTCTGCTTTTTGTACTATTTATTGTTTGATATTACAGATAAGACCAAAGCGATTTTATAAATTGGAACAAACTGTGAGTTTACAGATGTTTTGACTCTGGAATAAGTGTATCTCCACAATCTCCAGTTATCTTATTTCACATTTTGAAATCTTAAAGACCTTTGGAGGCAGAAATTCATTATCTAAACCCTCCTTGAATCAGGCAGAGACCGTAAAGGTCCGGTATTAGGACAGAATGAATAGGAGTCAGGAAGGTCTGAACAATTTTGTTATTTCCTATTGGTCATAGTCTCCTCAGCAGTCACTTCCTAACCGATAAATTTTTGTGTATAATTTTGAAATCCTGTACATAAAGTAATGACATGCTGCACTTCGTAACTCCATTTACGCTACACCAGCCCCATTAGAATCATAGAATCATAGAATCACCAGGTTGGAAGAGACCCACCAGATCATCGAGTCCAACCCTTCCTATCAAACACTAAACCATGTCCCTCAGCACCTCATCTACCTGTGCCTTAAACACCTCCAGGGAAGCTGAATCAACCACCTCCCTGGGTAGCCTGTTCCAGTGCCCAAGGACCCTTTCTGTAAAGAATTTTTTCCTAATGTCCAGCCTAAACCTCCCCTGGTGGAGCTTAAGGCCATTCCCTCTTGTCCTGTCCCCTGTCACTTGGGAGAAGAGGCCAGCACCCTCCTCTCTACAACGTCCTTTCAGGTAGTTGTAGAGAGCAATGAGGTCTCCCCTCAGCCTCCTCTTCTCCAGGCTAAACAACCCCAGCTCTCTCAGCTGTTCTTCATAAGGCCTGTTCTCCAGCCCATTCACCAGCTTTGTTGCTCTTCTCTGGACTTGCTTCAGAGCGAGTGCCTGTCATTACAAAAGGTCTTCCTTGCCCGTTCCTGTTCACTACTATTATTTCTGTATACAGCTCAAGCTGGGTTCCTTCAGACTGTGCATGCAAAGTGCGCAAACCATGAAAATTTCCTAGGCAACTGTACAGAAACTCTAAGAGACTAAAAGACAATGAAACAAAAAATAAACTTATTGTCTTTTCTCTCATGGAGTCATATGAAGAATTAGTGTCAGGTTTTCCAGCTTCTTTGAAATGAAACACTAGTGAAAGATACACTTAAAATAGTGTGCAAGCACTGTACCAAGATTTTAATGAATTCCACTGCATGTATAAAGAAAACCTTGAAAGCTATATTCATCTACAATTAGAAAGCATTATTACTGTTAGAGGAATTCAGTTTATTATAATTTTTTGATAAAACAAATAGCATTTCACTGACCTTACCAGCCTTCATTTAATTAGTATGAATAATGATATTTATTTATGTTTCTTTCTTCATGACAAAAAGATGATAATTTTAAGCACGGGAGATCAATATTTGACCTTACACCATTTTTTTCAACATGCATATACATATCATGAATCATCATATACAGGGTATTTTTTTTTATAAGTCCAACCTTGTGTAATTTTAAGGAAATTAAAGCTTTTCTCTATTTATTTATTTATTTATTTATTTATTTATTTATTTATTTATTTAAGGCAATAATTGCAAAGGAAGTCCAAAAAGAACTGTCAAGCATCTCAAATATCAGCAATTTTAAAAAGTTAAATCTCAGAAATTGGCTGCTTCTTATTATTCTTATTGTTTCATATTTTCAGTATATGATATATATAGTTACATATATATCAAACACAAAATCTAAATTTGGGAGTAAGTCCGGAAATTATAAGCTTATGTTATTGAATTATTTTTAAATATTTTTTGTATATAACATAGTTTGACCACTGCTGTATAAAGTTTCATGTAACGAAGTTTCATAAATGGTACTGGATGCTTTGAAGTAATTCTTAAAATAATCTAGTTTGGCTGCTTCCTTAAAATATGTTGGAAATTAAAAATTTCCTGTGACTCTATAATAAAGGTTTGATTTTAATTATATTCTCTTATTATGTAAAGCAGTTCTAAATTGCTCAGTTTATTAATGAAGTATCTAGAATTGCAAAATAAATGTCATTTAAATTTAATTAAACATGCTTACAGAATACGCATAATTTATTATGTCACAAATTAACAGATTGCTTTACTGGTTGAAGTCATGATTCTTGTTAGCTGATTTAAGGATTTGCAAATGTAGTACAAATGTAGGCACTTGGCTTCTATCAAAGCTAATAGTAAAAGATCTATAAAGTTCATTTTCATTTCAAAATGCAAATTAGGCTACACTAATTTCCCCTTTGCATTTAAGTCTGTAATCGTATGAAATTAATACCATGTTCCTTCATGCTTTTCTGATGCAAACTTCTGTTTCTAGTGTGTGAACCAAATGTTTCTAACATCACTGCATATTAATTTGACTTTTAAGAATAAAATATTTAGGATTTAATTTTTCCAGACCTTCAGAATGAGTTGAGCTTCAAGATTTGATAATTAGAACAAACTCATTTGAAATAAAAAACACTTTGAAATAAAAAGTTAATTCAGTTTATTAACTGCAATCATCGAAAAAAGGTGAAAACAGTAATTCTTCCACAATCAAAATATTTCCACCATTGTAGTCTCTTTTCTGAATTAGAAAGTATTTCACAGAATATTAAGTAAACCTTGTGATTATGTTCCTATTTTCAAAAGCCAGAAAAGATTCCAAGACAGGTTACAAAATTTGTTTGATGCTTAACAGCTGACTAGTAACAGAACTGACCATAAAATGTCTAAGCCCTTTAAACATCAGGTCATACAAATGTTAAACCCAAAATCAGAACTTAGCTCTCATATATGCAGAGAAGGCTGCACTGTATGTATTTTAATATGTTCCAGTAATAAATCTAAATTTTTTTTATATTTTCCCTCAACTTATTCTGTCTGTAATGCAGGTCTTAAGTCTGCAAAGATTTCCACCATGTTCTATGCAGCATGGAATACTGCAGGGAAATTACTGGAGCAGCTCACAAAGGGCGAAGCTTAGCATACGTAAATCTTTAATAAATACAGCAATAGTTTCAGTATTCTGTCATCTTCTGTGTGCTGCAAATTACTTCTTTGCTGCTTTTTATAAATAGGTTTTCAAAAAGTAGCTATATTATACTGAAATGGTACTTAATATTTAATAAAATTCATTTAATTAGAAATTAAAGTTAAAAGTCTATATACATACCTGCATTAAATCAAATTAGTTTGTCGTAACAAGTACTACATCACATGACCAATGAAAGCAGAAAGAGAAGACAGAATTAAATTCTCGTGAAATTTATTTCCACTTTCAAAGCAAATGGAAGAGGCCTTAGGAAGGTTTTATATCTCTGTTACTAATATTAGTGCAAAAGTGATAAGAAGTATTCAGCTATTATTCTGGAGCAGAAAGGTGACACAGTAAAGCAGCTTTTCTCCTATCTCACAAAATATGTCCCAGTCCCCAAATCTTTCCATTTCTAAAAACTCTCCAGTCCCTTGATGTATTTGTGATTCAGTATAGCTAAAGGGAAGTGCACTCAAAGCACATCTGCTTAAAGTCACTTAGTGTCAAACAGCTATTCAGTCTTCTTGCATTTTCAGGTTAGCTAGCTCTGTTAATTCCCCCTCTTTGTTTAAAAGCTAATTGTGTTACCCAGGCATAATCAGACCTTCTTGTTCCTAGGAGATGGACGCTTGCCTTTTGACTAGAACACTGAATTTCTGGTTTAGGAAAGCAGACACCTATTTCGTGGACCATGTTTTGGAAAAATAGTCTCATTGTGAAAATGTTGATCCACAATGTGAGGAAAACCTCGATTTTCTTCCTGAGTTTGATAGTGTTTGAAGATACATAGCAGAATATTGACGAGGAGCTCCTAACTGCGCTCTCCTGAATGCATTTTGTTAGATGAATATTGAATAAAAAGCAAAAACATTCTCAAGAGTGAAGCAGAGATTTAGATCTCTTTGACCATCCAAACCACTAACCTATGTACTACAATATAACCATGATTTTTCTTACGGGTTTTACCTTTTTGTTTGTTTGACTGCACAACAAAGGCTTTGATTCAGTGCCAGGTTAAAAACTGCATAGGATTGAATTTTTCTTTCATGAGAAATGCTTCAATGAATCATTATATGAAAAGTGTACAGTATTACCACTATGCTGCTTTATGTTATTGCTCTATTTGACATTATCTTTAGAAGACAACTTACCCTCTACATGCCTATAGGTCTATTATAGCGTATGTACGTTCCCAGTAGTTATTGGGAGCAGATGCCTAAGAAACAATTACTTGCTACTTTTAGAGTTGCCTTCTTCTTTCCTAGGACATTAGAAGGAATTTAAGTGGTTGTTTTAGGTGGAATGAATTACCTCCATTTCGAAACAATTAACATTCTAGTTAGGCAATGAGCAATGATTACTTAAACTGGTCATCTAAAACTGGAGTCCAAGGTTTGTTCAAGTTACAGCAATATAGGTCTTCTGTGTTTGCACCAAGAGATGTGTTTAAATAAAATTGCATTTTAGCTAAAATCTCACTTTAATTATAGTTGCAAAACTGCTACATAATTTCAATGAGAATAAAGAGAAAGTACTTAGGCAACCTAAATTGTAATTGGGGCATCTATATACAGACAGAATAAAATGAGTAAAAGAACTATAGAGCAAATTTTTGAAAATCTTTGGGTTTCTATATTATTTAATGAAGTAAAACTAAACTTCAAACTGCTGTCCAATCAATTAATGGTTTAATGAATGTAATTTTAGGTTTTTTAAAACAAACATTTCGGTTTCCTCTTCCTTAATGGCTTTCACTATCATTTATCTATTGATTACAGAATATTGACACTACACTAAAAATTCTAAGCATGAAACTCCTATGTGAAACTACCTTAAGTGTCAGTAAGCTGTGTTTCTGTCTGTGAAACTGTTTCGTGTGGTTGAGATTGTTATGCATATTTTAGCTGCCAGGTGAAAACGTGCTCAGAAAAGGCCTCTGTCCTTTTCAAAATAAGTTTACATCAATATGTCTTTTGCTGAACACCTTTCTCTTTCAACTTTGTTCTTGTCAATTCTATTTTCTTGAGAACAAGGTCAGATTGAAAGAAAAGCATCCATTTTAACAGCTGTGAAATTCTTTCATAGAAAGATTCTGGAAGATATTTGGAAAGGAAATTAGGGTATCCTATATATTTAACAGATTTAATTATTTCAGATATAAATATCAGGCCAGTCAAATGATTCAAGAAATTAAAAGAGCCAAGGATGGTAACATTACTTCAGTTTTAGGTTCTACACCTAAATATAGTTTTCAAGTCACAAACAGAAAAAAGTTTTGTGGCACAGCACATTATTAAGCAGTCTTTCAGTTCCTAAAACTATTCATTTGCTAGAGATGCCACTTTTGGAATAAGCACATTAGAGCTGATTTTTTTTCTTTTATTATCATCTAAATAAAAATGCAGCTCCTCACAGTTTCTATGAGTTTTGCTGCATCAGTAAGTACATCACCTGTTTGTAGTTTGTGTGCAGTATGCTGTTGTCTTTATTGTAGAATCATAGGGTTTGGGTTTGAAGGGACCTTAAAGGTCAACCCCCATGCCATGGATAGGAAGAATTTCCACTAGATCAGGTTGCTCAAAGCCCCATTCATCCTGGTCTTGAACACTTCCAGGGATGGGCCTTCCATGACTTCTCTGGACAACCTGTTCCAGTGCCTCACCACCCTCACAGTAAAAAATTTCTTCCTAAAATTTTACCTAAATCTACTCTCTTTCAGCTTAAATCCATTGCCCCTTGTCCTATTGATACACTCCCTAATAAAAAGCCCCTCCTCAGCTTTCCTGTAGGCCTCCTTTAAGTAATGGAATCCTACTATAAAGTCTCCCTGGAGCCTTCTTTTCTCCAGGCTGAACAGCCCCAACTCTCTCTACATGTCCTCACAGGGGACATGCTCCAGCCCTCTGATCAACTTTGTGGCCCTCCTCTGGATTCACTTCAATAGGTCCATTTCCTTCCTGTGCTGAGGACTCCAGAACTGAACACAGTACTCCAGGTGAGGTCAAAGGTTATTTTATTCCTCAAAGGTAAAAGGAAAACAGTATTTTACATCATTATGGGTTAATGAATCTGATTATGTACATGCAAATAACAACAAAACCTCTTTGCAACCAAACATTTCCTTGTCAAAATGCTATTCAGCAGTCATCAGAAATAGACTTTCAGATTTGTACAATTACATATATATATAATTAGAGTACTACATTCAATAAGTGTCAGGAAACATTATTTTATGTAGTTTAGACCATATTTGTTGGACTGGTTATCAAAATAATTATAGCCCATTGGGAGTGATGATCAGAATCAACACAAGTAAAATGCCCTCTCTAGAGTCAAAGAGATCTAATGTTTTCACTTCTGAAATAAATCTTGCTCAGCATTAGACTGCTTATGGAACGTGCCCTTAATCCCTGACACAGAACTTCCACGCGGACTTATCACTTGAAAGTGTTAGATGAGAGGCAGGATGAGAAAAAATTCCCTTGAAAGGCTGGCGTGGCAGTATCTTATATAAGCACGGCAATATCAAATATAAGCATATCAATTCTGAAAGGATAAAGCTGTGATCTAAAAATAACTTTAGAAGGAATTATGGAAGAAAACTCATTTATAGTATCTTTCTTAAAATGAGCAGTCCCAAAGGGAAGGCTACAGAATGTGGATCTTCTTTGGCTTCTTTCTGGTCATTCATTTGGAAAAACAATAATGATTGCACAAGGCGGCACAGGGGAAATCCCTAGGCCTGTGAATTTGTAGATGATATAGCTGCTTTTATACTAGTCCTGAAAATTATGGCATAAGGGTCAAAGTCAGAGCCTCTGCCAGGAGTTGAAAGCAGTAGACTTCAATTGGTCTACAATGTGTGGGATATAAAGTCATCCTTAACTGAACCCAGAAACACATAAACAGAATACAAAATGTATATTAAGGGGTTTGGGGTTTTTGTTTGTTTGCTTGTTTATTTTTAAATCTTATTCTGTCCTAAGTACTGTGTGTGTTACAGCACTTTGACTACATGTGTTGTAACTAGTTTGGTACAAAGATTAAGATGTTATTTTTCATTTACACACATAGCTTCACAGGTTATTGCAAGTAGTCACTTGTTACTTTTCCAGCCCCGATGCAGTTTTTACAATTTCATCTGGGATACCATTCTCCAGTATTACAGAGTACCAAAGCTGTGCCCTTCATATCCTTTTAAACATTTTTTTTCCACTCCTTGGTTTCCTCTCTTTGTTCTAAAATGAAAAATCAGTTAGCTCAAGGGACTGGTCCTGGAATACAGAATAATTTGTTTTCACATGGCCTTCTTGCAGTTCAGTGACCTGTGTGGAACAAAGCAGAGGCTGAAATTCAATTCCTGTAGCACAATTGCTCCACAAAAAGTAAAACTATCATCAATTTCATCGGTTGGATTAGTCATACTTTCACATCCAATGTTAGTGCTAAGATATCTTTCTCTTAAGCAACTTGCAATGCTAATTCCTCATTGTAATACTCTGTAAATACAGGGAGAACTAGTGACAATCTGTCAACCTACAAAAGCACAACATTAACTTTTGAATTATTATATGTCTGATATTAATCACCAGACAGGCCCTGATCAACATCTACATGCATGAAACTGAAAGAGAACATAAAGAACAAGACCAGGAACACATCTACATTTTTATTACCAATATTACTTCTAGCACTTTCCCATGGGACACCAATCATTCCAAAGACACACCTCTTCAGAGCCAGTTACAAGTCTTGAGGAGCAATGTCACTGCTGCACCCCTTGTGGGAGTTTCAATAGGCACTTTGCTTCTCTGAGGACTCTGCTTGACAGAAGATCCTCTGGCATAGCCAAATTTTAAAGTTTCCATCATGACAGTGAGCTTAAGGACAATACTAGAGCAATTCAGTCACATAGCAAAATTTTTTAGTATAGCTGTCCAAAGGTTTTCATGTACTTGGCGAAGTAGCTAGCTGTTTCTCTGGAAAGAGATAGTCTCCTGTAGGTCATCTCAGTCAGCTCCATGTGGCTTCCTCAGATGCCTTAGACATTTAAAATACCATTCAAAATACTCATTTTGAAGTAGCTCTCATCTGAAACTTTTTTTTCAGATGAAATTGTGGAAAAAGTAATTTTTATTTGGTGCCTTCTTTGTTTTTCTCTGGTTTTATGTTAATCTCGAAGTTAGTTTTATGCTGTGGAGCTCAGCATGAGTTTGGTTTCTAAACAGTAAACAAAGCCTCTTGAAAATTAGGATAAAAGGGAATGGACACTGTGCTGGAAATTCACTATGCGTTATAATGTCAGAATTCCAGACATAATCATTGTCGCTAATTTTTTTCTGCTTAGTTTCAGATTAGTTGGCTTGCACATTTCTTGAAGGCTTGTATTATTTAATCTGGAAATGTATTAACAGTTCAAAGTTCATTTGGCTTCAATATGAAGTACATGTCTTGAAGGCAATTCATCATACATGGGCTTAAAGATTTCTAGCTTTTTTTGTTGATAGGTTACAAAGCAAAAAACATGGAATGAAAAATTATTTCAGCATGACTTTTGAACTGTTCTGTCAAAACACTTTATCACTCAGCTATTGGGACTAGCTTTGCTGCTATGAAATAGCCCTCCTTTTTCTCTTCTCCTTCTGAAAGTCTCATGATGTGAAAGGGTGAATGTTGCTACATTAGTCATCATCAATGAAAGGACCAAAAGCTTAGTATAATAAACAATATGCTATACATCAGGACTCAAAGTGCTATTTTATCAACATTAGAAGAAAATAATTTTCAATCACTTAAGTACACAAGCAATTTAATGACAAGGTAGCATTAGATAGCCTGAAAGCACATGTGTTCGACTTGTGTTCTTGTCAATTTTTGCACTCAGTAGTTGTGTTAAATAGGCACAAAATCATTTATATATCACTCATTAAGTGCATATCTATGTAACATGGGTTGGTTTGTTTTTTTCTTTTTTCCCTTTCTTTTTTTTCTGATGATTTACAATGCAATTATCATAACGCAGGCAAATTACTTTATTCTTTGGTGAATATAAATGAAAGTCATATATTGGAAGCTATACTGCCCCAAGCATGTGGAAATTCTATGACTGAAATAGTCCATGAATTGAATAATATTGATTTCTATTATCCTATAAAGTAAATTGGTTATAGTATTGGTCCTTTGCTGACTGTGGGATACTGTGCAACATTCTTGGTTTTAGGATTTGGTTGGGAGTTTGGGGTTTGTTTTTTTTTTTCAAGCTTCTCAGGAAAGCTAAGTCCATGCCAGAAAAATAAAAAGATCCCAGGCATGGACCTTAGAAATTGCATATAATTGTTGATGCTTTTGACAATTAGTCAAGTCACGGCATGTATTTAGCCCACACAGACTACAATTTTGCAGAATAATACATAAAGAGATTTGGAGTTATCTGTTAGAACTTATCCTAACTAGCAATTTTAATGCCTTCCCCTGTCCAGGGAAGGAAAGAAAATATAAGGATGATCTGTTTACATGAGCTGAATGGGTACAGGCTTCACCACGTCAGATAGCCCCAGAAACAAAGCATTCTTCCTAGACCACATTAGTAACTACAATAAATTTAAATTTTTTGGCACCGCATTGCACATTATTTATATTAATTTGAAAACTAAAAGTAGTTGTGGCATATTCAGTGATAAATTTTGATGTCAGCATTTTATCAATATTCGCATGATAATTTTTTAAACTATTAAAAATCAGTTATAACAAAAGAAAATGAAAGAAGAACCACAACTGCACTAATGGTATTATTCCTAGAAATAAGTTATTCAATTATTTCATCTCCCTGTTCTTTATGATCTTATTTGTAAATAAATGCTGATTTCTATGAATATATTCACAATATATTTACTGAAGAGCTGAAACACACACAATACATTAAATGCTCGCAATACATTTAGTGAACAGGTGAAACAAGGTACAATTTATGTCTTGACTGGTGTGGTGTGCCTTAGTACATAAAAATGTGACTACTCATTTGTCTTAAAAATGTAATAGAGATATATTACAACAAGAACAATCTCTGCATTAAAGAGGACTGTCATTGTAACAATGGTTCACCTCCCGTATATTGTTTAACAATATGATGGTACAAGTGCAAGTGCACCGATGTGTGTTATGAAAGCCATGCTCTTCTGCCTTTCAGTTAAACCTGCGATCCTAGTTCCAGTTCATAACAATGAATTTGAGGTATCGCTAATTTAAGAGTCTATGGGTGGAATTAAAAATCTCAGCGTAGAAGGGATAAACAGAGCTTTTTCTGTATGTATCCTTTTGTGATAAGATCTTTATTCTTTTATTGTCATAAAATTTAAACTTCAATTTTTCTCCCACGTATCAGGGGACAGGACAAGGGGGAATAGTCTCAAGCTCCACCAGTAGAAGTTCAGGCTGGATATCAGAAAGAAATTTTTCACAGAAAGGGACATTGGGCACTGGAACAGGCTTCCCAGGGAGGGGGTTGAGTCCCCATCCCTGGAGGTGCTTAAAAGATGGACAGATAAGGTGCTGAGGGGCATAGTTTAGTGACTGATAGGAATGGTTGGGCTCAATGATCCTGGGCGTCTTTTCCAGCCTAGTGATTCTGTGATTCTATGAATTTAAAATTTGCAGGGTGAACTCAAAAGCTGAAATTGAACATGAAAGGATGATATTTTCTAATTTTAACTTGATAGACCTTATATTCTACCCCTCACTGCCTAAGGTGCTAATGTGGTGCTCTGCTTATACTTCTTCAGTTAAAGTATTGCTGACCAAGTTAGTTTGTTTTTTTTCATTCAGCTCTCCTAATTTTAATCCACTAATTGGAGTAAATCAATAGAGAAATATGGGCTTTTTCATAGCTCAATCAAAGGTCATTCTTAATAAAAATCTATGTTTTATTTCCCCATTATGAAAATGGTGCAGAAAATGGAATTGAAATCAATACAATTCTGCATTAATCTCTTTCACAAATTCTGTGGATACATTCAGAATGCAATGTAAAAGTAAAATGTCTATTACATTCAGTAAAAGAGGAATCCTTATTCTAGAAAGTTCTAAATAGTATGCTGCTTCACAAGCAATTGATTGCACGGCAAATAAAATTATCCTTGTATTATCCTTTCTCAACATTTCAAAACATTTTCTAGGAGGGTTTTATTAACTTGGAAAGTTAACAGTAAGGAGTTCCTGCATTCAGTATATCTGGGAAGTAAATCATTGTTTTCCATGCCTGGATTTCCACAAATCATTTGCACTTAAGCCGATGAGCAACTTTAGTAGGGACCTAAGACCTAGAGGATTAACTGTGACTGGAAACATGCATCATCTTGCTTAATTTTTTGTTTACTTTTCTACAAGGATTGTTAAGTAGCCTGAGTCTCCACTAATCCTTCAATGTCTACTTTTGACAGTTCCTGTCAGGGAAAGGCTAAGGATGAACATAATCAGTGGTGTCACTGGCATTCCTCATGAATAACAGTCTGTTGCTCCTCTACTACTCTGTAGGGGAAATTGTTGAAAAAAATCACTGTGTCCATACTAAAGAAGTTAAATGCCTTATAAAGATTGTGGGGGTTTTTTTTATTAAAACAAATAATTTAGGCAGTCTTTGATGTCTAGAAGTTGTTACATAATTTTGTATCTACAAGGAATTTTTACCTTCCTTACATCTTATGTTTTCAAAGGAAAATCTACATATTTTTTTCCTACACAGTATTTTCTTCACGCATAAAAATGCATTTGGAGAAGGGATACACATATGTTTAATCTAAAATATACATATACATATACATATACATATACATACACATAATTTTGAAAGGTCAGGAGAGTAATGGATTCCTCTTCTCATGAGATGTCCCAAGTAATGGCTACTGCATGGACTTAAGATCTTTTATGTGATATTAACTGGATGAGAGATGCAACTGAATTCTTCTTGTGATAAAACCTGTGTTTAATCAAACCGTTCTTGTTTCCTTCAGCACTGAGAACTCTCCTGATTTTAGTAGACCTACTGTCATTTTTGCTTCAAACATTAAGTTGAATCTGAAAATTTGGTTCAAAAATCAAAGTTCTGCACATTCTTTAGCCAGAAGAAAGAGCTATCAACTGGTAACAGCAAGAATTAAATGAGAATGAGAAAATCATGACAGAAAAGAAAAAGAATGTATCATTTATTTCCAGAGCTAAGCAGTTGTGGGCACATTTAGGGGAAGAATTCTGATAGCTAGCTTTTCATCTGGCAAAGACTTATTATGAAAAGATACATTGTCACTTTGTCATAGAAAGATGTCTTGCAGAATCAAGAAGTAAGCATGTGCTTCCTTGCGCTATGCAATGCAATATGGGAAAGATTTAACAATATATATTTGACTAGAAGAAATTATATTTTGGGTAGAAACAGTTTTAGGGCCCCAATAATAAAGAAACTGCACAAGTTGCATGATAGAACTACCAAAAAACTGGCTTTACATCTAGTCTTGCTTTGTTGAAACTATGGCTGTTACAGTTTCACTGAAAATGTAACAGCATATATAGCAGCAATATGCCGCCTCAGTAAGTACTAACTTTATAAAATTGAGAAGCAGGTGTACAATCTATCAGGTAAGAACTTACATGATGCAGGAGTCATAAAGTATTTATAAAATATACACAGGCCCACACTTATGCTTCACAAACTACACAGCAACTCATAAAGCTGTTGACAAATGTACATAATATACCGGAGTATAAAAAAATGCTATATTCATACCTTTGCAGATGGTAAGACCAACTGACAGTTGTAATTGTTTGAATGACACTTCTGCCCATCTTTCAGAGAGAACTGAAAGAACATTCATGGATAATCACATATTTTATCCATAGGTGTGTATTCCAGAATAAATTTGATTGTTTAAGGGATTGTGTAGTTGTGTCCCTAATGCTGCTCGTACCCATCTTTTTCTCTAGTCTAAGTGAAATATTAAATCAAATTATTCAATACTTACAAGCATTCGCAGCCTTAGTAGGATGCTGCTAGGAATGTTAAGATTATGGGGATGGGGGGTGAGATCTTGTCCAAAGACCTGCAAATATTATGTACATTTTTTATAGCAAGGGTGCATTTCCCCTTTTTTCTGTCAATTTTTATATTTTATTCTTTAACTTCTGGGGATGTGTACCTCCAACTAAACTTAATGCTTTGGATAATTAACAGTACAATGACTCTTGAGAGATAGTCACGAGTTAACTATTCCTTACATCAGTTTTACTTAGTAGTCTTTTATAAACGTTTCACCTTTTAATGGAAATCTACCTTCCCCAGCAAACAAAAGTGCTGTTTTCTCTGTGTTCTGTACTACCATCCCATATCCTGTGATAAGCATGGAAAATGCATCATCAGTATCTCTGCTGTGTTCTCAGCAATTCAACAAATCATTTTACAAGCCTCCCCTTTATCTGTGCATTACAATATGAAAAATAAACAGGTAAACAGATGTCTGCACTTTCAGGGGGAAAAATAAGACAGCAGAAACAATAATCTTTATTTAGAAATTAAGTTCTCATTTTTAATAGTAAAAATCATGCATACTAACCCAAATACGTAATAACCAGGTAGCAGCTAATCCTGTCAATCTGAGAGAAATACACAGTGCATCTTAAAGCACAAAAAAAACCAAAATCAAAACCTCTTTTACATCATACATCAAAAGTTACTTGTAATTTATTCAGTAGGATGCCATGGTTAATAAAACCAAATTATTTTTTAATATCCTACAGCTTTGAGATGTGCCTAAAGCCTCAGCAGAGATATTTGCCTGATAATATAAAGTTCATGGTTTATTCAACCACAGCAGCTGTTGTAAACCCTAGGTTGTCAGTTATTTTTCAGCTCTTGAAAAAGATTTATAATCTGATTTTAAATGCAAGACATATTTAGCCCTCAGATCTATAGCAAAAGCAGTCACATTGACACTTTACTGGAGCCAGAAAAATAAGTGGAGAAATATCTTCATGCTAATAAAAAAAAAAAAAAACAAAATGAACATAACTGGAATTTACTTTTTTTTCCTTTTAAACACTTCCTTTAAAATCTTCAGTAAAAAGAAGAAAAAGTAAGGTCTTCCTTTTTCCTTAGTTATAATTACTTTTTTGACAATTAAGTGCAAGCAAATAAAATCAGAAAATTCTAGACATTTCTACATTTGATCTAGACCATGTGTTGCTACATTTGTACTTCTAATCATTCGATTGAATTGAATAAGGATGCCCTTTTCTTCAAATAATATAGACCTAATTTTTTTTAATTTTAGAAATTGACACTAGATTGTATCTTTTATTTAAAAGGTCCACACCCTAATTACTTATATCTACCAAAATATCTCGTGTTTCCTGAGAATCATATGTTTCTTCAAGATGTTTTCCCAGTTGCAACCATTACACAAATACATTAGTGACAAAGGCATATCCATACTGTATATGCATCTAGCTCTGAACATAAGCCACTTTTGCCACTATTTATCAAGGTTTTCTGCCACTGTAATGGTTTTCTAGCTGTTAACAACCCAGGTTTATGCTAATACTCTTATATATCTGACTCCAAACTAAATCCATCTTCCTGCTGCCCACACACGAGTGGTGAAACACTGGAACAGATTGCAGAGATTGGCAATAGATGCCCCATCCCAGGAAACATTCAAGGACAGGCTGGACAGGGCTCTGAGCAACCTGATCTTGTTGAAGACGTCCGTGCTTATTGCAGAAGGGTTGAACGAGATGAACTTTAAAGGTGTGTTCCAATTCAAATAATTCCGTGATTCTCTGATACATGGAAGTGAATTCTACTTCTGCTATATTGACTAATAGTAACTAATAGAAACTAATCATTTTCACAGTGGTTTGTCCAGGAAATAAAGCATATTGAGACACCACCAGAATGGTTTCTTTTACTTATTGCTCTAAATTAATGAAAAAATTGATTAACAAGGATTTTCTCTGTCCCTCTAAATGTTGGAGAGATGTGTTCAAAATCACAATGATTTGAAATGCATATTGGCATTCATTAGAAAAATAGAGGAATTTTCTTTATTTTAAATAGATATTTTCTAATTTTAAGTAGGAATTAAACCTCCATCATCTCTAGTGCTTTTGGAGTATTTTCAAGGTATTTCAGGGAGTAGAAAAAGATTCCCTAAGAATATTTAAGAGTCTTAAACCCCTAAAGAAAGATTTAAATAGAGAAAAATATGCCTTGTCTGAAATAATAAATGCTTGTGCATGACTAATATTATAGGTCAAAATTTGTAACTAGCAAAAGAAATAGCTTACCATGAGCAGTCAATACAGTACTTACGCATATCCATCACTCTTTACTGCATGCTACGTAAAAATTTATCATTCTTTGAAGTCTTGGCATCACAGTTTTAAAAGACCAGACACATGAATTTAAAAATAATAAACTTTTACATACTGATTGATCTATTTAGTACATTTAGACATTCTGATGAGTCTAAGTAAATGAAAGTAATAACAGGCACAAATAAGTTCCATTTTGTGGGAGGCAGTATGACCTCCTGAAAGACTGTCCAATATCTGGAAGCAGCAATGTTCTCACAGTTTGCTCTGCATGTAGAAGACTTTGTCTGCATTGACACCGCAGCAGGGCTGGTCTCCAGCTCGCCAAAGCCCCACCCTGCTCAGCCACCCATGACCCATGTCCCAGCCCAGTTTTAGCCCCTCCTCAGCCCCAGGGAGGTGACCAAAGACCAGGGCTGCTCTGGTGCCCCTCAGCTGTCCTGCTCCTGGCTGGAGTGGTGGAGGAGGCCCTGGCTGCCAGGCTCTGCCCTGACACCCTTGGGGACTCCCCGTTGCTCTCAGCACCCCAGCAAGCAGCCAGCACACATGGTACTTACCAGAATTATAATTACTCTCACAGATGGTAATCTGTATTTTAGACTACACATTTTAATTACTATATTCATAGAGCTGCAAAACTGAGCTGAATACATGCAGAAAAACTATGTTTGTATTAAAAAAGGATAAATGTCCAGAAAGCCATCAAAACTTCCCAAAAACATGCTTTGTGCTAATACAACTAAATATGCTACTATAGAAAAGCTGTGTGAATACTGAGAGCAACTGTCAAATTCAGTTTGGGTTCAGTAGGAAAAGACATACATAAATAAAAGTATTTACACATGAAGAATAAAAGCATGCTTAAATATCCTTTCCATTTCTACCACAGGCTACAAAGGTATAATTTTCATCTAAACCCCTAATCACTCAAAGTAAACCTCTGATCCATCCGTATGAATGACTCACCTTCTTCTTGAAGCCAACAGAAAGCTGATATACATCAAAATTTTCTCTTCGGATATGTGCAGGCACATTTCTGCATCTTTCCGTGCATCCCTAAAAGTGCTATGGTTCAATTAATAGTCATTTTTTTGAGCATATTTAACTTCTGTGTAGCAGTAGCTTAATAAACAAATAAGTTACTGGTGTTTGTATTCATTTTCAAGAGTTAGAGGGTCAATAAGTTGGAAGAGTAATACATGGTATACGTGGTAGTTTAACACTATGATTCTAAATTAGATGCTTGCATTTAAGCTTTTAAAAAGTTATATAAGGCCTCTAGGGAAACTGTCCACCTTCCAAAGTCACTAGAGATTCTAGTTATTTTGCATTACTGTGTACATCAGATCAATAATTTAGGAGGTCATATACATATATATATATAAAAGCTAAAATCATAGATAATTCTGATGAAAAACTAGATTGTCACCATCCACTACGGACTTCAAATAATAAATATTTTCAGAAAGTTATTGAACTATTTTATCAACCATGAATGAATTAGACAATCTAATGCTGTCTCTCCACATCATTCAATTAAGGAAGTTATGACCATTTTAGTTACATTGTTTTCTTCAGCCTGTCAACAAATGTATATCGAAGTTGTTGAATGAAATAAATATGTAACACTACAGATAGTCTTTCATTGGCTTCAGCTGCTTCGCAAGCATTTGTCATCAAATTACTTCTTATCCTCATCCAGATAAATTAAATATTGTTTTGCCGTCTGTCTGTATGAACAGGTTTTCTTATGTCTAGAAGTTCTTACAGTTGTTTTCTGAAACCACATGAATTTCCAAAGTTTTTCATGTGTACAACCAGAATACATTCACCAGTACTACAAACAGAGTTAACGACACCTTCGTAGAGGTTTTTTCTTTTTCTCTAGTATTATCTGTTTGCATATTTATATTTTACCTAGAGCACCTCAATGAGATTTCCTTTTCAAGTGTTTATTCACAATGTTCACAATGCAACAGAGAGATTTCTGGTTTGCAAGTGTGATCATTATCATTCTTAGTCTGGATCTTAGAAACTGTACATCAGTTTCTGTGTTATACCTCATGTTTTGAAGGTTCGATTAAGTAAACATAATGCTTCCAGCTTTCCTCTAAACCACTGAACGGAGACAAGAGACAGGTCACTGGGAATTAAGATATGCTAGAATGGAAGCACAAGCATCTGTCTGAGTATATAGAAGGAAGAGATACAGTTCTTGCTGCATGAAAAGATGCAAACATGATATAGGGCTTCTACAGGTGTCATTAATAAATCCTGTTCCAAATATCACTTTGCCAAATATGTCACAGAAATGGTCAATTGTCTGCAGAATAATTCTCTGTGAGGCAATTCTATATGTTTGACTCTCCACAGGGGTAAATCCACATGAGGAGGCTTAGAGTTACAGTTAGGTTTTGGGGGTCCCCACATAGAGTTGTCATGTAGACTTGTCCTGTGGAAAGTAGACCACAAACAGTTGGCTGCAGAGAGTTGTCCTAGACCTGAGATGTCAGTATTCTTGTTATAACACTGGGGTTATAATCTACATGCAATATAGGTTTAAAATCCCGATTATCTCAGTCTTTCAATGGATTACGTGTTGAAGCCCACTGTCTTCACTGGATTTCAGTATATGCCTAGTATCAAAATCTAAAATGTGAAATTTAGCAGGAACCATAATCAGGTGACATTTCAGAGAGGCAGCCCAAGTCCCTTAGGTGCTGAAGAAATCTGAGTTTCACAGGTTTCTTATTCTTTTTCCTCCTGAACAAAATAATAAGGGGAGCAACAATCAAATCAGCCACACTCTTCAGTGAAAAAGTAAGATGTACTTTCTGATTGATTCTACTCTTATCATTCTTCCAAAACAATTGTAGTGTTTGAAGTTCTGCAAGTTTGAAATTGGTATCTAAGCTTAGTGCACATAAGCATTAGTTCTTATATCTTGCTTGTCCAGTTTTGATTATATGACTGTATTGTACAAGATGTCTTTTCTTGTATCCTAATCAGTATATATGTATAGCTGATTTTAGTGCTGTCTTTTGCCCTTTCTTTTTCTCAGGAAGGCTTTTCTGCTCTTTTCACACTTTTTTCTTAGGCATTCTGGACTATCCCTTTATTGAAACCATTATGTCCCTCATTTTCTGATTTTCTGAGTACTTTTTATATACATTATATGTCACTTTTCTTCCTGCAAACTTTTTCGTTTTCATATTTCTGAGTAACATGTTTATTTTCAGGATCCTACTGCTTTTTTCATTCAGAGGATCTACCCACAGTTACAATGGTAAATGTAAGAGAGAGTACCTGTCAGTTTCACTGCCACAGGCAAGATCTCTTTTTTCTACCTTTGTAATCAGTGCAAAGCAAATTACTTTTTTTTTTTAAAAGTTGCTTACTGTCTTACTGTATCTGGTATCTTTCTGTTATGCACAGTTCCTTAATATTGGTGAAATTGAAACTGGTTAACATGTCTAGAAATAAGACTAGAAACAAGACATGAAGACACAAAAGCCTTTCTTATTCATAGGATATTAGAAGTGAAGGAGATATGTTTTGATTCCTATTTAGTTTTTGATTCCTATTTAATTTTTGATTCCTTAAGGCCAACGGGGATTTCAACATTTAATTATTAATTTTATTGCACAAATAGATAAACATTGATCTCAGCAAGAAAGAAGAGACATCCCCCCAGTGCTTTTCCAATTATTTGACATAAGAATTTTACCATGGCCCTAATGGTTCTCATCTCCAGTCTTTTAAATTATCTGCCTAATAAACACTATGAGATGTAGTTGCCCAGGAAGGACAAGGAGAAACATATTCCTCTCAACTGCCAAAGAGAACTGCATTGTGAAAGTTTAAATTTGCATTCTAATCTTCTTTAACAAGATCAACTGGAAGAAACTTTCATGTAGAGGAGTATTAATTCAATTAATAAATGAATTGAAAATAAATGTGCATTATTTAAACATTACCCACATTTCTTCTTCAGTTCATTATCTTCTCATCCCAACTTTATTTTCTTTAAATCACTCATGTGCCTTAAATAAAGACTGTCTTCATTCATGCCTAGGCTGTTAAATCACTTTCTGGTTAATTAAAAATTCTGATTCTTTGGATCCTCTTCCCACAGTTTTCTATGCTAAGTATTCCCTCACTGCCACCCTCTCTTCCAGAGTGACCTAAATAGTTCTTTGCAGAGTGAAAACAAAGCACAGTTCAAAGAATAACGCACTCCAGAGGCCATTCTCAAAAATAACTGTGGACAAAAACTAAAGCATCACTCTATCTTGCAATATCCTACAACAGTACAGAAGATTTTTTATCCTGAAATATCCACATCTATCCCTCATGCCACACTTCTGCAAATTCAATGCATATCTTCTATTTCATATTATAAAAAAAACAATTCTGAAAGGTCAAAATATAATTTAACATCATTTAATGCACTTTTAATTAAAAAAAAATCATTAACACACACACTCACATTATTACCTTAGCCTAGAAGGGTATAACACAGCACCAAAACAAGACCAAAGACCAAAAGTTGTGCAACACAGATATGATGACTCTCTTCTGGACATTTTTAGTCCTGTACAGAGAGTGGGAGGACCACACTGATCCAGTCAGTTTCTGGTAGTTAAAGACAGAGTTGCCTCAAGTCATATACAAGTTCCTTTACCCCTTAGAAAACCCAATTAATTTAACACTAAATGGCTAACAAGCTGACCAAGTATTCTTTTCTGTTATTATGACATTAAACTGGGCAACAATACTTTCAGAAAAGTTAAAAAATATTTACAATAAGTAATGATTGGGGGAGAAGGTATGTGCCATCCCAGGTGAGATGCAAAAGGAAAACTCTTTAAATTAGTAAATTTAATTCCATCAAGTTTTGTGGATATAATTCATCTCCAGATTACAGATACCTAAAATTAAGTACCCATATATAGTCAGCTAAATACATCTTTAAATTTCAATCATTAGATTGACTAGGGACTTGATTTACTCTCATTCCTGTGGGCATTCAGTGCCTGTTCATTCTGGTGAATGAAAGACACATACATATGGCTGGCAGATGCAACATAAGACACAGAAGACCTCTGTTGTGCTGAAGACAAGATCAGAGAAGAGTTAGAAAGATATGCTGCAGCACTTGAAATGGTATTAGATGCCTATGTTTGAACAAGTGAATTAAACCCTTTACTTCCAGTTACTAGAATACCTTAGACATGTGACAGATATAAGGGTTTGTGTACTGGTATTTGGTACCCTCATTTGGAACTGAATCCTGCTCTGGGCATCGACAGCCTGAAGTTGATCTGAAATCCCTAGTTCTTGCTCTATTTGCATAAACATAGGCCTCTAGAATAATCTTCGATGTCTGAGGTATCCAACACATCCACACAAGAATGGTTGATATAGTGCCTGACCTAAGGGAGTGCAAAGCCTTTCTGAGAAAACACATAAGCAAGGATGAGCGAAATAACACCAGACATATGATTATATCCATTAGCAGAATCAGATCTTATAAAAAGTGCTATAAGAACGTTGCTAATAACACCTGGCAGGATTCATCTAAGTTTTGGGTAGCTTAAGTTCAGTCAGTGAATACTATACCAGGTGACGGTCATAGATTCTGTAACATTATTATAGCAACAGCAATTCTAATTCTAATTCACTAAACTGCAACTTAAATGCCTAAAAATCCTCTAGGCATTTTATTCAACACAATTGTTTTTCTGTTCCTTCCCTGACTTGGTAATTAATTATCTTGCATATCTTATTTAGTCAGCTGCAGATATCAAATTACTGAATTTCAATAATCAACTATAGCATTTCTAAATAGTCTTTATGATTCTCAAAGAGACACTATGAAATGCAATTAATGTGTCTGAAATATTTGGAAAAAATAAAATGGAAATCAGTGGAGAAAACTAAAAATATTAAAAGGCAGTTGAGAAAAATAGATGGATATCAGCTGTAAGACTGGCATTAGTACAGTGGAATAGTCCTATTGAAGATAGTCTTGCCATGACTAATATCTCTTCAAGCAGACACTTGTGAAAGTGACACTTTCTTTTTCTGTAGGCTTACACAAAATTATAAGAAAAATCAATGGGACAAAATCAACTTGCAGATACAGATAGATAATTTCCATTGCAAGAAGAATCAGCCATGTATACATACTTGAAAGAAGAAATAGTCAATTGCAAAAAAAAATAGGCCAATATTATGAATTTGCATGCAGAGTAGAAAGTAATGCAGAAGTTCTCACTGCTTGTCCATATTTCACTCATTAAAGTAATATTCTAAATAAAAGTGCAGGATTGTGATGAAATTAACATTTCATAGTAAATATCATATTGTTATATGCTTCCCTAAGCATCTGTTGCTGAACTGTGCTGGAGATCTAGACAGCCTAAACGTTTCATCTGAAACAGTAGAGTAATTCTATTACTCTTATGACTAAGCACTCAGAAGTCAAGAAGTCTGTTTACTGTGCCAGAAACTTCATATGAGAATGGTTGAAATGGAAGCATGTATTGGCAGGTGTTATTATATAGGACTGATGAGGGAATTCAGGATGAAAGTAAGGACAATTCAATTGCATTTAGAAGGCAAAAAGCATAGAACACTGCCTATGAAGTTGGCCAGAATGGCCCAGATGAAAGTTGTCTTGAGTTGAAAAAAGTTGTCTTGTTATGTATTACTTCTGCTGAAAATAGATGAATTCTGCTATGGCATGTAATTTTATTACTCTCAGACACAGACTATAAAAAGCAAATAAGATTATTTTAAAATGTGCTCTAATTTCTGTATGACTGAAATTTCATTTACCTGTTCCTTACATTTTACATTATTTAAGTACAGATCTGTTTATAGAGCTTTGGCGTACTTTTCCACAACATTATTCTCCTGCTCTATAATTAACCTTTTGTTTTGCAATAGCAATTATAATTAAAATAGCTGAACTGTATAATATTTCATGGTAACCCTGCAGCTGTAGACTTCATTTCAGTTGAGTACAGCCAGGGTACTGAAACAGATTTTCCCCCATATCATCTTATTAACATAATTATAGGCATCTTTTTAAAAATACAGTCTTCATGAACTTAAATTAAAGTTTAATTTGAACAACTGATTTTGTCATTATTAGACTACAGATGTTGTGGCTCACCATGAAACATCAAACATTTGAAGAATTAAACGGAACATAACTTTAATTTATTCCTACATACCAACATGATATTCAGTTGGCTCTGCTTTTAAACATCTGTTAAATATACTTTCTGGGTTTTGTCTAATTCCTTATAGTTTCATGTTGTTTTTTCTTTTTCACTTATAGCCTTTTTGACACTCACCTTTTCCACAGAATTGTTCAAATATCTGTTATTAAGACTGTGCCTCATAACTGTCCAGCAAGTTTATCTGCTGAATATTCTGCTCTGCTGCATTAGATAATATTTCTTACAGGAGTCTTTAGTTCAAATCTGTTTTATTTTGTATCATCTCAGCTGTCATTCATAGGTTCTGTCCTTCAGAGTCATCTGCTTCTACATGTATGCTTTTTCCTATTCTAGTTTATTGAATGCACTATCTGGTTTGAATGAGCCCATTAATTAATTATCAACATTTTTTTTTAATATGGTTTTATATCCCACTTACAGAGGGATACCATAATCCCTTCAAGCATTGGTCTAGCTGTGACATAGCAGGAAACTAAGAAATGTGTGCGCTTACAGCTAATTACTAAATATGTATTCCCAAAATGGAACCTTCTTCTGGTGTGGAATAACATTGCTAGCTTTCCAGTTCTCCAAGCCCATTCAAGCCATCCCACAGTAACCTACTTTATTTTTCTCGCCATGATAAATTTCTCATATTTAAGCTTCTTGTTTAACTGAACTTTCACTGAGATCAGTCTTCATTTACTGACAAAAAATCATGGAATTTATCTTATTAAATAATAAGAAACACATTTTGAAGGGTAATTCATCTCATAATAGTATAGAAATTTGGAGTGGATAGGAACCTTCCTGTTTAGCAATAGCCAAAACACTGTTGTAATATAACAGTTCAATCAGAAATCCAGAATACAACACTTTAATGTCCACTCCAATAAAAGCTAACTCCATCTCAACCAGACCCAGTATACACAGCTATCTCCAAAAGCAGTTTGAACTGTAGGGAGGGGGAAGGGAAATATTATCCTATAAACTAAATTTCTCCATCTATGAAGAAAGGGAAGAATAGCTTTTGCCCTACATATTTCATGTTATATGACCTGTCCCATGCACAACATTTTTGCTTGTGCCCTTCCTTCTACTGTCAAAAAACTGATTTTTAACAAAGTAACTACCATTCTCATGTCCTCTATCCATCTACCCTTCCCTGTATCAAACATCAAAGGCAGTAATGACCAGCCAGTTTTCATACTGAAAACAGAATCAATCCTTCAGCACTTCAAACATAAACAGTCATAGAGTTCTTTGTAACTGGGCATATTTTCCATATAAACTCAGCTACAAACCAGGTACAATTTTATAATTGAGTTATAAATCTTAGAATCTAAAGGCAGACATAACAGCTCCATATACGTGAGACTTCAGACTTGCATTTCCTCTCTATGTTTACTATGGAGTGTCCTGTGAAGGTGCTTACTAAAGTATCTCTAATACAGAGACAAATCCACACCACCCTAAAATAATATTGTGCTCTATTTTTCCAATACATATGTAGTCTACTCTTGGGATAGTCAAGCTACTTGCATAAAACCAAACTGAGTTCTGTAATTCCCTTTTCTAGATCTTTAAAACTTAGGTAGACTTGATGACCAGTCTAAAATAAACAAACCAAAAATGCCTTTCTTGTATATTTTCCATATCTCTTCAAAGGTTTTCCATCTACCTTCTTTGGATGTAAGTTACCCCTTTTTTAAGATTTTTTTTGCCTGTATTACTATTTACCTTATTTTTAGACATCTACTGATCTAGTGGAGTTTGTTTTGATACATCTGAGCTAAACATTCAAACTCAATATTCAGTGCATAAAAAAGTCAATGGGTTAAGAAAGCAACAAGAACCTGCATGCTGTAAGGCTCATCTAAGTGGGACAATAGGGATGGAATTCATCTGCATCTGCTTTCTGCCCATGCTATCCACACATTATAATCACTGGAGAGAAACAGACATGTTTAGAGGCTAATTCATCTGTCTGGTCACAGCTTTTTGTCTTATGTGGAAATTAATCACACACTAAAGATGACAATTTGACTCTTTTAGACAGTGAATCAAAACAGAGGACTCTTGGGTTTAAAAACATACTTCTCAATAAGCTCTGTCAGTACTCAGAATTCACAGCTTTAAGAGCCAGATGGCAATTGATATCTCAGTTCCTTCTTCTAAAAAGGTAATCTATTTCTTCCAAAATATTGCAGGAGCAGGCAGAAGTAAGATTTTAATTCCATTCCTCAGTCCTAAAACATATTCTCATCTTTCCATTTATGTACACACACAAGCACACATCCATAGTGATCTTTGATTAAATATATAATCTACCATAAAAACAAGGACTTGAACCTGAAAAACATAACATAATTGTTTCATAAAAATGCTTTATGAAAAGTAAAATAACCTTGCCAAAATGAATAAAAATTGATGTATAAAAGAATACATTATGAACTAACAGGAAGCTCTAGTGGACAAATAAGTTTAACTAACCACAGCTCAAACAAGAAACTGTACTCCAGGCTCTGCAAGTCTAAATATTCCTTTAGCTGTAGCACATTTTGTACCAAGCAGACAAATGGCCCAGAACAAAGCACAAACCTGAATGCAAAAACGATTGTGTTGGATGCTTCTGTAGTTGTTCTTATTATTGGAGTGTCTACTTGGCTCTTTTCACTGTCTCTCTTTTATCAAAAGCCTGTTTGATTGGTATCTGAGAACACAGGACAGATCTAACTTGGCAGATAAGATATGCAAAGGAGAAGGCTACATGTATTACAGTAGAAGCTTACATATTCTGCAGTACTAGAAGTAAAGTGTTTCTGGCAGAATGAGATTCTGACATTAAAAATCTCTCTGTTCTGTGACAATAAGCATTTTCAGAGTCAGTCAGCAGCTAATGGCTGCTGGGATGCAGGATTTAGCAGTTTGGGATTAGAAAAACATGTAGAGACAGTTAGATGCAAGCTCCCATGTGGATCTAGAACGTAGGCATTTTTTAGTACTTAACATATAGAGGTAATTGGCTTGTATTTCTATCTAAAATACTCCATAGGAGGACTAACTGCTTTTGAAGACAAGCAGAAGTGACCATTCTGCCAAATGCTGACAGACAGCCAAGCTATACAAGGTCAGTTTCTGAGCACTCTTCCAAAAAAACACTTAAACCTCCACCTAGATACTCCAGAAAGTACCAACATGAGTACAAAGTCATGTCATCATAGAGGAATTGATTTGTAATTACAGCTCATACATCAAACACTTAAGGAAACTGGTTCAGCTCCCAGTTCAGTATCATATTCTGGTTCATAACAAAAGTAGTTTACTGGAGCAGCACCACATTCTCCCTGCCTTGATCCTTTCCTTCTTCACTTAAGTGAGTCATTGCAACAAGGAGCGACCGTTTATCTCTGCATTCAAGGGCAGCGTTGGCAAGACTTCCCTCTGCAAACCAGGCTTATACTTTCTAGCCATCATACCACAAGATTTATACACAGCTCTCTGAAAAACATGAACATACACTTTGAAATACTTCATACTACCACTTTTGATTAAACCGTTCATTAATACATGTAATACTAAATGTCATCTTTAAGTCAAACAGTTTGCTCCAGATATGCTATTAAATATAATTTAGAATTGTACAGTGGTTCTGTCGCTCCAGTGACTTGGTGCAGTTATTCCTGGTTTACGTCAGAATGACTGAATGTCAGTCTAGGATACTAAAAGTTTTAAAGGCGAGGAGGACAAAACCTTACAATTGACAATTTCTTCAAAAATTAAATGACCAACACTGTTTAGGGGAAATTCCCTTACTAACTTCTTTTAAGAATAATAATATAATATAGATAATACAGATAATTAGGACTGCTGTTTGTATAAATACTTCAGTTTAAAATAGCATTCCACACTAATTACATGTGGTTCAAGCTAAGATCTATTATGGAAAATAAACTCAGGTTTTCATTTAGTAAAACTCACCATGGTCCATTAACTTCAGTACAGATAATATTTAATAGGTTGCCAGACTTATACTACCTAAGAATTTTAATTTGTTTTGGGTTTTTTTTTCCTTTCCCTGGAGTGAATTGGTGGTTTGAATACATTCGAGGTCACTACCTAATATTGCATTTTTTTCTCTCTGAAGATGAGTTTCACTGTACAATGAAATTATGCTGATAAAAAAGTGGCATTAGATAGCCCTAGAGGAAATTGCTTTGTCATGTCACCTAGATTTAATTAGGCAAAACTAGAAGAGGGGAAAAAAAAAAATGCTTAACTGACATTGAATGCTATTTATGTATTTCTAAGATAAGAATTCCCTTTGAATTTGTTCTGAAAATATAAGAAGTCATCTTATATTTGGTTATGATTCTATACTAAAAAAATATTTATTTTTTTCAGTGCAATTAATTGAATAATGAAAATTATATGAATCAATTCCTTGATGAAAGTGTTTTTCCAGCATGCTCAGACTCTTTTGGTTTTGCAGTATATTTTACAATTTCTGGTATTTTATTAGGTTACCCCAGCCAGCCTGATTTAATTCACATATTAGTACTGAAATTCAGTGTTGATAACTTTTTAATACTGAAAGATATACATTTAAAAAAAAAAAAAAAATCTTATGCAACGGTGGACTCTGAGCTTACTACTGCTATTCAGGGACAAGATCCCAAAAGTACAACCTATGGTTGTCTGAAAAGACCAGTTTAGTATTCAGTAGTAATCAGAAATTAAACTGAATTTTAGGAGTTTCTAGAAAAGATTACATATAACAGAGTAAAAAATGCCACTGCAAATTCGTGCTGCTTGTGAATCTCAAATACTCTCTACACTTCTCATCCTTCCACTTCAAATAGGAAACAATAAAATAGAGAAATATTCAAAGATGAGCAAAGGGATCATCGAACAAGAATTAGGAGGACCTTTGAACTAAGAATCTTTAGACTGGAACAGTGAAAAGCAGAGAGAAAGGGAGAGAAATAATGATGACGATGATGATGATGATGATGAAGAAGAAATATGTGAAATCTTGTATGGCACAAAGAATGTTAACACTATGCCTGGTCTTGGTCTTTAGTTTCCAAAACTATAAGAACTTTTGATCTGGCTTTGCTATGTTACAGTCTTGTGCAGAATCTTGAGCATTTCTGCCTAAGAAAAGAAGAAAAATATAGGAAAATAATTCGAAATACTATCTTAATTTCTAACTTATATACTCTAGGCAGAATTTTCACAGTAGAGCCATTGACCTTGTAAATAGTGAAATTTTGACTTGAGAGCTATACTCCCTAAGTTTTAAACACTTGTGAAAGTCTGACCTTTTCATAGGATTCTATGGAATCCAAGTCAGAGATTTCAGATACTGCAGGGAATATGAGGATCTCATACATTAGAATTAAATTTTTGCAGAAATTATTTGCAAGATCTTTCATCTGTACAATTTGTTTCTCTGTTTGTGAAGGAAAATATGTGCTCTTTCAGTCAAACATTGTAAACACACAAATATTCATGTTACAAGATTGGGCATAAGGTGACAGAAGTTAGGACGTACTAGAGGAATAATAAAGAAAGGACACTCTGGAAAAGTAAATTCTGGAAAATGCAAACCAGGATTCTAAGTGATTTGCCTACAAAAACTATTTATGGTTTACTATGCCTTTACAAGCAGCACTTAATATCATGTTTATGGTTCCCAGCTCAGTCTTCCATGTTACTAGGCAAGATGCTGAGGGAATTCAGTTTTACTTAAATCACGATAATGTAACAGTGTAAATTTACAACGCTAAAATAGCTTTTCAAGAATACAATATGTTTCGTGCTATCATACTACTATATAAGCTGTTAAGACTTCTAAGAAACATTTTTCTGGTTTTTAACTTAAGTATTTTCAATGTGGAAAAATTAATGAAACAAGACTTAGAAATCTAAGGAATTAAACTGAACAGTTTCTGCTATAAGCTACAGTAGCTGTTAGATAAGGCAGTAAGACTCATTCTCATGGCTTCAGAACTGAAAGCTAAACATTTTTTCAGAGGAGTTCTATTACAGAAACTCTCAGCATATTCAAACACTTCTGGTATTTTGTTTGTCAGAGTAAATTATCTATGCTGTGTACTCCATGGACTTACCATAAATAAAGTTCCTAAAAAGCCTAATGGACATTTAATATAATATTATTTACGAGCATACCCTTCTCATTTTACAATATAATATTTTAAAAATTCTTATGGGAATCAATTTTTGTAGCCAAGTTAATATGACCATTTTACTTAGCGGTTTCCTTCATTATATTACAACTTTTTTCTGGAGAAAAGGCAATGAATTGTCATGAATTGTACGCAAACAATGTGTAAATGTGTATATATCCACTTATAAAATGTGGTGCATCCACTTTTTTAAAAACTGTACCCATATACTTACAGGAGTTCACCCATTTTTTTTGTCACTACCAACATTATCTGGTGAACCATTTCTGTTACTTTTAAAATCTATGTGAATTTAGTAGCTTTGCAATCAGACAGTACTTGTTTGAGATCTGCTAAAGTAGGTGGCAGTTTTGTAATCAATCTTTGCATCAATGCTTGTCCATTCAGAGTGGCAGCTGCTGAGGCTTATGAGCTAAGATTCCAGGCTATCCTCTCTCTTTATAAATGAAACAAAATCAGAGATTTAGACATGTGCATAGCAAAGAATCCTGTTGACTTGATGTACTTTTTGAAGCTAAATGCAGAATGGGAGGAATGAGCCATGTGCCAGCTTAACTACATTTTACTAATCAGGCTTATAGGCTAAGTTGTGTTATGCAGTTTTGAGGGGGATAAGTTCTGCGTGTCCAGTATCTTTGTGACTGAATGGAGGCATGCAGCTTTTCTGCATTTCCTACATTCTTCATAGTTTTTTCAGTTAGGCTCAAAAATTCAGTTTTGGGTAATCCAAGGGTCTGGCTCTTCTGCTAATTAAAACGCGTTCAATCCTGCAAAAATAAACAAATCCAAAAAACATTTTAAAACTTCATTGGCCCCTTGGTCTGTTCTTGGGTGCTCCAATGACTCTCCTGTTTCCAGTTTTGGCACATTCTGGAGAAAGTTCATCCCACAGGCTGCTTTGAAAGGGCAATTTGGAGAAGACTGGTGCAGTTTTGCTTCTCTTTATGATCACTGGCTTTGCAATGCTACTCCAAAGAGCTTTCTGCCTGCAAATGGACTGTGTGCCTTAATGCCATACCAGATTACTACACTTCGCTATGTTTATTAACTGAATCCATCCCTTCCTAAACTCAGGACCTCACTTAAATGTAGGTGATTAAGTTTCTATTGTACTCAGTGAAAATGTAAAAAGTGAAACTGAAGTAGGTGGAATTCTTTCACATTTATCACACTTGGACTTTCATTATCTGAATTGATTGGTGCCTGAATATCCTTCTGGACTCACGATCATATTGATCATGGGCTAATTTGCTTTTATTAAAACTTGGAGTCTAACACCATATGAAATACTTCAAGATACCCAAAACACCTGCCTGGGACTGATAGACATATGACGGGACCTATAGGAAACCTATGCCTATGGGGGGGCCCAGCTAAGTAGGGCCCATGGTTGGGCAAGGAAGAACTGTGCGAACCTAAAGACCAGCCCTGCTATAGAGTCACAGGGACTGATGGCCCCAGGGGGGTGGCATGGGGTTCTGGGCCATGGGCAGGGTGGAGGAGTCCTGGTGAAGACTGGGCAGGGACAACGAGGCCTGGTCATGCCCTCAAAGTCCTGACAAAATGAATCTTAATTATAAAGTGATGTTAAATGGAATACCATGTTAGATGTTTCCCATTAGGTACCAGTCATTTATGAGAACTTCCTAAGTATAAATTTTCAATGTATTTACACACATTTGAATTTAGTTATTTGCATTTTCCCCAAATGTAAATAAGAAATCAGCTATGAGCAGATCTATCAGAAAAAAAAAACCAGAATGGAAAGAGATAATAGCTCAAGGTTGTAACGGTATCAAATTACCATTAAAAAAAAGAGGAAGAAAAAAGAAAAGAAATAATCAGAACATCTAATTCAAGAAAGACTGAGATAGCTAGAAAAGTTGACATAACCAAGTAAGCCAGGGAAACAGGTTGCCCAGGGAAGTTAATTGATCTTTAGGGTCCTTTCCAAACCAAATCATTCTGTGGTTCTATGATTGTATATATGAATAAGTATCTTATTAATGGCAAACCCACAGTGTTAATAGCTTTGCATTAACACACTGTTCAAATTCTAAACACATTCTTGAGGTGTTGAATGAGTTATTCTGTGACAGCTAAAGAAATAAATCTTGTTCAGGCACCCACAGACATGACAGAATTACTGAAATACAGAAATACCCTCTATGCATACCTGGAGATAATTTATGGTTTAGAGAATACAGCAAGTGACTTTTAAAGGATCTGGAAGCAATTTCTAAAACACACGCAAAGTGATTCACTCAGTTCTAGATCCAACACTTAACTGCTTTCATACAGCTTAACAACTTATGTGACATACACAGGTGCTGACTGTCTGAGTTAAAGCAGTTTTTTATTCTTTATTCCTTCATGATTTACCATTTCATTTACTTTTCAGTGCATGGAGAAATGCTTAGCACAATCCAAGAAAGATAACAGTAAAATTATGGCTCCTATCATGCCAAGACTTATTTGTGGCAGTAATGGGTTAGTTACTAGCTAGACAAAATGAATACTGAGAAACTTTATAAATCAGAAGTTTAAAGATATTGCCTTCAATTGGAATTACTATGTCAGTTGTGATTGTTCTGTCTTATTCCTAGTTACAGCACTTTGGCTTTTATAAGGAGCTTTCATTCCTGGAAACATTAGTGTAAATTTTAAAACTGAATGTTTTCGTGCTTCTTTCTGGTTTGGTTCACACATTGTCTATTTTTAATTTATCACACATATTTTCCACTAATTCAGTAATATTCTTTCATGATATTTGAAGTCATTCTGAATTCTCAAAAGTCTGGATAACAGATCTTGAAGAATTTATTTCCTTACTAAAAAGAATATTGTTGATTTGGGGAAAAAAAACATGTCATTTTCAGAACCATATTCATGTACACTGTGCATAAAAACACTGTGTTTCTGTTATTGTGCCACAGCAAGAACAGTCTTTTCTCAGGGCTTAGAAGGGAAGGTAATTGCAATTTGCTTTAGTATTTCTTGCTCTTCTGTTGATTTTTTCTGTTAAAACTGCACAGGTTCTTAAACATAGAAGACTACTTGTGTTTGCAGGACAAACCCTTGTAAAATACAGCTGTAGTGTTTTCTTCAAGCCTTATTCAAGCCTTATTCAGTGAGTTTGAAGCTGTTCTGATTAATTATTCTAGCTAAATTCCAGCTTTTGTCCAGATGAGGACAAATAAACTGTGGGAGATCTCAAGTACTTGGTTATTAGTCTCTACTAGAACCTGTTCTTTCATGTTTTTACTCTTTTAATTTCAGCACAATCCACCAAACATAACCTATATTTTTCCTATAATTAATGTCAAACTGTTAAATCTTGCATTCATTTTTTAAAAGGCAAAATAAATCAATTAAAACTTAGTTTTCCAGATCTTAGCTGTGCAATGGAGATTTCATATTGTTGATATTTTTACTTGCCTTTTTCCTCTTTCTTTTATCAACCTGAGTATAGTCTCTTCTGATTTTATCAGATTACCAAGTGATAGATTTTTATACCCCTGAAAATTTCTCCTCAGAAACAGCATGAAGTTTCACTGGGAGCAGAAGTTCAGGGTATGTTATCTCTTTGATAAAGCCTTCCTTGATCTGCTTAAATTCACTCCTCCAAGGCTCTGTCCTGAGGTTAAGATCTGGAAACTGAAAATCCCATTTCTTTCTCATTTCTGACTGCCTACAAATCCTCTTGCAGCACTAGTATTGATTAGCATTTCAATAAGTATTTTACCAGACTATCATTCACAGCCTAATTTCCAATAATAGCATGGGAAAAGATATTACAGAACAGAATGGAATTTCTTTTATATTCAGATTTACTCTGGAGTATGAGATTTCTCATCAACTTGGACCCTGAAAATTGATGTGTGAAACCTTAAACTGAAATCATTCATCTAGCCAGTACAGGACACAATTTTTAGTAACATTTTAAGTTAGAACAGATGAGCAATTGGGAGTAGGGTGGATGGGGTGTAGATATCGGATGCTAGCACAGAAAAAAATAAATTTTATATTCTTATAGTCATAAAAACATTTAAAACCTTTTTTCTCTACAGGAAAAAGGATAGATATTACAGTGGTACCTCGAATCTGACCTCTGGAATTGATTTTTTAAATCTTAGTAGAGCTCAACATAGATCTTGCTATGACTTGGCTTCTCTGTAGTAAGCTAATAGGTATAATCAATACATCTGGGGGTTTTGTAGGTTTTACAGGTATTGAAGTATATTCCTTTAAGCACATTTCGAAATTCTGCATTTACTGCATATCATATTTCAGATGAGATTTTTCTTCAGTAATAATAGCTTACGTATTGAGAGGTTTCTCAAAAGCCAGTCTAGAGCTGTAGATGGGAAACTCACTGTCACAGATATTATTTGGGAATTGTGTCTAGTCTTGACCATGACTTAATAAAGACATTTAAACTAACATCTTTTAAATCTTGTAAGAGTGTAGTACTATTCAGATATAGGTTTCACTATGCAAAGTATACAAACATGATGAACAGACAGCGGAGTCTTCTTTTCCCCACCTTGATAATACATAGTATTAGCAATGTGTTGGAAATTTTTTGTATCCCAGTTAATTACCAGGACTATTAGCAATAATTTTCATATGTAAACAGGATGGGAGATAGTTCTACTTATTTATGCTGAAGGGGCATTTACATTAGTGCAATTATGTCACTTTCAAACAATAGGAAGTGGTACTGAATAATCTTTCAGGTAAGCTGCAAGAGCTAATAATCAGGTTTGTTTACATAAATCTAGAGGGAGGAGTTTTTAATCTGTGCATACCATGACACATGAATTTTCAAGGTCTTTTCCAGTTAAATACTACATAAACCAAACAATTTTAAATATAGGGATGAGGTACCAGCTTTAATAAAACTTTGTCATTGTTATGACTACTTGTTAGTTGAATGAAACAAAAAAAGAAACTTGTAGCTGGTGTAAGGTACAGATAGTTACATGCTTGAGTCTAAACTAAGTTTAAATTGGTGCATTAAACGTAGAATAAAGTTGCTTTATTTCTACTCTAGCTTATCTGGTGCAAAAAGTAATTAAAGGCTAAAATAGCAAAAAGTATTACTTTTCATTCTGTAATGTAGAAAAAAAAAATCTTAAAAAACAAGTTGCAAACCACCTTATCAGTGTACAGTACACCAATCACAGAGTGTCAATGTTTTTTTTTTTTCTCTTAATAATCACCATGGACCATTTTGTGAGGAATTAATATAGCACCCTGCTCTTAAAGTGATGTTTCAATTGGCACATTTTTAAATGGTTTGAAGAAAAAGAAATTAAGATTTCAAGGCAGACACAGTACTTGCACTAAGTAAGCAACTTTTAAAGTCTGTCCTACAGTGCCACTAACTTCATACTAGGCTAAAAACCAAATCTTTTGGTTTTATCAGAAACTTACCTCTGAATTTCTTTTCTGTGAAACTTGAAGGAAACATCCTTTTCATGGCAAGCTCCTACTCCTTCTTTCATATATGCTAAAGCACTAATGATTTGCAAAAAAAAATCATTCAGAACAGATTATTAATTATTTGTGTACAGACAGAAAAAAATAAAAAGCTTTAAAAAAGCTCTCACAAATGCTACAACAATCACAAAATTAGGAAAAAAATATATTGATTCATTTTAAGTTTGCTCAAGGCAGATGATTAGCGGATAGTTTTAAAATAAAAAATAATTGAAAGATATTGTTGCAGGCAGTTAGAGCACTGACAAATTGCAAAATATAAATAAAAAAAACCCTCACCACAGATATCAAAGTCATAATAGGAACATGAACATAAACATAAATGTTAGAGTTTTAAGCCGTTTGTCAGAAACTAAAATCTGGAATGCATTTCAGCTCCAGATCAAAATGACCATAATCAGGTTTTCTGAGGATGTAGCCAAACACCACACTTAGATCTTTTTTGTGGAGGTTCTTTAGATTACATGTGTAGCCTTTTGACTTTTACCTTTCTATACAGTCTACTGCAGGTAATGGCTACAGATCTGTTTTTAGTAACCTGGTTTGATTTCCGCCACAGAAACCCAGTCTACTGTCTCTAGAAGTCTCCAGCTCAAATTTCCAGTGTCTGCCAAGAAAAAGGCTGGTAGGTATAGAATTGTGCAATGAGCACACATCTAACTTACATGTGTGCCTTGGCTTTGCAAATTTATATAAATTTATGCAAATCTATTCTCTCAGCAAAGCTAAACGTGAGATTTAAGAGGGAACAACCTAATTTGTTTGCTTTAATATCTGAAAAACCTTTTAAAATATCTTTCACCAAAATACAGAATTTACTGCCACCTTACAACATAGTTTTAATCCAGCAAAGTAATGTAAAGTGATAGTACTATTAGAGACAGAAATAGCTTACAGAAATGCTACTGAAACATCCAGCCTATCGCAACAATATCCTACCTCATCTTCCCATAATACTATCAAAAATAACTGCCAGCAACTCCATTTCTTTCAGAGTGTAGCATCCCCAGCTTGAACAAGCCCAGTGACCAATTATAATAATCTGCCACAGACTGAGGACATTCAGTACATCCAAGCCATTAAATTTTATTTACCACGAAGTTTGGATTTTGTTTCTACATTTCTTATTAGCCGTAAATTCATTTTTCAGGTTCACCACACATGAAAAAATAGAGCATAGGTTAAAAAAACATCAGTAGTTTATCTACATGGAATACATGAAAGGAGACATATATATAATGAAATATCAGTTGCACTAATCTTAGCTAGGCATTCATCAAATTCATGGAATATCAAGCTTTTAGGTGCCCAAAAGATTACAAAGAAAAAGTGAAACATACAAACTTTCAATTAATTACATAACTTATTAAACATACTGAAGTACAATGGTGCTATTACAAGATGTACATCAGAAGCTAGATGTGGGTACTCTCACTTTCATTACATAAATCTTGACCCCACAAAAGAGACTTAATAGCAGTGATGTATTGACCTATCGGACAAAAGTATTCAGTATATACCTACTCAGCATTAGCTGTTAGGTCCAAATGTTCGATGATGCAAACCCAAATTTCATAGATTTGGAGTGGAGAAATGGAGTGGAGACATCTTGCAAAACTATTAAAGTTAATTCGATCCCTTGAATCTATGCTACCTAGGTAACAAAAGACCATTAGCATCACTCTGCAGTCTCTTCACTCTAGTTTGCACTTGAACACACAGACTGAGAATGCCCCACTACATGAGATTTTGTATTTGCAGTCACAATGCTGATGAAATCTGATCATAATGAGACTTCATGGTATTAAAAAGTAATAAAAAAGAAACATGTAGTTTGCACAAGAGTTTGCCTTTTTCTCCCTATATTTTACTTTGTTTATATTAGATAAATTATGTTTCATTTCAGCAATAGTCCCTTAGCCTAGGATAGACAATCATCTCCTTAATACGTCAGATCTTTTAGGCTAATATTTCTTCATATCCTTGTAGAATTCAGGTGGAATTTGCTTGAGATTAAGACACCTAAATGTAGATACCTAGATAAGAATATATACATAAAGGCACACAGAGTAATCAGTGGATATCCATGGTTCAAACCAGTTGTTCAGATATGAATGATTAGTCCTATCTGGGATACACGGGGGTGTCCAGGATGCCTGCACAGCCTGGCATGTACAGCACAGGGGTCTTCAGTCTTCCTGGTGGCAGCTGGAGGCCAGGTGGGTGACTTCACAAATCTCAAAAGGCATTAAGTGCTACATGTAGGCTACTGAATCACATCCCAAAGCAGTAAAACAGACAATGATAAGGGTGACCATCTTGAGAGAAAGAGTCCAAGCCAGTTGGACAATGACAGGCATTAGCATCGTTTGGAGTACTGTCAAGCACCCTTCCTGACTCCTGGCTGCTGTCGCAGGTGAACACAACTTGCCCACAGAAACTTTGTCACAGAGAATCCCTGTGCATATGTCTCAGATATTGAGATAACATCTGCATCCACCTTGATTTCACAGAGAGAAAACCTGTGCAGGCAAGCCAGAAAGGACCCCAGTATAGTCCTTACACTGAGATGCTGGGGGCAGTGAGGGGTCTGAGAACTTGTAACTTACTCCAGCTGGCACACACAGCCTGGGAGCTAGTAAGAGAATGTACAGGACATCCATGGTCATCATTTGCATCCTCTATAGGACTTACTATTGTATATACTAGTAAATATATTCCGTATATACCTGTTTACACCATATATATCATATATAACAATACTGGTTACAGAGATTATGGATATAACTTGTAGAGACTATTGCTATGAGAACATCTACAATGCAGTTCCAAAATTATCTCCACATATTTTTTTGGGAGAAAAATTGCATATTTATTAGCAATCAGAATGAGACATGATGGATTCTGCTGACTTTCTCTGAACATTTATACAACATGTATGGGGTTTTTTTTGTAAATTCACGGGGTGAACATCAAGAAATGACTGCAGTTCTCAGCAACACAGAGAACAGACTAAGCAAAGATGTTAAATTCCAGCTATGAAATGAAAGCATATGTGTAAAGAGTCAAGAGAAATATAAGTAGCATTCTGTTCAAAGTTGTTAAGATTTTTATATTCATGCAGGAACATGCTGACAATACGCTCATAAACAATGAATTTTTTCTGTCTGACAAAGCTATTGTAAAAGGTATAGGTAATGGAAATATTGTTTAAAAAATCACTTAGGAGTCTAAAAATATAGAGTGCTACAACCTAAGAGTGAAGATACGAAATAACAAATCACAAAAGGGATTCAATAGATTTTTAAAAACCTCTTATTGTGTTTAAATCTTGTTTTGAGTCCTTTACAGATAACACAACTATTAACCAGGAGTAACATAAACAACTCCAGTGGAACAATTGAAAAAAAAAAAAAGCCATTTTTCTTAACTACCCCTCAGCAAAACAGAGTATTCTACAGTATTTTGTTTTTCCCAAGAACAGTAGATATAAACTATAGCATGATGTTCTGCCATTATGAATGAATGGAAAAATGCCACAATTTGAGCAAAAAAATACCATGGTGCTTAAGACCTCTCTATTTATACTTTTAAGATAGTGTCTTATTTTATGATAAAGAGAAAAATCTATTTCATCAGTTCTAAGTTCCCAAAACATATTTTTAAAACAGAAAAATCTACCTTGTTCCATATAACCTAGATAGAAACTTTGTAAAGAACCAGTTCAAAATCTGATTTATTGTGTTCAGAGTTTTCTCATTTTTATTTTTTGGTAAGTTTTAATTTGGTCTTGTGAGTAAGAAGAATCTTCAGGGTTTTTTCTTCAGTAGCTTTGAGAAATTGTTCAAAGGATGTTTGTTCTGCCTTGTTGCTTTGGACTAAACTTTTTTTTTTTCCCAAATAGAGGTGTTCCCATTAAACTTCATTGAGCTTTGCAATACCATTTCAATTTCCAGTGATTTTCAAAGAAAATCTAATATTCAAAACTTTAGAAGTGCATAAACTGTCTGCCGGGGAACAGACCTCAAAGGAAAAATACAGAATTATACAGTTCTCTTTCAATTTTTGCCATTGGTTCGCAAGGAATATTACACTTTAAAAGCCTCAGTCAAATAAGTCTACGAGCAAAGAACTTGTAGTAAATTGAAATCACTGTGAATCTAACAGATTAAATACTGACAGAAGAGAAAGGGGGGGAAAAATATGTGCACATTATTGCCTCCTTATTTCAAGACTAAACTCAGCTTTCACTGAAACCTGTGGGAATTTTTCCATACTCTTCCAAGACTTTGGAAGAAAGCTTATTACGTCTACCTTTGGTATTTATTACATTGCTAGCACATTGTTACCCAGAAGTTGCATTTTCATAATCACATGAAGATTAATTTCCCTTTCTTGCTTTTGAAACCAGGGAAAATACCCACAGAATTGCATGCAGTTTCTTATGAGTAAGGATGTCAGAATCTTGTCCTTGGCATTTTGCAAGTTAAAAGCTCTAGTGTTTGATTTGTTGGTTGGTTTGTTTGTCCTTATTCTGTAAATGAAATGGAAGAGTATGTGATGTTCTTACTTGTAAGAACAGAGCCAAGGATATATTTCTGATCCAAAATCTAAGAAAGAGAAAATAAAGGGTAAAATTATAATCTATCTAAATTAGCTATTACTTGCGTCCAATGTGACCTTGACAAGAACACATATCTGTTAGATGATTAGAATCTTACATAACATTTAATTCAGATGTTTGAATGAAAAGATAAGAGTTATTAACTTTTTTGTCCTCTAGTGCATCTCCTATTACAGTATAGAAACATCCTCCTGCTACAAATGCTATTTACTATTTCTTACAATGTACTTTTGTATCAAATTTGGGTAACTCAAATATTGAATTCTCAGAAGAAAATTAGGTCGTTCTTTTACTTATATTAAGTTTCCAACATATGTTTCATATATTTTATTATCACTCCTTCTACACAAAATGATGATTACAAGTGGAACATTTACCAATACTATCAATATGAAGAAGGAACTAAAACCAAGGAGGAAACTGCTTTGCCATTTCCGTTTCCCATTCTGATAAGATGTATGGCTCAGAAAAGGTAGGTCATCAATTTGTTCATTCCATACACTTTTATTTGCTTGTTAACTAATTGCTCTGAACAGCTTTGCTACAGTGAAATATTAATTACATAGTGATGCTTCCATAACTTGCTTCTAGCAGTTCCCTCCTTTCTCATTAATAGCTTCTGAATTCTCTCTCTCTCTGTCTTTTTTTTTCAAGAGGCGTTGCCAGTCCAGTTCCTTCTTCTTAATACATAAATAAATAACTCCCAGTGCTGGGAGTTCAGTATGCATTATTGAATTTTAGCCTAAATCTAGCACTCCATAAATATTATCTGGTTAAGTTTTATAGTCTTTGCATTCTTCCTTGTGAAACAACAATGCAGGTTATCTTGGCCTTTCTCTTTCAACATCCTTTCAGCCTGTCATGGTTTTGCCCATGTCCATAAAGAAATGTAGATACCTAAAAGTTTTGTTAGGCTTAGCCACTTAATCAGAATTTAAGCTAAGTTATAAGATAATCATAGTGTTATTTAAATCCTCAGACCCTTAGTTAACCTTCAGGCACCTAATCCTATATTAAAGATGCCCCAAATCTAGCCTTTTTTCTCTGCAAGCCCAGAGTCTTCACAAATACTTATTTTGTAAGATCTGTTGTTCTCCAGAAATAGAGTCTACTTCTAAGTTTCCACAAGAAGCTCAATCTAGGTGTCCAGCATGCCATCCAGCATAGCTTAAATTTACCACTTCAGAGGACTGATGGTTCTGTCTCACATTTCCTAGAGGCATGCACCAGCTATCAGGCATTAACACCTAATGAGACATGTGATTAATTGTACTGATTTTGGCTGGGATAGAGTTAATTTTATTCATAGTAGATTATGTGGGCTATGTTCGGCTTTGTGATGAAGACAGTATTGACCACATCAATGTTTTAGTTACTGCTGAGCAGCGCTTACACTGAGTCAAGAACTTCTCTGATCATCACACTGCCCATCCAGCAAGTAAGCTGGTGGTGCACAGGAAATTTTGGAGGTACGTGGCTAGGAGAGCCAACTCCAACTGACCAAAGGGATATCCCTTACCACATGACATCATGTTCAGCAATAAAACCTGGGAGAAGAAGCAAGAAGGGGTGGCCTTTTGATGCTATGACATCTGTCTTCCCAGGCAATCATTACATGCATGAGAGCCCTTCTTTCCTGAAAATGGCTCAATACTTGACTGGCAATGGAAATTAGCGAATGCATTCTTTGTTTTGCTTTGCTTGTATGTGTGCCTTTTGCTTTACTTTATAAGTTGTCATTATCTCAACCCATGAGTGTCTCCACTTTTGTCCTTCTGATTATCTTCTGCATCTGACCAGGGGAGTGTGAGCAAGTGATTCTTTGGTGCTTACTTGCTGGCTGCAGTTAAACATTAACATTGTGTATAAGTGAGAATTTATTAAGTTAAAAGGCAGCTGAAAGGAAATACAAGACTGCTACTTTCATCAAGAATATGGGCTATGCACCTGTGTGGAAAATTGCATCTAGATTTCTATCCTCTCTCTCAAGACTGTTGAGGAAGTCTCTGAAGTGCTTAGGAGTGGAGAGTTCCCTTCTGGTCCTTCTTGTTATATCTGCAGCGGAGTGGTAACAGAAGGCCTTAGACCCTCCAGAAAAGATTAATTTGTCTGTGAGGATATTTGATTGGAGAAGTCAGACTGCATATCTATTCTGTTGTAGTTTAAGATAAATATTTTTAAACTGAAAACAGCAGTTATTTATGTACGATAGCAAATGACATCAAGTGGGAAGACAAGGAAACATTGTGCTATACAGTGCTGGAACCTGCAGTGAGATCTTATTGGTGCCAGAAAGAAAAAATCAGAAAGAGACAACACAAAATGCCTCTGTTTTGCAGTAAGGGGTGAACTGGGATCTTGCTGAACATTTTTTTTCACTTCAGAAAGCTGGCACACAGCAAGTGTTCTTTCAGATGGCTGGCAAACCAGCGGATATTGGCACATAGATATTAGAAAACTAAGCAGAACAATGAACCATTCCCTGGCCCTGAGGCCAAGCAGTGTGGCACAGCCACCTCTGCACAGCACAGCACTTGGCTTCAGATCTTTTTTAGGCCTTATGTGCTGCATTGCTGGCAAGGAGACCTGGTTCTTGCTTTTTGTCCATTTTTATCAGTTCAAAGTCTCTGGAAAAAATTCTACAGATGACATTGAGATTACAGGATATGTACACTGAAGACCTGCAGCACAGCATAAAAATATGAGGGAGAGATTGAGCCTGCTGAGATAGTGCTATGCAATGAAACAGCAGAGGCACCAAAACACAGGGCAGTGTTGTCCACAATGCCTTTTGGGAATACCCTTTGGCATCTACTGTCTTTAATTTGTGATCTGAAAATAAAACCTGAAAGAATGTTGTTTGGCACAGCCAAAATTGAACCAATAATGACACTAAAAGTTTAATCAAAACAATCACAGGTTAGTGCTGAACTCCATCCTCTGGTCCTGTTTTATTTTTTTTATCATAAAAATCTAGGAGGGACAATAAAGTTCTTATGCTAAAGCTAATACAATTGTTGTCAATTTAGTAAAATTTCAGGCTAAACCAAAAGTCTGGTACTCTTCATGGGACATAATCAAAAGGACAAATTGGATATATAGTGGTAGCTATTGTAGACACCAGCATGATGGTCTTTCTTCACAGTGTACGGTTGTTTCAAGGCCAGTAGGCCCTACTGGCACAAGGTATTCTCTTCTTCTCATTCTAATGATGGTATACTCAATCTTGCACTCTTTTTTTGTGCACTCTGTGTGTGAAAAGAGTTTAGGCTTTATCAGAGACTCAGATCTACCTTCTGTAAGTGGGGTAAACTTAATCTAAAACTTAACCCATGCATCTGTGAAACAAAAGTAAGGCTCAAACACTTTTTGAGGTGACTACAAGCTCCATCTCGATTTAAAGTAACTGTGAGGATAAGCTGGATATGCCCTTCACTACAAGCCAAATGGACAGAACTGAGTATATAATATCCTCTACGCAGGTTCTAGCATGCGGTGTTTGAAAGACATTAGGTCTTTTGAGCTTCCAAAGCTTCTAAGACTGAAGAAACAACTGCAAAAAAAAGCTCATCTACCACTCTAATATGTGTTGATTCATCACATGCTATGCTGAAACCTGCCGTAGACATGTGTTTAGTTCTAGTTGCTTTGTCAGGTTTCTGGGGAAATGGGAGATGAGATGATACAGAACATCATTAATAGTTTCTTACCCCTCTTAGAAGTTCATTCTTATTTTTCAGATCTAAAAGAACAAATTCTTCAGATTCTAAAAGCATTCTTTATCACTAATCAGGTCCTTATCATCAAATGCTTTTCCATCTACAGTAACTGCCCTTGAGATTTGAAAAAGTCTTTGCATTAGCCCAGCTTAAAGTAATATCCAAATTCTTTCCTTATTATTTAGTGTTCCCAGAATTCTGATTATTAACATCTTACCTCAGACTTTTTAGAATATTTTCCTCTAACGTCTCCCTGCTTTATCTCCACTTGCTTTTCAACATTAGCAAGTAGCACATATTTCAATAAATGTCCTATTAATTAGAGTGGCTTTCTCTTCAGCTGAACAACACCACACATTTTTTGATTTATTCTTTAATATTTCTCATTCTCTTTCATAAGTCATAACATTTATTTTCTTATTTCTGTGGTCATACATAGTTCCTCTAGACTAACTGTCTGTATTTTTTCCTCCTCTGACAAGGAAGCATCCATTTTGTTTTCATTTTAATCTACTTCATTAAGCACAACTAATGCTGGCAGTTAGAGCAATACCATCAGCAACAATTAATTACAGACAGTCAAGTTGTTTTGCCAAAGTATAGGAATTGCTCAGCTAAACCAGATAACAGACTATGAGGGCAACTGGTGCTACATAAGCAGGTTATCTGTACTACTGCTTGGTATTGCTTGTATTAAATAAAACTGCTAGCATTTTGGAACAAGCTATTGGCCTTCCATCTTTTCTGCTGCAGCCTCAAAGAAGATGAGAACAATCCACCACCCAGCACTCCTGCTATGCCTAATAATAACTGAGAATAATAACTTAGAAGTACATCATAAGTCCCAAAAGTCACTTCCATTTAATAAATACTGACCTGAGCTATAGCTTTTAACAGAAGCTAGATATGCTGTCTTTCAAAATATCCCTCCACCTCTCTTACTTCACTCTTTATTGTCCTAGATTCCTCATGAAGACATTAACCAGATATTGATCTGTTACCATTTCTTCTAACCCTCTTTCTTGTCCATTGTCCTTTTTCAAGACTGCATAGGTAAACTGAATTCCTTTCCAGAAAAACAATTTTTGTGAATGTCACAACTGTTTTACCATTTGGCAGTAAGATTGTGAAAGCCTTCTTTATCCTAGGAATAATCTTTTGTTGTTTCTTGCTTCTTGTGAACTGCCACTGTTTTGTTACATTGTTCCCCAAGACTTAGACCTTAGAAGGAATTCAGAACCTCTTGTGATCTAAATGATACCTAAATGCAAAATAAAACCCAGGATCTGGAAGACATTGACTGTATTGGACCAAAATCCAATGATTTTCCTTATTTCCATCCATTTCATCCAAAAGATGAAATCCAAGTATATGGTTTGGAGACCCTGCTAGAGTGAGACAGCTGGACCAAATTACCTCCAGAAGTGCCTTCCAATCTCAACCATTCTGTGATTTTGTGGTATACCTGTTTGCTGATTCTGAGTTTATATGCCATGACTGTAAAAAAAAAAAAAATGAAGAACCAGTAAAAGACAAATCCCTAGATGTCATCAGATGAAAAGAAATTTCAAAGTTTGCAATACTTCAGAATAAATTTTTGGAACAGAGATGGATTTTTCCCTAGTTTTCTTTCTGTTGACCATAAAATCTGATGAAACAGAATTTTAATGGAGCTTTTGAGTGAGCTTTCTGGCCTGCACATGAGCTGTATAATATTCCACAAGTGTCTTCTGTATTATAAAGCTTTCTGAAAGTGACTCAACCCTTTCAGAATATATTTTTAAGTTTTAAGGGTATTTGAACATGTATTCATCCAGTCCAATAAATACCAGTGGGATGTCCCACAAAGCTTCCAAAATATGACATTCAGCTATGGTAAATTCTAAGAAAAAACTGCAGCAGAAGGCATGCAAATCAATACTGGTGTGTAGAAGGAATTAGAGTTCAAAATTATACTTGATATAGTGTGGCTAATATGGATTTGTAAAAGCATATGAGATGTAGTACTTGCATGTGGTTTCTGTCCTCTCTATCCAATGAAATCTTACCTAAAATGGAAATAATCTGTAATTTAGATTCATTATTAGCAAAATATAGTCTGGGTTACCCATAAACGTTGGCAATTTCTGTGCCATTCTTACAAAGTCTGTAAAATAAAACAGTAAAAGCAGCAGAACTTTCAATGTCCTAGGCTTTCAATGTCATTACAACAAAAAGGAAGAATTTCAGATTAAAATATCATAATTGTGATTTTATTTTTTCAGACTACTTTGACCATGTTGTTTGTCCTATGAATAGAGATGGATTTTTTTCTTTCTTTCTTTTTTTTTTAACTGGATTATTTATTTTCATCGTTTCTTCCGAGTGTAAGGAAACTATAACTGTTAGAGAAATTATTCTGTTTGGAGAAAATACATTCGGATTTTTCAGATAAGTGGCTTATACGTAAGGAAAAAAAGCAAGATTATAAAAACCAAGGACAAGGAAAGGAAATGCATATTAAGTGTCCTTGCATCACACAAGGGAAGGAAGAAATCTCCAAACCTTCTGTGTGATACTTAAGGAGTAATAAAGCAAACAAAAGCAGAATGCACAATAGTAGAGTGCACAAATGACATGAGTGGCTACAAATAAAGAGAAATTAACGAAATGTTCTTCTAAAAGAAACTGAATTATAAATGCTATTCACATTTAAAATTATCTCTGAAGAGAGCTTACTGGAAAGGAAAAGTAACAGTAGGCAAAACAGAGGCTAATATAAGAGCTCAGGCTGTTATAATAACAATTCAGACAACTAAGAGAAACATCTGTATGGGGAAAAAAATGTGGGCTTAACTTATTGGAGTGGTGACAAAAGTCAGAAAACCATTGAAATCACCCCTAACCTTGCTGAGGACTGTTATGTGCTAACACCACAAAGTTACAAAGAAGTCTTCTTAAATATTACAAAATATTTTTAGAGTATTCAGACTCAGTTTCTTTGAGAAATGTGTATAGCACTGTCCATTAAAAATAAATGAATCAAGATTATAGTGCATAAATAAAAGTAACAAACATGGTCTTGCCCTTAGATATACAACATCTCTAGTAGTCCACTTTTAAAAGTTACACTACCACTTTGTGAGTATCATTTCAGAGAGTACATAGAATAGGTCCATACAATATTACCTGTGTTTGCAGATTCATGTGATCAAGCCTTAAGCATAGAATAAGGAAGAGTGTGGGTGACTGAATACTTGTCCTCAACTCATGCACCTGTTACCTTACCTTCTGAAGAAGACAGACTTAAGTATGTCCATGCTCACCAGTAAAGTCCTCCACTTACTGATGTCTCCTGGTTTGTCGTTGTATTATCCTGTCAGTGTTGGGGAAGCAAGACACACAAGTTTTCATCTGGAAGAGCTTCCAGAATCATCAGATCTGCCCAGAGGGATATTTCACATGTGAGGACTTATTGACTATTTACAGCAAAAAGTAGTAAAACAACAAGAGATGATCCTAAGGTAAGTGGCATCAATTGATTTATATCCATATTGCTTAGCTTTAGATCCCTGTAGAAAAGTTTTGTTTTGGAGAGAGACAGCCCAACCCAGAGCCAAAAAGCAGGCTAACTTTTAGGCATTGGGGATAATTATAAATCCACTCCCTGGCCTCTCTTTATCTCCTAACACACACTTACCCTGTGGAGGACAGATCAGGCATGTAATCATCTGCATTATTAACAGTTCATTTAACTAAAGAACACTTGTAAATAACCTAACAACCTCTTGAATGTTTCAGCTGTGCTGTATCACCCTGCCTTTCTCTCCCCTTAAAACCACAGTCTCACAACAGCTGTTCTCTCTAGGATTATACCATATGTTTTTTCTTCCTTTCTGTGTACACCAATTTACAAGTCCAGGTTTTTCAGACCTATATCACTCCAATTAATTTGTAACTAGTAGAAAAGGAAACCAGAGGATCTGTATTTGAAGAAAGTGAAAAATAAGTTGAATCAAACTAGAGGAATATTAAGAATGGGATCGTACACTACCCACTGCAGATCTGGATAGTAACTCATGTTACGGTATAGAATCACATTGGCTTTGAAGATTTAAAATGTCAATGTTTAACTGAAAAATAAAATTCTTCCCTATTTGATAGAAGCAATGAAAGTCTAGAAACAGGCTTTGTCTTTATCAGTTTCGTCCGAAATTTAAAATGAACGCAAAAGTTCTCACTTATGACAACACTAAAGTAATCTACACGCAGAGCATCGTTGCTTGAAGGAATAAAGTTGACTATACTGTAAAGACAGTGTTCGGCTTATAAATCAATATGACCAATATTTAAAGAGACAGTTATCATTAGTTATGCATTTATTCCTACAAAAAGGCTTTTTTTAATTTTATATGCAACTCATCAATTTTCTAGAGAAAATGGTAATTCGACCTCAACCCAACAAAATACCCTGCTTGAACTATTTTTGTATGCAGTGTAAAGGGAAACAGCCTCCACTCTTCAGTTCCAATTCTCTGTAACACATGATTACTGATCTGAAACACTGACTAAGACATAGAATCTTGCTTTATAAATTCATCTTGAATGTTTTAAAATAATACTGTTTATATTCGAGGAACTTGAGAAAAAATATTATTACCCATCATTATAAAGACAAAAGCTTATAAAAATATTTATTTATCATGAAATATAACAGAAACTGTAGCCACAGTTAATCATTACACTGCAGATTGTAAGCCAAGCTTTGATTTTACTTACAATAGAGATCCCATGAACTTCAAAGACATTATGCTTTTATATAAAAGTATACCTAAGTGGTTTTTGGACCAAGGACTGAATCTGGTTTTTTTGATAATTATTTTCCTTTCTTTCTTCCTTGCAGAGTTGTGGCTTTTAATCTTCTATCACAGAATCACAAGGTTAGAAAAGACCCACAGGATCATGGAGTCTAACCATCCCTATCAACCACTAAACCATGGCCCTCAGCAACTCATCCACCCATCTCTTAAATACCTCCGGGGTGGTGACTCAAGCACATCCCTGGGAAGCCTGTTCCAGTGCTTAATGACCCTTTCAGTGAAGTATTGTTTTCTGTTGTCTGGCTTCCACAGGTGAAGCCAGTACCGATGGCATGAGTTGGTGTGGGAGGGAGGCACTGCCTGCAGCCCAGGGTCTGGGTGGCTACATGTGCCCACTGAGGCTCTGTCTGGGTGGCTAATCCATCCTGGCTGCTGCACCCAGAGCAGCTTTAATCTTCTGCTGGGCAGCCACCATTGTCCTTGGTCCCTTCTGGCCAGCCTCCAGCCCCTCTCTGTGCCCTCCCTGACCACTTAAACTGCCCTGTTACACTAACACTTCCCAACCTGTTTGCCACGCTCCTATTCACCATGGTCCGGGTCACCATGCTCCCTAGGGAGTGTTTAAATAGAATCATAGAATCATAGAATAACCAGGTTGGAAGAGACCCACCGGATCATCGAGTCCAACCATTCCTATCAAACACTAAACCATGCCCCTTAGCACCTCGTCCACCCGTGCCTTAAACACCTCCAGGGAAGGTCTCCCGACGGAGCCACCGGGACTGCCCCCTCTGCTGCTGGGTATCGGGAGCCCAGAGCTGCCCACCCTGCTCCCACCTGGGTTTTTCTGGGCTTTCCTTTGCTTTGAGAAGCGCCCCACTGCCTCAGATTGCCACCTTGCTGCACGACTCACCATCCTGCTGCTGGGTGTCGCCTAAAAAAGTGACATATTTTTAGAATTATCTTTACTAAACTTTTTTTTATATTTGCTAGCAGTAAATGCATATATGTATAAAAGTAAGGTTCTAACTTGACAAGAAAGTAGGGTTTCACAGCGTCTTAAAAATATCATGAATTTTACTACCTGTCCATGGAAAATATGAAGTAAAACCAATTCAATTACATCTCTATCCCTGATGAAAGTTGGGGAAGGGTAAAAGAATGTCATACACATTATTAAAAAGATTTCATCACTGTAGATTTAATGAAAGATACACCACACCGAACCCTGGCATTTCATTACTTACAAAAAACCTCATATGCTTACATGAGGGAAATCAACGAGCCTGAGACAGTCAATAATGCCACAGCTTTAAAAAATCTAGAGGAATAAAATTACTTTTATTCACTTCAGTCATATGTACACAATAATAGCTTTTACCAATAGTTTATTAATCTATACTTCAAAAGAATTAATTTCCCAAAGTGATAAGGACTGCAATTTTTTTCTATCGAATGAAAACGTAATAAAATAAGAGAGAAATACATAGACCAAAAAAAGCAATGGAAACTTCAGCTAGTACTCAGAGAACATATCACTGAAAAATATATCATTTTGTTGGCTGCAAAGCAGCTTTCTTGAACAGAAAACTCAGTTAAGGATATCTTTGAGATAGGGGCTGGATTTGTTATATCTGTTTTGACACACCAATTTGCCCTTCCAAGTAAGAATGCAGAACATACAGGTATACCACTATCTGTGTTATTCTGTACTCTTAAACAGAATATTTGGCAAGATTCTTCTTATTTTAAATAAAATTAATCACTCTCCAACTGAGAACTTGAAATTGTTTTTGTGCTTTTATGCTTCAGCTGGCTTCTTCAGTAGTAGATAGGAAGCCCATGTTAAGTACAAAGAAAAATTTTTAGAATGCTAGAAAAATCTATTGAAAATTATGCCAGATAAAGGTCACATTATGGAAGCAATGTATAATTAAAATGCTGATGCTTAACAAGAACCAAATGCATTTATCAAATGCAAGTAAATAACAAACATTTAGAGAGACAACAGCAAGGCTACCATTAATGTATAATAGTAATGGAGTAACTTCTTTTCCTCTGTGCATAAGATATCTGGTTTCAGATATAATCTCAGATGTAATTACTACATCAAACTTGCTAAAGGTATAAAAATAATAAAAAAAATAATACCAACTAAGATATCCGGAAAGGTAACAAGACAAAACAAGAGGTAAATGATAAATATAGTGACTTTCCAAACAGCAGCATTTTGGAATCATGGTACAATATTAGATCACACCGCATTGCATTTAATGGTAAATAAAAAATAAAAATAAACCTTATCTCCATCTATGACCAAGTGACTAGACTCTTGGATGAGGGAAAGTCTGTGGATGTAATTTTCTTGGACTTCAGTAAAGCCTTTGACACAGTTTCTCATAGCATTCTGCTTAGGAAACTGTCTAGAGTGGACAGGCACACACTCTCCTGGGTGGAAAACTGGTTGAATGACCGGGCCCAGAGAGTGGTGGTAAATGGTGTGAAATCCAGCTGGAGGCCAGTGACAAGTGGGGTTCCCCAGGGCTCAGTGCTGGGTCCAGCCCTGTTCAATGTCTTTATCAATGACCTGGATGAAGGCATCGAGTGCACCCTTAGCAAGTTTGCAGACGACACTAAGCTGGGTGGAAGTGTCGATCTGTTGGAGGGTAGGGAGGCTCTGCAAAGGGATCTGAACAGGCTGGACCGCTGGCAGAGACCAATGGGATGAGGTTTAACAAGGCCAAATGCCAGGTCCTGCACTTGGGGCATAACGACCCTATGCAGTGCTACAGACTTGGAGAAGTGTGGCTAGAAAGTTGCCTGGAGGAGAAGGACCTGGGGGTGTTGGTTGACAGCCGACTGAACACGAGCCAGCAGTGTGCCCAGGTGGCCAAGAAGGCCAATGGCATCTTGGCTTGTATCAGAAACGGCGTGACCAGCTGGTCCAGGGAGGTTATTCTCCCTCTGTACTCAGTACTGGTGAGACCGCTCCTCGAATACTGTGTTCAGTTCTGGGCCCCTCACCACAAGAAGGATGTTGAGGCTCTGGAGCGAGTCCAGAGAAGAGCAACAAAGCTGGTGAAGGGGCTGGAGAACAAGTCTTACGAGGAGCGGCTGAGAGAGCTGGGGTTGTTTAGCCTGGAGAAGAGGAGGCTGAGGGGAGACCTCATTGCTCTCTACAACTACCTGAAGGGAGGTTGTGGAGAGGAGGAAGCTGGCCTCTTCTCCCAAGTGACAGGGGACAGGACAAGAGGAAATGGGCTCAAACTCCACCAGGGGAGGTTCAGGCTCAACATAAGGGAAAAATTCTTCACTGAAAGGGTCATTAGGCAATGGAACTGTCTGCCCAGGGAGGTGGTTGACTCGCCTTCCCTGGAGGTGTTTAAGGTGCGGGTGGATGAGGTACTGAGAGGCATGGTTTAGAGACTGGCAGGAATGGTTGGACTCAATGATCCAGTGGGTCTCTTCCAACTTGGTGATTCTATGATTCTATGATTCTATGATTCATTTCTCCTGGAATAGTAAATGCATCATAATTGTATGTAGTTATGGTAGAAAATTAGTATTTAAAAACATGGAATTTGTGATCTTTGTGAAAACACCTGGAAAGTTAAGATGTGAAGATCAAATATGTAGGATACTTCCTGTAGTGGCCAATGTGTAAAGTATTATGATGTACTAAATAACATTTCATATGTAGAGAAATATATCCTCATAAAACCTTTGTTCAGTAACTTGAAAATGAAACAATATAAGAAGTTAAAATCCAGAAAACTACTAGCTAGATTTCTATTTGAATAAAGGGAAGAAACAGGCAAAGAGTTTTAGCACTTCTAAATCTTATCTTGCCATCAATTAATCAACACTATTCAGGATTATTCTCACTAAAGCTTTTTAAGCACCCTAGATTACTGGAAGTGTTGACCCACAGTGTTGTCTTAGGTACAATTTGTGTCAGAACAAGTGTCTAAGAAAAACTGAATCCTTCTTCAGCAGCTTTGTTCAGCAGCTGTGGTTTTGTCACTCTTCTGATTCAAATCCAGAATATATTAAAAAATAATGACAAAATTTTTAGGTATAAAAAATATTTTTTCTAGTGCTTTATTATATTCATTTTATGTGGATTTTTTTTAATAAAGCATGTTTTTATCTTGATTGTTTAATCACTCTGTACTTGTGGCATTTCTTGGATTTCGCTGTATACTCACATTTCCTCTTGATCCTCTAATAACTTTCCTTTATATTAATGAAAGACTTTGCAATGATTTGATAAACTATCATGACTGTCCACTCATTATGAAAAATAAATAGTGGGAATAATCAATTCCACCTACCAGAAAAGACTTTCAGCTTACTCCTTATTACATAAATTACACTGGTAATTTTTTCTGCTTTTCTGTACTTAGGAAACAATAGTCACTTTCTATTTATATGGTTTTGTTCCTTGACTGAAGCTTTATGCTTGCAAATTTTATCCCTGATCTCAGACCCCCTGGATTTTTTATTGCCCTTGATAATGTATTTGACTTGATAATCTGAAGACAACTGCAGAAAGTTGTCAGGACACTCCTTCCTCCTTTGAGAATATGGGATAGCAATCACACTTCATTGAACTGATTATCAAAATTACACAGGGTTGTTTCCAGAGAGTAATTCAGTTATAATTTTATCAATGATACTAAAGTTTTCTACCAAAATACCAAGAGAAACCAGCATAGCAATCTGCAGCCAGACAGTCCACTATGTTCCTGTTACTGTATTTTATTTAACATACTCATGACTGTTTCCTCATTCTCATTAGTTATCTCCTCTCTCTGCTTTTTGGGCTTTGCCAGTCTTGAATTCTGTTGGGCACTATGTTTCAGCTCAACTGAAGAACTGAAAGGTGGCTCCGAACTGAAAGCACTGTCAGGCGAGATGTGGTTTTAAATACCTTCATGCTGAGAAGTGCACTGAATTCAGGTCTCCAATTCTTACCTTCTCCAAATTACTGACTAAATTCAATAACATGGACTATTACTAAACAGATAGGCAAGAATGCTATCAGAAACTTAACACAGAAGACTAAGGTTATTACTCAGATTAGAAGAAATAGGTTCTTGAGCACAACAAACACCTGAATACAGTCTCACATGGCTCTTAACTCAGTGGTAGCTAGGTATCTAAAAGAAGATGATTTCAAACATGTCTTTAACAAACATGCCTTTAACAAACATGCCTTTATCTTCACAGGGTCTTTTTGCTTGCTTTCTACAAACTTATCCCAGCAAATGCTGTGAAGGATGAAGCAAATATCTATGTTCTTCACAGGCTGTGGGTCTAGAACTTTCTCTTTAAGATGAAAATATCTATTCTTCCATCTTTTTTTTTTCTCATTTATATTGAAGTGTTATTGAAGCAAAAGCAGTTCTTTAAGAAACACAAAGCACAGTAAGAACTACATTTGTCAGGGCTTATACATACTATTATATATCATTTACCTAACATGAATTGCAAACAGTCCATGGAGCATTGTCATTGATTGATGAAATTAACGGTCAGTTGCTGGTTGATGCTAAGTGAAGCAGGATGATTTGTATGTATCTGTTCAACTACAATATTAATGAATCACAGATCACAGCTGCTTTGCTTCTACGTGCTTAACAAAAATGTATTGTTAACAGGGCAAGGAGGGAATTTAAGGACTGACTGCTTTTACTACCCACTTTTACATGAGTAACAGCAAAGGTACCCGAAGAGCAGTAAATCGGTGTCTCTCCTCCTTCCAACAAGTTGCTTTCTAGCCATGATCCTTGAAGACAGCCTGCTGAACTAATTTTCTGACTCTGCATCTTCTCTCATCTCCTCCATTGGCCTCTATTTGGAGAGAGGACTGGCCATAATTCTGGTCTGACTATTTTTAGACTGTAGTAGAGGTGGGTTCTGCATGCCCCTCAATCCTGGGTTCCAAAATGCAGTGATTGAAGAATAATTTGAAAAAAATCTGTGTTTCTTAACCTGTTTGAAGGTTATGGCAAATAGTCTTTGGAGCAATAAAAAATATCAAATAGTAAATTAATTTATTTTCTTTTTCTTTTCCTTTTCTGTTGAAAGCTGTGGTAAAAATAAAAAAATATCTGAAGCAAAAGAGTAGATCTATCTTTCTTATGTAGGACAAGCCCTACTTCTTGAAAAGATCATGTGGGATCACAGCACTATCTGGTCAAGTTTAACCAATCTTGATAATTAATACAGAAAGAGTTATCCACGTTATCTGTTTAATTTTTATCATATATTTCTGGAATTTTTATGCGGAAGTGAAACCTTTTCAGGAAAAGGTGTCATTAAATGTAAAAAAAATTCATATATATTTTAACGCTTTGTTTTCAAACGTCAGCGAACACAGTTAAGAAAGCAGTTATTTCAGCTTAATTATCTGTTTCCTGAGGATGAACAGTTGGTGGCATTGATAATTTAGCAAAGTTCACATTTTTTACCTGTGAAAATATTCCTAGTCTTTCTAGAAGTAGTCTTGATGTATCAAGCAAGAAGCGTGTACACTATAATTTTTCACTACATTATAATAAAGTGAACGTTTTCTAAATGTCAGGGTTTAAATTTCATGGGGCATGAAATCTACTTTTGAAATGAAATTTAAAGCCCTTCTCCAAACAAGAAGTCTAATCTTATAGTCAAAAACACTTCCTATTTCCTGACATTATTAACCTTGGAGGGCTGCCTGCAAGATGATAGCACTATCTGACATATTAAAACTGAATTTGCTTTTATATAATTATGTTACAAAATATTTAAAATGCATAAGGTTCCAAGAAAAATACTTATGTGCACATTAAGCAGTATTTTCATTTACTAATAATATATCTAACTGCCCTTCATTTTAACATTTTAATGTTAACACAAATACTAACAGATTACTTCTAAAGAGAACTATTTTTGGACTGATCAGGGTGCTTAACGTCAAAAAAGATAACACTTTGCAGTAATCTCAAGGAGGCTCAATATTAAATATACTCAATTGCTGTTGAATCTCTAATACATGTTGCATTTTCTTTTCCCAAAGAAAAGAAGAACAAAGATTTTTATTACATTCTAAATGGTTGCAATATCTCCCATATTTATATAACAAATCACAATTAATTTATTCACTATTGTGACACTCATCAGAGTGATTTTGAAAGAAATGTGCAAACACACCTGGAGATTTTCAAAGGCTCCAACTCAGAGTTCCTAAGACCCAGACTAGGAAAAAATAAAGAGAAATCCATAAAACACTTAGAAGGAAAGAAATACCTCTTTGAAGGCTATCAGGTCTGAAAAAATATTTTTACTTTTCTTTACTTTTTGCTTTTGAACATTAGACGTGGTAGTATTTCCATTTCAACAGTCTGTTGTGCAAATGGAACAGCAAGATAGACAGATGTATAAAAATAAAGATTACTTTTTATGTCAGCATAGCATTCTCCCTTGATGCAGAACAAATAGTAAAGACTTTGATTCCAGACTTTGATTCCACATTATTTAATATCTTACTTTACCATAAAACAGACATATATTCAAAGATAAGACAACTTGAGAAAATAAATATGAAATACCAATTGTGTTCATAGCTTTTTTTAGTGCAAAAAAATTGAAAAGTAACCAGCTTTTCTCATAGGTATCAAAAAAATGTTATTCCAGTTGCAGAAACAAGATTTTTAGTTGGAAGTGAGGAATAAGTCTGATAGTTTAGACACTAGTCTGAAAGTTAGAAAATCTGGATTTAATTTCTGAATTCACAGTCCTCTCCCTCTACTGTTATACTTGGTAATTTGATCACGACCTAGCCTCCAGTGCATTCAGCCAGAGGGTCCACGGCCCTGGATCAGGTTCTTCATATTCCAGCTGAGAGAATTGTGCTTCTCTTTTCCCCTTTAGACTTGCAAACCTTCTGGCTATTGACCATTTTTTGCAGGTAATGAATGTATTTTCCACATTTTTTTCCAGGATAAAGCTGCACCCAAGTCAGTATGTTGGAAACTAATACAGCACTCAAAAAAAGCTGCTACTAGCGAATGGTTTGTAACTCGAGTATATCCCTTATTTTGGGTGTAATGAGTTTATTTGCCATCGGAAGTTGATAGTCCTTAGTAAATCTTGTTCAGTTTCATTTCCCCCTCAGGCTAAGGGCAGATGGCACATGCTAGCACCAATGCCAGGACCATGACATATTACAAATGGAAGAACATAGCAGCACAGGGAGCCTAGACCTCAGCAGGGATTCCCCTGACTGCCTCTGGAGTTACAAATGTAGGTATGCAACCACATAGGCTGAGCATGAAAAACAGTGAGTTACTTGGTTCTGCTGCCCTGTTTATTCTGTAATTTCATGCATGGTATGATTTTTGAGAATTTATTCTGTAACTGCATGCTTTGGCTCTCCTTTTTATTACGAAATTGAATGACAGAATTTTTTGTGTTGATAAATTAATTTCAGTGACAGTACTATAGAGTTTCCACAGTTTGATGTTGACCTCAGTGCTGCTCAGTGCCAGCTGTCCCTGAGTTCACAGAAATAAACACGTGGCAGCATGGTTTGTGCATTAAAAGAGGCAAAGAGGAGAAAGCAGCAATGCCCTTTGACCTTGATCTTGGTCATTTTGTGGGCTTCCAACTTATAATCACTAAATATGTTCCTTGGGTTAGTACTGTCATGATAACTTACATAACTTATACTGTTCTTGGATTTTATGGCATTGTTCTCTTAAAATTCCACTCTGTTATACATAAGAAAGCACATACAACCCCTTACCACAAAACATTCTTTTGAGATCCCCACTGGATAACAAGCACTTGAGCTACTGCCTCTTGCACGCACCCATTTTCAATTACCAGCACTACAAGAGCAGTGGTGAGAACTCTCTGTGACAAATCCTTACTTTCAGGAAAAAAAAAAATAATGAAAGTATAAAATCATCTTTATCAGGTTTAAACTCCACTTTATTTGACATTAAGTAGGCAAGGAGTGTTCACATGATCCCTTGTACCATCTTAAGTTTCTGGTGTCTTCAGATACATAAATCGAGAAACACTCAAGGACAGGTTCACCATAACTAACTTCAGACTTGAAAAAGTTGCTTTAATTTCTGATGCCAGAAGCTCCCTTGCTTGGAGAAAAATACAATTCTAGGCAAGTTAAGGGATTGACCTTAAACATTCCTTAGGAATGAATCACCCTTAGGAGGTATACATCTTTCTTACTTGGCTGACAGGTGAGTTTAGGCTGACTAGCTTATATTTAAGCATCTGACTCTCAGATGCTTAAATGAGGACAGATGAAGCCAATCCCGTTCACCTATGGCTTTAATTGGCACTCTGAACTGCTGCAATAGAAACACCTAAGAAATGTGTTTCTAAGAAGCATTACTTTCCTACCATTAAGAATCTTACAGACAAGGGTGATAACATGCATCAAAGAAAAACATTCTATCCAATATCCTCTGAGATTTCTTATGTGAATCTGAGATTCAAAGCCTGTTGTATGTGCAGACACAGGACATCCTTTTCAGCTGTCAGATAAGGTAATAGAAGACAGCAAGGCACAGAGTAAGGCATAATATCTGCCTGAATGCTGTAAAACCTGCAGGAAATGTGAAGTTGTTGTGACTGTAGCGCACACCAAAAATGAATGCGGTGTGCCACAGGATATCTGTAAAGTACAGTAGCCAAAAATCTTTTTAAGATGTCAGATCAAGGAAAGCACATTCTCATTTTATTGGAAGCATTTTCAAATTACAGTGCTCTCTCACTGTCATGAATATAAAGCTGTGACTTCCTTTGGTTTTCTATAACACTTCATGCAAATTTCCTACAAAATGCTTGAGAGACTCGTTTTCTGAAACCAGCCCAATCACAGTTTTCACACAGAGTAGAAACAAGTATCCATCTGAGCAGCACTAACTTTTATCATGTATATTATCAGTTATCTTTTCCGCAGCAAACAATAACATGAATGTCTATGCAAATTAAACATTTTCTGTGCTGAACTGAGACATAATATCTTTCAGGAAGCCACTATACAAGCTTTACCCACCTGATTCAGTCTGAAGCAGTTTGTTGTTGAAATGTAAGATGTCTCTCAAACATTTACTTTTCTAAACTGTGCTATTCACTAAAGTACAATTAAAGCAACCCATACTTTGCCATAGTCCAGAAAATGACGAGCGTTGCCAAGGGAGCAAATAAACAAGATTAAATAAGGTTTCTTTAAATCTTCAGAGAGGGCTTTCTGAGGAACAGAAAAGGAAATATTTCTTGATTTATGTTTAATAGAATGTGGGTCCATTTCCACTCATATAATGAGGAGTTAGAAAAACAGCATATCTATACCTTCTATGATAGGTCTGTAATGAAGGATCTTGCTTTCTTTAGGCATGGTTTATATCTAAAAAACTAAGTTTTTACTAAGTTTTTTATACATATGCTCCTGAATATAAGTTCTAAGTCCTATGAAGGGATACAAGTTGGACTAGATGATGCCTATGGGTCCCTTCCAACTCAGATCATTCTTTGATTCTATGATTCTATCAGTATTAATATTACAGTCCTGTTGTCCTATATTAAGTCCTATTGGTGAACTAATGCATTTTAAAGCGCGTAAAATAGAAATAACATTAATAATTACTCCCTGTATTCTGGAACAATGCACAAAAGAAGTCAGAATGACTTACATTTTTGAAATCATGGCCTTAGTCAACTAAAATAAAGAATTTTAATTTTGTCTCCCTCTCCTAATCAGATCGGGTCAGCAGCTTTATGTTTCACATCTGTTTACGCTGAAATAGAGGCATAGTCTGTTGCTGTGTGGTTTTGTAGAGCCTGGCAAAATAAGACTGTGAGCTTAGCTGGGGACTTCAAATGATCTTGAAATGTTTTTCAACAGAACATTGATCATAATCATTGGTGACAATAATAACAGAAAATAATTGATGCCAGTGGGATCTCTATATGTATGAGGACTGAGGAAAGCATTGCAACTCATTCTTGTAATTTATAACAATGATAATTAATAATAAAGGCAACAACAGCTAACAGTAGTAGTAACAAAACTGGTATCCCTAGATGCCACACTTAAAGAAATTCTGTAAATATGTTTGATGAGACAGAATTGGAGTTATCTCTGAGGCTCATCTTCAATTTTCCTTCTTGTTAGTATAACTGTCTTCCATTGTTTCTAATGAATTTTGATCAGCATATTTTGTTTTTCTTTATGATTTAAGAAAAATAATGTATCTTTCTAAAAATACACAGGCTACAAACATTATTCAGCTTAATAATGAGGTCCTGGGACTTGGATCATATATGACTTTCAGGCAATGTCTACTACTGAACTTATTTCACAACCCCAACATGCAAGAGCAAGCCTACAGTCCACTATAAACTGCAGAGAATATAGGAAGCTGGGCAACTTGAGCTCACCCTGCCTTTAAATGTAAGTCAAAGATTATTTCTAGCTGCAATTTAGACACATATACACAGTCTGGAGAACTGACTATACTAAGTAGACATCTACTCGATGTAATTGACTGTCCCAGCTGAACAGTGATACATAGTAAGTCTTAAAAACAAAACAAAGGAAGAAAAAAATAAAAAAAACCCACACAAAACCACTATGAAGCACTTTTCAAAACCTAATGCAGAATAATAGCCCAAGACGTTTTCACTTCACCAATTACCTTCTTGCTTGAAGGATGACCATGAATAAAATACATTCAGAGTTTAAAAACAGTGAGCATAATTAAATTAGTGCGACTGTGCAGAGCCAAAGCAGATGGACTAGATCTACCGTAATCTTAGTGTTTAATTTAAAATAAATTGCATAATTCCAATTTATTTGCACAATCTCAAATTAGTGCTGGCAGTAAAATATGAATACAAATGAGACACAGTTAAACATAGAGCCTAGATGGAGCCAGGCAAATAAAAAATGAGAAACTGTTGCACAATAATCCAAAGTAAAAGAAATAGAATACAGATTTAAATAATATACCACAATATTAATATATATTTAAGGAAAGAAAAAAATGCAGTCCAAGAACTAGATCAAATCCCTTCTCCTTGGAGGCAAGCATTAATGCATCTGGATTTCACTTGATTGATCATCAGAAATTTTCCTTGTCTGGGAGGCAACTAAAATCAGCAGACATTTTTTAAAATGCCATTAACTTTTTTTGGCCCATATTTTGATTCACCATTACCGAAAATTACTGCTAATGGCCAAAGACTATGTTCTGTTAGCTTAGTAAGAGACTAGGCTACATTTGAATTTTAATGAAACCTACAATTCATAATTCAAAAAGAAGCAGAGTGTTTTTTACTTCTACCATTTCTCAAGACAAATTTAAGGCCCACTTCTTACAAGTCTCATTAAAGATGCTGAGATGGAAACATAAACTACATCTATAATTTTCATCTCAAGGACATTTTTTAGTTTACAAGAAAGGATCCAGCTATTTTATTATTGTTCATGGAACTGTTTATCCTATGAAGACTCCAGCACCCCAGTCAATAGTCATGTGAGGCACTAAGAAACAGAGATGAGAGGCAACATCTCAACATAATTGGCTAATGAAGGAAGGTTTAACATTATTATAAAGTCATTTCCCTTTGAGGTTTTTGCTATGTTTTTTTCCATCCTGTGAATGAATGAAATGCCAGGATTGCAATACCTTCTTGTCAGTTAAATTTAAAATGTGCTTTAGTAGCTATAAATCCCTAATTCAGGGCTTAAAGACAAATTGGTATTCAAAATGCAACTTTTTTTTTAATTTATAAAAATCCACTTCTTGTTCCTTCTTTTATATACTGATTTTAGCCTCTGATAATGATTTTTGGTTTGTCTTTACAGTACCATGTATAATGGGAACACCAGGACAGCAGTTCTTAGATTCTATGATATTACATGTAATTAGATGGAAGTAAAAAAAAAAAAATTGTTTCAGCTATTCCATTTTCTTTATGAGAGATGAACAAGAGATTTGCTTCTTCACTTGATAACTGAAGGAACATAATTAGATTGAGATTCCAGACTCCAAAAGGCCCTCTAACGGGAATAAGGCATGTAAATGATCACAGAATTTGCTATTCCTTTCTACTTGGTATTGTAAAACATTAGTAATTGATCGACAAATGCATTCAAATAATATTAACTATTATCAAAAATCAGATCAAATGGAATCATCTGTAATTTGGATGGGAAGAAGGTATGGTGAAATCTACAAATGGAGTGATAATGTGCTCTTTTTTATTTATTTTTTTTAATTAAGAGTAAATATGAAACAGGGTTCGATAGGGTCCAGAGTCACTACTTTCACAGATTTTTTCCTTGATTGCTTCTCATTCATTCTATTCACAGTGGTAATTGTTACACAAAGTGATTATGCTGTTACCTAAGTAAGAAGAATCCATCATGCATACACATTCCCGTGTGTATATATATATCTATCTATATCTATCTATCTTTGATTCTAAGTAATAGCAGTCATACAAAAGTATATCACCATTGGTTCATGTAACAAAACAACCATGTGATGAGCAAGGACAAAAGGAATGATGAAAAAGAGAAAAGAAAATAGAATACATTTTCAGGGTAAAACTTGCTTCTTACAATAGAATTTTACATAATCTTTGAAGAATATAGCCATAGTAAGACTGTAGCAATTAATGAATTATAAATTATATAGAGAACAGTACAGAAATTCGTTCCAACTCACACTGTAATTCTACTACTGTAAAGGCAAGCTTATTAAATACGTATCCATCTTTTCTGTATTCACACACATACAAGTTAAAATTCCTCTAAATACACTCTTATGAGACTATGGTGCTTCACCCTTTTGCTAAAGACCCAAATGTACTGTAAACACAGCTAACAAAAGACCAGTAGTCCTACCACAGAAATTTAATAATTATCAGATCTCTCTAATTACAAGGCATATTTCTTGGAAGGTGTCCTCTCTAGCACACATCACTGTGTGTTATGCATTGCTTTAATTGCCAGAAGAAACTCTCTCTCTCTCACACTTGTCTCATTGGGGGAAGCTGACAGTACGAATATGAAGTGGATGTTAATTATTCAATGCACTACCATAAGGCACACAGGTATTAGGATGATAAGCACAGTGTAAAAACACATATAAAAAATAATGGAACAACTCATGCTGTAAGAGTCCAACAAAGCTGGAATAAATTAAAAGCTGCAGTAGCAAGCAAACATTAATATCACAACTAGAAAAATGTTTAACAGGTTTTGAAAACCTAATGCCCATGCTTTTACTGGCCATTCATATTAGCACTAACTCTTATAGATTTTCAGACTGATTCACGGTTTTCTTGGTCTTTCAGAGTACCTAAGAACTATGTGCCTCTGTGAGGTCATCTATGGCTCAATAAGAAACATACAATGTCTGCCATATCTCCCTTAGCCGCCACTGAAAATACATGTGCAATACTTTAGTCTGTTCTTTAAAATTCTGCAACTGCAACTCTGTTCTAATCAATAGTTCTTTATTGTTGCATAAAGCTACCAGAAGAAATCAAACCAGATTCAGACAATGTATTGCATGCTAGATCTAGCACACTGCTTGTTGTATATGAAAGCAACTTTTCCAGAACTATTTTTGTTTATACTTTCCTTCAGGAAAATTAAAATATAAGAAGCAGGTTCATCTCCATGTTAATGCAGCAGAAACAATTTCATTCCAATCCATTCTCTTTCTAACCTGTGCTTAGTTTTTATTATTATTTTTCAGCTTTGTAACAGTTCAATGGTACTTGAAACAGAATTGTTAGGAAGAAATAAGATTTTTAACATGCAGATGCTCCTAAACACTAATAAAGACTTTTAGAAAATAAGATAACCCTTCTGTTTAGATATTGCCAAAATTAAATTGTGAATGATTACATAGTCTACATCTGCCATCTACTGTAAGAAGAAAATACCGCAGGTCTTCTACTTGAACCAAAATTTAAACAAACATAAAAAGATTATTGTATTTTCTTTACCATTTAGACCTATTTCTGAAATCAGACTAGAATTTATTTAAATACGCATTAATAAAAAAAAGATGACAGCATAGATGTGCTGTAAAAAGATATATAAGCTATTGTTGAAAAACAGACCACATTTTCAATTTATTGTAAATTTAGAAAGAAGTATTCAAACAGCACAAAGAAAATAGTTTTATATATTTTGTGATGTTAGAGTTTTGGGTGCCACGGAGAGACATTGTGTGATTAACCACTAAAAGCATCGTAGTGAAAGTGTGAAGTATTGGACTTTTACTTCAATGCTTGCATACTTCTCTTGATATATAGATATAATTCCAACTTTAAACCACATGAATATATACCCACCTTCCAGAAATAGTGGGCAAAGATAACTTTGAATTGTGATGTGGTTTGTTGATTGGGCAGCCCCAATAGATACATCCACAGTGCAAGGAGAAGTTCAAGGAGAGGTTTTAAGCACTGATTGTCATCTAAACCATCTTTTAGCTTTCCCCCTGGACCTGTGCTGGATCAGTCCAGCTACATATCAGTGGGGCTATAGGCTTTGAAAGCATGAATCTTTCTCTCACCATTGAATTTAGCAACAGAGACCCAACTTGTATGAATTAACTGCAGTGGCATACAGTCATCACAGGCCACTAATTAGTAGAGCTGTCTTTAGAGCACAGGCAAAATAGTTGTGCCTACCTAGGCAGATTTGGGCATATTCCCTGTTGCATATCCTGATCCGGAACAGTGAGGAACCTTCTTCAGTGGTCAGCTCCTCTTAATGACTTCTCACTGTCAACTTCAGAGGAGCCAAGGTGACTTTCTTAAGCTTATTTTCAGAATTCCATCTGAAGAAGAGCATTACAATAAAATAAAGTTAACCTGGAATGAGATTGAGACAAGCCCTCTTCAGTCTCTCTTCTCTGCAGCTTTGAAAAGTAAACATCTTCATCTTACCACATGACAGAAATTTGAAAGCTACTGTTTCAAAGATAATGCCTGAGAAAGAATATCTGTTAGACATATACAGCTCATGCCACATTACAGATATCAGAATTGCTATTTTTAATTGCAAAAAAAATACCTGTAAAGATAATATTTTGCATTTTCAAGATAGCTATCTCTCTCTCTCTATCCATCCATCCATCCATCCATCCATCCATCCATCTATCCATCCATCCAAGAGACATTTCTTATTCACATAGTAATTGTTCTATGTAACTCTTTGTGTATGTGGATGTTTCATAAACGAGCCCTCTACCTAGAAAAAGACAAGGTTTTTGAAAAAGAGAAACTTTTACAGAACTTGTTTCATTGAAAAATGTCGACTGTTTCAAGTCCCTATATAGAATATATTTTTATACAAGCATCTAAGATTTATGCTTCTTTATTTTTTCCTTTTTTTAAAATATTGAAAAGAAGTGCTTTTAAATTGTGACCATACAATATGTCAGTTAGAGGGGGCATTACATTGAACAAAACTTTATCTTTTCTTTTTCTTTTCTGCTTTTGGCTATATTTCAGTTCCTATCCTCCAAGTCAATCACGCTGGTCTGTTTTCAGGAAGCAATGAGACATTCACTAAAATACCAGAATGAACAAAGTTACTTTCATTGTTTACTTCAATTCTGTGAAGGAAAGAGACATCGAGGATTTTACTTTTGCTAACACTACTGTCAACAAGACAGATCGACATGACAGGCTGCTTCCAGAGTTATCTGATGGGCTTTTCATCCTCCAACGCATTTGTTTTCCACTCCTTTGGAGCAGGGAGATGCTGCCACTCACTCCTGGCTCAGAAACCCACCTTCTCTCTTCTGTGGAGACTAAGGAACAAGAGAGCCTGGGGTGGTGCAAACCACATATCAGACTTCCATACAATATCATGACATGACAGAAGCAGTCACCTGGACTCAGAAAGTAGTCTCAGACCTGGCAGCTCATTTCTGTCCCACTTGCTGTTTCTTCTCAGGTTCTCAGTGAAAATCCCAACTCCTCTTACAAACAACTGCATTAATTTCTGCTGAAAAATGATGTTAAAAAAAAAAAGGATCATACTAATATGAAAAGCTCTATCTTTTGCTCGAAGACGCAATGAGCAGAGTGTCTGAATTAATTCTGCATGACAAGAATCCCTCCCAAAGATGACAGGAAACTACATTACCCGAATAATGAGGATTCCAGCTGAGGTAAGAGGGGGAAACGCATGGACTAGTATATGCAAATACAATGCCTCATTTAACATCTAGAACATACAGACAAGTCCAAGAAGGCTCAGTGTTAATCAAAGTATATTAGAAGATTTTGAGAATATTCAAAATCCAATCGCCTATTGCAATAGGCATACCTGTCCTAGAAATTCAGTAGAGTCTCTAGGGGATTTACTGTGTTTTTCTGAGCAGCAGAGCAAGTACAGCAAGGTTTATAAGGATTTTCTACCATAAAAATGCAGAAGGCAGTGACCTGTATAACTACATATAAGGCTGGTATCAAAGATTTGCATTAAGAGGAATTTCCTTCTATCTCCCCTTCCCTCTTCCTCTCGAGAAGGGGATTTGAAATGCAGATAGCATCACTCATGAGAATGCAGCACTGCTAATTACCTGTGTATTTCAGGTATTAGACATTAATTTCAACAGAAAACTACTCTACCAGAAAATGTAATATCTAAGAGATACCCCCTCAGTTTTCCTTATTATGAATATGTTTCTACCTATTCCTTCAATCCCAGAAGCTCCCCTCCTTAACCGCTGTGCTAAACCAAGGTGCAAGGGGGACTTCAATAGTTATGAAGAGAATTGCTTTGAAATTCACAACTGAATGTGGACAAAATGCCCAGTTTCAGGGAGAACAGGTGAAAAGTGCACATAGCGAAAACTACATGTGCCCAAAATTTTGCCTGCCTTCATATACACAAACTTGAAAAGACATTAGCCAATTTAAAACATGGTTTTACCTGCCAGTGTTCTGAGAAGACTACACAACTGCTTTTTTCCCCAAAATAATTATTCCCCCAAGAAAAGTTAACATTCTAGGAACACATAAGGTAACTATTTTATTTACCTCTATGAAGGACTCTTATAGAACATCTTGGTCCGAATAACATCTGCTACTTTGTTTTCCTATTTTTCACTCTGCAGGGTCAGTATACAAACATCCTTTCTTACATTCATTTGCAGCATCCCCCTAATGCAGCTCACCCAAGTGCTAATTTCCTTAGTAACTGAATGAGTTAAACACTAAAATCAAGAAAATGTTAATGTGTTTCTCATTGGAATAAGTGTGGTTTCCAGTTATTTAAAAAACGGCCAAGGAGTTTGAAAGCATATTTATTTTTAAAATATTAAGAATGCTATCTGACATATATTTAAGAAATGTTTGTGATGTCATAGAGACATAGACCTCATTGTAACTGTGGTAGGAGGTAGAGAGGAAATTTGCTTTTATGTTTATCTTCCTAGTATTGTTTCAAGGCTTGACTTCTCTATTTCTGACAAAGAACTCAAATCCATGTACAAACCTTGCTACAAATTTTGTCCCAGATATCTATTCTTTATCACAATAGCTCTAAATTTGGCCTATTACTTAGCTGCAAATCAGTGTAAATCACAGAACCACTAGGTTGGAAAAGATCCCCATGGTCATTGAGTCCAACCATTCCTATCAAACACTAAACCATGCCCCTTAGCACCTCATCCTCCCATCTCTTAAATACCTCCAGGGATGGTGACTCAACCACCTCCCTGGGCAGCCTGTTCCAGTGCCCAATGACCCTTTCTGTGAAAATTTCTTTTCTGATGTCCAGCCTGAACCTCCCCTTGCTTGAGTCCATTCCCCCTTGTCCTGTCCCCTGTCACTTGGGAGAAGAGGCCAGCTCCCTCCTCTCCACAACCTCCTTTCAGGTAGTTGCAGAGAGCAATGAGGTCTCCTCTCACCCTCCTCTTCTCTAAGCTAAACACCCCCAGCTCCCTCAGCCGCTCCTCATAAGACTTGTTCTCCAGCTTCTTCATCAGCTTCATCACTCTCCTCTGGACATGCTCCAGAGCCTCAACATCCTTCTTATGGTGAGAATAACTTTCACAATAGCTGGTGATCTTCTAGCTATCTCTGTCTTTGGGGCTTTTTCTTCAAAACTGAACATAAACCAAATCAGCAATGCAAGACAAAAATATACTACAAACAAGTGGTACTTAAGAAAATTATTCAGGCTTCTGAATCCTTCACCCCAGACTGACTTGTGGTTTTAATATGACACTTAAATTAACCTACAACTGAAGAAACCATGAGAAATATGTCAAACCACTGTGTGTTGTGGCCTCCCAAAGACAGGACTATGCTATAAAAGGACTCTTTGCTAATAAATTATCAGGTCTCAGGGTTACCACTAGAGAAACGCAACAAAGACACAGATTCTGTGAAAACAGAAGGGTCCATTGTTACAGTCACAAAGAATGGACTAATTCCCTCCACTCTTTTTTCCCTAAGCCTTGGTCAATGAAACACTCTTGCTTCTAGTTACAAGGGCGAAATAGCAGAATCATTCACTTTATGTTGTACCATGAGGCTAAGAAAAAAGAAAGTAAAATGCTGGAATCTTTGCCATTTTCCACATGTATAGATAAAACAAGCCTCACAGCTACTTCTCACCTAGAATCTTTGTGTGTATTTTACCAAACAGATTAAAATGTATTATTCCAAGTAAAACACATGAACCATGATTTCTCCTGAAGAAAAAAAAAAAAAAAGCAGCTGCTTTGTGCTGCTTCTCTGAAGCTGTGAAGTAGAATAGTGATTGAGTTAGTGAATACATCTCTCTTAGGATCCCCTTTTCCCCAGGGACCACGTGGATGGCACATATCTGCTGTAATTACTCCTATGCTGCAAAACCATTCACTTCTCCAGAGTGGATGGCACTATAGGGAATACCCAGCTGATTATACATCCTTATTTTAGAACAGGAAGACTCTCAAAGAGAACGTAAGTCCTCAAAAGGCTGCTAGACTCATCAACTGCAGTTTACTAGATGTGTTACAAAAGGTCTTGCTTTTAAATGAGGAATTTACCTAGAAAATTCACAGCATAGGAAAACCAAAATGCATTCTAAATATCATAGGACAGGTTCTTCTGAATTGTCCTGAATTTCACAGCATTCATCTGTAAAATATGGACTTTAGATGCTACCCACTGGGAAAAAAACGCTATTTAAGATGTGGCCTTGCACTTATCAACCAGCAGAGGAGGCAGGATGAGCAAGGGAAGTTCAAATGGAATAAAGGCCATTTGCCTGCACTTCTGTTATTATAATAGCTGTAAAAGCAATTAAAATAAGCTTTTAAAAGTAATTAGTTCACACAATTAAGTGTTTCGACAAACAACTTTTCTGTTTACAGTTCTGATAAATGTACAACTTTATGTCAGTAGTCCTGCATTGGTGTATATATTTCTTTCAAATGAAATGGAGAGTAGAGGTGATGGATTCCACATTAGATCAGTAAATCTGTCACATAAATGACCCAGCTTCCTAACTGCATATTAAAATAGATAGTTAGTCATACACAGCTATACATGCGTCAAAACATTTGAAGAATTCTATTTTACTGAAGTCATCCTTCTTGGGTATTTCTGCTTTAAAGGTAAAAACCATGGCATGAAATGTTGTTTTAGAACTAAACTGAACTGAAAAATGATGTCACTTGAGAGGAAATAATACACAAATATTTCTGTCTCAGAATTAGCATTTCTAAAAGCCTACTTTCTGTCATCACCGATTAAAAGTCAATGGTGCAACACCTACATGTTATACTCCCCCACAAAACTGTAGCCAGCAAACACAGATGTGAAACACTACACAAAAATATTAATATTATTGTTATTTTTATTGCTATCATTTTACTGTGTAAATGCATGCACACAGAGCAAAACAGTAGTGGGGGGAAACACATGCTGCCTACAGCAATGATTAGATATCACAAATAAAATCATATTTATTACTATTACATATAGCACTATAGCAGTGTAGCTTCCCCTCTCTCCATTAAGAATGTGCATTATGTACCAACCTGCTGTACCAACACAAAGGACAAGGATTGTCTCCCCTAACCTGAATCAGAAACAACATGAGCTTTCCGCTGCAGGCTCTGTACATAATCCAGGGAGACAAATAGGTAATTCTAGAGCACAATCCATCTGACTTATTTTAGACCTACAAATTAGGACAAGATGAACTGTACCCTGGAAAGAGGCCTAGGGTGATTAGATCAGATGTAGAAGTGTGCATTTTGTAAATGAACCCCACCCATGCTCTCTGCTGTGGAGTGCTCCTAGTCTCCACAGGCTATACATGCAAAGGGTAAAAGCTGAAGCACTGGCAAACTATAGCAGTGTTCTTATGGCTCACTGTTTTATACACTGAACAGACTGGCTTGGGGGAGGGAATAGGAGGGGGTGCTCATGTCCACAGTGCCTTCCTTAATTTTATGTAATGATTCCTAGTTCAAGGGGTGAATTTGTCCCAAATCCAAAAGTAAAGAAATAAAAGAAACTAATAAACCAGTATTATCTCCAAAATTGACCTATGCTTTAAAGCTGCCTTCATGCTTCATCTAAGAGCCTCTGCCTAGAATTCTGCTCCAAGCTGGCTCATTGCCTGATACAGCTGCAGAGAAAGATTACAAATATGGTCACAATTTGTACTGTCATTACCCCTCTACAACCAGCACATTAAGGTTGCAATTTATCTGCTATTGTGAGACTCAGAACATTTCTGCCACTATTTTAGCCAACTGCTTTAATCGTGAAAGTGATGGAGTGGTAACAAATGGAAAAGTCTGGGATTTGAGGATTCCGAGGGTCATTTCAAACTCAAACTGAATTGCAGCATGATAGGCAGGTTAGAGTGGGTGGAAGAATGTTATCTATTCCCGCAACTGCAAAATATAAGAATTGCATTCTATATTAAAGGGTTTTTTGAGCATCAGAAGTTATATTTGATGCTAATGTTGCTCTAATAGTTATGTTAGTTAAATCTCCCATAGACATCCAGACATTTCCAGTTTTTAATAGGGATTCTCTGAAGGGCATAGAACAGCAGCGAGCATCTTGCATAGTTTGCTGAATCCTTCATTTTTTTCTTCCTACTGATTTTAAAAGTTTATTTCATTTCAGCCAGTTTATTCCTTTCTAATAAGGCTATTTCAAAGGCAGTGGCTAATGTACTTAGTAGGAGAAGAAGGTGCTGTTGCTGTAGGATGGCTTTTTTATGATAATATTAAGCAAAACAGCATTCATCTGGTAACAAAGCATAACACTATTGCTTTCTGTACAATCTCCAGCAGTAAAATCATTACTACTATTTTTAACTACACAAAACACCTATAGTGTCTACTTGCATACAGTATTTCACATTTAGTGCTCCTATGTTCACCACTGAGTATGCAGAGGATAGGGGAGTTTTGGTCCACTACTAAGGAAAGAGATCATGTTAGAATTCTTTCTGACACGGCACATACTATACAGCAATCAGTTTTCTCAGATTTCACAATACAAACACTGGATTTCAATACTCTATTTCATACTCTAAAGCTGTACAGTGGTGTAAGAGAGGTTAATTAAATACCAAGTCTCTGCAAAGGCAGCTTATATACTAAGATTCTGTTTCACCAGGGAATTTTAACAGGTGGCTAAATTCAGGCACACACTCTTTAATTTCAGTGGGACTATTTGAGCATATTTGAACTAAGTTATCTCCTTCAGTACCCTAGTGAACTGGGACCTAGATGAATAAAAAGCTATTAGGCAACTGACTATAGCAAAGTTATTACACATTCTCATAGAATTGATTTGGGTTTTGAAGAAGGAAAATATTCTGCTCTCTGTAAGATCAGTTTGGTTGATGTTGCACTCACAGAGTATAAGTGGAATATTACAGCTCTTCTATAAAAATCTGGAATTGAAGTTTTTCTCCAAGGAAAGCAAAATCCTTATGTTGAATTTTCATGTGGAAAATTAAATTTTCAACAAGCTGTATTCTTAAGATGGCATGTAAAGATGTTTTAGCTATAATGTACAGCATAGTGATTTAACATTACCAGAAATACTCGCTCATTTAAATTAGGGAATTTACAATTTAGACGTACATATACAGACATAGGGCTGTCCTCAGACAAAAGCTCAATACTGAGCAAGTTCCTTAGACAGTGCACCATGCACACTGATACAGGATTCTCATACAGTCCAGTAGTTCATATGTGAGCTCTGTTTTTTTTGATAACAATCATCCCACTATTAACAAGAATTATTTTGGTGCTGTTTTAGCCTCAGAAAACCCTCACTGTAGGCATCAAAGAGTTAAGTTAGGTATTCATGGCTTCAAAAACCTATAATCTTACTATTTGAACTCCTTACCCAGGTCCTACAAAAGCGTGTCAAACTGACCCATAGTAGTCTATTCTTATTGCTTTTACCTAAAAGGATTCCCTGCTGCAGAACAGTCCTGTGTGGCAATGTGAATGGCAGAAACCTGAAAACAGACTCTTTTATAACAACAGGGGCTTCATTTATAGTACACTCATACTGTAAGAGCAGTCCTGGGTTTCCTACCAGCATGCCTGAGCCTAATTACACCTGCTGCAGTATTGAAACACCAGCCAAAGGCTTGGAGTATCACTTCAGTGCCTTGCTGAATTCAAAGAATAGCCAAGATGGACCCTGCAGACATCTAATGTGCTCGAAGAACAATATGACAGTCATTTCATGGGGGGAACTGAGGGATTTCAAGGGAGCTGCCACAGAGACTATACATTGCTGCCATGCAAGAGGTACTGTTTTGTATACTGCACTTAACTCTAACACTTACATTTGAAAACTAAGCTATTCAAACCCAAATAAAACACCGAGTCTCCTGGACTAAATTTTGGCATCAGGGGGTTGGTTGGTTTGTTTTTCCAGCAGCTGCATCTTTTTTCTGTGTATACATAGATCGTTTTTCTACCTTGTAAATAACAAAGTCTCTTTCCATTTTTCCATCTTTTTCCAGTTTCTTATGCTTTCTTCATCTTTTGTGTGTTTGTTATGATTCCTAAACACTCATTACTCTCAGCCCTAGTTACTGCTGCAAGGCACAAGTGAAAATTTGGGGCAGTATTCTTGTTTGCCCTCCCTTTTTCTAGTCTAAAGCATCTGCTGCTTTTGCGTCTCAACTTTCTCATGATTCACAGGTGGAAAGTCTCTGGCTCCTGGGCAACTGCTGACTCTTGAGACATTCAAGTAATATGACTTATTACTGGTACAAGCATCAAATCTTGCTTGTGAAGGCCAGCACTCTCTGTGAAGCCAGGATCCCCATTTTGCCTGGATTTAGAGGGTCTCTTTCTTCACATAGCAATTGTTATCTGTGATGTTTACACAGCTGCATTCAAGAGATGGAATGTCTTTTAAGGCTCTCTATCAAGTAAAAATATTAATCTAATTGTCAAGAAAACTGCAAAATCCTACTCTACTGAATCCTTTTATAACTGTCTGCTAACCACATTCTAACATATTTTTCCTGTTAGATCAGACAAATGATTAATTCTGTCCATAGCTTCTCTTACATGCTCTGTTAAACTTCTTAGTTCTTCACTCTGATAGAACGATAGTTCTGCATAAAATGCAACTGTAACTCTTGACTAAAATCTCTCTTCCACCAAATAGAATAACTGTTGAAAATGCAAGAGAATAGAAATATAGACCATAGTGAAAGTCACTGACAAGCTATGCCCAATTCCTATTTTCTTATGATTTTATAGACAGATGGTAAGGTACTCCAGCTAGTACCAGCCATTTGACATCTCCAAGGCACAGAAAATGGAGCAGACAGCATATAAAATGGATTTTCAAGGTTTTGCTAGGACAGTAGAGTAATAAAATTAAACTTATTTATTCTAGAGATAAAACAAGGAGAGAGTAAGTGAAATACTGATACAAGGATTTTAAAAATTTAGGGGAAAAGAGCTCTTTACTTAGCTTACCCAGACCTGAAAGAATTTCAAAGAAAAAAAAATAACAACCAACCATGAGAATAATAAAATATTCAACCAAGCTTGACCAAACCTTAAAAAATGAAGCAGAGATTAAAAGTAAATGCATCACATTTTTATGTTACCTTCCCCCGAAATTTAAATAGAAGCTATTTTATAACCTCAGTGAGAAAGCACATTCTCATTTTGTCTCTGTATGTGAAATCCTGCTAAATAAAACCACTCCAGGCTAGAATCTTAAGCAGTAGTGGTCTCATTGCCTGAACTACTTAACTCTTATCTACAGAGAGTGGGTTTAAACTATGCCAAGCAGCAGTTGCTGGGGCAGTACATGAGCTTAGTTCAGGGAACAGCACATACAGTCTGCCATTTCCAATATGTGGTCTGAACTAGACTGTACCGGATTTCATTTCCTTCACACTCTGTAACTCAACAGGACTTGCAGAGCCTCAGGTACCCATACTGGCCCTCATGCCAATCCCAGAACTTGCAGAAGATATTCTCAGGCTTGTGGTATGAAAATACCAACTCAGCAGACTGCCCGTATATTATTTCAAAAGCTTTGAATTGGGGGGTAGGAGGGGAGAACAAAATCATAATGCTGTTCTAGGGGCAAAAAAAAAAGCCATGGCATGAAGCTCAGAAGAGAACCAGAGCAAATCAAAGTTTAGTTGCAGCCAAAATGTAATATTTGGCCTCGAGGACAGAGAAAGGTCCTTTACCATGTTTTATTTAGCAGTAGAGATGCAGACATTGTATCTGTCTGGTCTATTATCTTCTCCTTAACTGCAGCTAGTAGCAGATATTAAGTGGAAATATGTATGAAAAACTTCCACAGGCACATCTTTTGCAATTCTAGCAGTTCTCTGTTTTAGGATCTCCAGGTTCATATGCTGGATCCAGACCACTGTTCTTTACAGCTGAATTTGTTTAACAATCTTTTTGGACTAACAAACACTTTTGGCTTCCAGAATGTCTTGTCACAGATGAGGCCTACAATTTCATTATTTTGTCTGTAGAAAAAAAGTCTTTCTGGTTTTTTTGGGTTTGGTTATGGTTTTGGGGTTTTTTTTAAATCTACTGTGTAGTTACTTCATTAGCTGACACTTCGGATTTTCTTTTCACTAAAGAGGCTATCTACAAAGCATCTTCTCTCTGAAACTCTTCCATACCTTTGTCCATACTTCCTAATGTTTCTTATCTTCCCTAAGTCAGATGTGGGCTTTTTGTGTCTCTTTTAAATCCTGTGGGCTTTAACTGCATACATTAATCAAAATGTGGTTATGTCATGCACAGATGCACCATAGCACAAAGTTTTTCTTTCCCAGTAAATCCAAGAATTCTCAACATTGCACTGCATTTTGACTACTATTGACCATTGAGCTGATGTATGGCCGCTGGTACTGTATGTGACAAAACTTTTGTCCCAAGTAACTTAATTTTAGATGGGAAAAACATGCCATTATTTACAAAAAAAATAACTATTAAATCAGATTATGTAAGCAAAGATTTTCATTTTATACAGGTAATAACAAAGAAAGACCTTTCTGTCATGCAATCAGTGTCCTCTGGCTACTACTTGGTTTTTTTTGACTTAGTCATTCTTGTAAAAACACTAGTACAACAGAAAAAAAAAAAAAAGGAATTCGATATGGCAATGATTTCCCAAATGGAGGACCATAGAAGTCCCTGACAGGCAACAATAACATAAGATGCATTTAAAGCAACTTAACAGAGAGAGAGCATCCAACTTTTTTCCAAAAAAAATTACATTTAATTATTCATTAAATCTTTCCTTATTGAAGTCTATAATTTCCTCTTCTAAAACTATAATTCAAATGTTAAATAAATTTTTTTTAAAATCGTAATTCAACTATCGTTTTATTACCTTTCTACTGAATTACACACTATTGAGCAGTAACTGTCTTTATCTGCACATAATAAGTAATTTTTCATTTTATACAAGCTTTTCAGGGCTTCTGTATTGCGTTTTAGGGGGGTTATTTTATTCATTTCTAGTATAACCATTTTACAGTGTCTCCAAAGAATAATTCAGACAATGAATTGGCACAATAATGTGCTTTGCATTGAAAAGAGCTGATTTTTGGAGAGAGGGCTACTCTGCGGGAGGCGAAATTTATCATTATCCTTCTAGGGTCAATTCAATTTAAAACTTCTGGAGTTAGTTATGCACTTTAAAAGGCATTCCAAATAATAGAGGAAAGATAATTTGGAACTTTCAGAAAATGTCGGCGGCATTAATAGGAAAAAATTGCCCACACCTTTTCATATATTTGTTTCAGCACATTACCCTTGTGTAAACAGAACTATTAATTTCTTTTTAAGAGTAAGTAAATACTGAGTGAGATCAGAAATCAGAGCAACAGCTTTCTATGACTTTCTGGGCAACTTTATTTCATCTTAGGATATATAACTGATCTAGGAAAAAGGAATTTGGTTTAGTTTAGTCTTTCCCCATGCTTGCTTGCATTATACCGATAGGCTCATCATCAATTGGAACCACTCTTGTAGTACAATGCGTAGATTCATCATGTGTTTCTTAATGTTTAAAAGAATGTTAAAAAAGACATTAAAGCATAGTGGAATTCAAGTGCTGAGGTCAACGCAAATGTGTCCAATAAACGCTAGGTCTCATTTTAATTCACAGCCTAAGGAGAAACCTGCTGCTTATCATCTTCTGAAGATGACCTGAGTGCACCATTCACAGAGTTGCAGGTGGAGCAGAGCCTGCACTGCTCCCAGGCTGCGGACCACAACTGAAGAGCTGCAGGATCTTCACTTTCATTTCTGAATCAGAAATTGTATGTGGTTTGGTATACACCATTGTTAGGTATGCAGTCACAGTGTATTAAAATACTACTTTTTTTACTGAATTCAAGACATACTTTTTCTTGCTGGTTTAAACACTATAAATCTAATTAAATCAGAATCATGACAATGTTTTTAAGCTACATGAAGCTTACAGGGTACATAAGAGGGCATTTTCAAGTAGATGATGCTTAAAACTATGACAGTATAGCATACGCCACTGTTCATTGCCCACAACTAATTATAGGTTTTGACTGGAAAACAAAAAAAGTAAAACACTTTTCAGTAGTGGTCTCTGCATATTTGGAGACCAGAGACTTAATCAATGATGTGAAGCTCCCCTGTTACATTCAGCACTTCCAGGGCTTTTTGATCCATGGAAAGTTAATAGTGAATTTGCCACAGCATTGTGCTATGTAGTTAAGGATTAATACTGATCCTTTAGATTGGCTGTCAGGCTAAATTAAAGACTGGACACCAATGTACATTTAAATGTTTCATAGATAAAATAGTTACACTATTTCTTCATAAGAAAAGGGAGATTATTTCTTGTCACCAGAATTTGCCTTCCTGTTCCTTCAAAAAAACACATATGCACAACCCTTGGAGATAGTAAATTCTGTGCAGCCTGAGGGAGGAAGTCTGAAATCTAAGACCAAGAAGAAATCAACTTGACTTAGATAATATCATATTCTTGTATGCTGAATCAAGTACTAGCTTTCACAATTTTTCCCCAGGTGAAATGGTTAAATTATTTGACCTCAATTTTAAAAATTTAATATTTATATGCTGGCATAAGGCTTTTCAAGGCACAGATTAATAGCAGAAAAAACCTGCCCAGACATAATTACTATATTAAAAGACAGCAGGCAGCAAGTTTTTGGAAGCATTTTTACTTAGAACACAGCAGAGGGTAAAATTAATTTCTCAGTTATCTTAAACCAACCTGTTATTATAATGCACTTCTGAGTCACAGGTACACTTATCAACAGCATCAATTTTTCACTAGGTTTCTCTACTTTTTCAATCTCAAAATGTTAACTAGACCTACTGGTGAGTGTTAATTATGGTTAACAGTGTGCACTTTTTCAAAGTATACTTTTTCAAAGCCAAACTGTATTACTCAGTAGTAGGAGTGAGAAAATTTATCAAGAGGACTTTTTTTATTATTCCCTATTCTCACCTCCTCCATGTATCTCCTCCCACTTCCCTTCCCCTCCTCTTCCATGCAAATCACATGCAAAATTCCACAAGTTCTTAATTAAATGGAACTGTAACTGATTAGAAATTATTTTAAATTGTACTATTATTGAAAACTTTCAGATAAACAAATACATCAGCTTATGTATTTTGACATTTCTGAAAATGGTAGCTTAATTTTTCCAGAACAAAGTCCCACATCCCACAAGGCATGATGACTGACATAGTACCTAGTATGTTGGTGACTTAACCAACACCTTGTTCATGGTAGCAGACCAGTTCAGTATTCTTTACAAGTTCACAAGTATTCTCAAATGAACAAGTAGCTGGCAAACTTTAATATTGAATCATCCAGTAATCACCTTGCAATATCTAAAAAAATAAAATTTCTGAACATCTGAATTTGTCATTTTCTGTTTACACAAGCAGAGTGATGAAGATAAACTAACCTGGCTCTGACAACTTTATCTATGGAGAATTCTCATTGAGTTCATTAACAGGTATGTGATCAGTAAAAGCCATGAAAAGAGAGGGAAATAAACAAATCAAAGTATTTTCAGAGTCACTCATGGACCACACCATTGCAACTTTACTTAGGATTAACGTTTGCTGATGATAACCATAAAAAAAAAAAACTAACCTTGCATAACTATAACTTTAAAGGTTTTGTAATTTCCTGGTTATTAACAATGAATCTACCACTGACATCTTAAACAGAAAGACAGCAGAAGAGGACCAAATGCACCACTGGAAGGAATTAACCACTTCTCAAGATGATTAAAGAAGTGGATGTGAAGCTTTTTATCAAAACCACTGAGACTGAACTTTCAGTTAATGAAGAATAGCTTATGGGTTGTGGTTTGATAAATAAAGCCAAACTGAACAAAAATGGTACCAGTAATGAAGACAAAGCAGGGCTCAAAAACTGATTGCTAGAAGTAGAAAAGGGACAGGTATTTTGTATATTCATTTGAAAATTTAGGGAAATAGGACACCAATAAAAGTCCTGAAATTAATTAGCACATTCCATATTTTTCTTTTTTTTTCTGATAATGTGTGTATACCATCATTGTAGTGGTATATATAAATGTGTTATTAATGTACAAAATTAGTAGTGTTATTGAATTTAAGCGAGTAAACTCCTGACACCACTGTCGTTCTGTGGCTGCGCCTGAACATCTTTGCATGCTGCAGGCCCAGTGTCAGGGTCCTGTGAGGTGTAACAGCTCTACAGTGTCCATTGTGGAATGGAACAGATGTGAGACCAGGTAGCCTGGCACAGGCTTTCTCAGTCCATTCCAGAATTTTGCTGCTCAAAGCCAGTGCTTTCTATGTCTGTGCCTAGAGCTGACACTGGAAGACTCATAATTGCAAATGATTCAGTTTAGACAGGAAATTCTTCTGCCAGTTTTTCCACTTGACTTAGAGCAAAAATGTTAACATTTCTTAGAAATTCTTCCTTATGCCTAATCTAAATCTGCCCCTCTCCAATAGCTATAAACTAGATATAGGGAAGAATTTCTTCACACAGAGTGGTGAGGCAAAGGCACAGGTTGCCCAGGGAAGCTGTGGCTGCCCTATCCCTGGAGGTGTTCAAGGACAGGTTGGATGGGGCCTTAGGGAGTCTGATCTAGTGGGAGGTGTCTCTGATTATTGCAGAGGGGTTGGAACTAGGTGATCTTTAGGGTCCCTTTCCACCCAAATTATTCTATGATTCTATGACTCTTTAGCTCACCTTTACCATGTATAATGTAAAAGTTATGTCATCCTTTAATGAAACACTTGGACATCTACCCATGCAAGCAGCTAAAGAAATGCATAATGATATTACGCGGGTTGTTTGTCTGCATACACTTCACAGGCATCAATAAGGATGTAAAAGGCACACAGCACTGAAAACAGTGTGCCACAATTGTAACCAATGAGCCTTTGCTACTGCATGCCTTAAATTTCAACAGTCATGAAAAAGATAATGAGAGATTGTTCCATTAGAATGTGTGGAAGAATGTGTGGATCTTCACAGTTACTCATTGCAGCTATGTAAAGGTAAAATTCTGCTACTTCTGTTTCAATAGTGTTCTTCCATATATATGCATGTGGATGCACACACAACTCTACACTCTACAGAGACAACCTCGTTGCAGTATCAGACTCCAACAATATAAAAAAGAAAGAAAATAAAACAGGAATTATAAAATAGTTAATAATTTTTATTCTGCTGGGCATATAAAAACAATGAAGTTAGAGGAAAATCTGTCTCCCTTAGGCACAATGTATCTGATGACTTGATTTTCTGCATCAGGTGTCTGAGATGGACCAGATTTAATGGCAAATGACTATGCCACAGGTACAATTAAACATGGCACTTCTTATGAGTCCCACATATAAGTAAGGAAGATACAAGTTTCTGTTGTTATGGGGAAGTAACTTATCAGCTTTTTTCTTTCACATGCCAAAGGGCAGTTATGTAAAGCAGAGAAGTCACCTTGTCAAATAAACTCATTTGGAATATTAAAATTGTGTTCCATGTAATGGGTTTTGATATAAAACACAAAATCACTTCATGATAAGCATGTGACAGAGAGTGGGAACAAGATGTAAGGAGCAAGTGAGAATAAGATGTAACAAATTCTATGTCACCGTTGCTTTCTATTGAAAGAAATGGTCGCCTTGGCTCAATTTTGTTCTTTGTTTCTATTTGTGCTACTCAGATATTCAAGGAACTCAACAGTGATGAGTTACAGTGGCAGCAATTAGAGGAGCAAGGTCATATCTTCACACTAATCTATGATTATCACTAAGAAGAAACAATTCTCATCACAGCTTTTTATTTTCCTTTTTTCTTCCAGAAAGACTTGAAAGTATATAGTTAAGAATATAAAGTAGAAACATTACTTCTCTGCACAATTAATCTTGTAATAGTTTTTAGGGTTGTCAAGATTAAATAAAGGAATTAGGGTAATAAACCATGTAAATGGGCATTAGAGAAAGACTTCACACTTCTGTAAAAAGGCAGAGTGATTTATATCTACACCCAAAAGTCATATTGTAATTATAATGAGACTTTGACCAATCTGACATAGTGGAAGGTGTCCCTGCCTATGGCAGAGAGGTTGTAAATAGATGATCTTTAAGGTCCCTTCCAACCCAAACTATTCTGTGCTTCCATGTTTCTGTGATAATATAGGTATAGATCACACAGATTATATCAAAAAACCTTTAAAAATAAGAGAAATGTAATGATGAAAAACACACAGAATAATTATCTCAAACTTTTCTATTTATCTTTATTTTTTCTTTTCTTAATCTAATTCTCCTCTGCTTTTTGTATCTCTGCACCATCTGCTTTTAAAAAGCGTATGAACTGTACTTGCATGATTGAAAAGACCAAGAAAAGGCCTATGCTGTTCTGTGATAACATGATCCAGCACTCAAACTTTAAGTGAGAAAGTACAGACGTCCACTGTTGATTGTACAGGCTGCTCCAAAGAACTGGCTTCAGGTGGGACTACAACAGTCATTCATTGACCCCATTCTCTGTGCTGACATTGTCAGAAGTAGAACCTTAACTTGGACAGAGCTCCCTATGAAATCTCCTGACAACCACTCAGCTTTACAGACTGGTACATAGTCAGTATGTGTTCATGTCTTTACCACTGTTAAGCAGTGCTAGCATTATAAACTTTATTCCTTGTAGCATTTCTAATCTTTGTATTCAGACTATGAAGAAGTCAGCACGTTCCTCCTCTGAACTTGCTTGACATGTCCTGACACTTACTATAGCAACTGGATCAATTTTACATTGCTTTTCTCAGTCGTTAGCCAGGATGCATTTTGGGATTACCCTACTCATTTACATAGATATTTCATGCCTTTTTTCTGTGTGGATGTTCAAAAATATAAGACAGTTATCAGAAAGCTATATATGAATGTGTTTATTTTTAAGCAATTAGGTTTTATCATACATGAACTAATCTGAGGAAAAAACCACAAATCTTTTTACAAAATTTACTAAACATGAATGTTTAGAAGTGAAATATCCATATCTAGTCTTAATCTGTTGAAGTATATTGAAGCTAAACTGATTTCTATCTCAGTGTCATTAGTTAGATCTAATACAGTACATATGTGCCTAAAACTCAGAGATTACAATGCATAGCTTTTAGATGCCTCAGTGATTTAAGCCTATATGCCACATAAAGAAAATATTGGGACAAAGGAAATAACTCTTGTATCAATGTTGAACTGTCTTATTTTTTAATTTCCTGAAATTTAATTGAAAGTTTCATTCTGAAAAAAAACTGATGTTAAGTCAGCAAATGGTACCAAAACATCAGCTTCTAATGTCACTTTTTGGATGGGAGATAAAAGACAATGATAAGACAATGGAAGACAAGGGAAATGCCAAAACCAGGTGGGAATAATCTAAGGCAGTAGGTAAATTTGTGTAATGATTGAGGCTAAACTTTAAAGTGACATGGCTTTCTCATTCTGCTTAGATGCATGTGGTTACACAAAATGCATAGTCAAATTGAGAGGTATTTTTGTTTCCAGTAATTAATTTCACTAATAATTAAAGCAAAGAGGTAGTGTACTGTATATCATAATAATTACAGTAATGTAAGTTGTGACATAATTTAAACATTTAGAGGTGCACAAATTATTCAAATAGTTTAGAAAGACTTTTGATACAAAAAGTATCTTGGCTCTGAGATTAGGCAACTACATTGTCTAACTACTTCTGTCTTAATTGTACAATTTAAAAACTGAGATTCATGTATTTCAGTGGTTCTAAACAAAGTGTAAATGCAAAATCAGTTCATTTATATGACCATGTCTAATGTGTTAGGCATTCTGTTCATATAATTAAAACACCTTGAACATAGAAGGTGTTTCATGTAGTGACTCCGGTGTACAGTTATCAATAGAAACAAGTTTCATGACATATGAATCAACAAATATACTGAGATGAAGCTGTTCTTTCTCCTGAGTATTGATTTTGCTCATTTTGTACCGCTGACCTAAATGGGGTGAGAATTTTACATTTGCAATTATCCATACCTGAGGAAACATAATTTATTCCTCTTCAAACAGAATGCCTATCACAGAGTCAGGAATTACTATTTTTAAGACAATTTACAGTCTGAATGTAATGAGAACAAGGTTTTTTAACAACTGTATTTCAGCATGGTGAGTTAAATGTTTTAATGATTTCATACTGTTACTGTCTCACAGTGTACACAATAAAAGTGAGTCTATGCCAAAGGAATATTTATTTTGATTCACCAAGAGCCATTCACTTAACAGCAGGAGAGATGCCTGTATGAGGTACTTGGAACAAAGCCTACCTCTAGGGTTATGCTTTGTATGGGAATATCTTAATTAAGTTTCATTGCAATATTGAAACTTGAGAACGAGGTCATAGCCTGCTGTAGCATGAAAGCCTTTAATCTGCACACTTCTGTTCTGTTGAATAATCAAGGAAAGTTTAATTGAGCACTCTAGAGCCCTGGGTGTTCAGAGTTCCTATGTACTTATATTGTGTTCTCTGTGCTGTGGTTTAACTCCACATAGATATTTAGGAGCTCATTTAAGGCAATTAAAAACTACAGCTGGGGTTTTGTTGGACTAGCTGTGCTCAGCCTGGTTGCATAATTAGACTCAAATGGATACCTTGCACCCACTTCAGCTTTAGACTAGCAAATCTTTGTGTGTGAAACAGAAAAGCGTTTTTTTTTTTCCTCTTAGTGTTTTCATTCTTACAAAGAACAAGCGGATATAAAGTGTGCTTTACGCTAGAGTCATAAAAATTATTTCTTCACTGCTGATAGCAATTCACACTAAGGAGACATTTTAAAAAGAACTGAAGGTAGCATATATTCAAAATATTTTGGCATCTCTTGGTATTTCTTAGTATTGGCCTTAAACCCTTTTCAGATTCTTTGAAAAGCTTACTAGCCTCAGACCTCAAAACCTTGAAATGTTAGCTGGGACTCACAAAACCACGAAAGTGCCATTTATCTGTCAGTAGTTGCCTAGGTCTAGAAGGCACGTCCTCAGGAGTCTGTCTCAGCTGCCAGGCATCCTGAGGGCTCTAGCATTACTCAAGCAAACAGTTTCTGTAAAGCAGGTAGGCTGGCAGCTGAGCCTCTGCTTCCAGGCATGCCCACAAATCCCTGGGCAACATCCTGTTTGTGGTCAGCAAGATTATTTCACAACTATGTCCTACAGGAATTAGCAACCTACATACTGTCCTACTTGTTCTTCCACATGCAGCCAGGTGGCACAAAGAAAGAGGCGCTCCAGGAACATCTGTGCTACTAGGCAGGGAAGGGCCATGGAGACAACTTAAGCACTGGGCCCTTAAGCGTTGAAATTGCCCCTTTGTTTACTCCCTGGTCATGCTTTGAATCATCTCAACTAACTCCCTTAGGGATAAATCTGCAACATAGGGTTCTAGCAAGCGGTGTCACTCATTTTGTAAGGCTGAGGATCAATTTTTGACTCAACGGTGACTGGCCATAGCCAACCAGACCCTTCCATTTGCACTGAGCTTGCTTCCCAACACAGCTAGGGAAGGCAGCCAGGTCCCTGTTGCCTTGTGATAGTTTTAAGAGGCTTAATTCCCAGCTCTATTTGGGGAGACATAGAACATCCTCAGCTCACAAATACGGGTTATTTTAAGGCTGAAATTCCTTCCTGAAAATGCTTAGTAGTGAAAATAAACAAACAAACAAATAACAACCATTAAATAATAAAACCAGAAAGGAAGCACAAAACTGACTTTACACTCTTGTAGTCTGTCCTTGAGTTGACAAGCTTCAGCTGGAACACAGAAGACACAAGGCTTAAATCATGTCCTGCAGATACTGCACATTTGGTATGGAGTAGAATAAACTCATCCAAGGATATGCACTAAGAATAAGCTGCCTCAAAACTCTCTATATCTTGGAAAATAGGAAGCAGATTCAGAAGGCAGGAGTTCAGATTCAAGAATGTATTCAAAATGAATAAAGGCAGAAAAGCAATTTTCTGATCTTTGAAACTGACAGTCTTAAATCCTGTTGTGTTGCTTCATTGAGGAAAAGATTGAGGGATCTACCCTCCTGTGTAATATTATCTGTTGATTAACTTATACATCTTCCTCCTCAATATAATGACCTCTGCTAAACTCGCCCTCAGAATCTGACTTTGCCCCTGCATAATCAGGGATGCGTATCTCAGAGACTTCAAATGGCAGAAAACCTGCTTGTAGCAATTCAATGCACTACAATGCCTAACTACCTTGAGTACTGGAAGCGGTACAGGTATTTTCTTCCCCATTTGGATTGACACAGTACACTTCACAGGGTGGGTTAGCCTGCACTGACTGCTACTGCAATATATAATATACAGCTTCTTAATCTGAGCTCCTTTGTATCTTTCCGTAGTATTGTTATAAGATATGTACAAATTTCTTAAAATAAATACCACAATGCCTGTATCAAATCTAGGCTTCTATTTTTACGTTTTGGAAAAGCATATATTTAGAGCCAATAAAGAATGTAGATGCCTCTGTATAATAAGCAAAGAGCCAAATATTCAAAGAGATGACAAGGGGAAATATAATAAGAGCATTAGGGAAAAAAAAATATACTCCTAAGTGCAGATTTGATGTATTCTGAAAATAAATATACATTGGGGTCCAGAAGAAGGAAAAAAGTAGTTGCAATAGCAGGCAGGAAAAAATCTATTTAAAGATTACAGGACAGGATATATGAGAGTTCCTTCAAAACACTTTTTCCTGTGAAGTGTTGTAGTTCTGACTGACATCAGAAAGAATTAAAGCTTATTTGCTTTATTGAAGAGGTTTAGTCTTTCTGCTCCATTCAGTTGTTCTATATGATGCTAAACTCTGAAAGAAAAGAGCTCAAATCAATTATCCTATTATGCAAGTAGTAAGCATCTCCAGTAAGGGAACTATAAAGGAAAAATATATTTTTAAAAACCTTCTTCAATGACTTTAAAGAAATACAAAGAACTTGTTTTCTTTCAAAAGCACAGAATTAGTCCTAGTGTACAGTAATAGACCTACAAATGTAATTTTGCTTAATCCTTCTGCTTGATACTTTTTCTACCTTCCCTTTAAGAGATGCATATAAATTCACTGGGTTTGCATTGTTTATTTCCACACAGGAAATCTAAGAATTTTCTGATCATAGCTTTCATGTTAACAAGTGAAAAGTAAAATAAATCTGAATGGTAATAAAAATGGCATGTATGTATCTGCATGCACATTGAATGTGACCTAGTTAATAAGGTAGAAAGTTGCAATGAAATTGAGGCAGTCCTAAAAGCCTCCCAGACTATTACCTATAACAAAATCATTAATCACTCTATTTCTTTGTTAATTTCATACTTCAATAGGATCAGATATTGAAGTATTTACTTGACACAGTTTTGGAAGTGCAACTAGAAATACACAAGCTCTCGGATTTAGAGACAACCAAAGAGAAGTCAATAAAAGATTTCTATGGAATGTTTTCACAAAAGGAAATATGACCTTCAGACTTGTCATTCAGCAGTATAATAGGAAAACTGCATTTTTTAATTGGTTTGTGATTCCTTTCCAATTTCCTGAATTTATGTTAATTGAGACACTTAAGCATTTAATCAAATTTGCAATAGTGGCTTATAGATGACCTGTATTATTAATATATAACATTAGTATTAAAATCTTAATTATATAGACACAATTAAAAGACAGTTCGTGCATGCCCCAGTGTTCCACCAATGAAAAAGGAATTTACCAAATGTTTTCAATGAAGAAAAACTTGTTTTGAGAAAAGATTAGTTCAAAACTCAGTTGATACTCTGTACAGTTTTAGTTTCAAGATCTTGAATGTAGGTAATGCAAAATCTTAGCAGATTCAAAGCTGCTTTTACAATCAGTTTACTTCTTATTCATGCCTTTCCCATACATGGTTTAAAAGCTTCATATTGTATTCCAGTTTACTTTTTTCCTCTACTGAGACATGAACTTCCCATTAAATAAATCTGAACTTGTTTATACTTAAGAAAAGAAAGCACTCTATATATTCACACTCTTATACTGCTTCAGGATTCATTGAAATGTATTCTTTAGTACATGATGGGGCAACTAGATTGAAATGCTAAAAACTAGAGTGATGCAAAGTGTAAACCTTGCAATATTATAAAATCAGTTATTTGAGAATACTAATTCACATCAAAGCAACTGATCTATTCAGGACAGTCAAAAAATCTCAGAGGCCATATAATGAATGCTAGGTAGAGACCAAAGAACAACACAAATTAGCATGCCAGCATAACAGCAGCTTTCTGGTCTGCTATTCCTGTTGTGATAGTTAAGCTAGTACCGACTACTGCCTCGGCCCTAATGCATACATTGATCTGAGTTCACATCCTATCCTCCCCTTTCAGTAGAGTTAACTTTAGCTGGAAAACATGTGACAATGAATTCAAAAGATATAATCTTTTATGGGGGTTTTTTTGGTGGAGTTCAGCACCAACATAATTTTATGGTTTTTGAAGGAGTAGCAGAATGAAATCTTGTGATCAGCTTTTTTCAAGTGCTCAGGCTAGCTGACCTTAAAATCTATTATTCCTAGAATTCTTCTTATCAGGATACATTTGAGACATCATGCATGGTACAGAGGTCAGAATTTTTTGATCACAGCTTTTTTTTTCCTTGGGAAAGAATACTCTCAGCTGTCATGAGTCAAGACCTGTACAAGTACAAGGTATTTCCAGACAAGTTCACCAGAAATCAAAACAGCAGAGAGTCACTAGCATGCCTTGAATAGGTGCTTATTTACAGACTCAAGGGAGCAGGGGACCAGGGAACAGTCAAATCACAGTCTCATCAGTATATCCAAAGATACATCCACTACACTGGGAAATCACTTGCCCACACATAGCACTGCACACGCTTTCCATAAGTGCTGCCTGAGCCCTGAGCAGATCCGCAGTTATTCTGCCCAGTTTCCAAACAGACAGGAGATAAACCAGCTCCAGTCCAGAAGAGAAAACTGCCTCTTTAAGAGTGATGTCAACATTGCTGGTGTCAGCTTTTTCATTACTCAGAATAACCCTTCAGAGTCACTAAACTCAAATCTGCCTTATGCGTGCCCCCCATATACTACATCAGACTTCACTCTGAAGACTAACAAGGATTTACCAAAAGGCTATATCCTCATTGTTTCCTTTTAACTATTTTTTTGGCCACTTAGCATAAATTTTAATGAACACTTGCTAATGAGCAGAATAATTGTAATGATCTTCCCTCATCAACTGCAAGTGTAAGAAACGACACAATTAGAAACCCAGTGAATTAGATCAGTACTTATAGGAAGTTAAAAAAAAAAACTGCAAGAAGGGTATATAAACAGGAGAGTTATGTAAAAAAAGAAATAAAGTTCTAATTGCATGTATAGAACTCCCAGATGTGAAACATAGATAATTGTGAAAAACAGAATGAGGCAAAGACAATCAATACCAAGAGCAATCCCTATTTCTGCAAAGATAGTATAATCTAACAGTAACAGGCTTAATTTTGCTAAGAGAAGAATTCTGCAAGTCAAGAGGGAAAAATAACGGGCCTATGACAAAACTATGTAGTCATTAGTGGAATAAGAGTTAAAAATATAAAAAATTAGAAAAGAAACTTCTATGAAGCGTTCTATGGTTAAGGGCTGTGCAGGAGCAGGAGACTATACTGCAATCTTTACATTTTGAAATATACTGGAAGACAAATTTACATTTTAAAACCATTCCCCAGTTATGATTTATAATTCCCATTCTGTGCTTTGGTATAACATTAATGATTACTAAGAAAGTCATAAACCAAGAGTGACGGAGTATTTTAAAAGCACATTTTTCAGTTAGTATTATCTGCTGGAAATGAAGAAGAAAAAGACTAGTCTTTGGGGAATGGTAAAATACAGGTTTTTATGTGGTTTCTTGTGATGAGCAGTGACCAAAATTTACAACTGCATTTGAACACACATGGCTGTGAGTGAATATACCATATTCTTTAAAAAAACTAGAGAATTTAGTAAGGTTGCAACATCAGAAACTGTTGGTAGGACAAAAAAAAAAAAAAGAAGTTAGTGTCTGCCAGCCTAAAATTTTAAATGCAAACATGGAGGTCCTATAAGTAGTCTAGAAAGTATGTTTAGAATGATAGCAAAGCATTTAAATCACTTTATTTTCATCATTTACTAGGGTGTTTCTTTCTGCTTCATTTGAACAACTCAATATTTTAACTTACAAAATTTCCTGATATTTCCAAATTTCCTTTATAGGATTTTGAGAAGGGGTAGCTCGCCTAGATATATCAACACCTAATCTTCTCAGACGGTGTTTAACAAGGGCTCCTGGGAAATGACTGATTTCCTTACCCAATTTGTGGATCCTTATACTGTTCAATTTATTTATTAATGTTTGGGTTAATTAGCCTATGCCAAATACCTGTGTGATCTAAAATTGCCTCAAGTAGAAGACAAGAATTTAGACCAGGGTGCTAGAAATATAGAGGAAGAGAGAAGAACAGTTAAGGGCCAGTCTTGTGCAGCCTGCAGCCATGAGGTGTGGTGCCTCTGTGATGGATGCAAGCTGACTGTTTTCCAAGGGGAACAGCATGAAAGATTCACTTGACTTGTTCTGTTGGTACGCACACGACTTTTTGCCTATTAAAACAATTCTTAAAATGGGTAAAACATTAACAGTCTTTTCGGCTTAGCAAGATGTTCTCTATAGTCTGGTCCTAAATTAAGTTAATCCTCTGAATCTTGCAGTGCTTCCTACCTTCTTTGTGTGCTTCCAATTGCATTCTGCTCAGCAGGGGACTCGTATTGAACTAGGCTTAAGTATGCACTTTAACTAGAAATGCTGCAGAGAAGACACTAATGACAATACCAGATCATCCTTGTAACAAAACTCAGATGAGTATTTTTATTTATATATGTTATAGCCAGTATCATGAGATTTCTATCTCTTCTGTTTAATTTTGAGGTATTTGCAAGGCTTTTATTGCAACCAAAAAAAAATAGGCAGTGCATATGTAGCTGTTTTATATGCAGATGTCAAGGTTATGGCTGTGGGGGCCTGGAAGGGTGACCTCTGTGAGAAGAGGGCAGGGACTGACCAAACGAAGTTGGCTCCAAAATGGACCCATCACAGGACTCAGTTAAGCCTGTCTGCCAGGCTTGTGGTGCCTCTGTGATAAGATATTTAAGAAAGGGCAAAAACACTGCAAAGGTAGGGGAGGAGAAAAAAAAAAAAAGTAAAAACAGCAGAGGCAACACCAAGGTAGAGAATAAGGAGGTGGAGGAGGTGCTCCAGGCACTGAAGCAGAGACTTTCCTGGAGCCCACAGAGGACCCATGCTGGAGCAGGTATATCTCTGCAGCCCCTCAAGGATCCCGCGCTGGAGCAGGTGAATATTCCCTGAAGGAAGCTGCAGCCCATGAAGGAACAGCAGAAAATTGTGATGAGGAAAGAGCAGCAGTGCAATCCCCGTTTGCCACCGCTCCTTCTCTGCTGTGGAGGAGGTAGAAAAGTTGGAATCAATTGAGCTTAGGAAGAAGGAGGGAGAAAAACTGTTGCTGTAATGTTTGTCTTTTTTTTCCTCACTACCCGAATCCATTCTAACTGCCAATAAATTAAATCATCTTTTCCCAAGTCAAGTCTGCTCTGCCCACAACTATAATTGATAAACCAACTTCCTGTCTCTATACTGATCCATGGGCTTTCTTGTCCTATTTTTCCCCCTACTCCACTGAAGAGAGTGTGAGTGAGTAGCTGGATGAGAGTGTGGTCCTCAGCCAAGTTCAGCTTACCACAATGGTTCAACATGATAGGCTTGACTCTCAGACGTTTCTATCCCAGTCTCCTTTGTGCACAACAGTGAGACTGCAGAGAAATTGTTTGCCAATGACTGACTCTGGAAGCAACCAGTCACTCCAGGGTTTTTTTCCATTGCTACACCTGTTACACTTCTTTTAAGAGCAGCCTTAGGACTCTCCCTTTATATATTCTCAATGGGGGTATCGACTAGTACAAACCTCCACAGAGATCTGAGTCAAGCTGAATGCTAACATTTAGCATATTTTTAAAAAAGTACTGGTTAGATGAGGCTTGTGTCCCAGGTTTTGCTTTCAGAGGAGGCAGATTTTCTCCAAGTTGTTTAAAATGGGGTAGAATACACATTAACAGTGCAAACAGAACATAGTTGTGTAAGGGTAGATAGAGTTTAGTGAGTAAGTCTTCCATCTGGAAGGAGATGTATGCTTGTATGTCATTAATGTACTTCCGTGATTCATGGACTATAAAATATTTATCTTTTATGTTGCAATACATAGTTTACTTATTTAAAAATATTTCAGACATAAAAGATGATAAAGACTAGATAAGGACTATTTTGCATAATATTGTATCAAAGAATGTATTTTCGCCACCACAAATAAGCCTAAACAAAATGAAAAAATAACAACATAAATTGTTTGATTTAGAATGTCAAAAACATAATACATTAAGATCATCTTTTGTATGTCTCCTCCCAATCATTACTGCAATTATTTAAAGATTGAGGCTCCCTACAAGTACACAATATGATAAACTACAATAATTCCTCTAAAATGTATGGTCTGAAGATATCCCAGTGAAACACATGTAATGATTTATGGTCTGTAGGTGAGAAATGCAATTTAATTGCACTTTGGAACATTCCTAAACCAGCAATCATCATGTCACAGAGTACTTGTAAAATGTCAAACCCTAATTATTTCCATGACAATGTTTCTCAGATTTGACTCCGGTAATGCTTCACTCCGAAGGCTTATCCACAGTAAAAGAAACATCGAACAAATTATGCTCAGCTGTCATCTTCACCATGTGCCATTTTGTCTGAATTCCACCAGAGTGTGAAAACAGGGAAATGATCTCATCTGTTATGACGCGAATTCTAATTACCTCCAAACTTACATAGCTTCAATTAGTTTAGAAAACTATGCCTAGGAGCTGATAGGTAGATACAGAGATAAAAACTGTTTATTTCAGGAAAACAATAAACTAATTTTCAGCCCTGTGGTCAGATCCTACCTTCATTTCCTGTATTTTGCACCTATGGAACAGCACTACTTTTAATGGAATTTAAGCACATGCCAGCAGACATCTGGTAATAATGAAGTCTATTTTTCTCAGTTTCATCAGAAAAAAAAAATTAAAAGCACCAAATTAGCAACTCTATGAAATTTCTATCCCCTGATCTTAATGTTAAGTTTGCACATGAATTAATTCAGTCTATCCTCACTGGCTCTCTCCCGGTGCTTCTCTAACTGTTGTGGTAAAGTCACTGATACTTTTTCCCCTGTTTGGAAGTATCCATGAGGTCTCCCCTGTATATCATAGTTACACTTTGATTTTTCTCTCAAAATATTAGCTCTTCAGCCAGACCTTCGATCAGTACTGTGATTACCTCTGGATACACTACCATACACAATGCCAAATCCACATGGAGATTGTTATTGGCTGTCCTAGAGGCATATAACTCACACCAGTGCAATTTAAACAGAAGCCTGAGGGCAGATTTTAATTTGAAATTCAGTAATTGTGACTCTGCATGAAGTTATTACTCATTGCTATATATGTGTCACATGCCTCCAAAAATGTCTACTCATGGGCACACCATAAAGTTAGAACACAAGGATAAAAACTCTGAAAGGCCTACAATCAGAAGAAATGGGGGAAGAGAGGAAATATTATCTGAAAGTCAGTGATAAAAAAAACTGTGGAAGAAAATCTCTAGGACTTCAGTGAAAGCAGTGGTATTTTACGTCTGAGCAGTGCAAAGCAGCACATATGGTCTCAGGTGAAACACTGATCCTGTATATACTCTTTGCTAGGAGTGACTTAATCACAAATCTCAAAGGAAACAGAGAATTAGTATCTTTCTTTAAAACCAATGAAACTATGTGTAATTTGCCTTTTAAACTATCTGAGTGTTACATCAAGAGTTGATGGAAATGCAGAAATCTTTACAATAAAGATATATGCTTACAACAGTTTACACAAGCAGACCTCCAAGAAATTCCAGAGATAATTTATATTCTATTTTTTATTATATGTAGTACAGCTTGGTTGCAAAGCTTTTGAGGTTATTTATGTGTAAAGTTTTTGTAATCAACAACAAGCAACATCGTCTCTTGCAGCGCTTAATGCTTAGACGCCACCTAAGTATTTTGAATGAATCTTTCCATCATTTCTTAATGCTCTACCACTGGGAAACAGTGAAGCAACAAAGGCAGAGGAAGCAGCTTCACTTTTTATTTATTTAAGAAGTGAGCTGACTGATGTCCTTGCAGGTGAAAAGAGTGGAGAAAATGTCCTGTTTCCACAGTGGTTTGGGTATTGCATTGGCCCATATTGAACTGCATAGCAATAGAAATGAAGGAACATGTAGAATTTTACCTTTGGAAGCATATTAGGTATTCAAGATGTTACAGATGTTAAACAGGAATTTTGAGAACCTACCTTTTGCACATAAATTGCCTAATTTTCTTTGTGATTCTTCCCCTGATATCTTACTTATGGTATTTTACAGAGGTCTGGCTTTTCTTCATTTATGTTTATAGGGAGAGAGAAAGCAAGTCAACATTGTCAGTTTTATTAAACAAATGGCTTTCTTTTTATCCTTTTATTGATGAGCTTCCATTGTAACCCTTAAAAGAAGCAATTAAAAACAGTTTGAGGCAACAGAGATATGTTGCAAGACAAGGGGCTATGTCACTGAAAAGTGTCCTGTAACGTAATATTAAGCTCTAGAATTTATGGCTGGTTTCTTCCTTGTGGTGTTTTTCAATACACTTTTATTACAGGCTTTAAATTATACTTTCACAGAAAAGGTCTGTCTTTAAACCTTTAGGTCAGGATTGTTCAGATCTTTTCACAGTGAATCAGTCAGTTTTAAAGCTGGCACAATCCTTGGCAGGCTTGTAAATCTTTCAAAAGATCTTATCCAATTACCCTTCATGGTCCACAGGCTTCTACAGCACTACTGTTTCCTTCTATGAGTGGAATTAAGTGTTCCTGAAAGGTTAGGAATCAATGGAGTTGAAAAGTAAGCCAGCACATTTTTCTATAGTTCAGATACTATGGTTATATCTATATCTGTAGAGATTTATGAAGAAATTTAGTCATGGACAAGAACATTGATGGTCCTTTGAGACCAGAAGAACAGTAAGGCCAGAAATTTTAAGTTTATTTGTTTATAAAAAACAATCTGTTGTGTTAAAACTGGTAGCTTCTGTGTACACATCTAAAGCCTAAAATCTTGCCTAGGAGCACAAAAATATATTTCATTTTATCTGTACCTGTTATAAACTTTGGTCTTTGTTATGCTTAATACAACTTCTTCAGGAAGGGTGACAAGAGGTCATATACATCTTACAGTTCTTAATATTAAAAGGAATATACTGAAGAGCGATCTCTGAAAAAAATACTTTTTGTTGCTGTTATTTTATGTACTTATTTAACACCTCTATTAATATAAAAGATAAATATTTACTAAGATGTTCATTAGTATCAGAAAGAATTTTAGTTCTCAGCCGTATTTAAACTGCAGCAGTTTTTCCAGTGACATATAAACTGCAATTATCAGGCTATAGCAGGAAGGGAAGAAAATCACTAAATCAACTTCACACATAGTATAAAAATGTTATTTTCTCTCACTCTGTGGTCAGGATTACTAGAAAAATGCTCCTTCAAAAACATTACAGGCAATAAAATCACAGTTGAGAACAAATGAGAAATTCAAGCTGCCTCATTGAGGGAGAGCTTAAATTCTTTTCTTTGTAATGAAAAAAAGGGAGGTTGCAGTGAGAGAAATTCAGCTCCATCCTGAACCTGTGTTAGTGACCTGTAACTAAACATTGATATGCTGTGGTTTCCCAAATTTCTACGTATACATATTAAGATATATGTATTCTTTTTACGTGTAAGCATACATATAACATTCTTTTTTTTCTGCTTCACTGTGAGAAGGACTGTCAGTTGAAGATCTGTAAAATTACATAGCAATCAACTGCGACTGCAACCATTTCTATGTCTGATTTTCAACTATATCTTTTGTAAATATGTTGGTACAAGACAAAAGAATGCTGAAAAGTGAAACTTCACATAGTGGAACTAACGGAAAATGAATCAAGTCAAGTAGAATTAGGTTCTTGTTAGTTTGGTTGTTTCTAATGCACTTCAATCCTGAATACAGAAATCAAGTTAAGAGGAATCGTCATACGAAGCTTTTGAAAAGCTTTCAATTTTACAGTTTGCATGTTTCATTGTATTGTTCCTGCAACAGTGTTTGTACTCATTTGAAACAATAATGTAAAATGGAAGGAATAAAAGTTTAATAAGATCGCAAGCCCTGTAATTAGAGGGTTAATTTATATAAGAAAAATATGTTTAGTCATTAAAAAAATATATTGAGATGGTGTGGGTTTCTGCACAGTTCAACTTTTCTATGACTTTCATGTTTATGGATAAAGAAAGTATTACATTTACTGAAACTTTGTCCAGTTCAGATTCCAGAAAACTTGTCAATGTCATGTTTCCCAACACTAAATGGCATTTATAAACTCATTTGTCAAATAAATAAAAGGTTACTGCTTGGTTTCCAGCAAGAAATTGCTTTTTATTTAAAAGAAAATTTCCACATCTAGTGGGAGAACAGTGATGCATTCTGAAGAGAGGAAGATGCAGTCCTAATTCTGGTGCTCATGGTTATTTCACAAAGTTACAACACAGAGCTAGAATGAAGCAGGAAAGTTCTTTTCTACATATTTCACTTACCAGTGCTATACTTTTTTTACATTTTGAGCAGCCACCATGATTTGCTAACAATTGCACAGAAATCTTTTTTTTATACAGTATTTAGCCATAACTGTGGAATTTTTCATGTGACCAAACCAAGTCAAGAACAAAGTGGAACAAAAATATCTGCACAGGAACACTAGCCACAGATTATAAATGTGGTGCTTACTGGCTAGGTGGGGTATCTGAAACATCTGAATACAACTGAACGTCGTCAAAATAACTTACATAAAGATTTCACCTCAACTAGTTATGTGCGCTACACCAAGACCAAGAACTATGTATATAATAAATGTAATCAAAGCCTGGTAGGATCCAGGGTTCATTAAAGAAAAATTAAGAATAACATTTATGAATTCAGAAAGGAACACAATTTTAAATAAGAAGTAAAAATAGAAATACTTCTCTAAAATAATGTATTGATGCTTTCATTCCTCCTTTATTTCCATTTTTTTTTTTACTTAAAAAAATAAAACAATACTAACTATGTTCTCTGAAAATTTCCTTGTCATTTTTCATGGGTTTGATTTTTGGCAGATTATTTGAATGACAATTACTTAGGAGAAATGACTGAAGACCAAAAAATCAGTGCAATCCTGACACTATTCCAGTGTATAAAATTCATTATATGCCCAGCATTTTGAAGCCCAAACCACCCTGGCCTTTCCTTTGACCAGAGATCCTCAGTAATGAGTCAAGCAACCTTGCTGATATTCTCTATAATATCAAAAAAGAACCTCCATGAATCTGAGATCAGATTTCTTGATCTAGCAACTCATTTTACTGTCTTCTGTCCTACTGACTCTCTAAATCGTCTCCAAGTTTAAAATCACAGCAGACCTTTACTCCATGAGGAGTGGTTTGCTGAATTCTGATGTATCCAATGGACTGGTTTTTATCAGTGTTCATCTCCTTACTGAGGTGTCATTTATCATGAAAGACTTTTCTTCCTCCTTAGATGTTTCTTCTTCCTCTTTTCTAAGTTTGCAGTTAGTTCTCATGACAATGGGTCAGCTCAAATTATTTGATAAAAGTCTTTTTTTATTCAAGAAATGAGGCAATATTTTGAATTATTTCCAGAAATAAATTTATTACTATTATCTAAAGCCATGAATATTATGTCTGAAATCTAAAAGAATATCACAGTGAAAACCACCAGAATGAAGTAAGCAACTGAAATTCTAGCCTACCATTTTTCTTTTCCATACTCTCAGACTCTGATTTAATTGTTTTGAGTAAATATGGAAGCACAAGTGTAAAGAAAAATTTTTCTTACATCTACAGTTGTTCTAGTCTCCTTGTAAGCTGATGGTGTTAAGACATTTACAATATTCAGTTATCTGGTTTTGTCTGGACAGATGTTAAGATTAAGTTATCATTTGCTAGATATGGGTTAGGATAATAGCTTTTATTGTTATTTCATCTCTTTCCCTTGGCTTGATTGCAATTTGCATGAACACTTATTATCATTTTTCTGGAATGAAAAAGGTCATGCATCCTCAAATCATTAATGCTTGATATAAAATGATGATGCCATTCCAAAGATTACATATCCATGTCAGTTATAAAAATGGAAAGTGTCAACTCTTACTGTTAGCTTTTGTTAACATCTCTAATCATTCAGGGTCTGTTTTTTTACTCCACTGTGGGCTGAAAGTCATTGTTGATGAAAACTTATAAACCACCAGCTCAAGCTACTTACAGGTATCTGCATGTCATGGGGAAGGCTCCACACCTTGAGGAATTAGTCATTATGAAGAGGCCATGTACAAAAAAAAGCAGTGTGTACCTGGACAAGCAAATGACAGTTATTGCAGTTTCCAGTATAAATCAGAATGGGTTTTGAGCTAGTCAAGCTTGTGGGTAGCTATTTCCTACTCTAGAGTTATTTGGTAATGTCTGAGGTTTTGGATGACCTATTTGCATGAACCCTAGCCCAGTGAAAAAGCAGAGTGTCACTCCTGAATTATTTCTGCACTGTGAATGTTCACTGTGAAACTGAACAGATATAATCAGGTTTTTCCCCAGGGACTGTTTAAGACATACAAAACTTTTTATTCACATCTTCTACAATACCAAGCTGAGAGTCTGTCATTTTTTATTGTCAAGTTTGAATTAAATCTAAGACAAAAAAATTCCATATTTTGCCAAAGTTATAACCGACTTCAGTAATTACAATGTAGGTTTGTATTGTTTCATTTCATCTGTCTTTTTGATTTATTAAACTATGGCTAGTACAAAATAGAGTAAAATTTATAAAATGTCAAACAGCTTTTAAATAATGTCGTTCAGGTAAGTTCAAGATCATTCATTTATTTAATTCTTAGTATTTCAGAAAAGCTGAGGTAATTTATTTTTCATTTAAAAGTTTTAATTTCCTGTTAAATCTTGGGGGTTTTTGCCATGCCTGTCAACACATACCATTTAGATTTCCCAGCATTCATGAGTATTAAAAATAATCTGCAATTCTATCTCACAGATTGTTATCAATCCACTCCAGGAAACTCCTTCATTGCTTGTGGCCTGCTGTGTTTTCCTTGCAGCAAATATCAGTGAAATTCAAGTCCTACATAAAGACCAGGACCTACAAACAGAAGACTTCCTCTGGTTGTCAGAAGAAGGCTTCAGCAACTTTTTCTTGATCAGACACCCACCACATGTCCCACAATAGTCTACCCATTAACCCTGATCCCACTTTGTCAGATGGATCCTGTTTCTTACAAGCAGCCCACAGTCCTCAAAGAGGTTTCCATGGTCACGAAAAAAAGCAAATCCCTGTTGTTGACACCAGCTGCACAATCAGTTGAAAGTGCAGGATCTGTCCACTCCTCCACAAGCCTTTCTCCCTTAACACAAAGGCTGAGAAGAACATCAAACTTTCAATTAACAAACAAAGCACTATTAATATGAAGGAGGCAGAGATTCTAATCCGAGCTGCAAAGCTGCAAATCTCATTTTAATAGAAATTTTTTATAATCAAGCTCTTATAAATCAGAATCTGCTCCCTGAAGTATTAAACAAAGCAAATTAGACAGAATTTATCTTTTTCTCTGTTCTTAGTCCTTTTTTGTGAATTTTTTTCTTGGACTGTGAAGTTATTTTGGTTTTATATCTGCATGTCTCATTCAATAAGCTTATCAATGAAATCAGCCCTAAAAGGTGGTCAAAGCAAATGAGAAAGTGCAGCATTTGTTCTCTTTCACTAATGACTAAATTCTCTTTTGTTTCAGTGGAGTCTTTATGGAAAAAATGGACTCTAGCAAAAAGCTGGTACATAGATTCAAACATCACATTCACCAGCATGAGCAGGCAGGAAGGTCTGGTCAAAGGACAAAGGAAATGAATCATGAATATATCCTTGAAAATAATAGTTTGATAAATAAGATTGACTGGTTCTCCCAGTGGTTTAAAAGATGGAAACGCAGGAAGCTGCCTCAACATAAGCAGGTAGTTTCTTTATGTCATAAGATACACTTGAATCATCACTTTATAACATAAAACAGAAAAACCAGGAAAAGACCAAGATCTCCTTACAGGGGTTCTCTAGGATCACCTAATAGTGTACATGGCATACTGTCTTCTATAGGGAATAAGAATATATCAATAAAATAAACAGAAAGACCAAAAAAACCCAAAACCAACACATGACCTGTCCCTTAATTTTAGGAGCTTCCTAAACCTGCATTCCTCCATAGGTCTATTGCCTCCACAAAGGATCTCATAAACCTTCTGTACTATTCTATGATTTAGACATTTCTTGTTGTTATGTAGAGTATTCCTAGGATTTAGGTTTTCAATGTGTCACTGTATATTTCAAGCAATATTAAAAAGATATGCTTCCAAAATCCATAATCACTTTAAAGAATTTTATAAATGTAACATAGCAGCAAAAGTATCATGATGCTAAAATTTGCATTTATAATTGCTATTAGTTATTTGACAGAGAGTGAGGGATCTGCGTTACTTAAAAAGAAAATTATCTGTGACTTAGATTATCTATTTGAAAAAATGTGATTTGACAGAAAGGAGTTGTAAAAAAGAAACAGACTAGAAATAAACTCTATCAGAGAGAAAAACCCAGAGGTTCATTAACCCTAAGAGATGGAAAAGCCAGAGAGTAATTTTAGAAAGCAAGCAAACAAAAAAAAAAGACCTTACGAAGCAGCTAAAATTCCCTGCTTACAGGTAAGGAGAGGAGAAGTTTTAGAGAGAGAGAGAGAGAGGTACAGGTAAATATGGGCCAAGGAACAGAGCAGTGGGAGCTACAAGCCACAATGGGATTCACTTTGGCTTGGAGAGAGCCAAGGAGGTACAGATGAGATGCGCACATTTCTGAGATGAGTACACTGCAGGTATAATCCCATCTAACTGGCTGTGTTCCTTTGGGTGAAAAAACAGCACATCCATTTAGAATTAACTAATCTGAATCACTTTGAGTCAGCTAACAGGCTTCAGGAAAGAGGTATCTTAAAGATGATAATTACTACTAGTAGCAGATACAGCCATTGTGTGAGAAGCTGTAGAAGGACGATGATATATGGCATTCTTCCTGCGTAACCCTGACTAGAGACCAAAACTAGTTGGTTTGCAGAGATTTGCTCCGGATTGAACTTGCCTATAAAACATACAGGAGGAGATGTGAAACTTGGAGGAAGTGCAAGTTGTCAGATGAACTAAAAAAAATAAATTCCTTTGTCTCTGTTTCTAGAAAGTTTTAGAACTTTATGAATCACTTGTTTCATAGGCCTGGAAAAAGGCCTTTCTTTTACAGCAAGAACTTTCTATACAGATCTTTTTAGATATCTCTTGCTGTTGAATAGCTTCTGAGTTCAAAAAAGCACAGACTTAGCAGCAAACTTGCTATAGGAAAACTATTTTTTATCTATGTAGAGCTTCTTGCATAATTAATTTTGGCTTCTTTTTGTGACCATTCATTTGGTTTCCTGAACATGCCTTTATTCACAGATACCCTATGATAAAAAAATTAAGACTCTGGAAAAGAAACTTCCTGTTTATACCCAGGAGTTAAATGGAAACTGACAGATTTTATGTTTATTCTTGTAACAGACTTGAAAATCTTTATGATCCTGAGATTCCTTCTATCCAGGCTCTGCTTTTGGATACAAAGAAACAGCTTAGACTTACTTATGTGTATGTGCACATTTATACGAAAAACAAGCAAATAAACCAGAAAATACATACATTCTTAAAACTAGGCAGAAGACTCTTGTTGTGAGGAATTCAGGCAGGCTTTTCTATGTAGCAATTGTATTTATTATTCTACTAATAAGCTACTGTATCAGAGACAAAAATTACTCCAAAATATCACTGCAGCAAGTTCTGCTTCTGCCTTGATGCTGCAGAGGCAATCCGATAGTAAGGAAGTTAAAATACAATGCAGAGCTGAGAAGTCCAGCAACAGCCTATGTGAAGCCAATCTTTACTACACCTCCTACTGACTTTCACAGCTTCAAATGAAAAACACCTCTAAGACCTCAGCTAGGATTCTTTTGTGCCAATCAATGACTTCCCTATGTGTAGACATGGAAATTTAAACAGTTACGGGTATGTGACCGCATCATTTCAGTAGTGAACATAATTTAACAAATTTATTGCTTAAAAAAGTGTGACTCAGGTAAATAGCTCTAGCATGTGCTGGTAGTGCAGAAGGTTTAGGGCCTGATATTCAGACATTTTTGAGGCCTAGAAACTCCAGCTGAAGAACACAGAAGATTAATATTCAACATCTTTGGGGGAAAAGGCTTTTATTGTGGCTAGCAAGGGAAATGCTGGTCTACTTATTTTGAAACTGCAGTGTCCAGGGATGTTCACACATGAATACAGATTTGCACAGGATCAATTAAAAGCTCCAGAAAGAAAACAGGGAAATGAAGCCAACTCAATATTTTTGTGATCTTACATGCTTTCTGATGGCTATGCTTCTGTGTACATAATTAATTATTTGTAGTACTGTAGTGCTGAAAATCTCTCTAAGGGTTTATGAAGGAAGGTGTCAGCTGTATCAGAAGCAGTCAAATTCAAAATAAAATACAGCCACCACTCCAGAGAATTTTCTACTATGAAGATTAGATAAATAACCTGTAATTTATTTCTCTCACTGTCATAATTTCAAAACATAGGAAGAGGAATTATGTACTTACAGTATCAGAATTAAACCAGCTGAGTTAAAGTATCCTGTGGCATGCCAATCATTTTCTCCCCCCAAAAAAGAAATGACCCTCTGCTGGACTGTCACCTGTGATCCAGGAAACTACTATCAAAATATGAGGCACTGAGTATAATACATCACAGAGGACAAAGGCAGTCATTCAGAAAAAGATACCTGAGAAAACACAGATGAACCTCAACAGAGGTCATCACCCTCACCTGTTCTGATGAACTTTTCTCTTCAACTCATTTTAGCCTTGGATAACTTGTTTTATTACCCACAGGACTCAAAAGAGATCCAGCTGGTGTTAAATGAAAACACCAGCTCTTTTTCATTTCCTTGAAAGTCCTGAAGTGGTAATGGTCATCTTGGGAGTAAGGAGAATGAAAAGACTTTTTTTTTTTCACTGACTTCTTCAGTAGGAGAAATTTTCACTTTTAGTGGTTTTAAATTCAAAAACAAAAAAAATGATGACACCATGAGTTACTTCTTTATATGATCTTCCCTGAACAGTACCAGAAAATAGCTACTAGTTTATCCTCTTTTTAAAGAACAAAACACAATCGCATCTCAGATAATTATCTCTCCTAGTTATCTGTACATAATGAAGATAGAGGCCCATCATAATGGCCTGTTACTTCCCCTAGATTTTTTTACTTATCTCTAGGATTTTTTTAAAGTGAGATGGAACCCTTTCAGTTTCACAGGAATAGATAAATCCCATGATTTTCAAGGAGGCTGTAAAAGTCATATGAACATTTCATTAAGATTGACAGGAGCCTTGTCGTTGGCCTTAATGAAAAACAGATTATGCAGGAAAGCAGGTTATGCTAATTTTCCAGATCAACCATAACTTTTCCACACACATAAAATATCACTGTGTTGGAGAAACTCTTCAAAACTAAAGGGCATATGGTCTGGGAATACATTTAACTTTTCACTGAAAAGCAGTGGCAAAAAAGTTCTTATGTGGCCAGTTACAATAGCAACTTCAATCTATGGTTATTCCTTACAGCATGATTTTTCTTGCCCATTATTCCTGTGATAATCTACCCTTAATTCTGTTTATCTGGATATTTTAATGGACCTTAAACATTTTGAATGATCAGAATTTGGCATTGGGAGATTCATGGATTTTTAAGTCCATAAGTTTTGACTGGATGCAGCTTTGGTCTTTCCTTAACTGTAGACCACTAATTTTCACCTATATATCATTGCCCTTAATAATCCTCCTTCTTTATATCACTTCCTTGGAAGTTCATTCTAGTGTTCATCCTTGCTAAGAAATTCTTCTGCTTATCTTTTCCTTTGGATTTTCCTGATCACCTCCAGCATGAAATTGCAGAGTATGGGCTGTCTTCCTTCATGTGCCTGTGTGAACTGCAACTAGAACAGTATTCATGGTCAGCACTGTTCCAAGTCTACTACCACAGGTCTGCTACCAGCTCTGACTGAGTGAGTGGGATACTTCCAGTATCAGCATTGCAGTCTTTTAGAGGGCTAACTGAAGATAAAAGACTGCAATTTAATTTAATGACATTGTGAGGGTGCTGATTTCCTAGCGCTCAGCATCCTATATTAGGCTGTTTCACTGAACACAAGGCTACATTCAGGGTTTCTTGAGATCACACCAGTTCTGGAGAGGTCAAATGTTCTGCTGCAGTGTCAGCCTTTGAAACTGAATGTGCAAGGGATGCTACAGGGAGCCAGGAGCAAAATGGCCTTTGCTCCATATGTGCTATTGCTTCATTTGTTTTCATGTTAGTGGGCCTGGTCCTACCCACCTTCCCAGAAACAACTAGTTTGAAGTCAAAGAAATTTTTCTTTCCGTGCTCGGGCACAAGTTTTCTTAGAAGAATGAGAAAAATTATCTTGCTTTTCAATACAGTGATCTGTTTTCTGTATCAAAATATAGTTATATTTTATTTTCTTTGAGAATATATTAAGACAGCACTTAATGAAGAGGTAGAATAACAAAAAAAAAATTAGTTAATGTGTAGTTTCTTTACTTTCAGGAAATGTATATATTCCACAAAATAGATTACATCTGAAAATCATAAATATACTGGCATGTTAGGAAAGCTTTTTAATAAGCATAATGACTCATGAATACACCTATGTGACAGTATTTGAATTCAGATGTATTTGTCATTAACTGGAGTTAAGTATTCTGCGACATTTTGTAATAGTAAGCACTCATGAAGTGACAATCCACTACACCGCCTCTATATTTTAGAGAAGGTAGCCCTACAGCAAACTAGGAAAGTAAAAATTCGTAAACTTTACAAGTGCAGATTATTACATGCAAGGTTTAAAAAAGCTTACTGCAAAATTTCTGTTGATTTGTTGGAAATCCTGAAGATATTTTCTCCTTATACTGAATTTCTAAAGAAGGTTACGTTCCTGAGGGAAAAAGAAATACACAGAAGGAAAGGGAGGTTATTTTCAAGTAGATCTGAAATTGAATTATCTACAAAATAAAAAGTTTGCTTTGTACCTGGAAACTAAAGACTGGGATGGTAGTTTTCATGTTCCTAAAAAAAGAAATTGATACCAACATTAATGTAATTCAGAAGAGGAAATATGAATAAAAATGAGAATTGAAAAATGGAAATATATTCTGCATAAAGTCACTAATAATATGGTTTTGCTTTTAGAATTCTGCTTTAGAAAAGATTAAGAGCATAATTCACCTCTGTAAGTAAGCAGAACTTCGTACAGAAAACAAAGTAGAAGTACAAATGTAAATTTATAGCTCATCTATGGAGGGAGTGCCAAAGGCTAGAGACTATATTTTGGGTCTTCCTTGGCCCTGAGATCCCTCTGGCATGCAGGAATAAGCAGGAGATAAGGATAATAAGCAGCAGACCCAAGAAAGTCAGCAGGTTAGAACCCCAAACTTTTTGCCTTTACTCCCTCAAATGGGAAAGTTTCAAAGGCAGCCACCCTCACAAATCCCGTTTCCAAAGTCAGCCACACCACATGGACCCCAAGAGTAACAGTTTTTAATCTCAGTCCTATATGAGCCAGCAGCACATATTTGTAAATAGTTAACTGCACATGAATAACACGTTGCATTTTTTTCAGCTGCCAAACCCTTAAAAAAATTACTTTGTGACTTGAAGTAAAAGCGTCTTGAAAGGGAACTTGACCTTAAAATAACAAAGAAGACCTGATTAGCAAGGTACATACAACCTGTTCTTGCATGGAAATTTTTAAGTAAAACTTCCATGTCTCAGTTCAACACCACATGTGCCCCTTTTTACCAAATAAGAGAAGTAAGCATTTTCAGGAAGTGATACATCTAATTTTAAGACAGATGCATGAGATAGGTGTACTGCCTTTTCTAGGGCAACATTTTTCTCTCCATTGATCACTCAGGTGACCTAGGATGACCTAGATCATGTTTTGATGTCTGCTTTGAGGATAAGATGAGAAGAAATGTTTCACAAGTTAGGCTTTTAGCATTTCTTTCTGAAATAACATGTTCTAGTCCCTCCAGGCATGGAGGAGTCATGAGAAATATTCTTCTATAAGATGTATTTCTCTTTCTCATCAATATTTTTAAACGTCCATTTGCCCTGAAGGAATCAAATCGCTTAAACTAGGGGGAAAAAAAAAGAAAAAAGATAATTACATTGTTTAAAAATCACAAAAAATACTGTATACCTTTTTCCCTTGATTTATTTGCTGAAAAGATTGAAAGAGAGCCAATGGATTTATTTATATTTTCATATTTATTGCTGAAGGAACAACTGTGATATACAAGTTAACTATCTCTGCTGACTTTTGTTTGTTAGTGTAAGCGGGTTGTGGCCCTGTGCAGAATGCAGGGGTTTCTACCACCTTTTAGCTTTTCTTCCTTTTGATTCCATCATCTTGTTCTGGCGCTGGGATGAAGTAAAACCTGTCCAAAACACAAGTCTTGATGACTTTTTATTTTTTTTTGTTGGAAATTACACTTTCAAATTCACCCTACTTGTTGTATGAGACTGGTTTTTGAAATCTTAGGACCTCATGCTTGAGCAAGTTATAGCAAAGGAAAGTATGTGTTAGGAAGTTGAGGGAGTTTTAGGCTGTCTTTTTCAAAACTAGTGTCTAGTAGCACTCACAGGCACTTCAAAGCCAGGTAAAATAAAAAGCTGTTTTCAATAAAAAAACTTACCACAAACTGGGACCATGAAGACCTTTTTTGATACAGCTTTACCCTTGAGAAAAAGGTGTACTAAAGCCATTTCCTGACATTCATCATATTAATAACCCGATGACTTCATATCAGAGGCAAACTACCACATCATGTTCACTTCACCTGTGGTGATAATTTCTGTCCATGTCTCATGCCTCCATGTCAAAACACTAGTGATGACAATGGGGAAACTTCATAAACAACATTTGAAATCTATGGTATAAGTGGTTCACTGATGGAAGCATCTACACTGTAAGGAAGAAAATATGAAGATTTTTAACAGGAGAAGAGCTGTTTCAAGTAAATAAGCTATCTTTCTTTAAAATGGCTTGATAGCATGGTTGAACCCTTTATTTCCTTAAAGTTCTGAACCAATGGGTTTTCATCTCATATGAAAATTTTATACAGGTCGTAAGGAAGAGAATTGGATCCTATCCAGACTGAACTCTATATGGTAGGTCTTCAACATGGTTTGGGAGTCTTTAACTACTGTATAAATTTTTCTGATGAAATTACTTAGTTAATTTAGAAAACTAAAGATACAGCTATTTGCTTTCTATTTCTTCATTTACAAGGTTAATTCCACAGTATTTAGTGAAGAAAATAATAGTACTTGTCATTCTAATAGGTGAAATATGTTGTTATGGTAGATAGCATGCAGGAAAGCTCTTATCCTGACTAAGAGAAGGGAAGAAGAAACAATTACAAAATAGGAGAGGTGGTAGCAGGAACGAAGGACCTTAATTCTTTCACCATTCATTCTACTTTTTTCTTAGCCAGAGACTAAATAGAGGCTCATTATGCAAACAATGAAATACGTTGCCTTCCTCTTTATAAAGTAATCAAAAAAATGAAAAAAAATTAATATTGAATTCTAAATTTTAGAATTTAGACATTAAAGGTGGGATCTGTAAAAGGAAAATTACTTTGAAGATTCAAATCATTGTAATGCAGCAGAGTGACAATGGGGAGCTTGCCAGAGCTGTGGAAAGCCCAGGAAAACCTGGGTGGCACATGTAGCTACCCAGACACTGGGCTGCAGGGAGTGCCCTAGTCCCATGCTGACTCCCACCACCAGTACTGACTTCACTTGTGGAAGATGTGCTCGGGTGGGGGAACTCCTCTGCTTGGTGTCAGAGCTAAGGGAGGAAGTAACTAGACTGAGGACCATGAGGGAGTGTGAGAGGAAGATAGACCAATGGAACAACACCCTATGCTCCCTCTCACAAACTAAGCAGCCAGTGAGAGCTAGCACAGTTGAGAACTCCCCATCCACTACCTGTAGGACTGATGAGAAGAATGATGGCGAATGGCAGCAAGTTCCACCCTGGGGGTGTTGTTTGACAGCCGTCTGAACATGAGCCAGCAGTGTGCCCAGGTGGCCAAGAAGGCCAATGGCATCTTGGATTCTACCAGAAACGGTGTGACCAGCAGGTCCAGGGAGGTTGTTCTGCCCTCTGTACTCAGCACTGGTGAGACCGCTCCTTGAATCCTGTGTTCAGTTCTGGGCCCCTCACCACAAGAAGGATGTTGAGGCTCTGGAGCGAGTCCAGAGAAGAGCGACGAAGCTGGTGAAGGGGCTGGAAAACAAGTCTTATGAGGAGTGGCTGAGAGAGCTGGGGTGGTTTAGCCTGGAGAAGAGAGAGCTTATTGCTCTCTACAACTACTTGAATGGAGGTTGTGGAGAGGAATAAGCTGGCCTCTCCTCCCAAGTGGCAAGGGACAGAACAAGGGAGAATGGCCTCAAGCTGCACCAAGGGAGGTTCAGACTGAATATCAGAAAAAATTTTTTCACAGAAAGGTTCATCGGGCACAGGAACAGGCTGCCCAGGAAGGTGATTGAGTCACCATCCCTGCAGGTATTTAAAAGACTGGTAGATGAGGTGCTCAGTGACATGGTTTAGTGGCAGATAGGAATGGTTGGACTCAAGGAGGTCTTTTCCAGCCTGGTGATTCTATAATTCTGTGATTCTAAAGCAGCCATATAAAATAGGTCAGCTAAACAGAACCCAAAAAGTGACAAACAATCACAGAACAAGTTTGTTTGACCGAGACCTCTGGAGGTCATTTGGTCCAGCTGCCTTCTCAGGCTGGGTCACTTAGGGCTAGTTGCCAAGGGCTGTGTCCAGATGGCTTTTGATTATCACCAACAATGGAGACTCCACAGACTCTGAGCAACCTGTGGCAGTGCTCAGACATTCAGAGAATCTCTTTTGTTCTAGTTTGTGTCCATTGCTTTTGATCCTGTTACTGGGTACCACTGAAAAAGCCTGGCTCCTTCCTCTCTGTGCACTCTTCAGGTGTTTGCATACATGGATGAGATCCCACTGAGCTTTCTTTTCTCCAGAGTAAACAGACCTGGAGCCCTCAGCCCTTTTTTGTATGTGAGGTGCTCAAGCCCCTGCATCGTAAGTCTGTTTGCTGTATTTTCTCTTCACTTTGCTTTTAAAGATTCTAAAAATATTAACTCAGACATATACAATGATGACATCTGCATTTAGGCAGACTCAAGAGCTGAAATGACCATATTTCTTAAGACAACATTGACTTGCTTATATCATAAAACTATTAATTTCTGCTATATATTTCAGATCTATTATCATGTTTAGCAGAGAAAGCTTTGGCATATACAACATACTGCTGTTCTAGCAGTTTATGTTTTGGAATGTGCTACCTTATTTCCCAGGTCTAGAGGAAATGCTTTCTTGGTGTTTCAAAATGCTATCTTCCTCTCTAATCACTACAAAGGATACTCAAATACTTTCTTCCAAAATACTAGTTCTGGTCTCTTCTTTGAAACTCACAGGTAGAGCTATAGACAAAACCCAAACAAGTAGCTTAACATGACCACTAACCTTACAAAATATTCCACTGCAGCATCCTGACAGTGAAGAAAGTGTGAATCTTGACACCAATGTTATAACATCCTTGGACTTTATCACCTGTATAGAACAGAGAGAAGCAATGTATCAGTCTAACACACAACCTATTCATGTTAATTTTTTTCACAAAATAAAAAGGATGGATTAATAATACGAACATGTTAGAAGGAAATAAATTGCAGTCAAAGAACCCCAGATATTCAGGGAAATTAGATTATTAGCTATTTGATGCTACATTTTAAATATTTTTTAAAAAATCTCAGAATATTAAAGCTCAATCACATTGATATTGGAACACTGATATTCCACTTTTCATTTTTTTACATGGATATTTTATTCACATTCTGAAAAATTGTATGAGATGGTGATGTGCTTTTGCCTCATGCTTCATTACACATAAGTCTGCACTACCTGATGCTCTGCCTGGCCTTGAAATGATTACTTAAATGAAGGTTTATTGGGAAAACTATAGTAATAAAGACTAAGCTGCATCTCTGAAGCACTCCTGCGATGTATGACATTATAGAAAGAAGATCTCAGGTGGCGGTTATGTGTGGTTTCTTTAGCTCTTAAAAAAAACCTAGAGAAGTGATAAAACAGTAATGTTCAAAAGTACTGTTGTGTGAACAGTGCCATCTAATGGTGTTGTTGAGATTAGCTGACACAGGTATTAGCAAACTTGATTTCAGCAGCATTCTCATGGTATCCGGACATTACTAGAAACAATAACGCATTTATTGGTAGAATACTGCATTGTCATAATTTAGAGATACGACATTTTCAATATAATCTTATAATTTCAGGCACTGTTTTTATGTTAATATATAAGGATAAACATGAAACAATTGCACAGCTTTTATTTGTTATAAAAATAAACTGCAGCTACTTAAATACTGAAAACAAAAAAACAAAATTATTTTAAAAACAGGGGTTTTTTTTAATTTAGAGACAGAGTAATAAAAGGTCAGAATGAAAAATACCAGTGATATTGACAAGGCGGGAAACAAGGAGAAAACTCTGAAGTACAGCATTTCATCCCATTCTTAGCTAAAGGTAAAAATTGAACTATAGTAACTGAAGAACTCTTTCTTCCCAGCTCCTCTTGATCTCTATCTTTTTATTCTATCTTCCTGTAACCCTAAAATACATATAGAGATTATTTTACTTTAATTTTTTTATTTTATTTCAAGTTGGTTTTTGCTGTGCAACAATATTTTCAGTGCAGTGATCTTCATGGAATTTAATATAGAAAAATAACAGTTCTATACAGTAAGGATTCCACAGCAGGAATATATCTCTGTTGCACTATTTAAGATGGCTTAGAATAAATAGAACAAGAAGCTTCCTATGAAGCTTTAAGCCATCCTATAGAATCTAGTATTTCTGCCACAGAATTCTGTAAAAATCTATAGGGATGATAACATACTCTTTAAGTCAGACAGCATTTTTGCCACAGCAGAAAACTAAACCAAGGATGATCACTGCAATAAAACTACAGGCCATGTTTTATGAAGTGATAAACACAACCTTCAGCCACAATATAAGCTAGCTGTCTTTAGCCTACCCAACAAACAGATACATTTCCAGACCCTACAAAGTATCTCTGAGCTTCTAATTAATAAATTTCCAAGCTATAAATTGTGCAGCTCAGGTAATTCAGTGAATATCTAATAATGATATTTACTCTATGCAATAGATACCTATACTGCAATTTCTAGAGGAACTTCCACGTCATTTAATAAATTGTACTTATAGATTACCTTGCTTTTGATGGCTTGAGCTGTGCATATATTGTAAGGCAAAATTCCATCATAGCATTTCTTCAATGCTCTGCTCTCCTTACAGTGGAAAACTGCCGGTAATGTTGAAGGAATATTATGATATATACATGTTAAAAAAAAACTCCATTGCTGTTTGTAACTGCCATACCATAGAAATTGAGGTCTGAAAGATATTTCAAGAATCCAGAAGGTATAGGTATAGGTATAGGTATAGGTATAGGTATAGGTATAGGTATAGGTATAGGTATAGGTATAGGTATAGGTATAGGTATAGGTATAGGTACTATTCTCCACACTTATAGTATGAAAATTTAGTGAAGTACATTCCATGATCTGACAGTGTTGTACTATTCTCAAACTTAAAATAATATTTCTCATACTAGAGCTGGGGCTTTTTTCCCTTCAAATTAAACTAATGTCATACTCTTCTCTCTAATTACCTGTTAGAAACACAGAACAACTGATCATTTCCTAATAATGACAGTTTTTAACATCCAAAATATCAAATCGTGCAGACTGGGCTTCCCCCAGCGTCTGCAGTTCATGCTTTCCAAACCTTTTAATATTTTTTGTTTCTCTCCTCTGAATTCTCTTTAAACTGCTTATGTCTTCTTTAAAATAGGATGCCCAAAGTGGAAAGAGTACTCTGAGGCTTTTCTCATTCTGGTTAAAGTGAAATAACAAATTCCTACCCATGGTTCATGTGCAGTGTTGCTGCTAATGCATCTCAGGGTGAGAACTGACAGTTTTACAGCATACAGTATGGATGATTCATTTTTAATTTTTGTTCAAGAATGATTTTACAATTATTTTCCCCTATACTGCTACCAGACAGTTTTTCCTCAGGAAAAACTCTCCATGGAGCTCTCCATGGAGCAGCAGGGCAGGGACTTGCCAGCCAGGTGCCATCCCACCGCCCCAGCCAGGAGCAGAGCAGGCATCAGGGACCTCCCTGGGGACAGGGACAGGCCGAGGCCAGGCTGGGACATGAATTCAGCAAAACAAGATCATGCTCAGGATTAGCAGGAATAAGGCCAGGCAGGGGCATGGTAGCTCAGGCCAGGACCGAGGGCTGTGGCTCCAGTGCAGCTCCCAAGGGCATTAAGGAGGAGCACCTCTACATCTCTCCAACTTCTCCCCAACTTGGAGGAGCACCTCTACATCTCTCCAACTTCTCCCCAACTTCTCCCAGCTCTCCCTTCTCCAGCTCTTCCCTGGCAGTCTGATTAAAGGCCACAGACCCATGTCGTATCAGAGCCAGCATTACGTGCAGGCTGACAAACCCCTTTCTAAGGGGTGCGGCTGCACTGTCACTTGCAACCTCATCTAAAACTAACCCCCAGCTTTGACCAGAATTGACCAAAATCTCTTCTTCGTCTATAGTTTTATGACCGTGTTGTGCACTATCTTAATTTCATCATCATAACAAAATTTTTAGTCATCACCCTGACTCATTATTTGTTGAGAAGGAACAATATAAAGTGACTTGTTAGCTCTCTTGTCAGATAGGACATTTCTTGTTTGCCTTTTATAGAACAAGCATGTTGTGGTCACAAAATGGTTACCCTGGTTACCTGCAGTTAGAAATTCACAGAATTTTGACTAGTTTGTTTGGCTTCAGCTGCTCTGAGGTTGATGGCGTAGCAGGTTGCTCTGTCTTCTTTTTCAGAATTCAAAATTGACCGGTGGTTTGGTGGTGGCTATACACTCAGATGGATTTCAAGGTAAAAGGTTCTCCTGAAGCAAGTGTTACTAAGATTTGGGAGTTACTCAGCTGGGTGAGTTGTTTTGCCATCAAGCATCAGCATCTCGTGAGTCAAGCACATAAATTGTAATGACGCATTTTGAAAACTCAGGCATTGGGCAACGACTGCATATTTTATGACTTCATCATTGTCAGTTATAGAAACAATACAAAGCCTGAATCCAAAATGACTAATAATTTATTTTTAAATGGTAGTAAGTCACTGAAGGCGAGTCATTTAAGTGATCAATACTTCAATAATTCAGATACCTAAGAAGTGAAATCTGTTGTTTTGATGCCCACATTCTTTATTCAAAACCCTATGATCCCTTATGCTTTTCCACTGATCTCCGCTGTTTTTTCTGGCATTCTCTGTGACCTCTCCAACCTATATTCCTCATTTTAAAATCTGTGTATACTTCATTTCTTCTACCTATATCTGTCCTATATTAAGGAGGGAGGAGGGTTCTCCTTTTCTCTCCCTTTATTTTGATGGATTTTTATTTTATTCCATTATGGAAACACTATTTGCCCTTGCCTGTACCACTTACACAAACAGAAATTGTTTTATGAAGTCATACGTCCTGGAACCTCCATACCTTTGCAATAAATATTTAATCTGAATTCTCATTCAAAATAGGAAAATAAAACATGTGAATAAATGATTCATACAATTTTCTGAGGGTCTTTTCTCCCTTAGTAGAAAACCATAATGTAATTCAGTCTGGAATATCTTGATTAATGCTGCCATCTATTGTCCACTGGAGAAATTAAAAAACACTTCATTTAAACATCTGCAGTATTCCAGCTCCTTTGCCTATTTAAGACCTATTTAGGTTTTTCCTAGACTCAGTTACCTCAGACCAGACATTCAGTGAAGTGTGTAAGGAGTTAGCTCCAAAACAGTCATTTAACAGTACATTCTGCTTTTGTGTGATGAATTTAGATTTTGTGTCAAATACTGAAGTTACTAGAAATATTTTGGGGGGTTTTCTCCCATAAAGGAATATATAGAGACAAAATGAAAACAAAAGATATTAAGAAATTGCTATTTAACAGGTATATGAATATGTTTATCCTAACACTTCGCATATACTTGGTTTTCTTGAATATCTATATTTCTCACCATCAGTTTCTCAAAAACAATTTTTCTTACAGTCTGTGGAAAGAAATAAAATTGCAGACAGATAAATGCCATTGATTTCAAGGGATAAAGACTAGACCTATCTCAAAATGTTAAAATTAATGTAAAAACATACTTTTATTTTGGAATAAATCTAAGGCATGAGTGTTCCAACTTTTTTATGGTAAGAAACCTATCATAACAATTTATGACTCACATACTTTTTTCCCCGGTACAACTTTCTTCGTATCTACACTTGAAGTTAGAAAACTGAACAAAGATCTTTCAAGAGTCTTTCAATGACATAGGCTTTTCTCCATTGATTTTACAGGTAGTTAAGTCTTTGCTTGAAGAGGACTGGGTCCCAAAACAAAATACTCTACTCAAGTACATTGAATCCCTGCTAGACTGTTTTAGCTACTAAGAGACTCTGGCATAGATTACAAGTATTTGCCTACCAACTAGTTCTGCACTACTTCCATACGATTTATATCAGTGCACATGTTGACGGGCAGATAGTTTGACGGACTGAAGAGAGATCAAAGTGGCAAGACTCTTTTTGGTCACAAAATGGCTGAAAGATCATAAGAAAATAAAATTACATCTCTGAAAGAATATGAGAAGTTTGGGCAGAATCTATTCATTATCTTCCTAAAGAGGTTATATGTTGTTCATTTTCAAATTTTCTCATCACTAAGAACATTATTAATCTTGCTCCTATATTTCCATGATGACTTCCCGAGAAATCCAATCTTTACTCCAGGTGTTGTATTAGTAAGCAACGTAGATGTTGCCAGTTTAGCTGCTTGTCATCAAAATGTCATCTTCCCTAGTTCATGCAATTCTGTAATGGAAAGTTGATCTGTTTTCTGAAAGACTTGTTCCCACACTACTGAATTGAACAGTTTTATAGAATTCTACTATGGGTTAACTTAGCTAGAAGCCTAACTATTTTAGATGTTTTTAGATCTAGTCATAATACTGTGAATCATTATCACTGTGATAAACAGCTCCTAGAAAATAACAAGGGTAAAATAGTTCAGCGCATTTAATAACTAGGCTTTCATTCAGATATGCTTTTATTCCTTCCTCCCTGACAAACACCTAAATAAAACTAGCAGTAGAAGTAGTTCATAGAAAAGAGGATGAGGAAATGATTGTAACTATACTTAATTCCACCATTTAATACACAGTGATAAGAATCGGCTGCCAAATGAGAAAATTGTGACAGGCTCAGACAGAGGACTGGATGAATGCAATGAAAAAGACCTCAGCTATCTAAAATGCAGTAAAAACTTTGATGTCATGCCACATTGAAAAATTGTTCAACGGAGGACACTGAGGTTAGTAGGTGAATTAGTAAATTAGTTGGACTCAGTAAATGAATTCTGAGTGGAGGGGGCAACAGGTTATGCAGAAATGGAGATTTCACCAGACAATAAGAAAACAGGAGAAAAACACATTTTTCCAGATCATTCTTGAAATTCATTTTTTTTAACATTTGTAGGAGCCTCACACTAAAAGCTTGGAGCCGTAGATGGAATCTGTACATCATGTAAAGACTAGAGATGTCCAATACTGGTATAAATATCAAAGACTGAACTACTGAAATGGGAAGAAGTACAGAAGTGAGCAATGTTAGATCATGCATTTAGACACCCCTACAAGAAAATTGATACTGTGAACTGAAAATTTAGCAGCCTAAAATGACAGAGGAAGAAAAAGAGTTTTGTTTCCCTGGATCCTAGAAACTGACTGTGTAGTACAGCCAAGGCAGATATAATCCTGTTCTGCTAAGAAACTATTATCCTGCTGAGATTTTGAGGCACTGTAAATAATTCTGATGAACCTGTTGAAGAAAGGTGAACGACGTTTTAACTAGGTATAAAAGAGATCTTGTGGGCTTAAGAAGGCAAGGAAAGAAGACCAAAAGATCAGGCCTGCCTAGTTTATGGAAACAAAAGCTGAGAAATTATATAATTCTTGGCCCTTTACTTCTGTTGGAAAAAAAAGAAGGGGGGGGAGAATGGTGAGAACTTAAGTGTCATTCTTTGTAACTAAAATCAGATATATGCTGTCCTGCTTTGTTATCTCCTGATGAAGAGAAGGGGAGAAAAGGAAGTAAAAGGTTAGTGATTTTGGCCTGATGGAATGATCCCTGAGCAATCATTCCATCCAGCACCAGTTTAAAAATAACTGTAGCTTTTCTATAAAGGCATTTTTTTGCACTGTACTAATAGGATATTGGGACTTTCACTCTTCTGTTGTGCCTATCATGAGCTGAATTGCAATGTAAATATCTAATGATACCAACTAATGTCATGCATTCAGATTGCAGATCTCTCAGCTGGTCACCTAAGGCTCCCTTTGCAGTCAATAGAAAGGAGTAGGACTTACAGGCACAGTTTATCTGGCTTATCTTAAATTTGTGTTGCAACATCAGATAAATGCCATCCCAGACATTCATATTGAATGTTTAGTTAAGAAATGGATTCTAGAATATAATAGGTGGGATGAATCTCATTCCATATTTCTTACATACACATTAAAACATGGGCTGTATTGTGTACTGCACTCCCCAGGTACCACAGACTGACGAGAAAATTAAAGTTATTCTGTGACAGAGATGCAGAAAGGACTCAGAACAGCTGTGGTTTAAGCTATTTAGTTAGCACATATTATAGTAAGAACTGTGCATGCCATCTGTAGATCTTACAGGATAAAAAAATAGCTCCAGAATGAAAGCAAGGACTGAAATTATTTAAGGAGTCCTTCTATCATCATAACCTATCACCATAAGAATATGACTGAAATCTGTTTACATGAATCAACAAATAAAAATTAATGAATGTGGCTGTGCATGCACTTTGGGAGCATATTATGCATATTATAATTTTCGTTCACAGGTTGGGATTCTGAAGTATCATATAAAATCAACAGCCTTCACCATTCATTGTACAGGGCTCCAAAATGCCATGAAACACTATGATAAACAAGAATTAATATTGCCCAATTAGCTTCATTTATAGACACATTCTGTCCCTGCAAGCCCATTACATACAGACAATGCTTTTAATATTTTCCTTCTTTTACACACAGACTGGAAAGGAAGGAGCATTTCATTTTTCTGTGTTTGTAGCTGTAACCACAGATTATTTTAACCTCCTTTTATTAGCTGTATGTAAAAGGCAATGTTAATGACTGTGGGTGACAGATGAGCAAATAAATGAAAACTTTCCTCTGCTATGAACAGTTGTTTAATCAACTCTAAGATAAATTAAAAAATGACACTGAAAAATATAGTCAGCTTATATTCAAAGAACTATCCATAATTAATAATTATTCCTTTGCATATGCATATAGAATACTGGAACACTCATTTCACATCTTTTTTTTCTGAAAAAAATAAATCACAATTATCATTGCAAAATCAGCACATCTAACTACATACCCCTGTAGATAAAAGTGACTTAGTCACTATTTCCCCACTACCTGTTTCAAGAATTTTGGGGGTAGTAAAGCCAATTTTTCTGACACTTTTTTTATATTTTGAGTAGCACATGAGTTTGCCACAATTTATTTTGCTGAGTTAATTTCTTGTAATATCTAGTAAACCTTGGAATTAAGAGTCGTGCTTTTGAGGAAATAGTGACTTCCCAAGCCACCTGCAATACATTTAATTGAATAAAATCTAATAACCTAATAAATAAGGCAGCTGTTCTTAAAATGAATATCCTTGAATTTCAAGTATCTCATCGCATTTTATTGAAGTAAATTAAGATATACTACTTCATGCACCTAGAAAAGGTGACATGCATCAGAGTAGTATATGACATTTGAAACTAAAAAAGATATCTTCAGCATCAAGGGGTTTTTAGATTTTTTGAAACAATTGGTTTCTGAAATACTGACAATGTACTTAAGAGTACAGCCATCAAAACAGAATATGTCAGTGAGATACTTCTACACTGTTCTAGAGCAATGTATCTCCATACACAAAAAGACCCAGTTACTTAATTCCTCTGAGACCAATAACAAGGGACTTGTTTGTGTCAGCTGAGGAGTTGATCTAATATATGGAAGTCATAAATGAAAATATTCAATTTTCTCATGTCTATTAAGTTGTCTAGTTAAAATGACCTCATTTATTTAGAAAATAACAATTGCATTTCATGACATGAATACAGTGGATTTTTTTAAAAGAACACTTGTGAAGAGAGCAAAGTAGCTCAGGGCTGCTGAGTAATGTCCATTTTAAGTTTCCTAGAATCAACTGCTCCTTAGCTTCAAAAAACTTGAAGACCAGCTGTGCTTCTGTTACCAACCCAAATGGATTTGCACGTACTTTTTCCCAGTTTTCATGTTAATCTAGGATGAGTGACTGGTTTTGGTTGTTTTTTTGAGATTTTTAAGAGAAATTCCATTCTGAGTGTGGGAATTTTTTTCACCATAAGATATTTGTAGATAAATGGCAAGCAACTTAGGGGAAAAAATTCCTTTATCTTGTAATTAAAATATTAAACAGTGAATTATTCAAGGTTCCAGAAAAATAAAAAATTAGAAACTTATATTTTGATGTCCTGAACTGACTGTACTGAACTTACTGATATATCTTAAATTCAGGAAGTTTTCCCACATGTACTTTAAGTTTTGATGTTATGCTAATTAATAAATCTGTAATTGAGATAAAGTGTAATGTAACTTTCATCACGAGACTGTTGCTTCTGTATGATTGTTCCAAGTTCCAGTGGTAGATCAATGTTAAAAAAAAAAAAGAGCATAAAAAAGAGATGGAAGAAAACAAAATAAACCATGGATAAGGTCAGTATCACTCATATTTCATATGAAAGCAGAGCTGAATTCTAAGTGAATCTCTCTGATCTCCTCTCTTGCCCAGGTTATCCTGCCTAGAAACTACAAAAGCAGCAACAAATACAAGTCGGTGATGTGGCTGATCAAAGAGTTTGGGCCATAAGTTTACACAATTACAAGCAATTTGGGTGGATTTTCTTGGTACTTGATTTGGAAAAGAGGAAAGATACCCACTTCCCAGCTTCTTTTCAGTTCTTACTTACCACTTGGAACAGTTGGAAATCATGTTCAGTGCGAGTAACTACAACTGGCCAGTTCAAGCTTTAAATTACTACACTAGCTTTTCACACCAGGAAAAGTGATTTTGAAGTTCTCTGATACAAAACATCAAAATGAATTGGTACATTGATCCAACAAATATCTTAGACTACAGTATAAAACACGTATCTTTTAGGCATAACTAGGAATTTTATTGTGTCAAGAGTCAGGAATAAATCAGTTATCTCAGCCGACTGAACATGAACCAGCAGTGTGCCCAGGTAGTCAAGAAGGCCAATGGCATCTTGGCTTGTATCAAAAACGGCGTGACCAGCAGGTTCAGGGAGGTTGTTGCACCTCTGTACTTGGCACTGGTGAGACCGCTCCTCGAATCCTGTGTTCAGTTCTGGGCCCCTCACCACAAGAAGGATGTTGAGGCTCTGGAGCGAGTCCAGAGAAGAGCAACAAAGCTGGTGAAAGGGCTGGAGAACAGGCCTTATGAGGAACGGCTGAGAGAGCTGGGGTTGTTTAGCCTGGAGAAGAGGAGGCTGAGGGGAGACCTCATTGCTCTCTACAACTACCTGAAAGGAGGTTGTGGAGAGGAGGGTGCTGGCCCCTTCTGCCAAGTGACAGGGGACAGGACAAGAGGGAATGGCCTCAAACTCCACCAGGGGAGATTTAGGCTGGACATGAGGAAAAAATTTTTCACAGAAAGGGTGATTGGGCACTGGAACAGGCTGGCCAGGGAGGTGGTTGATTCACCTTCCCTGGAGGTGTTTAAGGCACGGGTGGACGAGGTGCTAAGGGGCATGGTTTAGTGTTTGATGGGAAAGGTTGGACTCGATGATCCGGTGGGTCTCTTCCAACTTGGTTATTCTATGATTCTATGATCTAGAACAAAGCGCGCCCTTACTTCAGGAATGGATATATTCATAGAAACTCCACAAGTTGACTCATGTTTTAATTGTTTCCTCCTATAAGATGAGAATATATTTTCAAAAGCTTGTAAAACAGTAAAATGAGCAGTAAATCATGCTCCAAAATGTGCTTTCAAATTTCTATATGCTTAGTATCCGTATAGAATTATGATAACATAAAACATTTACTCCAGGGTCTAGGGCAAGATTTTCAGCAGCTCTAAACAGTGCAACTTCCTTGGTCTGCTGTTTAAAAAGGACAATTTAGAAAGTAAATATGTTTCTTCTAATTTTTCCAGGGCTCTAAACCAACTACAGGGACTTTGTTCTGGGTACAAAGACCAAGCATGAAACAGTTCTGCTCCAAAGCACAGTGTTTCAGAAAGTTGTGACAACACTGAAATATCATGGAAATTATTCTATGACCTTCACAATAGTGGAGACAAGTAACAGCTGCTGCAATTAAGGAGTCCAGTGGAAACAAAGTGACAAAAATCAAGCTGTGTATCCTTTTTGGTCTCTGTACTGTATTGATGCAGAGACAATAAGCATGTGGACCAAGTTCTGTCACTGTGATGCTGACTTTCAGAAAAAAGTCCAATTATACACAACTACAAGATAATAAATACTTCGGATCATACTGCCACCATCAGGTCTGGCTTCAAGATAACTGTTTTGGTCCATTTTCTTATGTGTGATTCATTATGTTCGCTTCCATGAAAACAGATTTGTACCTTGACAAATCACACTTGTGTTTGTTCTTAGTTGCACTCTAAACAGCCCTGAGGGTATAATTTTGCTTTTTTGAAAGAATATATAAATTATGTTTTGTTAAAAATTGCCATTTAGGAAAACTCTGACAAGTCAGGAAGAGTCCGACAAGTCAGAAAAACATGGAAAAGAGTACAAAATTGATACAAATTCTAAACAATTATTTATATGTCTGCCTAAGACATTATTAATACCCTTTATCTTCAAATTCCTCTTATTTTGAGGATTTTCACTAATTTTGATAATTAAGGGGCTTTTTAATTGTGAAAGTATTTATAATTGAACTCTGATTATTTTAATTTTTTTTCAATTCCATTTAAACTGAACTCTGGAATCACTCTATCTCATTTTTTACATTTTTTACATTTTCTCTACTCCACTTTTTTGCATTGTTTATCACATGTAAAACAATCAAATCTATCTGGATGTATTAGGTATATTTGTTCTCCATGTAATAACTGGAGAGTTATCTCTCTTAACCACTTAATTGTGAGTACTGTTCAGCTATCTATCAAAACTAATACCTCTATTACTATCTAAATCTGACCCTGACATCCCACAGCTGAGACCCTGTGCAGGCAGTGCCTGAATTGTAGTTATTACTGTCAAGGATGATTTCAGAAGTGCTGAATACATGTGCCTTCATGCACCAACTCAACAATTCCAGGAAAATGTGATCTCTTACTGGCATTTGCAAATTCAAAAAAAATTCATAACTGCAACCAATTGCAAAAAACACTAGAGTTGTAATCTGACGAACAGATTTCTCACAAGTGACAATCCAGAATCTATTATAAATTTAATGTCAGGAGTAGAAACACACCTAAACTGTCTTGAAATATGAAAATTTATGAAGGCACATTATTAAGGTAACAGATTACCCTATTGTGTGATTCAGTGTTTTCCCTCTGTCTCACTAGGTGGCAGGCTCAAGTGGCTCTGATTTGAAAGGATCATCCTTTTGAGGGTGAGAAGAGAGTTTTGTTATTCCATAAAATATTGTTCAAATACACAAATGTAAACAACCTTTTTAAAACATCTGCTTAAACTTAACCAATTCATGAATACTCAGCCTTAGGTTACAGTGAATTATTTAACAGATGAACTTCCCAGACCAGTTTACTACATATCACAGAATCACAGAATCACAGAATAACCAGGTTGGAAGAGACCCACCGGATCGTCGAGTCCAACCGTTCCCATCAAACACTAAACCATATCCCTCAGCACCTCATCCACCCGTGCCTTAAACACCTCCAGGGAAGGTGAATCAACCACCTCCCTGGGCAGCCTGTTCCAGTGCCCAATGACCCTTTCTGTAAAGAATTTTTTCCTCATGTCTAGCCTAAACCTCCCCTGGTGGAGCTTGAGGCCATTCCCTCTTGTCCTGTCCCCTGTCACTTGGGAGAAGAGGCCAGCACCCTCCTCTCTACAACCTCCTTTCAGGTAGTTGTAGAGAGCAATGAGGTCTCCCCTCAGCCTCCTCTTCTCCAGGCTAAACAACCCCAGCTCTCTCAGCCGCTCCTCATAAGGCCTGTTCTCCAGCCCCTTCACCAGCTTTGTTGCTCTTCTCTGGACTCGTTCCAGAGCCTCAACATCCTTCTTGTGGTGAGGGGCCCAGAACGGAACACAGGATTCGAGGAGCGGTCTCACCAGTGCCGAGTACAGAGGGAGGATAACCTCCCTGGACCTGCTGGTCACGCCGTTTCTGATACAAGCCAAGATGCCATTGGCCTTCTTGGCCACCTGGGCACACTGCTGGCTCATATTCAGTCGGCTGTCAACCAACACCCCCAGGTCCCTCTCCTCCAGGCAGCTTTCTAGACAGACTTCTCCTAGTCTGTAGCACTGCATAGGGTTGTTGTGCCCCAAGTGCAGGACCCGGCATTTGGTCTTGTTAAACCTCATGCCATTGGACTCAGCCCAGTGGTCCAGCCTGTTCAGATCCCTTTGCAGAGCCTCCCTACCCTCCAGCAGATCGACACTTCCACCCAGCTTAGTGTCGTCCGTCATACTAATGGGAAGATGAGTAGATTTTTGACAAGTGTCCACTTCACAAATCCTGGGGAAAATACACACTCTGTACTACATCTTATACAAAATAGTCAGTCTTATCCATAAAATAACTAACTAAATAAAATAAATATTCAGCATTTTGTTAAGACCTTTCAATCTCATGTGTGGAAGACCAGCCTCAAAAAGCACTGAAAGAATAAAAATAGCCATGGCTACTCACTTAGCTGGAAAAAAATAAAAACCACATATATTGCCCACCCCGCCTCCTTACTGTACCAATTTTTTTTAAATATTATTCAAGATTTTAAAATCTTGAAAATGAATTCCGGACTTAAAACAAAGAAGGACTAATAAATTATTTCCTTGCGAAGACCACATGATTAAAGAGATACTGTGTTAATGTGTGCTCCCACGGTCCCACACTGGGCCTGTAACCATTATCTGATAAGCAGGTTTTAAACTGAGGATTTTGTAAGTTGCAAATGTGCCCAAACTCCCATTATTGTTAATGGAAGATACCTACCCACTGCCTAGCCTTTTTTTAAGTTCCTCAAAATGTACATTATCTAAAGCACTTAACATTGCGGTAGCTAATAGCAAACATGATTTAAACAGACAAGCACTAATAATGTGTAAAAGGGATCTCAGTTTGTCTGCTCTATGCTATTCCATGCTTCTGTAGCCTCCTTGCATTTTTTTCCATGATGTGAAACATTTTAATTTACACTAGATGTATAAATGATACAGAAAGGCAAAATTACTTTGAGAAATAGCTTATTGCTCTGTTGGGGAAACTACTAAGATTTATGGTCATGTTTCCTGTTGTCTATTTTAAAATTGTGTATCTATGCTTCTAGCAGAAATTTGCAGCATTATCGGTGAGATGGGGAGTCTGACCCTGTTTGTTTAAGCACAGAAGACCTGTCCTACCAGCCTCTGCCAGTGTGACCCAAGTAGCTCTATCCACATGGGAAACCTCCTTCTAGCAGTAAAGAGCTTTACCCAAAAATCTTCGTACATCTTGTGCAACCATTTCTTCAACCAAACTGCATGACTAGCAGTGCATGAAAACCCTATATTATTAACAAGAGAATAAGCAAAGATTTTACTTGATCTTTTTGTTTTGTCCCAGGGAAAATGGTTTTGTGTGATACCTCTAGACATATCAACAGAGGAAAAAAATACTACATCACTTACAAGTTGTCATGTCTTCAGGAAACCACATTTTCTCCAAAAGTTTTATGTAATTATGCTTAGTTTGCGTGTATTTATGCCTGCTTCTAGAACACAGTTTTATCTCTCATCTTCCCATTTTTTGAGGGTGTGTAAGAGTCTGCAATCCCTTCTCCCAAGACTGTGACTAAAATCACTTGCATGGCTAAGCAGAGATGGTAACCTTATATTGCATACCATCTTCCTATGTAACTCTTATAAGACCATCATAAAAACTGGGCTGGTATGCTTATTTGCCCCCCAAAAACAATGCATATATTTTTAAAGAACATGATGATCTGTATAAGAGTGGAAAAGAAAGAGATACAGAGACAAAAGATTATTTATTCAAAGGAATTCTATTTTCTTTTACAATATGAAAGAACGTGCTTTTATTCAATGTCCAATGATTAAGCATTTATTGTTTAGTATAAATTATTTTCAAGTCATATTCCTGAAAAGTTCTCCTTTGTGTCTTAAATCAAATGTAAGTGGATAATCTCAAGATACAGAGATATTCAAAGTTGTTTACAAAGATGAGCTGTTGATACTTCTGGAAATGAACCAATGTTAATTGCCTTGCCAAGCTGTTCCCAAAAAAAACCCAACCAACTAAAAGAAAAAAAAAAAACCTATTAAACCCCAAAACGGAGAAACCATCTTCTTTCAGGTATCCCTTTAGTACAACTCTGCTTATTTGCAAAGGAGAATTACAGAGTCTCCTTTCTTCAAAGAGAACAAACAACAAGAGGCCATTTCTTTTTTCAAAAACCCAAGCCTGTTTTTTATAGTCAGTTTTGTGCCTAAAAGAAAATCTCCCTGTCTCCATCCTGACTTCCTTCTAGAGTGACACTTACATTGTCTCCCTCACTTTTGAGTGGTTTTCAGACCCACAAAAATATGCCCTGGCTTCATACTTTCTTACACATGGATACAGATATGTGAGCACATGAATTGGTTTGTTCATTTTAATTCAAATATTGCAGTTATCTTTATGTATGCAAAAGAAAATCTCTTCAGCTACTTGGTCAGCTTCTCTTTCCATCTTGCGATGCTGACCAATATTTCAGGCACGAATAAAGAAAAAGCACTTAACTACACCCTCAAATAGCTTGAATAAAACAGAGATTAACGAGTTATTCTATGTATGAGACTAAACAGTTGCATCTTGTAACACCATGATTTCCATCTTTCAGTCTCTCCACAATATCTGTCTGAAGCCATGTATTGAAAATCTGTTAGTTATTTTGCAACACTTGCTAAACACATCTGTATGAATTTCAGCCAATACACACCAAAACAGTTGATCTAATTTTTGTTTAATTATTACGTTAAAGAGAGGGAGATTTACAGGAAATTACAAAAAAAAGTGTTTTCTTAGGAGAAAATCTGTCTTGCTTTCCTTTGAATCCTTTATTACTTTTGTGGAAAAATAGCAAAAAGGAGAAAGGTCACAAGTAGGTTTTTTTATATTGCTTAGCTCTTACTTAATGTCTTTGGCTTTTATTTAGAATTAATCATTTGCTATGGTGGGAGGGGGGGGTGCCTAGAATGGACATTAACAGGGAAACACCTCAACTCTCCTGTCTCTGTTTTCTCAAATTTTTTTCACAGAACCACATGTTTTTATATTATCTACCATACCATTCTGTCAGGAAAATACAGCAGAGGATGAGCACAACTCTTACACTTCAAACAGCTGTCATTCAATTCTGATAACTTAAAATAATTAGTTGCCTGACTGTTCTTGGCTTTGACAGTATTGTTTGTTCTTCTCTTTCCTTAATGACCAGCTAAGCCAAAAAAAGCCAGTTTTACGATTCAATTAGTTTCCAGGGTCCAGTAATTACCAGATATATATGGGCGCAGTCTCCAGATCTGTGCCTGTACCATGCAGTGGTGCCAGGGAGAAGTCCATATGGGCCTCAATCTATTTAGACACCAGTGCAAAAATGACTGTACCTATATAGACATACACACATGTTTTCACACGCTGCAGTCCGCTATTAAGTCAGCACGAGGTTTTGGCTGGAGCCAATGTGCCGACTCACACTGAGATCATGTAGATGAAACATGGTCTTAGAAGTTCAGTCTGCTATGGGCATCATTGTTATTATGAGTTTATTAATGAAATGTTAAAAGTTTGAATAGATTATTATGAGAGTCAATGAAACCCTTCACATTATTCTATCAACTTGTTTCCCAAATACACTTTTCCTGGTAGAGTTCATCTAAGGAGTACTTCTGTTATGACTGTTCCTTTCTAAAAGTTCTCATTACAGTATTTAATTTTTCACTACAAAATTCTGTTTACTTTTACTTTTAATTGTTACTACATATTTTTCCTCTCTTTCAAAACCTGGCACTTTTCTTGGAGGTCAAGGAAGTTCATGGACAATGGGACAAAGTTAGTCAGGTTAAAAAATCTGAATACTTATATCTAGCAGTCAGTACTGAATCTATAATAAGTACATTATTTAAGTCACTAAAGGTTGTTGCATCTATACAGGTAATTTTAATGTGTGAACATCTAACTCTCCATGATGAATATTTAAATTCTTTCTGTATCTTATCTGGTTATTGAAACTGGCATATAGACAAAATTGTGTTTAAAACTGTCCTGCTGTGTCTCTTGCTCTGTCAATTATTTCCTCTACACTTCCATACAACATTACGTGTAGACTCAGAGAACGACTTTCTTTTTGCAGTCTGTAAAATGAAAGAATGAATAGCTTCTCATTTCATGTGGTACTGTGAATTTAAGGTTACTTCTGTATTTTAAATTTGATTCAAGAATCATGGATTCTAGTAAAGTAAATGAAATTACTGTGAGTAGCCCATGTCAATAAGGTCCTTAAACTGCTGTCATCAGGCCCCTGTTGACAACGCATAGTGACATACATACATAAAATGTGTCTCTCAAGACATAACAAGATGTAAACACATCATCTTCATATTCTGGCTTCTCAGTGTTTTACAATGTACAATTGGACTTGTTTTCATAAAATCATCCTCTTTTTGTGAACTAACACTAGTGAGTCATAACATTTTTATATGTTGTTGAAAAACAACCATTAATTTAGTTACTGTAAGTAACTGGTGGATACTATATTCATCAAGAATACTAATTAGCCAAGCTACATTGGAAAATTACATAAATAGACCAAATATGTTGTTTCTTCCTTTCCTTTTAGCTAGATACACAAGATGTATGAGTTACTGATTATTTTAAGGGATGGACAAGTTTGTGCAGTCTTGCTTCTTTTTTCAACAGTTGATAAAATACAGTTCTTAAAAGTTGCTAGCTAGTTAAGTGTGGAGAGTCCAACTTCACTCTTGTTGAGACAAATATAATTAACAGTTCTTTTGATTTGCTGTGAATGTACTGGTTTACATGCCATTCAGGATTTCTCAACAGTAACAAAAAAAAAATTAAAATAATTTCTAAATTTTACCTGTTAGATTTATTTTTTCTGTGGCAAAATTATACTTAAATTCTTCTTTATTATGATATTTTAAAAAGAAAATATTTTAGAGATTTACAGAAAAAGTTTTTCATCAGAAGAAAAAACCAAAGTACTTATTTTGTCAATGCTGAACTCTTTGTCTTTTTCTTTAGTATAAGGTCATGATTTTATTATACCTAATGTACCTGTAGAAAGCCCATACCTATTCATTGCTGTCTAATTCTGAGCATAAAAACATGGTATGCAACATAGGTGCAACACCAGGTACTGCCCAAAGTCCCCACTTAATTACTTAGCGGAAAAACAATTTAGAGACTTACCACAATCTTCACCTTTCAGGACTTTGAAATATAACCTACTTTTGCTTTATCTATATATGTATGTAGATAACTAGCCTGCCAATAATAAAATGTATTAATCTTCTCTAGAGCAACCAAAGGTCCACATACATACACCAGCAGTGGTTTGGAGTAATATAGTTGTAAATTAAAATCTTCATAAAATATTAAAAGTATGATTCTTTAATATCCATGCAGCTTCTTTCAGAATGCCTCTGAAAAATTCCTTCTGTGTGTCCATGTCATTGCCTGTGCCTCCATTCCTTCAACATTAACAATCAAACAATATGCTCAGCTGCAAGTTAAAAAGCCCAGTTTCTCATTCTCACCTCTACTACTGTATTAAAGTTTTATTCAATGCCTAAATATCTATCCAGAGCTTATAAAAGGTTTCCTTCTGAGTCAATGTGGCTTGTATGGAGTATAGCTGAACAGAACCCCCCCGTCCTCCTGGAAACAACTGCCAACAGTAATCAGATCTAGTGGTAAAAGTGGTATTCTGGTTGTGATTGACATGTCTCTCACCACATCCTTTAAAGTTTCCAGGTTATAAAATCACTTGGGTTCGAGGGTAAAATTATAAAATTAAAGCAACAGTCTTCTTTTGTGTTTACTTAGTTTAGTTAGAGAAGCTAACTAAGCTAGTTAGCTAACTAGCTAACTAAGGCTAAGACTGTTGTTAATATCTTTAGGATTAACGGGGTCAAACAGATTATGAATACATAAATAAATATAGGAGTATAGATATGTGAAGTCAAAAAATAATCTGAAGATCATAGTGGTACTAATAGAGAGGATATCCTTAATAAGAATAATTAAGTGTTCTTGGCTCTAATTTATTAAGGATAATGGAGAACAAGCAATTATTGTTTTTTTACCTAGTTCTAATTAAAATGACTAGGGATGGAGGCAGGAAGGAGAGAAAGGTCAAGGACAGAAAGGGTAGTATAACCAGATCTTATTCACAAGTAAACATGTCAAAATCTACAAGTAACTATAGTAAAAAAATCTGAAGCTCTAATTCTTTAATGAATAGGAACTTTTCAGCTGTGAAAAACTGATGGAAAACCATACTGAATTAGAAATGAGCTGATTTGTTCCATTACACGCAGTAAACATAACAGCTAAAGGTTTCCATAGAGCCATTAACTCATCAAATGCACAAACTATTTGTCAAAGTACACAGTAGTCCAGTCAACAGTTGCAAACTCTTCAGATCCACAATACTGGTAAACTACTATTGCTATGGTAACTGATTATTATTCCTCATGTATTTTTATTTTAGATTTACAATGTAAGTAGCCTACAACATAATTCTCTATCGCACTTTCCCTCCACCATCCCCCAATTAACTTAAAAGAAAAGCAAAAATAATACTAAGATAGTTAACCACAGAAAATTATACAATTATTAAATTTCCATAGAATTTTCTTCTTCCTCAGCCCACAAAACAACATTTTTTCTATTATTTACAGGTTCAAGACTCTCTCTTGCATTTATTTCTGCCACTCAAAATCCAAAGGCTAAGATTTAGAAAAAAGAAATAAATAGAAGGTATTTCTTTAAACACAGAAGAATCATGGGCCCATGCCTGTAGAATAAATTGCCAGGAGGATTACTAACAGAGGCCAGAAAAGAAATGGAAAATCTATTCCATTGGAAAGTTAAAATGATGGGCATAACAGAACTCCAGAATGAAGGACAAGTGCTGATTTCTGAGTTTAGATTACCACAGTTTTTCCCCATAATTTTGTTCAGAAATATTTTTGATGATTTTTTATATTTTAGCAGGATTTCAGATATTTTACAGGTAATGCATAGCAGCTCCACCAATATATGTTGGACCCAAATGTTCATACTACACACTTCTAAGATTCTCAATGAAATAACCTTGCTGTGCATGTGAATAGGTTGCAGAGTTAGAGACGTGCTCCCAGTAAATGTGGTTTGTTTTGTGTACTGCACAGGTTGCCTGCACATGCAGTGGAATTTCAGCACTTCCAAGCATGGATTTAGCAGTCATGAAGAGAAACAACAGTGCAATGCATACAAGGTACCATGTATTCAACCAATCACAGCTGTAACTTCTACATTTTTGCACTTGATTTTATAAAGCATTCAGCACTGTTTCCATTTGGGAATTCTCATAGGAAATATTCTAGTGTTAGCCAGCGTCAATCACTCTGTTGCACACTCGGAACCCAAAATTTATCAACATAGTTCTATGTAAGGACAAAACTCAGCATGTCTTCCTGTTTCTCATTTCATTAATTAGGTCACATCCCTAATGCCTGCTAAAACCTGAGCATAACTTGAGATGCTAAATCCTAATCACACTATTCACTATAACACAGTACTTTGCCACTTATGGACAGTTTGAGTCCCAAGCAAAACAAGAAAAAAAAAGACCTGTTTCTCTGCTCCATGTTCCCAGCACTTTTGATTTTGTCCTGAGGACAGAAGAAGCTTACTTTGGTGTCTCTGGCTTGATCAGTGATATCTTTGATTCACAGTGAACTGGTTTCATTGCTTTCATGTTAAGTAATCATTAATAAATTAAAAACAAGTAAATCAACACCATTATAGAGTGATTAAATAAAATCATGGAATCAAATCTGGAAACCTTATGTAAATCTTGGTATTCTTCTTACACTTGTAAGAAAAGGCTTATTTGTTTAGTTAAATCAGAGATATCACAGCTTTAAAAATCTCTCTCTTTTTTTGTGATATTTAATTTTCCAGCCAAAACCAAGAAATCTACAACTTATAAAACAGAAATTAAAACATTTTCCAGGTCTTTCATGTTTTTGTTTTCTTTAGTCTCATTAAAATCCACAATTCAGTAAGAATTTAGTTCCACTAACTGCCTACTACTACTTCTAATCATTTCACAAGTTTCCTTCACCTGGAATATCATAAACAGGAAATGCCTTGCCACTCTCTACTAAATATGTTGTCGTATCTGGAGGCAATGAAGTTAGCAGATAATACATCAAAGCAGATGGCAGTTGGTGTTCAATGCAAACCACAGGTCAATGTGGTATACTGTTAGTAGCTGTAATAAATCATTAAGAGGAACTAACTACAACACTTCCAGGATGTATGTTAACCCTACATGGAATTTTTATATCACAATCCATAAATATCATCTTAATTACATGCAAAGTGACAAAAGCATGTGCAATAATCTGTAGCTGTTTGGAGTTTAACTAGAAGTTACTGAAGGAACAGAAAATTAAAGCCTTCTTGGTTTTTGCCGTTTTAACCTTTCAGGCTGAAATGCTCAACTTAGGCAATTCAATTTAACTATTAAAATGAGTGTTTGACCTTTGTGTGAATTGTACAGTTCATTTCTTAATTTCCACATGAATAATATCTAAATGCAAATTTAGAATAAATAGCCAGTAATTTGTATAAAAATAAGTTTAGGGTTAATTCAAAACTCTTGGCATATTACTGAAATAGGAGTTAATTATTACAGACATTTGTGCTTCAGTTACATTCTGAGATGCAGCCACTGCTCACAGGGAAAGTAATCAATCTGCAACCATCCTGGTAACCACCCTCTAGGTTTGTCCCAGTCTCATCATGCCCTTCGTGCTCTGAATGAGGAACTGTATGCAGTAGTCTGTATGTGGCCTCAAAAATGGAAGATAAAGGAGAATATTCAGTCTTCTGGCTACAGTGATTCCTGGTATGCTGTTAGCCTTCACTGTTGACAGGGCATGCTGCTCACATCTGTTTAGACTTCCATCACTTCCAGAGCTCTATGATTTTCCTAAAGACCAAAGAAAGGAATGCACTTCTGTCAAAGGAACACCTTCTAGACTGAGAGATATCATCCTCTTTCCCCTTTTAGAAGATGGATGCAACAGGTCCCTTTTCCATTCATTGGGCACCTTCATCAGTCTCCACAACCTTTCAATTATCATCAACTAAAAACATCCCAGATGTTACAAAGCAACAAAACTCCCATGAAAGCATGTCTGGCTGGCAGATGGGTGCCTCCACCTCCTGCAGGAGGGAGTGTCTGGCCTCTATCACCCACTACTTCCTTCTGGAACTAGTGCTTACAGAGTGCTTTGAAAATCCTAGTCAGCATGTTAAAATATCTAAGTAGAATTTTTTTTTTTTTAAAGCCTTGAGTTATGGCTTATATCTGGTGCTTTTGAAAATGAATTCAAGACCTTCATTGATCATGACAAATCAAGTTAGCAAATACTTCACAGAAATGGCTACTACAATTTTGATTTAAAAGTTTTGACTAATTCAATGATTTCAAAGTAAAAGAGGAAAAATCTAATTTCCCTGATGTTTGCCAATGTCTGTGTTGTGACTAATGTTTCTCCATGCATTTTGTTTTCAAGTCATATTGATTCCACATTAACTACTATTCAGAATTCTATCAGTTTATTGTTACCTATATCCTTTATTTAAAAAACTGTCCTTTTTTTTTGCTTGAAGTACCACAGATTCTTAATTCATGTTCTCCACAGCTGATGTTGAATGGCTTGACTTCAATGGTCTGTAGAATCGGCTTGGATTCTCTTTCAGAGAACTTTGTATCAATCAAATACAAATACTTTATCTGCACACATTTTCCTAGTAAGAACTATGAGACTATTCATTTTATTAAAGGAATTTATCCACAGATCTTGATACAAAATAAAAACCATCTATTTGATTATATGCATTGTAATCAGTCATATTCTACAAATGCATAATCTAATATAAATAGTGTTTATTAATTACTGGGGTCAATTTATTTTTTTTCCCTCTTTTTCCCTCATTTTTTGTACAGATATCCATGACTACAGAATTTCTTAACAAATGAAATTCTGGTTTCCCCACTCAATGAATACATGTTCAGCCACACTACCTAAACCTCTGCTCAAATGAATCTTTCTGAAAGTGAATTCATCCCACAGATAACGACAGGACATATTTTCTCCTTGTTTTTTTACATTTATTCTTCTCTTTCAAAAATAGCGTGATACAAATATATTTAAATTGGAAGCAAAGAGAATGTTCCTAATAGAAATGAAGCTTCTTGTCTCCATAAGGAAGCAATTGCACTGGCGAAAAAATAAGAAAGTAAAAAAATAACCTGAAAATTGAAAAAAAAATAAAAACAAACACAAATTTCAGAACCCTGAAGATATAGGACATATTACATTTCTTCACGGTGTGTCTCAAAAATATAAAAGCCATACATAACCAAAGAAGCAGACAGACAAAGACTAATTCTTTATAAACAAACCCTGATAATCAGAGTTGTCATGGTTTTTACCTTTGTCAAGACACCCAATACACTTAGAGGCATATCATCTGAAATACCTTGCAATCAATATATAGTGAGTTCAATAGTTTTTCCAGATTAAGATTGTTCCCATAACTCTTGGAACTTCCAAATGTAGCTATAGTTTTAAGGACACAGTATAATGCATAACTAGAGTGTATATGATCTAGCTCCTTATTATTTCTCTTCATTTCATATTCTAGTTAATATTTGACCTTCAAACAGAGAATATAGTTCTAAGTCTTATTCAATTTCTACGGATATCATCACCTGCAAAATTAAAGGATGCTTCATAAAGGAAATGTGTATTGGGTTAATTATTACCTAAAAGATTGTATGTCCCTTTAAACAGTTTATCAGCTAAATAGGTAAACTTTACCACCTGAGAAATGGACTTCCAACATTAAAACTTTCCCATTCATCTTTGTAATTGCCACAGCTACTGCTAGTTATTTGTACGTGCATAAGTTTATCCAGATACATACATGAACTCTGAATTAACTGTGCATACACTTTAAAGGCACTTTCCAGGAAATCATTGTTGCTTTTTTGCATCTCATTATTGTATTATTCTGAACACAGACATTTGACCAATATTTGCCTTTAGCTTAATTTTCTTCACAATTCAAGTACAGATTTGAAAAGGATAATGATGTAAAAATTACAATTTTTCCAAAACCATATGGAGTAAGGCTTGCGTTCACTGATTTTAGTCTTTTGTGACTCAGAGACAAAAGACTTGCACAATGACGATAGCTAGTGACTGATCTCACAAAGATGTAAATATGTTCTCTGTTCCTTCTTGCTCTAAGGATAAGAAGTACAATAGGACTACTCACGTAGGTTAATGCAAGCATTTGCAGAGTTTCTTAGTGCTCTCTCATTACATTAATCCTAACAGCATATTAGCTTCTTTTACAGGACTGCTTCTCCTGCTCATTGTTGTAAGATTCAAGTTGAAAATATGGAGCTTTTGAATTTCATTGTATACAATTTAGCACACCTCTACATTCTGTCAAACTATGTTGATTGGCTTTGGATCACATCTTTTGCTCCCACTCTCAGCTAAATATGGTACCATACAGAGTACGTTGGTTTCCTAAAATACCCCTGCCCAATCAGTGAAAGTGAGATATAATGTCAGAAAAAAGTACATTTTTAACTGAGAGGGCTTTATTCCTTACTCCATAAGATGGGCTTAAACAAACAAACAGAAAGGACTTGTGCTGAAGAGCCTTTTCAGTTTGTTTCAGTTCAGCTAATGTGGCAGATGGCAACTATCTCTGTTCTTCTCCCAGTCATGCTCTCTGTATGGCTTCTCTCTGCTGTTCAAAGGAACTCCACACTCTATACAAATTATTTCAGAAAAAGGAATATTAAGGTGCTAGCTGAAAGAAGTGCTTTCATGAAAAGCAGGAAGCTGCTTTGAGGAGAAAAAACAAGCTCTTTGTTGACGAAACAGGACAGGGCAGGGGGCAGAACAGCCTGGGTTTGAGTGGCAACAGAATGCACCAGAATTTTAGTCACCCTAAAGCACTTACTACTATTTCTGACTAAACTTAAACTAGATAATATTGAAATAAAAATTGATGCAAGCATTTCTGAGTCTTTTACTACATTAAGAACAATTGCTCACTTCACAAGATGTTTTGATGAATAGAAAATTCAGCTTATTCGTTCCTCAGGTCCAATTGTATATTAGGTTTTTTGTGAATGTTCATTTGATTTTTAAAAATCACTTCCATGTGCTTCTCTTAATTAGCATTGTAAATCAAAATTCATTACATTTCGTTTAAAGGAAATGTAAAATACTGATATGAGTATATAGTGGCTTGAATACTAATTCCTCAGAATTTCTTTAAGTAAAAAAATAAATTTGATAACTATAATTTATTTCATATATTATGGAACTTTTTACTTAAATAGTTACATATGTTTTCAATCAGTAACTTCTGCATTATTATTTTTACCTGGTTTTGTCCACTACAAAATAATTAAAAATTGTGTTTCCTACTGTTTCTTCACTTATTAATAGTTTGTTCATGATATATCTAAGGTTTTGAACATCACCTGGAGTCCACTGACTAGTGTGCAGTACATATGCAATAATAAGACATCCTGAACTACCATCCTTACACAAAACATAGGAAAAACTTAAGAGGAGAGTTGGAAAAGATTACAAAATAACATGTCTAAATACAAATTATACAAAATTAATTTGCAAAAGATTATGTTTCTTAATTATTTCAAATTTTTGTAATTTTGATACAATAATTCTTTAAAGGGGATTTTTTTCCTTCCATGTTCACTTCCACTTTTTCATTAAAAAGCTACAAGATAAATTTAATAAAAATTAAATCAGAGGACAAATCTAAACGACTTACTCTTTCCCTTTTTCTTCAATGAAGAAAAGTTCCTCACTGAGAAAAATTGTTCCTTACTGAAAAATGAAAAGGATAACACTCAAAAAAAACTGAAAGACAGGATAAAGATGAGAAGTTGAAGGTAAAAGTGGGATTTGAATGGAATGCTTTTAATCAATTTTCTAGAAGATAGAAAAGGAAAAAGGAAAAAACATGGAAAGAACATTCAATATCTTCAAATTGTCTCTGGTTACTTTTTCTGACAAATGCGGCTTCTTCCCTAAGATAAATAACCATGAGACATAAAGAATCAAAAGAAACACAATGAAGCCCTGAAATTCTAAAATTAAGTTATGATTCTAAAAATAAGTGCATTTCTCCATTCTAAAAATACTTTTTCCTTTCCTATTTGAAGCAAAAAACAAGTTAAAATGCTGCCTTGAATATTTTAATGTGATTTACCCTTCTCATTAAATTTATACAGCTATACTCATCCAGTATCATTTCTCTTTGCAATTGATCAGGATGTGCATACCTGAAGAAATAAACCAAACTGTTTTATGACTCGATTTGAAGAGTTATAGGGAAAAACAAACAAACAAACACAAAATGTGTTTATATCTCCCTCTATGCCCATTTTTGCACATGAAATTTCCTAAGATATAATTTTCAAGTATCGCTTGATAAGAGAGATCAGATAAACAAATTCTGAAATATCAAGGCACTTTTTTTAAAAAAGAAGATTTTTAAGGAAAACAAGTATATATTAGTAGTAGTTAAGTCTGTACTGAAAATTCTTCCACTTTTTTAACCCAAGCTCCTGTAGTCTTACAGGGGTTTCTGTTAATTAAATGTAATATTTTGTGATACAATACTCTTTATTTCTAAATTACCTAAATAATACTTTTTTTTCTCTAAATATCAACAAATTACAATGACCACTGCTTAGAATCCCAAATCTCATTTCTGCTTGTGCTTTAGTCTCTCATAGCTAAGTAGTGGGTCCCAAGGTAGGGACTTATATGTCTGTCTCTGGGTCTTCCTTGATGTCTTCCATATTTAGGTAGTTTTTGTAGTTTTTTATACACAGAGCTCCAGCAAATATTGACACAGTGCTCCATTTGATTTTTTGTGTTAAGGAAAACCCTTTCAACAATAGAATTAACTTCTGGTAGCTGGTCTATGTTTCGAATGCTGGCTCCTATTTTTTCAATTACCTATTCCATAAGCCTATGTATTCCTTTCTCACATGTATCCTGAATATATGGCAAAAGTTATGTCCATAAGACTCAGAAGTATTTATAATGACCCTAGGGGCAAACATTCAGTTGCCCATATTTCAGGGTATGGTTTTGCAGCATGACCTGAACAGCTTTCTCAAAGGGGAAACTTTTGCTTTGCATTTCCATCTGTGTTACCCCAGACTCCTAAGGCTTAATTAGCACAAGTGCTGGTGTTAATTTGATCACAAGATAAACTGATTCACCTCATTAAAATAGAAAAAAATAACCCTAACTTTGCAGAAAATAAAAAATAATGGGAGCTGCAAGACAGGAATTGGTTAGGTTAAATAATTGAATCTGCTGCAACCACACAAAATGCTGAAGTTGTCACAAGGCAGGAGTCAATAATGCATCTGATAGCAGGGACAAGCAGAAGAAAGAATCAAACAAAAGATTAATCAAATAAGCTGTTTAAAAGAGAAAGATTTTTTTATTATTATTTCTGTTTTCTTTTACTATTACTGCCAGCCAGTAATTTGGCATAAATGTAAAGAGAAATCAATACAAATTAAACTGAGCAGATGTTGTCAACTCAAATTTAGCTTTGAAGTCTGTTGCTTCTACACCACACTTAAGAAGAACTTGTATGTTCTTTTTCCAAGTATAGGCTATTCTAAGAAAAGATATTACCTCTAACTACAAGCCATGTATTTTCTCAGTACAACTAACTGCTTGGTTTGGTGACTATGACAGGACCCCTAAGGCTGCCTGTGATATTCCAATAGGTGGACAAGACATTAAAATCATCGATTTTTGTTGATGCTGTCAGAGTTTTGGCTGAAGGCATTAAGTAAGACAGGAACAGTTGTGTCCTCCTTATCAGAGGAGTCAGATTTTTCAGTATAGGCGATAGTGACAGTCTGCAAAGGCTAACCATGTGCTGTTTAGCACTTCTATGAAATTGTGCCTTTTGCATTACCAATATGTTAGAGAACCCCAGGCTGACTGCAGTTTGTTAAAACTTTTGTAAGCAAGCTTCAATTTTAGCTGAAGTGTAGGAGAGGACATCTTGGGGTGATTAAGAAAACACAAGTGTAAAAAAGGTTGCAGATGCAACTGAGATATAAGGTACTTTAAATCTTGGTTAGCTGACAAGACTTGCCAGTTGAGCTCACCACAGAGAATCTGTTAATACTTTTCCATGTGAGCTTGTGAGAAAAACTGGTTCATGGTGTAAGGCTGAAGAAACCGATGGCTCTGCTGTCTTTGACAGGGACATAAGCCTTACTGTAGAGAAGCAGTAACAGTCTCAAATCACTGGAAGAACTATTTTAACCAAGTATTCTATTCACCTGTGTTGCCAATTTCATTTGATACATATTCTGTTCAGGAAAGGTCATGGAGAAGAGTGTGCCGGTGATGAATCCCATTGTTCTCCCTCTATGGAACAAGGCCAAAAAGTTCCAAAGTCCTCATTATGGGAATGCCAAAGGTCATTCTCAGAAATACGTGTTTGGGAGCTGTTTCATAAACAGATTCTCAAAGCACCACAGAGACAAACTCAAGAGAACAAAAGGACATCTCAAGGTTGTTGATCTGTGAGAACAAATAAAAATGTCTTTGTAATTCAAAGGGAGTGAAAGAAGCAAAATGTTGCCAGAATCTGCGTGGTTTTACATACGTGCAAAAAGTGCTTTACTGTGTTTGATTTGGGCAATTTCTATACATGTTATTTCAAAACTGTAGAACTCATCACTATTTGCTCTTAGCAAAAAACTGGGGTCAGTGTTAACAGAAACTAAACTGCTTAAACTTATGAGATAGAATTTTAGGTGACAGTTATACAGTCTTTCTGCTTGCCAAAGTATTGTTTGCTACTATACTTCTACCGCATATTTGCCAAACCTATTTTTAAAAATAACAAGTATTTGAGTTTTGACTGCTTCCCTTGAGAGGCTGTTCCACAGTCTAATACATTTAGCTGTCAAGAGGTAAAAGGCTAATTCTGAGTATTTTCAATTTCAGGCTGAATCTTTTGTACAGTTCTGCCTGTATTCATATTCAAGCCTACATTAGCTATATTTTATCCTGAAAATGTGTTTCACAGTTTTGCTATACTATATACTTTATACTTTGCAAAGTCTTAAATAATACATGAGTAACCCACAACAGAGACCAACTGGAAGTACTAAAGCTGGAACTGCTGACTGTTTCTAAATATTGTATAATCTTGAGAAAATGAGAGGAAACACATTTTCTCTCAAAGGCCTTTGCAGAGGGAGACCTCTTAGTATGTGTCAGATTATATCTCTGACATCCCTCTGGGTAAGCCTCAACACTGTTCAGTTTTCCTCCAGAGCTGTATGTATTTTGATGTAGATCCTTACTTTTTTTATCAAACTGTGTGCAGTTGGGTTTTTTTCATAAATTTCACTACAGTGTCTTTTAAAGTGCATTATATTTAATATATGTAGAGAGTTCTTTGGAAATTAAGTCCAGTCAATTTGAATGAATTTCTATTTCATATTTTATTTCTCTCAATATAAAAATCATAATTAAAATTTTATGCTTGTGTTCAACATGATCTTCCACAAGTTATCCTTTCTGTCATCCTTTAGACAGATTGAATGCACAGAACAATTTTGTTTGTTTGTTTTTGATTTGTTTTAAATAACTTTGTTCATTCACTCTGTACTTAGCTGTTTTGCCTTTTACAACTTTGTGTCACCATTACTGCCTACTCTTAATCTGGTATTATGTCTTAAAACTTAATTGTTTAATGGATTCTTTTTAGTATATGTATTTTAAAAGAAAACAAACTATCTTGTCATATAATCCTTTCAACAAGTCAGGGAAAGTTCACTGAGAAGTTAAGAAATTGATTTGTACCATCTAATTTCTTATTTGCCTTAAGTGTTCATGGTTATTACAATCTGAAAAGATAAAAAAACTACCTGAAACATGGTACTGATAAAGCACTGTGTCACTTCCAGCTCTTTAGAGGTTTAGTGGCATCAGAAGGTTCAAATTTCTGATTTCATAGAAGCCAAATCCACAAAGGAATTCATCCCTTTCAAGCAAACCTCAAGTTTTGGTTTATCCAATTTTAGAATTAAAAGTCTACCATGATGTTCATTTTAGGGTTATCCAGAAGAAGGAGCCGATCCAACCTCAGAGGATGTAAGGAGGTCTGTCAGCCAGTTAGCAGCTGACTTTGGTCATCGTCAGTTCAATAAAGTCAGTGAGTGAGGGTTTTGGTTCCTTTCTCCAAAGGTTCACCATTAAACTGCTTCTTGCTTACATGTAATTATATCTTTTTGTAAGTAGTGAGATATCTGTTCTCATACCTTCATTCAACAATTTAAAGTTTTTGAAAGTATTTTGAAGTACTTGAAATATTAATATTAGATTAGTCCTTTCAAGGGACTCTTGTTCTAAATGTAGAGAATATTGTCTTATTACTCTTCTATGACTAAGCTGAACTTGTAGTGTTTGGACCTATATCTCAGTATTAAGTTTAACTGGAGGAAACCTAAAATATTCCTATAAAACAATCTGTCCTAGTACCCTATGAACAATGGTGATTTAAATTCTTGCCAGTAACTGATATCAAGGTTAACCACCTCCTCAGGAACTGCATTAAACCTGAAGCTGATAGATATAAGCAAAATCAATTTAAGTAAAGTAATTTAACAGGCAGCAAATTATATGGACAGATGGGATTTCCCAATTGTATCAGTCTGGGTATAGAGCTAGTGTTATAAAAAAATAGATGCTTTCCATAGCTGGACAGCTGACACTGGAGCTGACAAGATTTTTATTTCAATACATTTAAGCAATCCTTTTTTACCTGAAGTGGGGAAAAAGGCAGAGAACATTTCCAAACAAATCAGCATTTAATCCAACTTAATTTATACTTTTGCTTTTGGACAGAAATATGTCCAAACTACAGAAGACCAGAGGAAACATATTTAGTTGCCTTCTTTGGTTACTTTTTTTTCAGTCAACTTATTCACCCTTGCCTCACACGCTAATGAGCAACTGTTCCACTTAAAGTGCTAGCAGATCATCTGCAATTAAAATAAACATCTAAAATTACGTAGTTTGTATGGAACAATAGAAAGAATTACCTTTCAAATACAAACCTGTATTTTATTTTAGGCACATTGAGATGAAAGTATACAATCCTCACTGACTTTCAGTGTTGCTGTTACATACGGGTGTGAAAGTAAATGTGAGCTGGGAATTTGTATCATCAAAACTAAACTGTAAAAGACATAAATATTCATGGTCCTTATTTAAATAAATACAATTCCTTGTATGAGGTATGTGATCTCATGTGTATGAGATCACAAAATCACAGAATCACTAGGATGGAAAAGACCCCCAGGATCAGGGCCTCAATGTACTTAGCACTAAATAAATACAGAAGGAAACACAGAGCGTATTGCCATTCCCCACAAGCAAGGATAAGAGCCCTCTGCATAACTTCGCAATTTTGAGTATTTATAGTTTTGTCAGCACCAATGCGTATTTGGGGTTTTGTTTGTTTGTTTTTAAAATTACACTGGTAAGACGTTCATATAGACAGTGAGATTGAGTGCACCATCAGCAAGTTTGCAGGTGACACCAAGCTGAGTGGAGCGGTTGCCACACCAGGACAGGATGTCATCCAGAGGGACCTGGACAGGCTGGAGAAGTGGGCCTGTGTGAACCTCATGAGGTTCAAAGAGGCCAAGTGCAAGGTCCTACACCTGGGTTGGGGCAATCCCTGTTTTCAGTACATGATGCAGGGTGAAAAGATTGAGAGCGACCCTGCAGAGAAGGACTTGAGGGTGCTGGTTGATGAGAAGCTTGACATGAGCCAGCAATGCATGCTCACAGCCCAGAAGGCCAACCATTTCCTGGGCTGCATGAAAAGAAGTGTGGCTAGCAGGTCAAGGGAGGTGATTCTGCCCCTCTATTCCTCTCTTGCAAGACCTCACCTGGAGTACTGTGTCCAGTTCTGGAATCCTCAACATAAGAATGATACGGAGATGTTGGAACGGGTCCAGAGGAGGGCTATAAGGACAATCAGAGGGCTGGAGCACCTCTCATACAAGGACAGGCAGAGAGAGTTGGGGTTGTTCAGCCTGGAGAAAAGAAGGCTCTGAGGAGATCTTATAGCAACCTTCCAGTATCTGAAGAGGCCAGCAAGAAAGCTGGGGAGGGACTTTTCACAAAGGTTTGTGGGACTTGGGGCAATGGATGTTAACTGGAGAGGGGCAGATTTAGACTAGACGTAAGAAAGAATTTCTTCACTATGAGCGTGGTGAGACATTGGAACAGGTTGCCCAGGGAAGCTGTGGTTGCCCCATCCCTGGAGGTGTTCAGGGCCAGGCTGGATGGGGCCTTGGGCAGCCAGGTCTAGTGGGAGGTGTCCCTGCCCATGGCAGGGGGGTTGGAACTAGATGATCTTAAAGGTCCCTTCCAACCCAAACCATTCTATGATTCTTTGATGCTAAGACAAGGATATTGAATATGATATTACAATATAGAAAGACACTATACGTCCCTCCTTGCCCTGCTAGCTAAAACCTGCACAATCCCAAAAATATATAATCTAAGGCTTGTTCACACCATAGATCATGTTTGACTCAGGCTTCATATACAGTGTTCCAGAAAACATGGTCAGAACCTACTCCAAGCCACAGTTAAGATTTTAAGTAGCCTACAATTTGGTTAACAACAGCATTTTGGATTTTTTAATCATTAACACATTCCAATTTACAACAATAACATTGAAAGAATATATCAGACCATGGGAATGCTAGCTTACCATTTCCATCAGCCATTTATGAGTAAAAGTAGATAATTCATAACTTCTTGAGCAACTGCTGCTTTGTTAGTATTTCAGATAAGATTACTTTATATCTGATTTGACATTAAAATTTTGCTGCAGAGTCATATCTCCCTTGTATCTGAAGCAGACTCAAATATTGAGACTGCTTTATATTGTAAGTTACTCTCTTTGAGCTCCCTAAAAACTTTACTGTATTACCCTATGAACTGTAGAGTTTCCTTTTCCACATCCTTCCCTATTCTGTACAGCAGGACACGTCTTTGAATTTTTCAGTGACAGAATACATTGAGCCTGATTTGCAACTGAATTTCCCATTTTTATGACAAATAGAGCTTCACTGAAATCAATGAGATCCAATTGCAACTCAAAATTGTTCTTTGATGGCACAGTGTGATTTGGAACAGCGAGGTAGAGGCAATAAATGACCTGTTTCTAGCTACAGCCACCTTTGAGGGGAAGCAATATGGGTGAGTAGACAGCTGTAAAGTGTATGTAATTGTAAACTTGAGCTAAAAATGATTCGTGTTATGTTTTACATGTTTTATTGTAAATTGCATCTACTCAGAAACAAATGCAATTCTGTTTCGTACAATGCTATGAGACGACAAGCTTTGGGAAAATCAAGTGGGTTAGACCTAACCCAGCTAAATCCACCCCCATATTTGAGTCACTATCCTAGCAGCTAGAGCTAACTTTCCAGAATGCAAATTAAATCTCTTGCGCCCTCATTCTCTTATATGGTGCCAGAGGCTTCTTTTTTAAAAAGTCATAATATGCAGATTACCATTCAGTTTAATGACTAAACCAGAAGTCTATCAAGTTAAATGTTGATGTGTAGAGTGTGTAATTGGAAGGCAATGTCTATAGGCACTTCATTTTTTGACACTGAACCATATTATATTTAAGGTATAAAATGTAGGGGGAAATGGAAAAAGAGTTAAATACAAGAGGAAAAAAAGGATGAAAGCGATAATTAGAGACAACAGAAGGACAATGAATTAGTAAATGTTCTCACTGTACTGTCTTCATAACAGGAAGAGAAGATATATTCATGTGAGTGAGGGGTTCACTTTGCAGACCAAATGATGTTAGGGATATTCAGTAACAATTTTGCACAATGGTGTTGAAACTGGCACTACTAATAGTACTGCACTGTGCCATTGCAGCTAGGTACGAACCCGATACTAGCTTTTGGAAAACCTAACAAAGCTTCTTTTGGACTCTTTACATTTCAATTTAACTGAATTGAATCACTGACACATTCCAGTTTATCTACCATCCTTACTGCCAATGTGGGAGCTTTAACAGTAATGTTTCCTGCATTTTCGCTGAGTAGTCACCTAGAAAACATTAACATTTTCACTAATTTTGGTCTTTAATAACCACAGTATCAACAAATATGTTATAACCAAGTGCTGCTTATAAAAAAAAAAAAAAGGAAGAAAAAAAAACAAACAAAACACAGTGAAAATCTGTGTATATTAAACCAATGAAGAAAATTTCCCCTCTCCCCTAGCTAGAAGGAAGAAAGGAAGGAAGGAAGATATTTTGCTATCTTTGAAAGGAAAATGAGTAGTAATTAAAAGGAGGATCAGGCCATATTTCAAAGCACCCATGAAAATATTTTCAAGACAATATTGCCTGTAAGAATGCAATACTTGATGCTACAAGGAAAGCATTCATGCAAGATACCTGTAGGTAAGAAGGTAAGTCAAGTTACTGAAGCAGAGACATCTAAGATCATCCAGTTCCAACCCCCCTGCCAACACCTCCCACTACATCAGGCTACTCAAGGCTCCATCCAGCTGGGCCTTGAACACTTCCAGGGAGGGGGCATAAACAACTTCCCTGGAGCGGGCATCAACAACTTCCCTGGAGCAACCTGTGCTAATGCCTCATCACCCTCATTGTGAATAATTTCCTAATGTCTAATCTAAATCTTTCCAATTTCAATTTAAAGACATTCCTCCTCATCCTATTACTAAATGCCCTTCTTAACAGTCCCTCCCCAGCTTTCCTAGAGCCTCCTTCAGGTACTAGAAGGTTGCTGTAAAGTTTCCCCGTAGGCTTACCTTCTCCAGGCTGAACAATCCCAACTTTTTCAGTCTGTCCTCCTACAGGAGGTGCTCCAGAGCTCTGATCATCTTTGTAGCCCTCCTCTGGACCCATTCCAACAGCTCCATATCCTTCTTATGTTAAGGATTCCAGAACCAAACACAATACTCCAGGTGGGTTCTCACAAGAGTGAAGTAGAGGGGGACAATCACCACCTTTGGCCTGCTGGCTACACTTTGTTTGATGCAGCCCAGGAAACAGTTGGCCTTCTGGGCTGTGAGTGTGCATTGCTGGCTCATGTCAAGCTTCTTATCAGTCAGCACCCCCAAGTCCTTCTCTGCAGGGCTGCCCTCAGACACAGTGTTCCCCCATCCTGTATTGAAACTGACAATTGACCTGACCTAGGTGTAGGACCTTGCATTTGGCCTTGTTGAACTTCATGAGGTTCACACAGGCCCACTTCTACAGCTTGTCCAGGTCCCTCTGAATGACACCTGGTCCTTCCAGCGTGACAACTGCACCACTCAGCTTGGTGTCATCTGCAAACTTGCTGAGGATGCCCTTAGTCTTGCTGTCTATATCATTGATGAAAATATTAAACAGCATTGGTCTGAATATGGACCTCTGAGGGACACCACTTGTCACAGATCTCCATCTGGATATCAAGCTGAATAGTACTCTCTGAATATGACCCTCCAACTAATTCCACCCATCAAATCGGAATCTCTCCAATTTAGAGAGAAGGATGTTGTGGGGGACCGTGCTGAAGTCCAGATAGACTACATCCATTGTTTTTCCCATATCCACTGTCGTGGTCACCCCATCATAGTAAGCCATTAAGTTGGTCAGGCAGGATTTGCCCCTGGTGAAGCTGTGCTGGCTGCCTCTAATCACGTCCCTGTCCTCCACGTGCTTTAGCATAGCTTCTAGGACAATCTGTTGCATAATCTTCCCAGGCATAGAGGTGAAGCTGACAGGTCAGTAGTTCCCAGAGTTGTCTTTTCTACCTTTTTTAAAAATGAGTACAATGTTGCCCTTCTTCCATTCACTAGGGAATTCTTCTGACTGCTGTGACTTTTCAAATACCATAGACAGTGTCTTGGCTACCACACCAGCCAATTCCCTCGGGACTTTGGGACGCCTCCCATGAGGTCCCATAGACTTATATATATGTTCAGGCTCTTCAGGTGGTCATGAGCCTGATCTTTCCCTACAGTGGGATGGGCTATACCCTTCTGGTCTCCTTCTTGTTGTCAATTGACCCAGCAGGTGTGAGGAGAGCAGTTGTAGGTGAAGACTAAGGATAATACCAAGGGGGGAAGGTACTGAATCCCTTTGGTCAGCGGCCCTTTAGCCTCTCTACTTCCTTTGGCAGCTCTGCCACCAGGCTGAGGAGATCTTCCACCTCCTCACACCTTACACACCTGTTGCTCCTGCTGCCCTCTGTTTCCAGTGCAATCTGGTGGCACTCCCTGCAGCCAGAGACCTGGATGGCTGCATCTTTTCCTGGGAGCTCAGTCTGGGCTAACACATCCCTTCTGGCAGGTGCAGAGGATGCATCTTCCCACCAGGTGTATATCTTGGCTAGGCTCGCTCTCACTGATTGAACTTACCTCCTGAGCACAGAGATTGTGTTCAACTACTGACACTTTTGTTCTCCCTTCTGTGAACCAAATAGGTAGAGGAAAATTCAAAAAACATAATCTGTTTCCATTCAGAAAAGAAACTGATGGCAGGATCAGTCTCTTCTTTGGCATAATTATAATTGATCCTTAGAAAGGATGTACAAAGTCTTCCTCTTTATAGTTAGAAAGTTGGAACTATTAGCATTCAACATAAATGTGCTCTTTCTTTAGCTTTTCCTCATCAGCAAATACACTGTCAGGAGGTTTATGTCATGCTTTGTTACTTCATTTGCTCTTGAGGGGATTTTCTCTCTCTAAGGGTGCATTTCAGTGACATGGATGAGGCAGTTGTCGTTGCAGGAGGTGTCTGTAAGCACCCGGATCTTCTCCTTGGCTTGCATATCCAACCGTGCTACTCATCTCCCTCTTCCACTGTCTCTGGCTCTTTCTGGAATTTCCCACTTAGGCAATTTCACCCTATAAAGGAACTGAAAAATACTCTTTTCTTTATCATGTTAATCTTCTGTAAACATCAAACAACCTATTCAGCATGTCTGATAAGTACTACTGTGGATGCAGGGGAAGACCACAGGGATGGGGGTGGGAGGAACAGAACCATACTGCTTCAGAGGCAGATGGATATTACATTAGCCATTTTGTTGAACTTTATCTGTACATGTGCAGTTTCTCATTAGAACACTATTCACAATCTGTATAGTTACTTTATTTACATTTCTGTGAGACAGTCTCACATGTGTTCCATTCTGCGTGCTGGCATGCAGGTATGTTTGAGACGTGCTTTTTCTGTTTTATTACGGGGAGGTAACTTATGCAGGATCTTAAAAGGCCTTTAAAATTAGAACTCCTGCAAATGTAAAATAAAAGGGCTACAAAGACGATCAGAGGGCTGGAGTGCCTCCTATACAAGAGCAGTCCGAGACAGTTGGGATTGTTCAGCCTGGAGAAGACAAGGCTCTGAGGAGACCTTATAGCAACCTTCTAGTACATGAAGGGGGCCTACAAGAAAGCTGGGGAGGGAGTTTTTACAAAGGCTTGTAGTGATAGGACTAGGGGGAATGGCCATAAATTGGAGAGGGGAAGATTTAGATTAGACATAAGGAGGAAATTCATCACAATGATGACAGTGAGGAACTGGCATAGGTTGCCCAGGGAAGTTGTAGATGCCCCATGCCTGGAGGTGTTCAAAGACAGGTTGGATGAGGACTTGAGCAGCGTGATCTAGTGGGACATATCCCTGCCCATAGCAGGGAAGTTGGAACCAGATGATCTTTAAGGTTCATTCCAATCCAACCCGTTCTATGATTCTATGAAAAATAAAAGCTTCACTCACACAGTTCATTCAGTGCACATTAACATATTCAGAATTTCCTGTGCTTGAACTTATGACTCCAATAGTAGGCATATGTTACAAATCTTTGTTAATAACAACCCAACAGCAACAACAACAATGGAATTAAAAAATAATTAAAATAGTAGCCAAAAAAATCACGGAAATAAATACAAAATGCCAAGAAATGGATAACAGTGTAGGCAAAAATTGGTATTTGGTGTGACTATAAAGAATGATTTACAGACTTCTCTACTTGGCCACAATGTGAGCTGTAGTGCATTTCCCATTTAATTCCATAGGGAATATTTTATCTCTGGCAATGTTTTATAACCTGTTCTGATTTTGGATGTGGTCCCTTGCTTTTTATTTGTTTTTGGACCATATTATTCCCTCCTTGATGTTGTTTTCTTTGAATGCTATTGTTTTTCTTCTGCTGCCAGCTTTAGCTCTTGCTTGATGCTAAAATTTCACTGCTTGGTTTTTCTGATTTAGCAATAAAATACAGCATTTAGCTAATGTGTATGTGCCAGGCATAGGTGGAGGAAGCTATCCGCAGGCTGCTTTTTTGTTCCCTGAACTCCTGACAAAATGAGGGCTTATTTGTGTGCTTTTGAGCTGTGTGGTGTTATGCCATTATGTATAAACCAATAAAGAAATAGAATTTTGGTGCAGCATCTCATCCATAGTTTATACTATACCTAGTTCTTTTAATATTGTTACTGATTTGCCTTGTCATGAACAGGATAACTATAAAAATAAAGTAGATCTCAATAACTAGAAAGATAAATTTGACTTTGTGTTTTGTTACTGCTGTTTTACTTTCTGTGTTTTGTTTTCCTCATGTTTTGCCTCCTGAAAGCAGGTAGATTAGCTGGACTTCTTAGTACTGCTTTCTCCTCCTTTAATAGGTGATATCTTTCATGACATTGATTTCATAGAATAACCAGGTTGGAAGAGACCCAACAGATCACTGAGTCCAACCATTCCTATCAAACACTAAACTATGCCCCTTAGCACCTCATCCACCCGTGCCTTAAACACCTCTAGGGAAGGGGACTCAACCACCTCCCTGGGCAGCCTGTTCCAGTGCCCAATGACCCTTTCTGTGAAAAATTTTTTCCTAATGTCCAACCTAAACCTCCCCTGACGGAGCTTGAGGCCATTTCCTCTTCTCCTGTCTCGTCACTTGGGAGAAGAGGATTTAGCAACTGATGCACTGTGTTAGGAATTGAGTCCAACACAGAAGCAATACAAGTTCCCTATACAAAAAGCAGAGAGAAACGGGTGGATTTAAAGGGTAATTCAACCTGTTCACAATCATATTATCCTGAGAGATATTTACTTTTCTTAATTGGATATTCAGGGAAGTTTGAACAATTACACTCTCAGTTAGGCACTTTTAAAGTTAGATGGGAATCTGTATTTAAGCACTGAGACAAAATGCATGTTGCCTGATCCTTTGCTAATCAAAGTAAAATCTTTAAACTCTTGTTTTATAATTGCATGTTCAAATCTTGTCCAGTTATGATCTGTTCTGTAAAGAAAGTAACTTCTTTCCTATCTCCTGAAAGAAAAACTCATTCTTAACATGCAAGATGGAGTTTCCCTCATCATAATCACATCAGGTATTCTGTTCCATATCAAGAGCATGCCATTCCATTTTATGTTAATTTAACGGATTTCCATGATGTACAGAGCTTTCGCAATTTTTAATTTATATTCACTTTTACAGATTGATTGACAGCTATATATTTGGCAGAATATTATCTGAATAACATACTCAGCTCTTTGGAATGCTATTCATGTAGCACTACCTTGAAAAATTTTCCACCTGTGGATTTCAAAGTACTTCCTAAATATTAGTTAATTATGTCTCTTTATGCCTCTGTGAAAACTTATTCCTGTTTTACAGCTGAGGAAACTCAGGCTCAGACCATTACAAAAAAGCTACAGAAAAATATTCAAGTATTCTGACTTTTAAAATATGTGAATTAGAAATAATGGATTGTTTTTCACTTCCATTAGGTGAGAAAGCATCAACTGATAGCAACTCAATGAAAATATAATTAACTATTCCAACACATTTTATTTGCTTTCTGTGTCTTGTGTTAGAATTTAAATCTTACTATCTGATTCTTACTATGGAAACAGAACCCCTTGGCAAATGGTGTCTTAAAAATACCTGAAGTTATAACATTTTCTGTCACTCCTTCTAGGCAGTCCTAATGATCTGTCATATATAATTACCCTAGAAAAGTAAGAGTTGAGTACTAATCAATATCAGAAGGCAGACAGAAGCACAACTGGAAAACAGAGGAAGAAGTTGCTACCTGGCCCGCTGGGTTTGTTTCTTTCTTTAAATTAAAAGTATATTGTCAGAATGTTTGACTGATTTATTTTACTTTTAAATGTGCAAAAGGACATTATTCTGAGAGTTTTAACACTTTTTCACATGGATTTTTTGTAATACGTTGAAAATAACACACTACCTATGTGAAACTTTAAACTATGCTGGTATAGCCTAAAGACACAGTTACTTTAATCTAAACTAAATTGACTTTGCTGATGAGATCATTTCAGCTTTGGTGCAATTGTCTTCCTTGTGCATACTCAAGGATTTAGGCCTCAAGGCATCTCTGGGAACTGACAGCAGTGGGGCCAATAACAAATTCTTCCTTTGTTGTGCTAGGTCTTTGCCAGAGATTTGGTAACCACAGAATCATAGAATCACAGAATAACCAAGTTGGAAGAGACCCACCAGATCATTGAGTCCAACCATTCCTATCAATCAATAAACCATGTCCCTTAGCACCTCGTCCACCCATCCCTTAAACACCTCCAGGGAAGGTGAATCAACCACTTCCCTGGGCAGCCTGTTCCAGTGCCCAATGACCCTTTCTGTGAAAAATTTTTTCCTAATGTCCAGACTAAATCTTCCCTGGCAGAGCTTGAGGCCATTCCCTCTTGTCCTGTCCCCTGTCACTTGTGAGAAGAGGCCATCACTCTCCTCTCTACAACCTCCTTTCAGGTAGTTGTAGTTATAGAGAGCAATGAGGTCTCCCCTCAGCCTCCTCTTCTCCAGGCTAAACAACCCCAGCTCTCTCAGCCATTCCTAATAAGGCCTGTTCTCCAGCCCCTTCATCAGTCCCCTATACATGAGATTTCATAAAGTCTCTGTTCTACTGCCAGAGGCATGTTAGCCTCCCTTCCGAGTTCAGCGACTAGGTGCAATGAGCCTGTACGTAAAGTACAGAAGGAAAGATCTTTTCTGACCTGTATTTCAGAAAGCTTTCTAGGATTTTAAGTAGTGGTTTGAATCCAGAGATGAATATTGGTACAGGTCACAATCCTAACAGCAGCTATCTTCTTGATGATGATACTTCTTGAGGAGCACATGCTCCTTTAAATCAATACAGAATTTTGCTAATTCACGTGATTTGAACTGTATCCTAGTATTGCACATAATGATCTGGCATCCATCTTTCTTTCTTTTTATATGAGTAAAAGATGTTCCATACTTTCTAGAAACTGTGACAGGTCCATAAATATGTGTAGTTACTGAATGACTTCTTTAAATATATACATAAAACATTGTAAATTTCAAGAATGATCAATTCCATGTTATTTCAGAAATTACAAGAAAAAACAGTTCTTGAAAGGGAACCTACAGGATGAAATGATCAGAAAGGATTCTTTCAAGGTGAAAAAGATGAGTTTCTCAACGAATATTGGTATAAAAACTATTCTAGCACTAACACAAAAGATTAGATTTCTAAAGGAATACTTGATAGAAGTAGATTCTTCTCTGTATATGAAGTAAAGAATCAATTTTTTTAATTAACTAATTCAATCTTGTACAACATTTTTCAGCAAGGTAATATCACTGTTAGTATCTTCCCTGCCTTTTATCTCATTTACTACTCCTTTTCAAAGCAAGTTCTGAGTAGATACTGATGTTTTACAGTATTTTACATTCAAATTCAGCACAAATGGAAATGAGTTTAAAAGCTTTAAGGTATTGGGATATTGTTTTCATAGCATATAAGGTACAGTCTTCATCAGAGATATTTGCATATGAAAATTTCTAACAAATTCTGTTGCCTTAGCATAAATGCAAGTTATAACAGGCTAGCAAGCATATATTATGAACTAGTACTTTTCCTAGTAAAATAGAGTGACTTTACATAATGCAACTCACATAACAACATTGCAAGCAAGCTCTCCTTCAATTTCAACATCTGTAACTCTGCTGTAGCTTCATTACAGTCACAATAAGTGTCCTAATATGTATAGATCTTATAGCAGTTACAGGTTTTTTTGATAATGCATATGAAGTCAGACTTAGGGCTGTTCAGAACAGACTTTTAAGTGAGTTTCGCTTCACCTACCTTTAGTGCCTAAAACTAGTCAACAGAGAGAAATAGTCACTTTCTGGTCAAGTCTGTCCTAGATGCTTAATTTAGGATGAAATTAATTACTTTTTAGATCTTCCTGTTTTTTTCATAGTACTGATCAAAGAAGTCTGATGTAGACAATTTTGAAAATGGATGACTACCTCTTAGAAATATAGTTTAGCAAGATAAATCCCAACCACTACTCCTATGCAGCCACCCTGATTTATATTTACATTTTAAATAATTAAATAATATTTTTATAATTACTGATTACACTTTGGGGTAATTTCCCTGATCTCATCTCTCTAAGCAATTTAAGTGCCAAAGACAAAGTGACAAAGACAGTTTGATCCTTTTGTTACACAGCTCACTAATTCCAGAGACAGAGAAAGGTAATGAGATCTCAGTACTGATCGGTGAAGCCTGAGACCTGTAAGTTATCCCACAGGTCTGATTGAGCAGTCGGAGATCACCAAAGCACAGCAGGTTTCCAAATACTTTCCCTTAGGCTCTGAACAAAGAAAGGCTGCATATTAAGAGCTGCACCACACCTGGGTATTTCTACCACCCTAAGCCCTGAAGAAGCAGTCTCTTGAGTCATGGGAGGTCACAGAGGCCATGTGTATGACATACCTGTAACTCATTATATTCAACAGTTTCCAAAATTGGGGGTTGCACTCTAGCTAGCTGAGAGGGACCATGGAGTTCCGTATTTTTCTCTTCTTCCTGTGCTAACTCCCCTGCTTTACTATTTTTTTGTCCAAAGAAAGATGTATAGCTCTACTTATTCTGTTTATGCCTTACCCTGAACTCCCCAGCAACTCGAGCAGTCTTTTAACCTTCAGGTTTTTATCTCAAAGAAACCAGCTAGCAGAGTGCTCTAGTCCATCCTTAAGTTTCACATATCTGCAGCTTTTATCTGTTTGCTAAAGTGAAATCAGCAAGCAATTTTTATACTCTTTTTCTTCCTTGAGTTATCTTAAAATCTGTGGAGTTAACAGGAAGATCCTCTTCATCCTTTAGCCACCTCAAAGAAAATGGCCACAGCTTTTCCACTATCAGTATCCACCAATGTCCAGCTGTCTTGATCTGTGCCTTCCCTTCCATATTTATTAGCCTCAGGTACCATCGCTTTCTCCTAATCAGATCCAAAAGGCGAAAAATACCAATTCAACACAAGGTTTTTAGACACATCCTTTTCAGAAAGGTACGTGTATAGCAGTGTCCTAAATCCACATAATTTTCTTGCGGCAAAGTGTAGGATCAACTTACATTAATTTGCAGATATGTTGCCATAAAATTACCATTTCAGCCATATTTCCATGCCCCCTCCCATTCTTTTTCATGGCCACACTTCACAGCTGGTTGACCTCCCTAGTTGCAGAGCTTATCCACAGTGTTCTCATGAACATGTCACCAGATCATATTTTCACTTTGCAAAAGTGAGGTAAAAACATTTCTTTTGAGTAATTCTATAGTAATTCATGCCAGAAGTTGCAAGGGAAGATAAACAATAAACAAACCCTCTGGGCTGCTTTACTGCTCTGTCAGATTCTGCTGAAAAGAATGAAAGTGAAAAATTTCCAGTAAAGTATCAGTATTTTTCTTTTCATAGAGAAAAAAAATCAAACTCATGTATAGCAAAAGGATATCTCAAGGGGGTTAATATAATTGAACTCAAATAATGTCTCAGTTCATTTATTTTTCAGTAGGTGCACAGAGTATTTTCTAAAAGCATACATATAAATTTATAAGCTCCAGATTTCCATATGCTACTGTATTGCCATCTTGAAAACACTGAATCTCTATGTAATGTTTTTAAAAAAATACAAACTGTCACTTTATGACATTATGCTAGAACATAAAAAGAATAGCCAGGATTAAAATGTATGGATAAAAGGAAAATACAATCTTACTATTTTTGACCAAGGTACTTGGAAACATGTCTATCTTAATGATTTGCTTATATCAGCTGGTATTATTTTGTGCTATATTCTCTAATAATATAATCTCTATAGATTCATCACATCTACAACAATATTGATCTCTCTAGTACATTGTATGTAATTTTCCACACAAATATTAATCATATTTTTGTAATATTATTCTTGCTATATTGTATTTTAATTAGTGATCAAAACATAAAAATTAATGAATCAACATGCAGTTCTGAAGTCTTGATATGGAAATGTAAAAGCCCTATTTCTTACTATAATATATATGAAAAATGTTCATGTACTTGGGAAATACTTATATAGGTTACCTTGGTATAAAAATCCATTTGACAATTGATTATAGGTTAGTATTTAAGTATTGCATGTACTATAACTGATGGTTTTATTTAACTTATTTACTTCTTCCAATTTAATACTTACTTTCTTCATTATTTATAGTGTTACACTTATCAATCCTCAAAAAAATTCAAGAGAAAATAAAGAGTAATTTGATTTTAAATACTCTCTTGACACTGTCAAATTCAGTGTTTAAAAGTACTGTAAACAGATTGAGAATATTTCTTGCAATATATTGCCATCTAGAGGAAAAAATGTATGTTGCTGCAAAAAAAATATAAGGGTTTAGGCATTGTTTATAATGCCTGTTTTACTGTGAAAAACACACCTTGTGTCTACTAGGCAATGCCATTTGCCATATTGACAAAATCAGCTGGGCATAATAAAGCCTAAATACATAAGTACAAAACATGCAATAACACATATGCGTGCATATGTTAAATACTCTGTATGATCCAATCATATGGACCAAATAAATGCTATTGGAATTTTCAGTCTGTTGCAACAAATAACAGAAAAGGATTTATAAACAATTCATTTTGTGCATCCAAAACCTGTAACTGATTTTCCAATTAAGGCTAAGTAGCACTCTTTTCAGATAGTGGCACCAAAAATACTAAACTTACTGATTAGATGAATGAAAATAAATTAGAGGCACTGCAGGATAGCTGTGAAGCTACATGGTTGGTTGTACCTGGAAATAAATGGGATATACAAGTCTTATACAAATAAATGAAGTCATTAGGTATGAGTTCTGACTCCCAAGTAACATCTAGTGGATATACAATACAAATAGTACTGAAGTAGTTTACACACTGAATTCATTCAGACGGTCAAGTCCTCAAAACTAAATTATGTATTAAGGTACTTTGCTGAATTGGGTTCTCCATTTTCAATCATTGTTCTTCATCACAAATGTGACTACTTTCAGTACATTTAGATATGAACTACTGGTAAAAGAATCATTTTGTTTCATTTACAATTACCTTGCATTAAAGATTTCTAGTTATTGTTTTAAATGATTGAAAAAATCTTCAGGTATAAAAAAGCATGTTAGGAAAACAGCAAATTGAGTGTAACATACTCTGAACAAGTATGAGGTAATTTATTGCAACCTAACTCATGCATAGAAAACTCCCCTGCAAGTACTCCTTATCTCAGATTCCTAAAGTGCAGTTAAATAGAGGCTAATCTACATGTGCAAAGCAGTGTTCTTACTTTTTAAAAAACATGGCAAAAAATACAAGTGTTACCCATCTCAATGAAGCAAGAGTTTGAATTGTTTCTATATAAATAATAATGATAATTTAAAAATAAGCGCACACTAGCATTTAACATCATGAAGTTCCACAAGGGAAAGCACAAAGTCCTGCACCTAGAGAGGAACAATCCCTGGCACCAGTACAGGCTGGAGTCGAGCTGCTGGAAAAACATCTCAACAGAAAAGGACCTCAGGGTCCTGGTGGACACCAAGATGAACAAGATCCAGCAACGTGCCCTGTGGCAAAGAGGGTTAATGTTATCCTGAACTGCATTAGTAGCAGAGTTGCCAACAGGTTGAGGGAGTTGATCCTTGCCCTCCACTCAAAACTGGTGAAGCCACACATGAAGAGCTGTGTCCAGTTTAGGGCTCCTCAGTGAAAAAAAGAGACATGGACATATTGGATAGACTCCAGCAAAGGTCAACAATGCTGGAGATGAAGGGACTGGCATGTGAGGAAATCCTGAGAGAGCCAGAAGTGTTTGGTCTAATCTGTTTGGTCTGATCTCATCCATGTATATAAATACTCCAAATGTGTCTGCCCAGTGACAGGACGAGAAAGAATGGGCACAATCTGAAACACATTCAGTTCTCTTGGAACATCGGATAACACTTTTTCATTGCGAGGGTGATCAAGCACTGGCTCAGGTTGCCCAGAAATGTTGTAAAGTCTCCCTCCTTGGAGATATTCAAAAGCTGTCTGGACATGGTTCTGGACAATCTGCTTGAACAAGGGAGTTGGACCAGGGAACTTCCAGAGGTCACTTCCAACATCAACCATTCTGTGATTCTGTTATATGAATATGCATAGTTGGTATTCTCCCACTTCAAGAAAGGAAAAACATGTACTAACAACCAGTTCAAATAGTGGGGGAAATCTCATCCTTCACTGATCTATATTATTCTCTTAGTATTTCTCTCAGAGGAGATGGAAAAATCCTAATTTTCACTTCTGGTTTCCTTCTGAGACATGCTTTAGAAATCTATCAACTTCTCTTTCACTGAGGCAAAGCAATATGAACATATAATTTTATATTTTGTCAGAAAACAAAGGAAATCCTACATTCACAGCAAGAAGTTTGGTCAGAGGTCATTTTGCTCCTGAAAACCACAAAATGATAAGAACTGATGTCTTTTAAGTATTGCTTCCTTACATTTGAAGCTATTTGACTTCCAAAATTAAAGAACAGGCCACAAAGAAATGTGGATAGATTAGCAAGAGAATAACTAAATAATTTTTCAATTAAAACACCTAGACTTTATTAAAATAAAGGAAAAGAAAAAACTTTCTTTTGTTGACGTAAGAATTGTATTTGAATGGCCACTGGAAACTAACTTATTTCACATATGTTTCATTCACTTTCCCTAGAACTGTTCTTTTTATAAGGTTATTAGTAATAACTTAGGTAATGAAATAACAATAAAAATTGTAACAGAGACGTCATAAAATTTGTCAGCATCAGTTTGTGGTAAATATTATTGTTAGTAATAGAAAATAATTTAATCATAAAGATATAATTGTATTTTGCTTTCACTTGCAATTAAATTCAGGTAAAATACAGTCATATATAATTGTCAAAAAAACCTCAAGAAACTGTATTTAATGCAGTTTTCAGTGAAGAAAAATCATAGCTAGTATTATAGCTAGCTGAAATGGGGAGGTAGAAAAAATTGAAGCAAATAGGGAGTCAAAGTTCTTACTAATTTCTTTATTATTGCTAAACTAAGTAAGTAATAGAGCGATTACATTTAGACAGAAGACAATAAATAATATATTCAAGAAAATATAAAAACAAACAGAAAACTTGAAATCTATTTTTTAGACAGAGACGTACTGGCCGGTGAACAACACATATTTTTAAACAAACAGGCAGTCTATGAGACTAACAGAAGGCACAATTTATCTGAAACAGTTTATTCTAATTGTTAGATTTTGTGTATATTTAGATACATTATATACCGCTTCTGTTCCATTTCTATGGACATGAATGAACACAGTACCCACTTAAACCAGAGGATAAGAAAGTGCACTTCTATAAATGGTTATTATTGATTTGTTATCTTGCCTACTTGTGCTATGGCATTTTTAGGAGTGAGCTTAAACATGCCCTGACAACAGTTTCAAAAATGGTAGAATTGTCATATTTTTCTGATTATTTATAGTTTTCCATAATATTGTCACCTTGTTTAGAAAATACATGACTTATGCACATTTTTTATTCCTGTGTTGTTATTACCACATAGAAATTACAACTGTATCTAAAGCAAAGGAAAGTGCATTCATGGTGTGCTCTGCAGCCTGATCCTCCACCCTCCTCCAGACCAAGACCAAGCAACAAAACATATATGAAAAGATAGTTTGAAGGTTTAGAAAAACTGGTACATAGACAATTTCTACATTCCTGAAAGCAAAGGTATATATAGGTATACTGAAACACACTGAGAATAAGTTCAATGTAAATTCTTTTACCCTGCTCAAAACTCATCTCTAAACCTGTTTAATTCAGAAGTTCTCTAAAGGCACCTCTTATCTCCTCCTCAGTTACTACAGAGATTTGGAACAATAGGAGAGTTATCATGTTTTATATATATAAAAAAACACAAATTCATTAAACTCCACACATTCCTTCTTTCATCATAGAAAATCTAGATTAACATAGAGGTAGTGTTTGGTCTTTTTTTAATTAAATGCAAAATATAATAGTAAGTAGCCATTTGAAAATTAATAACAGGGTATCGTGTAGGGTGCCAGTGAAAGAAGTGACAGCCAAGAATTTCAAATATTTTTCTAACAAAAAGTTTCTTCCCAAGTCTCCCAAGTAAATCATGAAGGCTTTTTCCCTCATAGTCCTGTACACCACTACAAGCAATCCTCCCATTCTTGATATCCCTGCATGATTTTCTTCCAAGTACTTCATGGCAACCTATATTCTGTTCTTCAACTTCTTTTTCTATATCTTTCTCATGTTTCATTTGCCATCTTTCTTTGCATTGCCATTCTTCCTCTGGGACTATTTTTACTGTAAAACGCTAACAACACTTTTGTCCTCACTCTGCATCTGTAATTAGTGACAGCATGCTTCAAACTTATTTGAAACAATTGACTGTAGTAGCCATTTCTCATAGTATGAAAACAATTTCCTTCCACTTTGGAGCAGGGAAAAAAAATGTCAGTCCTATCTTAACCCTCATTTCAGTTCAGCGGAAGACATTGCAAAAGTACCTGCTCAAGCAAAGGCACGCAGGAGACATCCTGACACTTTTTCTGTTACTACAATCAAGTTTAAAACAAAACCCCCAAAGTCTACATAAAACCATGCCACTCATCATAACATTGAAGCATTGCCCATTTTCCAGCTATATTTTACTATTTTGCCACCTGTTATCACTATAAGCATGAGTAGTGATTGCTTCAGAAAAAAAATCTCAATATTTCATTGACAACACAAAAGTGTAAAACAGAAGTATCTTCTAGATAGACAAATACATTTAAAATTACTGCTTATATTTCACTGGTGTTCTATTTTATACTATTTTAATTTCAGTTTTTAAATGAACAGTGAAACGCTGGTTTCAGTACTAGAACTGAGCTCATCCTTACAGTTGCTTCCAAGTTAAATTACATTTTGGTGCACTAGGAGAAGAAGACCAGATGACAAAGGTCATTTTGGGTGAAAGAGGACACAAGACTAACCTGCCTGTCTCTAATGGTCAGAAATAAAAAATATGTCCACAACAAAGATAAAAAAAATAAAAACAAAACAAAAAAAACCAAAAAAACCAACAACAACAACAACAAAAATAAACAGAATAAATGAGACTACACCAGAAATATCTGTTACTGTCTTACTTTCAATGGAATTTTAATACTTCATGGAGGCTTTTGAGTCCTTAAGCAAAACCTTATTTGCCACTTACAGCAGTTTGATCTAACTAGGCATTCTTTGTCCATAGCTACAGTATCTGAGCATCTGGTCCTGTTTTCAAGGAGAACTCAGTAAACAGTGTGATGAATCAAATAATTATTATTCCTTTGCACTACGTTAGCCAAAAACACCAACAAATACTAGCCAGTAAGTTTTGTAGAAGCATAACCTTAGTACAAAAGCTATCTCAGATTGTTATCCAGACATCAGATTCCCTTTGCTGGGAAGGTGTCAGTGACCGTAACTCAGTAGCTTCTGTCCTCATTTCTTTTTGGTCAAGGTTGAAATTGGAACATGCCAGAATGAACTCCTCAAGCTGCACATTCTTAGAGTTGAGAGAGTCCTTCATGACTGTGATTCTGGGTGTCTGAGCAATTTATACAAATATATGAGAGAAAATGAAGAAGTGCTCTGGTATGTTGATTTTTTTTAATTGGTTTGTTTATTTCAAGTGGATCCCAAAATATGTGCTTCTTTATGACAAAATTGTAAAGTTTCAAGAGTACTAGTATTTTATGCATTTCTACATGCTATATACTATATATAGCTCAAAGAGAGCATTCAATCTAAGTTTGGATACACTCATGAAAGAGTGGAAGATACAGATCTTTCTTTTTCTTCTATACAGTTCCTGTATGTTCTTCAAAAACTTTTTTTTGCCTGAGAGAAATGAGCAAAATCAAAATTAACTATTAAACTTAACCTGCCATCCTATAAGACAGCTGCAGTAGCAGTTATATTTTCTAATAGAACTGGAAATCTTCAGGGAAAGTATAAAGGTCCTAATTGATAGAGAACATATTTCTTGGATTTGAAAGTAAACTACTTTTCAAAAATTTTATTTCATTCCTAAGATGTATGACACTAAACTTTTCCAAATTGTAAGTGAGATGAAAATCTGAGAGAGAAGAAGCAGGAGAGCTGTTTCCAAACTGAAACACTAATACCCATGGTTCCTGAGAGTCAGCATGGTTCTGTGTTCTGGGGCTACAGAAAAACTGGAATTGCACAAAGGTCATTTTTGAGGCTCCTGAACTGCTGTTACTTCAGCTTTTAGTAAAATTTAAAAGCCCTATTACTCAGGATCCCAAATCAGTCTAAATACCTGAGAAGCTACTTGCAAAACTGCCAAAGAGCTAAAGAAGCCAAGTTTTACCTGCCAGGGGGAGGGGAAAGGTTTCAAACAGCAGGATATCTGTTACACAACTACTTATCAAAGCAAGTCAATTTGACTTTTATCTTGAGTCTATTCAGATCAAGAGTTAGAACCCACCCCCTTTTTTTCTGGTTTCCTGTTATTGTTGCTGCAGCTGTATATTTCTTCTTCAATTTCACTTTGTGCTTTCAATAAAGAGCTAAGTTGTGACCCTTGGCTTAAAATTGTGTTAAAATTGTGATTGTTGGTTTTTAATTACTTTACTACCTGAAGACCATTGTCAAAGTGACTGATTCTTCTTCAGAAAGAAGGTAAGACTACATCTGTTCTACCTATATCGTGTTCAGATCCTTGAAGCTCCAGGAATCTCTCTTGTATTTGACAAATTGAATTTGGAGTGGTGGATAAAAAATACTTGTCTCTTCTGAAAATATTTTAAAAATCTTTCCTCATTTTTTTCAGTTTATACTGGAGCTAGTTAAAGTGTCATTCTCATGAAGAAATGTGGTTAGGTTGTTAACATCCATAGGAACTTCCTCTTATTTCCACTACATAACATACTGATAATTTTTCTGGAAGATAAAAAAGTTCTGAAGCAAATAAAATGTGTATATGTAATCTTTCTTGCTACACAGTTTCAAGGAAAATGGTTACATTTCCTTCTTGACTGCTCTTTTCTAAGATAATCTATATGGTTTCACATTCTTCAGTTTAGAATACAGACAACCAAAGTAGGCAACAAATGAGAAACATTATTTCCTTCTTTCACAGAATAATTGAAAATACAGCTCTCAGTTGCCACAGTTGTAGCATAAATCTGCAGGCATACACCCATGCACAAACACACATGTGAGTTCTAAAAATAAGAACATTTTTTACATGACAAGTTCAATCTTTGATGGAAAAGATTTCTTTGTTATATTTTCTCTTAAGATTTTTTTGTTGTTCGGTTTGGGTTTGGACGGGGGTCTTTTTTTGCTTTAATAAGTTCTTTAAATACCATCATACTGGGAGATTTTTGTTTACTGTTCTCAAATTAAGTAGAAGTTATTTGCTATGGAATAAAATATTCCAGGTTCATGACTGGTTGAAAACAATTTCAAGAGGAAATTAGTAGCACTTCTTAGGGAAAAAGTATTACTATGTATTTCCTCGGTTATCAGGAACCTGAGATTTGAAAAGCAGTAACATCTGGAGTCTAGAGTAAAAAAAATACTGACACCTGTTTGAGTATCTTATCTTTTTGGTTTTTTTCCTATTCATTCAACATCTAAGACTATTTCCCTTCCAGATTATTAATCCAAGGGGAAAAACACAACCCTTCTTAAGTGTAATTATAGCTTGGTCACCTACTTCAAATACTATCGGGCATAACCTGACTTCCTCTAAAGACAAACTCATTGAAATCACAATCCCTCTTGTCATTTAGTATTAGCATGGTCCCACATTAGAAAGCATACTATGAGAAAGAATAATTTTCAATCTTAATATTTATTAATATATTCTGAAATTCCAGTTCCACGAATGTGAACCTCAAATGCACTTTATACAATGATGTTGTATACTACTTATGCAGATGTTATTTTTTTTAGGTGTATAAGAAGTGGTACCTATAGATGATATGAGTAGAGTCAGAGTTAAGAGTACTGAGTCACGAGGTCTAAACAAGTTTTTCTCTAACAGGCAGCTGCCTCTGGATCATGTTCAAACTGTCTAGCCTAGGCTTTTAATTTTCACATTGCAGGACATGAAGAGTGGCCATCTTAATCCAGTAACATGATTCTTAGCACATGACTTAGAAGCCTATATTCTGAATAAAATCAGTAGCAAAAGAACAACATAACTGGTTCTCGAAGAGGCTTTGGTTGAAAATTACCACCCACTATAACAAACTATGTGTTGTTTGTTAACATCAGAAGCAGAGATGACTGAGACATCTGTCTTCTCACAAGCCATTTTTCCTGAATGTCTTTCTCCTACCTGTTGTACATGAAACATTCATTGAAGTTAAGAATATTAATTCAAGCTTTTTACTAGTCTGTCAGTGAAGAAAGCTCTATAGCCTCCTCCTAAGGCATCTCTAATATACTGCAAAGAGTCATTTGTTGTCTAAATTAGGAGGCAGTCTCTCTCCTCTTACTGTAAGCCTCAGTGTCTCTGCAAAGACATGGACTGCTACCATGCTGCACAGTGAGTTTCCCAAAGCAGGCCAGCAGATGTGAGGAGCAGAAGTGCAACTGAAAAAGGTCCTGAACCCAAGACTTCACAGCACTTCTCTTTATTCAGGAAGCAAAATCCTCTTCCTAGGGCTTGGTGTAGGAAAACCAAGAGCATTTGTGGGGGAAATGGTCCTGGTTAGAGCATCCCCCTGAGAAATGGGGCATCTGTGATACTGACCAGTACAACTCAGAAGTGATTTCAACAAGTAACTTCATTTTCCTAGAAGATACCTTAAGAGCAAGTATGGAAAGGTTGCTGGGCCAGCCCATGGGAAACTACCATGAACTTGAGAGAGAAAGCCACCGAGAAGCAGCCTCATTCTTTGGTCTCTGCGGGAAAGCAGAAGCCCTGGGGTCCGCTCACAATAAGTGAAAAGAGCAAAGAGTTTGTGACTAATAATGAAAACATGATAGCTGGCAGTGACGGTAGCTGGCAGGAGAAATGTGGGCTGGGGATATCCAGGAGCATAGGGCAGATTGCTGTTGTGATTACAGAGCTGAAGAAGCTGGAGTAAAAGGTGAATTTGGGCTTTCCTGTGTTCCCAGGTGGTGATGCATGCTGCTTTGCACAGTAAAAGGACATTGAAAGAAGTTGTGCCCCCACAGGCAGTGAAAGTTGTTTCCTTCCCCATCCTGAAGGTTGAGAAGGGTCTATAAGATCTTTCACTCCACATCAGCAGCTTGTATGGGAATAAAACAAATAACGATCAGCTTTTACATCAGTCATTCTCAAGGGTTTATGAAAAAAAGGGGGAAACATAACCATAAACCAGGAAATATTCACAAACTTGATGGTGACCAAAATTACACATTTTGCTTCCTTTCTTGAAAACTAACTTTTCTCTTAATTGTACACAAAGATTTCTAGATTAAAAAGATATTTAAATAAGTGTAGGTAGTAGGGCAAATCTGTGGCTTCCCTATTACAGAGGAATAAGGTATCATAAAACACCTCCTACTCACCTGCTGGAAGAACAAGAATACGTGAGGCAATTTTTCCCTTTCCCATGCATGTGGGTAGAGGGTGGGTTGGTAAGCAGAAAAAAGAATAGGAGAAAGACTGATTGATACACTACTGAAAACGCAAAGTAGACTAAATAGGACCTAAAAAACCCCAATTAGACCAAAGGTAAAGATAGACAAGTCTGCCTAGTGTATAATAAAAAGAATAGAAACAATCTATTTCTTAATTCTTGTCAGACAGTTAGCAGAACTGTATCCAAACTTTGACTATATTGAACAAAATGAAAAGGTTCTGTCTATTTAAGAATGATAGAGGAGTTAAAAATTATTTGTTCTTCCAGTCACTCCAAACCCCAAAATTTGTAATAACTGAAGTAATATACCATCTGGACAAAACTACTCTAACAAATTTCTTAAAAATAATTTTAGTGTCCAAAATTAATGTTAATTTGAGTAAAGTACTATACAGTAACACCAACGTTAAGCAGGATTTCTGTTGACTGATTTGTACCATCTGTTCGCGACTCAGATATCACTTTCTCTAGCTTTAACATAAGGAAAACAAAAACAAACCTTGTTCTTCCCAATCTCAGTTAAGGTATTTAGAGAATTTAGTTGAATTTTCAGCATTTACTGAACTATTTCTTTGAAAAATATCATCAATATCATAATGTTCAGTTACACTTAAGGACAAAGCATCCTCTGTGAGATATTAATGTATTAAAGAGAAAGAAGGAGTAACTACTGTAATTAGGAAATGTTTTGCTAACAGTTAGAAATGTACATCCACTCTTGTTGGATCCCAAACTGCTTTTTTTCCCCTATATCTGCTATCCATAAAAAAAGGGGGGGGGGGGCGGGGGGAGACACCTAATAACCAAACTTTACATATAGCGTTTTAAAAAGGCAATACACAATAAATTACTTCCCTCTTTAAATAACACAAGAGTCTTGTCCTGGAGCAAATAGAAATAATAGACTCGTGTTTATTCGAAGCGTCAACGAATTTAGATACAAAACCGCTATAGATTTTCATTTCGCCGACGGTAGTTTGAGTCTGGGATTACCGATAACCACAATTTGCAGACAATATTCCCTTCCGTCTTAACCCCTCTGATTTCATTTAATCCTTCCGATTTCATTCGAGCCGTTTCTTCCCAGAAAAGCCCCGTTCCCTCTCAGCCTCCCTCTCCCCTGGGAAAGGGAAGGCGAAAGGATTCGGTTTGGACGCTGTTCGGCGCCCTCCTCCCGGCCCCAGAGGAGCCGAGGGCACCGGCAGCCGCCGCTCCCCAGTCCAAGCCAAGGGAAGGGAAGGGAAGGGGCGAGCTGTGGCGGGCGGAAAGCGGCTGCGAGGTCGTCAGCGGGCGGTGTTTCGCAGTCTCTGCTCCTCGGCCGGTCACAGCCCCGGGGAGGCAAAGCCGAGCCCAGCGTCTGCCTCGCCGGGACGGTCCCGGGCGCTCGCCGGTGCCCGCCCAGCGCTGCTTTCTGTTCCGAGAACAAAGAGCTCTTACTAGGAGAAGTCTGGCTGGAGAGCTGCCTGGAGGAGAGAGACCTGGGGGTGTTGGTTGACAGCTGACTGAACATGAGCCAGCAGTGTGCCCAGGTGGCCAAGAAGGCCAATGGCATCTTGGCTTGTATCAGAAACGGCGTGACCAGCAGGTCCAGGGAGGTTATTCTCCCTCTGTACTCGGCACTGGTGAGACCGCTCCTCGAATCCTGTGTTCAGTTCTGGGCCCCTCACCACAAGAAGGATGTTGAGGCTCTGGAGCGAGTCCAGAGAAGAGCAACCAAGCTGGTGAGGGGGCTGGAGAACAAGTCTTATGAGGAGCAGCTGAGGGAGCTGGGGTTGTTTAGCCTGGAGAAGAGGAGGCTGAGGGGAGACCTCATTGCTCTCTACAACTACCTGAAAGGAGGTTGTGGATAGGAGGGTGTTGGCCTCTTCTGCCAAGTGACAGGGGACAGGACAAGAGGGAATGGCCTCAAGCTCCACCAGGGGAGGTTCAGGCTGGACATCAGGAAAAAATATTTCACAGAAAGGGTGATTGGGCACTGGCACAGACTGCCCAGGGACGTGGTTGAGTCACCTTCCCTGGAGGTGTTTATGGGACAGGTGGATGAGGTGCTGAGGGTCATGGTGTAGTGATTCATGGGAATGGTTGGACTCGATGATCCGGTGGGTCCTTTCCAACCTTGTGCTTCTATGATTCTATGAACAGAAATCGCTTAAATATTTCCTGTCTGATAATGCTGCCACAGTTACGTCACAAGCCAGGAAATTCTCGAGAGCCATGAGGTCCACAGGAAACTTCTGGGCTCCATCTGGGGAAGCACCAAGATGGCATCACCTCATGGCCCCAGTGGCCCATGAGCAACTGCAGCAGACCTGGCCTCCAGGAAAACACCAAGCGCTGTGGCAGATGCCATAGCCAACATAAGCCTAGAGTGTGTTTTCACACACCAATCATATAGAATCATAGAATAGTTTGGGTTAGAAGGGACCTTAAATATCATACAGTTCCAACCCCTCTGCCATGGACAGGGACACCTCCCACAGATCAGGCTGTCCAAGGTCCATCCAACCTGGCCTTCAGCACCTCCAGGGATGGGGCAGCCACAGCTTCCCTGGGCAACCTGTGCCAGTGCCTCACCACTCTCATAGTGAAGAAATTCTTCCTTATGTCTAATCTAACTCTACCCCCCTCCAGTTTATACCCACTGCCTTTACTACTAGAATAATGATAGATGGTGGTTTGAGGGAAACTAGTCTTCCCCTATACTTGACATTGGTAGGCAAGAGCCGGCATCCAATAGTCATTGTCGGGTCCCCCCGGCTACAGGAGAAACGAGTTAAGTGACGGGTGACCAAGATGACCAAGGTCTAAAATATACCCTACAAAAAAGGGGTTGAGGGAGTGGGCTTTTGCAGTCTTGGAAAGAGGAGGCCAAGGAGGGCCCCAGTGATTGCTTGCAACTACTTGAAAGCCCATTATGAACATGACAATAGTGCCAGTGGGCAAGTACTACACATTTAATTTAACTTGGGAAGTTCAGTTTGGACATTAGGGGGAAAAAAGGTCAGGAGGGTTGTTCAAGGGTAGAAGAAGTTGCCAGTGACATCAAGGAGTCTGTCTTTGAAGGATTTCAGACATCAAAGCTGACCTGGGAGTGGGGTAACAGTCCTATTTCAAGTAAGAGGTTGGACTTGACGATCTCCAGAAACCTATTCCAATCAATGTATAGTGATTCCATGATTTATGTTTGTGAAGTTTGACAATTGTGGCTTTCTACACAAATAAAAAATATACAGGAAAGCATAAAAAGGTACTCCAATTTACAAATAAGTTTTTGTATTTTTGTTGCACAAAGGATATCATACAATATTTGGTTTAGTACTGTTTTATATCACTGCTATATGTCCCTATATTTGTAAATGCATTTAAACAGCTGAGTCAATGAGATTAAACACTCATTTGTTTCTATGGTGGAAGAGAGTTCCTTTGGGATAAGCCTTAACTCAGAAGTTATTGGCTTCTAAGAATCCCTATCCTGCAACTTACTTATGAAATAAATTATTTCTAATCTCTGGGCTCAGTAGGTATGGGTAGGATTTTTAAAGCCTTTTAAATCTTAGTATTAAAAAGACTATAACTTTGTCTTAGATACCACGTGCTGTTAAAAGATAACAATTATGTGAAGTAGGTGTTGTGTTATACCTCCTGGTTGCAATCTGTAGATCTCTGAACATATACTGGGAGTTAAAAATGGGTAAATCTGAATCTAGACAACAGAGAAATTTTACAGCATTACTGATAAGAACTGTAACTATTAACTCCTTACTACAAGGCCTAATATATCAAGATGCTGTACAAATTTATGAATTAAATTCAATTTGTGATAATACACTTGACTATATTCAAGTGGCCTCCTCCAGAAGCAGACATAAATTTTGAGCCACAAAACATTAATCTAGAAAGTTCCAGTTGTGTCCTGCAAATTGTGGGCTTTGATGCTTTTTGTCTTATGAAACAAAATTAGTCTTAGTTACCTCATAAACTGTAACATTAGTCAAAAGTAGGAATTTGAATCATTACTGTCAGCAGCTACAATGAAAACTATCCAACCACAGTATTTAGCAAGGAAGAAAAGGGTAAGCACGTGAAATCTCTTTACATTTTTGCAAATGGTCTTTAACAGAGACAGTTAAGAAAGTAAGGTGTTTACATTACTGATTGATGTTATGGTTAATACATGAAAAAAGTATCCCAGGTTTGCTGCATTTTAGCCCAGAAAAATGGTGCTTTACTGTAGGATACAAAAGTGTGAGGGTTCATGATTGAAGTAACAAAGATTTGATCTAAAGAGTTCTCTTGTCACGCATTTCAAGGTGTTAATAAAAATTAAAACTGATAAATCAAATGTACAACTCAGAATATCTTTTTTCTCATTCTTCAGAAAACTTATATAAATGACTTAACATACATTACAGTATTTGTTTCTTCAACATCAAGATATTTGCTGATTTTTTTTTTAGGGTTATTGTCTCCATGTCAATTGGAATGCCTGGATTTAAAAATTAATTCATCATATATCAGATCTTGTGCTAAATAATGTTTAATATCGAATTGTACACCATCTCTGTGCTCTGAGCCCTCCGCTGGCTTCCATTAGGAGTGCCATGACTTAGTCTTAGTCTTCATCCATGGAAGAACAAGTTTTCCTTAGGAAGCAGATATTGCCTATACAAAGCTCTTTTTTCAATACATGAGATAACTAAGCAAAGAACATGTACTAACACGCTTCTAAGAGGTGGAGAATGGCGTAAGGGAATTCCTTACCTGTACATTTGATGCCAGTTCTCAATCCTCACTGAAAACAAATTGGTAACAGAAAAAAGCTGTATGTCTGGATCATATTTTTCTTCACCTTAATGACCTTAACACTGTTCTACAGCCTGTACTGAAGCAGAAAAAAATGCATGTGGATTTTATTCAGGCACTATTAGTGATGTTAGATATTTCTGAAGAAATACAACACCTTTCGTTTCATCAACAGAAATGGAGATGTATGGGAATATCTGAGAGCACAGAGTAGCATCAGAGAATGATAGAGGGTGGAAGGGTTGTAGTCTTGTCCGCACAGCGTCTGCAGTGAGTCAGAGGGTGGTTCTTCCTTTGCGGATGGTGGGGTCCATCCCCCTCAAACCCTTAGAAGACTTTCTAAAAAATATCAGTCTTAATACCTTGTTGTGCTGAGTGTAGATAGTGCATGTGCTAGTAACAAGCCTGACACAGCAACACACAGGAATGAGATGTAAACATCAGAGTGGGTCTTCCATGGAGATTTCACTGACCGTTTCTGATGTTACAGACAGGCATACAGCAGCTCAAGCTAAATATGGAAAAGGGAGAACAGGAAAAAGCTATCAAGCCCTTTAAAGGATAAATGATATTTTCTATGTTTTCTAATGTAAAACCCCTAAATGTTCTAATTCTATTAGTGTTGTGATAAAGAATAGCCAGTACTGCTTGTTATTTATACAGATTTGTTCTACCAAAGTTCTAGTGTGGATAGGCATTTGCATATATGCAGAAGTTAACTAGAAAGCTTTCTGCTAAGAGCCATGTAGTCTTATACCTAAAAAAAATTAGAACTGCCAATATAGTGAACCATAAATAAAACAGTATCTGGTTTTGTTTCAGAGGAAACTCGTAACGTTTGGGTTTTTTCCAAAAGAAAGTTCATAAATGAGCTAAAATTTACATTGTGTGAATGATAATGAGATGAGGGTGCAGTAGTAAACTATGGAGGTATGCCATTTGATAATGTAGATGTAACTTTTGAGATTTAAAGATTTCCACAAGCATCCGAAACCAAACTTAATAAAGTTTAACGGATTTTCTGGATTTTCTGCCTTTCAAAATGGTTAGGAAATACCAACATATGTGCACATGAAAATGGAAGAAATAATGATTAATGAGTATAACGTTGAATCTCTGCAGATAATTTTAAATGGTAAAAATATTATAATTTTACAGACTGTATTATGCATTAAGATAAGAAAGTACTGTTTATGAAAATTAACCAAATAGTCCTTATTTGCTATGTAGACAAAGTGGTAATTAAGAAAGGAATTTTAGAAAAAGACATATTTGGAGTGATTATTTCAGCTAAATTTAACATTGTGTTGTTAATTGTATAAATAAAACAAAGCTCATACCCCCACTATATCCCAGATGCATAGAGAGCATGATGACACTCCATACATTGTATGAATTGCTTTCAAAACAGCGGGAAATAGTCCCAGCTCGCATTGCTTTTTAAAATGAAAACTGGAAGACAAACTGTTCTTCCCATTAATAGGTTACTTTGCATGTTAAATTAATCTCTGAAGTAACAAATTCAGGTTCCGTTTGAAACCTTCATAAAGGCTTAAATTTTTTTACACTTAAAATTTTCAAGTATACACAAGCAATGAAGCTTCATTCCATAGTAATTTTTAGGGCAAAATTCCTCTGAGCAGATTTTAGGCATCAATTGTGTAAACAATTGCATCTGAGCTAGTCATCCTGAGTTCTCTTTGTAATTAAAAGAGAGAAGAACTCCTGAGGTACGATTCATCTAGCCAGTGTTAGGTTTCTTTTTTAATGTGTGATAAATTACACCAAAGATTCACCTGTTTCTTTCCACTGATTGCCAAAGAAATGACTAGCAAACATCCTACCCTTTGTCACCCAGCTGCCTCTTAGAGCTTTGCCTTGTGCTTCAATTAGAGTAGTTTTTGCCTGCATTCCTAGAAAGACAGATTTATTAGATTAATAAATTTAACATTTAAGAATTTCACCATCGTTTGAGTTAAGTCTATCAGAGGCTAACTTACTGTGAAAATATACCAGCATTAATTTTATCAACAGTACCTTGGATTACTGAGTGTTAGCCTTTCTTTTTTCATTTCGTTTGTTTCTTTTTTCTTTTTCTCCATGATTTTCAACAGTTGTTCTGAAGTATTTACAGATACTGTAAAGTTGTTTCTATGGGTGCCTATATTGTCTCACATGGAAGTCTTTATCACTTCAAGAGAATGGATGCATGAAAACCAAAATTCATACAGAAGCAGGTGAACAGGAAGGTCTGTGTATGTGACTGGAACTATGCTAGATGAACTAGCATTTAAGTACGTGTTGTATAAAACATTGAGTTTGGAAAGGACACAGTGTAACAAGAGCATGTTCCAAAGCCGCATTTACCTGGGACTCCTCTGCTTGGAAGATGCCATCACTACCTCAAAAACATACACATAAAAACAGTACAGCACTCACCACCTGTAATTTTATAGTATATCTGATCAGTTTAACTGACAGACATATCAGTTTACAGAATTTTACCTTTACCCCATACCTTTATTTTCAAGGCAAAGTAAGAAAGTATGAGCCAAGCTATCACGGACTGTTAAGGTTAAGAATGGTCATACATACTTATGAGAGCTTTTATGAACAGTCAGCATCAACTTGTACATCAGAAAAAGAAGGCTGAAAATTAAAAATTTAACAGAAAATTTTGTTTTGTATAATGTGAAGTTGTATTAAGGCATCTATTTGACCAAAACCTAACCCCGCCCCCTCAGCACCTAGCTCACTGACTTACAAAAAAAAACCAAACCCACAGTGGTTAATGTCACCTGACTTTCTAGTGCCACTCACTCTAAACAGATCATACAGATCTTTCTCCAGGTTTCTGAAGCAGTATGGGGGGATGAGAGAAATCTACAGTAAAGTAAATCTAACTTTACAAATTAAACATTGATTGGGCTTATAACTAGGGAAACTCTCAGAGGCAGTTGGACTAGATGATTTTTTAGGTTCCTTGCAAATAAAATATTCTATTCTATTCTCACGTTATTCCCTTTTCTACCATCTCCTCACTGCTCTTTCCATGCCCGAGGTTCTGACTGCATTGTCTTGCTCTGCTGTTCCAGTTTATCCATTTTATATCAGAATTATTTCACCAAAATCTTGAGTCCAGGCTTCCAGAAACAAAAGGTTCAGATAAGCATTCATCTTCTGAATGGTTTTTTTCTGGCCCTTCAAATTTTTAGGAGTCTCGGTAAAAATGTTCAGCTATGTGCTAATCAGCATGAGAAGCTGTTTCAGACTCTGTTGTACAATACATTCATTCTGTTAATATATCTCTGCTGGAAAAACCTGCAATATTGGGTGATTGTAGACTGAGATCTACTAGAGAGATAGTCACAGCAGGTGTGGAGTGATCCATCAGATGTCAGTTTGAAACAATGATTAATACATTATCAATATTTTCAAAGATAAATAAATACATCTTCTCAAGACTGAACATCTAATTTCCCAGACTTGCAGCTCTAAAATTTTCAGTAGCACTGTCATCATCAAGTGACATCTTTATCAAAATATTGCCAATTATAGAAACATTTTAAAAAAATATTATTTAGCTTACTAGCTTTCCTAATTTAGAAAGTAAAATTATAGAACTGACAAAATATGTGCAATGATGGTTGCTATGTCTGTTTGGAAAAGTCATTTCATTTTGCATGACTTTGCACCCACTTACTTCACTTACCCTAAAATTTCTGTCTGTCTTAAATAAATGGTAGTGCAGAAACCAAAACACGTTTTCTCCATTTCAGACTGCTTGAAATTTATACAGTGGCACTAGTAAATAATTTTGACTAAGGAACTGACAGCCTAATATCATATGTATCTGTTAAGGATGATCAAACTCATTAGAAGAAGTATTATGTATATGACATTACAGACAAAATTTGCCAACCAAAACCAAATTCCAGCTGAATTATTTGTTAGCTATTCCTTTCCAGTGAGTAAAAGAGAGATCCCAGGAATTATAGATTGAAAAGCTATTGAATCTTTATATGAATGTTGAGTAAGATGAAATCCTGCTTTATGACTTAGAATCTCAACCATCAAACAGCACTGACAATGGCAGCACATCTGAACCAGATTCTTTAGAAACATATGATAAGATAAAACTCTTGATTCTTAGATTCCATCCAAAGATTTTGCTACTGAAAATATAGTATTGAAAATACAGATCCACTTCCAAACGTGTCTGTTCTTCTGTGTATTTCATGTATTTCTATACTTTTTTTCTAAAGTATAGAATTTGATGATACAGCCACTTGTGAATACTTTAAAATATTTTAGGTATTTTGTGATATATAATAGCTAAGGCAAGTAATATGTATCATTAACTAAAGTAATTGATTATTCTGAATATCTTAAGAATATAGCCATATATAATTAATATAGTTCAATGTGTGGAATTTTTTTCTCAGTACCACTGATTAATACAGCCAGCCTTTTTAATATATTTTAAGTGACACTTTCTGCATAACTCCGCTGCTGTTCTTTTTTGAGGGATGGTTTTGGTTTCATATTGGAAATAGTCACTCTAGTATGAAAGGTTTGCTGTTTCCCTCTTTTTTTTGTTTTTTTTCCTTTGCGTGCCTTTGGAGGAAGGAGGTGAACGAAAAACAGGCTTGGAAGGAAACTTAAAATATTCAGGGGGGAGGTGGAAGGTATTGTTGTCAGAAACGGCGTGACCAGCAGGTCCAGGGAGGTTATCCTCCCTCTGTACTCGGCACTGGTGAGACCGCTCCTCGAATACTGTGTTCAGTTCTGGGCCCCTCACCACAAGAAGGAGGTTGAGGCTCTGGAGAGAGTCCAGAGAAGAGCAACAAAGCTGGTGAAAGGGCTGGAGAACAGGCCTTATGAGGAGCGGCTGAGAGAGCTGGGGTTGTTTAGCCTGGAGAAGAGGAGGCTGAGGGGTGACCTCATTGCTCTCTACAACTACCTGAAAGGACGTTGTAGAGAGGAGGGTGCTGGCCTCTTCTGCCAAGTGACAGGGGACAGGACAAGAGGGAATGGCCTCAAGCTCCGCCAGGGGAGGTTTAGGCTAGACGTTAGGAAAAAATTCTTTACAGAAAGGGTCATTGGGCACTGGAACAGGCTGCCCAGGGAGGTGGTTGATTCACCTTCCCTGGAGGTGTTTAAGGCACGGGTGGACAAGGTGCTGAGGGATATGGTTTAGTGTTTGATAGGAATGGTTGGACTCGGTGATCCGGTGGGTCTCTTCCAACCTGGTTATTCTGCGATTCTGTGATTCTGTGATTCTTTCAGCTCTACTTCTCAGATCCTAGTATAGAGGATCTATTTGTATCTATTACTCAACAGATACAAATGTTGCAATAACTTAAGGAGTTAAGGAATCAGAATTTAAAAAAAAAAAAAAATGCTATCCCCTGAATCATGCCGGGACCCCATTGCTGTGTCTATAGAACTAATAAACAGGATGAAGGCATAGAGCAGATGCGTAAGTGCTAGTAGTGTGTGATCTCATGTACAATGTGATTTGCTAGCACATAAGTTCCTATGCTTTTGGTGCTTGCTAACTAAGGCTCTGTCAGACAATGTTTAGGTGCTGTCTAGGAAATAACACTGGACAGACACTGTCTTCTGCTAGGCATTAAGCAAGGGGCCATCCTGTGTGGGAATGAGAAATGATTTTAGCTTTATGGGTATGTTTGGCACTGCCATCAGGCACAGTAGACCAGCCCTTGTCCTTTATTCACCTAGATATAGCCTCAGGGTTTGCCCTAGATGACCGGTAGTCAGCGAATAACCAAATAAAAGAGCATTGCTTTAATAGAAGTGCTGGTGATCCGTTTGCTAACTGAGATTCTATTTAAGGTTGCAGACAAGCCTGAAGGAGGAGATAAGTTTGTCCTAGCAAAGAAGGATGAACTACTCAGGGAAAGAGATGGAAACAAAGTTACAAAAGGAGAAAAAAATCCCAGTTATAAATTAACACCTTAAAGTCTGCTCATGTTTGTTCATATGGATCTCCTAAGGTGTAGGTTAGCCATAACAGCTGAGGAATCAGTTCAGCTACAGCCCAATGTAGAGTATTACCTTTCAAAATCAGTTCTTAGCTTCCCCAGGAATAGGAAAACACCACCATTTCTCCCAAGCTTCCACAGTGCTGCAGCCTCGAGCAATTTTATTTCCCTTTAGTACACATATCCACTATTTTTTTTTATCTGCTGTTATTCTCAGCCTGTCTTATCCTGCTGTTCAGAGCAAATTCATCAAGTAGATTTCGTCCTGCTTTCAGGCAGGATGTTTGATTACTACTGTATTATTTATTTGCACTTTGCTTCTAGCTTAAATGACCTTCTAGTTAACAAGATGTTTTCAAAACTCCTATAATGCTTTATTAATGTACCTGAAGAAGTATTTTTATATACATGTACATATGTGAATGCATATGTGTATGTGTGTGCGTATATACACACCAAACTGACATTCTTAAACTTTGTTTAAATTTTCACAGCCCAAACTACGAAGAAGGTGTGCCAAGCCAAGGGCCTTCTGGATGGGGCCTTGAGAAGCCTGGTCTAGTGGGAGGAGTCCTTGCCGATGGCAGTGGGGGGTTGCAACTAGATGTTCTTTAAGGTCCCTTCCAACCAAAACCATTCTATGATTCTATGAATATACTACAGCTTCTTTCATACTCATCCAAAGGGGTATAATTGCTGTCATCGAATCAGGAACCAGGATTATACAGCTGAAATCACTAGCTGGGAAATGTTCCTCTGTTTCTCAATTTAGACAAGTCCTTAATGCTAATAATACAAATTATGTTAATACTATGGGTGAAAAGTTGGACTTTTTAGAATGTTTTGTCTCCTCCTGCATGCCTTCTGTCATTTTTTGATCTTCTGCCATTGTGGCAACAGATGGCAAAAAAATGACAGCACAAACATTAATTTTAAGACTAAATATTAAACTTTAATATCTCTAATGATGTTAAGGTTCTTCACTGAGCATCAGAACTAATGACATCTGAAAAAGAAATCTGTTCACCTTTATTAGACACCTTGCACCTAAATGCCCTCAGTTTATTGAAGCAATCTTTCTAAAACAAGTGCTTAAGATTCCTGCATAGTCAATAGTAAGAGTTAGTTTCACCTAAAGGCCTCAAGAGGGTGATTCTGCCTGCTTCACTCTAACAAGCAAAGTTAAGCTAATTGGGTTTCCTTATGGTATCTTAAAAAAACCTAGCCTTCCTCTTTGACTGTACAAAGAACTCAGGTGCCCTGAGAGCAGTTAGTAGTTTACAGGATAGGATTAATCATACCTAATTTAAACTGTTTAAAAGCTTATTGTCTAGTCTAAGCTTATTGCTTACATTTCAACTATGATGAACAGCAGAGGTAAGTCTTTCCAAGGATAATTCATCTCAGCCTCTGGAGATGCCTGTTTGCTCCACTGACTATAGATATCCTACTGTGAAATAAAAGATCATCAGGAAATGAGCTCAAACACTGGATACGTACTTACTCATGCTACTTAATTCTTTACTGTCTTCCTGGAAGTGTCTTGGATTGTTTCAACTTGTTTTCTCCCAGTCAAATCCACTATCTAAGATGTGGGTGCAATTAATGATATTAAAGGTGTTCAACGAGCACCAGAATCGATTGAAATCTGAAGCTGAACTCTGCCTATCTTTATGAGATATGTTACACCTAAGTTTCATGTCTTTGTAGAAGTTTTCCTTCTCAAGCAAGTACCAAACTTTCCTTGAGAGCCAGCTTTTAGTCACAGCTATTCACTACTATCCACTTTCAGGGCCTTGTCCCTAGCTCTGTTTCATTCAGCACCAAGACACAGCCTATACAACTAGCTTGGGGTAAATAAATAAATCATTTTCAGATGGCCAGTCCTGGTGAAGTAGTTCTTATCTAAGTTGTAGTTGGAAATAAGATGTCTAAGTCAGGTAAACTGAATTCTCTTAATGATAAGTTTGCAGCTGGCTGTGAATTGAGAGCCCTTGCCTAAGTTCGTTGTTTGGTTTGGTTTTTTCCCAGTGATATTCACATCTCCAGTCATATACCTAATTCCCCTCTGCATTCCATGATGAGCTTCATGCTGAAGCCTTTCTTTAAAGCAATACAGTATTCTTGTCCCAAGTGTCTATTTTTATGAAAACCATAAGAACTTACTATTTTTTGTACTTCCAGTTCTCAGGAGAAGTTACTGACATTAAGCAGCAACTGACTCAAATTAAGTTAGTAGCATACACACTACTATACCCACAGAGTGAGTGTTGCCACAGGAGTCTTATTTCCTTAGGGGATCACCTGAAAACTTTAAATAATCAGTAAAGACAATGGCCATGTAATGTCCTGCTAAGTGTTGCAATTTTTTTTATTCTGATGGTATAAATATCCTTGTTCATTTTGGAAACTTAAAAAAGAGTTATAGATGTAACTGTTAAGTGACAGGAGTCATTTTTGTTGGGAATGATGACTTTCTTTCAGGCATTATCTCTATATTGATAGTTGGTTTAATATATTTGTGAAGAAATAAGTGCTCTTTAAGGATGCCTCCAGCTTTTATGACAGTGTGTGTACAGTTGGCCTGACAATAATTTCATGAGACCAAAGGCCAAAAATGTTGTAACCAGCTGGAAGCTGAAGGTTTTCTACATATATTCACCTAGGCTGAGTGTTCGCACACTGTTACAAGTGAGACCCCAACGGGGTGACAATAGTCTTAAACAGCAGTAATTTTTTTCCAAGAATCACAGCAAAAAGAATGTTTTGTAAGTATAATTGTTTCATATATCACAAAACACACAAAACCCCAATAATGTGCTTTTCTTCCAGCTTATCATGCTATGAGGTAACTGATTCTCTTTGAGACCTTTCAACTTCACCTAGTGTCATTTGTACTGTTTCATGAGACCAAAGGCCAAAAATGTTGTAACGAGCTGGAAGCAGCAATATCCTAACATAAACAGAATGGAAAAGAATTTTTTTGTTTTCATTCCTTCCCATAAAACTTCTGCCTAAAACAATTGATTTTAAAATCTCTTACCTTCAGTTTCGTGGTTTCATCTGTGCCATCCTTTATGTCTGAAAGGAAAGAACATATATTAATGAAAGATTTCTTTAAAACAAACTTATATGCCTTTCAGCAGAAATCTGTGTTGTAGTAAAATTTAAAATAAGATGCACACCAATTTTAAACTTGGTCTTTAAAGCAGACAGCTGGGAAATTTTCTGTTTGGACTGCGTTATCTGTATAATTGAACTGCTTTCTGAGCAATGGGATTGTGGTGAAAGATGCCCTCTAGCAAGATGGCATTTCTAATTGACTCATCTGAACTGCAGCATTATGGCTGTCTTTAATTTGATTGGGTTATAGTGAGTACGTCATGACACTTATGATCTTTAGAGAGGGTGGATCACCTTCCTAAATTTAGGTTGTTATGGACTTTATGCTACAAAAGTGTCATTTACGTAAAACCAACCAAGTGAATTTCTTCCTGACGTGGTCTATTACTACAAAGACATTAGAGATGCTATTTTAAGTCACATGTGCAAGCTGCCTGGTGAGTATAAAAAGGTTGAATACTCAGGTGGCATGGTAAATTTGGACTGTTGTGTGGAACACTCAGTCCACAGTCTTAGAATGAAGTCTGTGTTGCTAATGCTTTGTTGGTTGGTGGATCATTTGCTAGTTTTCCTTTTCCAAAATATTACTTGCATATTTTGTTGTCCGTGATTATGCAGAAACAAAATCCACAGATGTTTATATTACGGAGGTTTCCCTCTTCTAACTGCATACTTTTTAAAGCACTTACCATGAAAAAAAATCTTACCCGTGCATTTCATAATCATGTTAGAGATCTTCTGAAAGACATATTTTATGGTCTTTCTGTGATTCTCTTCAACTTCTTTGCCTTCCATTCTTCATTTCTTTCTTTCCTTCATGTCTCCTTCTATCTCATTGGCATGTCTGACTGCTGGCAGCACTGTTAAGCCAGTCACCCTCTTATGTTGCTATGCCTCACGCTCATTATATGGGCACTGGCATGATTATCCAGTGGCCAGACCTTGGGTTGATCTTCCTCGCAATGTCAAACTAGTCCCCAGTGGCAGTCATACCAATTGTGGATACTTTGGAACAAAAAAAATTTGTTTTCATTTCCCAGAAATACAATATGAAGACATGAAATTTGTTTTTGCTTTCCATCTAATCAAAACATTTGTGGAGGGAAAGAAAATTTTTGAGGATAACTAACAGGAGTCTAATTCCTGAGGATGGAATTCACATAGTCCAACTGTAGCAGTCAAAATCTGGAGCTGGTCTATTCTAGTCATCCAGGCTTGTCAAGTATAGAGCAACAGGAACATCTAAGGTTGCTTTATGCCAGTTACCCTAAACAGCTATCTTAGAAGACAGGAATCATCCATTTGAAAGACAATGTATCACTGGCCATAAAGGGAACTAAGTTATAATTCTAGCTGCATCTTAAAACCTTAAAATAATGTTCTGCTTCAAGAACCATTGGAGGAAAGGCTAATTATTCCAGACATCCTCTATGAGTCTTGGGGAAAAGAAAGTGACAGGAAGACATTTTACGCTATAATGACAGCAAAAGGATGCTTGCTTTTTCAAACAATTTCAGAACTCATGGATCTCTTACTGAGTTAAGAAAGAGTATTTCATCACTGTCCAGAAACTAGCTATAGTGAGAATAATGATAGAGCAACTGATATGCAGACAAGAGGCTGTTGCATTATTCAAGGAGCTTGAGATAATACTGAGTATATTTAATCACACTTTTCTTGTAATTTATCGTTTGCTAAGGACATAGCCGTATACTCTTAAACATTTATATAAACATTGTTGTTCTATATAAATACTATTGCTCTTTCCATTTAAATGTTATTGTTCTCTTCAGTTTCAAAATAATCTTGAAGTACATTTTTTTCTCTAGCCTGAACAGCATAGCTGAAAGAAAGAAAGTAAAGAAAGTAGAAGTGAAGGTAAAAGGACAAACTTGTTGGCACTGCAGCTAGCCTCATCTGATGTTAAGATTGCAGGTTAGTAACACACCAAATTTTTCGTAACATTGTCCATTATAATCACAAAGAAAATATCTTCTTTTTAGGAGAATGACTTTCCAAACCCCTGCCATTTTAGCTTTTTTTCAGTTTGAACAATTTCACAGAATCATGTAGGTTGGAAAAGACCTCTTAAAAGCATTAAGTTTAACTGTAAACCTAACACTGCCAAGTCCGCCACTAAATCATGCCCATAAGCGTCACATCTACACATCATTTAAACACCTCCAGTGATGGTCACTCAACCACTTACACAGGCAGCCTGTTCCAATGCTTGACAGCCCTTTTGGTAAAGTAATACTTTTTAATATCCAGTCTACACCTCCACTGGTGCAACTTGAGGCCATTTCTTCTCTTCCTATCACTTGTAACTCAGAAGAAGAGACCACCATGTTACAACCTCCTTTCAGGTGGTTGTAAAGAGCAATAAGGTCTCTGCTCAGCCTCCTTTTCTCCAGGCTAAATAGCCTCAGTTCCCTCAGCTGCTCCTTACAACACTTGTGCTTCAGACCCTTCACCAGCTCCATCACCCTCCTCTGGACATGCTCCAGCACCTCAATGTCTTCCTTGTAGTGAGAGGCCCAAAACTGAACACAGTATTTGAGTTGCAGCCTCACCAGTGCCAAGTACAGGGGGACAATCACTTCCCTACTCCTGCTGGCCACATTTCTCATATAGCTGTTAGTCACCTTGGCCACCTAGGCACACTGCTGGCTCATATTCAGGCAATTGTCGGCCGACACTCCCAAGACTTTTTCCACCAGGCAGATTTCCAGCCACTCTTCCTAATGCCTGTAGCATTGTAGATGGTTGTTGGGGCCCAAGTGCAGGACCCAATGCTTAGCCTTGTCGAACTCCATACAGCTGGCCTCCGTCTACCGATCCAGCTTGTCCAGATCCCTCTGTAGAGTTTTCTTACCCTCAAGCACTTCAATACCTTCGTAAACCTGGGTATCATCTGTAAACTTACTGAGAGTGCACTCGGTCCCCTCAATGAGATCATCAATAAAGATATTAAACAGAACTGTCCCGAACAATGATCCTTGGGGAGCACAACTTGTGACCAGATGCCAGTTGGATTTAGCTCTGTTCACAACACTCTGAGCCTGGCCATGCAGCCAGTTTTTTACCGAGTGAAGTGTATGCCTGTTCAAGCCATAAGCATCCAGCTCTTCCAGGAAATGCTGTCAGAAACTGTGTCAAAGGCTTTCCTAAAGTCTAGGCAGACAACACCCATAGCCTTTCACTCATCCATTAAGCGGGTCACCTTGTCATAGAAGGAAAGCAGGTTACTTAAGTGGGGCCTGCCTTTCCTAAATCCATGCTGCCTGAGCCTGATCACCTGGTTATACTGCATGTGCTGCATGATTGCACTGAAGATGATCTGCTCCATAACCTTCCCCAGCACGGAGGTCAGGTTAACAGGCCTGTAGTTCCCCAGATCCTCCTCACAGCCTTTCTTGTCGATGGGCATCACATTAACTGACCTCCTGTCATCTAAGACCTGCCTAGTTAGCCAGGACTGCTGATAAATGATGGAGGGTGGCTTGGTGAGCACTTCTGCCTGGTTTAGTGGTTGATAGGAATGGTTGGACTCGATGATCCTGGGGGGTCTTTTCCAACCTACTGATTCTGTGATTCTGTCAGTTCCTTCAGTACTCTTGAGTGGATCTCATCCGGCCCCATACACCTTTTTGTGTCTAGGTGCTGTAGCAGATTGCTAAGAATTTCCCCTTGGATTATGGGAGCTCCATTCTGCTCCCCACCCAAATCTTCCAGCTCAGGGGAGTGGGTACCCAGAGAACAACTGGTCTTACTGAGGTAAAGAAGGCATTAAGTACCCCAACCTTCTCCTCATTCTTCATCACTATGTTTCCCCTCGCATCTAAGAAAGGCTGGACATTCTCCTTAGCTCTCCTTTTGCTGCTAATATATTTATAGAAACATTTTTATTGTCTTTTACCACAGTAGCCACATTAAGTTCTAGTTGGGCTTTGGCTCTTCTAATTTTCTCCCTCCTTAAACTCATGACATCTTTGTACTCCTCCTGAGTTGCCTGCTCCTTCTTCCAAAAATGTCTACCAAGCTATGTCATATCACATATTCACAATCATTCAAGCTCCAAAGCTACACGTTTCCTTGCTTTAAATGAAGCCAAATGATCTGATTGTCCAAACTGTTCAGAAAACTAACAATGGTAGGGCACCAGAAAATCATTATTTCCACCTCTGCTCCTTTCTGGTAACATACCTTGAGCCTCTTTATCTTCTCTTTACAGAAACATCCTGCCCGTGTAGGCCTAGACTGAATCTGCAGAGGTATGCTTTGTCAGTTCAATATTCCCCTTCCAGCTTTTAAAGCTGTATAGTTTTCTCACTTTAACTGAAGCTCTTCAAAATTCCTCTATATGCAGACACTAAGTACACTGATATAGGGGTAATGATCTTGTTTCAAACTAAAAATCCCATTCTTTCAAACTCTAGAAACATAAAACCTGAAGAAAGATTGAGAGAAATGGGAACGTAAACACTAAGAAACATAGAAGTTCTGTCATATTTATTCAGAGTTCAGATCAAATATAGTATATTATATACAAAAGCATAAAAGAGTTTTCTTCAACAAATGCCTGGGAAGAGTTTGAAGATCCATAATATGTAAGTTATTGTGAATGCCTACATACAGTGTTAACCTTCTGAGAACAAAGCATGATCAAAGGTACTTTGGTCTGCAGGGCTGAAAGCTACTTTTTTATATTAGATCTTGGTTGTTGATATGCAGACCTATGGGCACATACTATTTTGAGCTGAAAACCAAAACATCTTGCCAATATATCATAAATACATCTCATGTCATCTCTAGGTATCTACAATGCCTAAATTTGAGTCCCATAGACTTATAAATATTCAGGTTCCTCAGGTGCTTATGAACCTGATCCTCCTCTACTGTGGGAGGAGGTTTACCCTCCTGGTAACCATCTTGCTGTCCCATGACCCAGGAGGGGTGAGGAGAATGGTTATCAGTGAAGACTGAGGCCAAAAAGGTTAAGTACCTCGGTCTTCTTGTTGATACAAGTTCACCATTCCCAACCATCAGTGGGTGTACATTCACTTTGACCTTCCTCTTGTGATTGATGTACTTACCCTCCCTTACTTTAAAACCATTACTCCTTGTCCTGTCACAATAGGCATTGCTAAAATGCCTGTCCCCATCTTTCCTATAGGCCCCCTTTACAGATACTTATAACCAGCTCGACACTAATCACGCTAACACTGAAGACAAGTAGTCATTATTAAGAGCCTCCAGAATTCCAGCCTAGCTGTAGCTTGGACGTGTAGCTTGGCGTTCTGAGGCTGTGCAGTCCCACATGCTCTGAAGCTTTCAGGTTTAATTTATTTTGCTTGTCCAGTAATTTATCCACAGGTAGAGATGGCTCTGACACTCTTATTTTCAGCATCTGCTGGACAAATGTCGAGAGAAGACAATACATGCTCTGTGTCATTGCACAACTTAATTATTAAATAGGTACTAGAATCTGTTTTGCTATTGGATTTAACAAGTACTTTAATACTGATCACAGCATATTAGATGAAGTAAATGTTTGCATATCTAAACTTGTATTTCAAATCAAAGGAAGAACATTCATGATCATTAAATTACAATAAAACATTGTGTCAAGCATGTATAAAAACAGATCAGACGTGCAATCACCTATTTAGTTTCTAGTTGAGCTACTGCTTGAAAATGAGAAAAAGTAAAATAGTCAGGTTTTGACTGTATTTTAAAAAATAGTTTAAATATATGTAGGCTTTGAGAGCATATTCCTTCTGTCATCCACGTGGATTCTTTCACCTCATTTCACTTGCATGTGGCCTTTTCATTCTGTATTTACAACTATGAATAAACAACTTCCGTATTCTCAGGGTGTAGCAAAGGGTTTGCAAGATCCTTTTTGGCAATAGCAGTAATTTTTTCTATTAATGTCAGTCAATAGCAAGTGCCCTTCCATAAATATAGAAATAGAAAGAGTTAAACGCACAAAATAAAACCAAAACTTCCTCTTTATTAGATCTTGCTGGTGCTCAGGTATTGTTAATATTAATGCATCAGTTCAATTTAATCCATACAAAAAGGAGACAGTTCCTAAACATTCCTCAAGTCATCCAAAAGCAACTAGGAAAACTTCACTCATTTTCACATTATATCAGCATTTGGCCATCTAAATTATGCCTACAGTTTGTCAGCTTTCGCTAGCTAAAGATGTGAATCTTACTATTTGCCATTCATTTTCACCAGATATCTTTGAACAGATATAAGATCTGGTTGCCAGTCAGGAAACCTATATTGACATAACTAATTAAGCTGCATAGGTTAACATTGTAAGGCTTTGTATGTAGCATGCGGTATCTGATGGCATGCAATGTCTGAAGTGCTTTAGAGTTTTTGGGGTTTTTTTTATTCTCTATTCATTTCCAGGTAGGTATGTATAAGGACAGAGAGGCAGGCCATTTAGCATGTCTGAGAAGCACACTCCTTAATGGCCGTCGCCTGTATCATAATCAGCAGCCTTCTCCTATTTTTCCATTTTCAGTGTTTCTAACTTTTGAGCTATTATCAAATTAGATATGCATATCTATATTTGCTATCAATTAAATCATTTATTAGAAGAAACATCAATACTAAATTCACAGAACTGCAAAGATTAAACATCTGTCAAAACCTGAAATCATACTGAAAGCCTAAACTGTTACAAAATAAAAATGCAACAAAATCAAAATACAGTATCATAAAACCAAATTAAAACACTGATGTAATGTAATAAGAAGAAATATTATTTTCTTATTTATGTTCAGTCTTACAGCATATAGCATATTCAAGTTTTCTTTTGCATCCAGGAAGGTGAAAACTTTTAAAAATGAAAGTTGAACTATGATATGATTGAAGAGGTACCTAAAAATGCCCACAAAAATTGTCTGCATTTGGTACAATATGTAATCAAATAATGAGATAGTACACTCTATACAAATTTCGAATTCAGTTCTACTTAGCAGAAATTCATAACTGGAGAACAGTTAATTCTCAAAACCATGGACTGAGAACATGGTAAATTTAGAGAAAAGCCAGAAGAAAGCCCATACAGTAACTTCCATAAATTTCAAGGAAGCTGGTGAAACAGTGATTATGTAAAAGAAGATACATGAATGAGAAAAATTAATCTTACATGTGGGAAAACAAAACATATATTTGAAAATTTAGTGTTGAAAACCTTGAAAACTACAGAATTATTCATACTAAAAAATCCAAGTATTTAAAAATAGACTAGATGAAGATACCAGGAAAGGTAGCAGCATCAACAAAAAATGGCTAAAGGTGTTGAGACAGCAGATGCTTTTTCTCAAAGTAAAGAAAGGTGGAAAAAATAACAGGACTATAATAGATAATTCTGTTTACTGACTTTTAAGGTCATGAACTTATTTTTAACCTCCACACTTACAATGAATGTAGCACTCATTTGTTTTGCTGAAGATTTGTTACAAAACACCGGGGAAGTAGAAGTTGTTTTTGAACTCAAGCAGAATATCAAGTCAGAATATCAGGAAAATAGGCTGTGAAATTTAAAACATTTTAATTAAAAAGCAAGAAAAAGTTTAACTATCTGAATATTAACTTAATTCACAGAAATTGATATCATTTCATAAATTTGGAAGGAAAAAAACACCATTAATGCTTTCTAGAGAATTAATGATAATGAAGCTGGCACTATAATAATATAATGTCTGTTTGTCAATCTAAACATATACGTGCATTTCATATACATAATTTCCTGAATAGAGCATACTTTGGGATTTAGTTTCCATAAAGCTACAGCATGGCCATTTGAAAATCTTCCATCCCTGTATCATCTTCTTTCCAGAGAACAGTAGAGACTAATGGTCTTGTGTGTGTGAAAGAATACATTTGTTGTTAATTTTAATTGTATATATGTATTGGGTCCAGCCCTGTTCAATGTCTTTATCAATGACCTGGATGAAGGCATTGAGTGCGCCCTTAGCAAGTTTGCGGACAACACTAAGCTGGGTGGAAGTGTCGATCTGCTGGAGGGTCGGGAGGCTCTGCAAAGGGATCTGAACAGGCTGGACCGCTGGGCAGAGTCCAATGGCATGAGGTTTAACAAGGCCAAATGCCGGGTCCTGCACCTGGGGCACAACAACCCTATGCAGTGCTACAGACTAGGAGAAGTCTGTCTAGAAAGCTGCCTGGAGGAGAAGGACCTGGGGGTGTTGGTTGACAGCCGACTGAACATGAGCCAGCAGTGTGCCCAGGTGGCCAAGAAGGCCAATGGCATCTTGGCTTGTATCAGAAACGGTGTGACCCGCAGGTCCAGGGAGGTTATCCTCCCTCTGTACTCAGCACTGGTGAGACTGCTCCTCGAATACTGTGTTCAGTTCTGGGCCCCTCACCATAAGAAGGATGTTGAGGCTCTGGAGCAAGTCCAGAGAAGAGCAACAAAGCTGGTGAAGGGGCTGGAGAACAGGCCTTACGAGGAGCGGCTGAGAGAGCTGGGGTTGTTTAGCCTGGAGAAGAGGAGGCTGAGGGGAGACCTCATTGCTCTCTACAACTACCTGAAAGGAGGTTGTGGAGAGGAGGGTGCTGGCCTCTTCTCCCTAGTGACAGGGGACAGGACAAGAGGGAATGGCCTCAAGCTCCACCAGGGGAGATTTAGGCTGGACATTAGGAAAATATTTTTCACAGAAAGGGTCATTGGGCACTGGCACAGGCTGCCCAGGGAGGTGGTTGATTCACCTTCCCTGGAGGTGTTTAAGGGATGGGTGGACAAGGTGCTAAGGGGCATGGTTTAGTGTTTGATAGGAATGGTTGGACTCGATGATCCAGTGAGTCTCTTCCAACCTGGTTATTCTATGATTCTATATTTCAGTTAGAGACTCATAAATGTTGTCATTCTGGATCATTTGGCACATCCAACCCAGTCTATTTTTCTTCAATAGCTGAAAACAGATGTTGTTACATCTTGTTGCTGATGTTGTGTTTCCTGTTCATTAAAGAACAAGTGGTGCTGAAGAAATCACGAATACAGAAAGAGATGGTAGAATCTGCCATTCACAAAGATAATTTTTTGAGATTCACAGGTCTGGGTAATAGCACATGCCAAGAAAACTATTTAGCTTTCTGTTGTGGATCTCTTTAAAATAAACTCCATACCTCAGCTCTGGCCTGACATTCTTATCTTGGTATCCAATCTGGTCACCTCTGCACTTTTAGTTATGTTGTACCATGGCATGGGATTTTTTATTGAATTTCCCTATCTCATTGTTTTACAACATTCTAACCAGAATCAAGGGTTTAAAAATATAAAGAAACTCATTGAAATATCCAGTTTAACTAATTTACTGACCTACTGCTGGAGTTGGGAATTTTGGGTTAATTTACTTGATATTCGGGGTTTTGTTAGGTTTTTTTTCATAGACTCATAGAATCACCAGGTTGGAAGAGACCCACCGGATCACCGAGTCCAACCATTCCTATCAAACACTAAACCACGCCCCTTAGCACCTCGTCCACCCATCCCTTAAACACCTCCAGGGAAGGTGAATCAACCACTTCCCTGGGCAGCCTGTTCCAGTGCCCAATGATCCTTTCTGTGAAAAATTTTTTCCTAATGTCCAGCCGAAATCTCCCCTGGCGGAGCTTGAGGCCGTTTCTTTCATATGTATAAAGACAAATAATTAAATGCTGGATTGTTTGGGGGTTTAGTTGTTTGTTTTTGTTTTGTCTTTTTTTTTAAAAAAACTATAATAAAGTGGGAAATTTCTAGAAGACAGATTTCAACAGAGTTTTCCAAAGAGCTGTCTCCTCATTCCTCCTCCCCCCCAAATCAGTATATTGGAAGTACGCATTTGTTCTGTAGTAATGAGAAGTTAATTTACAGTTTCTTCAATCCTTATTTGGAGAAATCTATATGAAGAGAGGAAACTATTTTTGGTCTAGGAACATATGGAAAGAAATGGGAGAACTCACATTTCACATTAACCACAATCTTCAAAATCAGAATAAAGACAAAGACTAAAGATTAACTAATCTTTGTATCATTTGAAAGCATAGCTAAATGTTGTCACGTTTCTTCCATTGCTTTCTCAAGTTTTCATTATTATAACTGTATTTACAACATTGTTATTCTCTTCTGTTGTCTGTGAAAGTTGATTCTTCAGTTTGATAGAGCATAAGGACTTGCATTGTAATTCAATTTGTATTGTCAATATCAGTTTGACTATACCCTTTTCTATATTTTGCAAGGAAATTGTTTTCATCTTCAGTCTTACATTTGTTGGATCAAGTTGCAAGCTACCATAAGGCATCAAAAGTCTACTAAATTTATGCTACTGAAAAATCTGTCCCATGGTTACTGGCTAGAAAAAGGTATTGAGAAGAGTCAATGTTACATCAAATGTTTTGCTTAGTTACTAGGCTGTGGAAAAAGATAGAGTAGCACAACTTTTTTTGGTAAAATAGTATCCTAAAATGGTTTAGATTACAAATTGGGGAAAAAAAAAGATTATTTGTATATATTGTACAAATTTACCATTGCATATTACTTATGCTTCTTATCTACAAGAGCTTGAGCCTGAAGTTCTCAGTTCAGAGGTCCTAAAAAAATTCTTCCTAATTCTAATAGAAAATAAACACTTTTGCTGCTGCCACAATGGCATAGGTACATTTCAAAACCCAAATATATTGAGTTAATCCAATACATAATGCAAGAGTTTAAGTTTTGGTTGCTTTTAAGCTGTTAATCTCTCTTGCCTACTCACCAGATAAACTTACTGGAGGAAGCTGACTGGTGAAACTGACCAAAGCTGAAATAATTTTGTAATAATAAAAGGCATGGATAATTTTCCATGCTGCATTCATGAGAGAAAAAGGAGACAATCTCTAAAAAAATATTCAGCTTTCTAACGGCAATTATCACAGCATATTTCTTGCCACCAGTATAATTTTATCAATAGCATATGTATACAGGCATTGTGAAAATGAATTTGTATATTTTTCATTTTGATGTTACATGAAAACTTCATTTTCAGTCTTTGAGAATGAAAGACACAATAAGACCTGCTGATCACATTGTGTGCAAATACAACTATATGATAAATCCTCTAAGTACATTTCTCAGCTTAGTGATAATGAAGTAAGACGCCATGGTCAAAATGTTTTGCTCAGAATTCTGATTTATTCATATGTGGGCACACAAGGAGGCAACGAGTGTATTTACACCCCAGAGTGAGCAATCAGGAGCAAGGCACTTAGCATCTTGCAAGTTACTGGTGCTCAGCACCTTTGAAAAAAATGCTTCTTGCAAGTGCATCCACAGGGTACTATGATGCAGCATGATGCTGCGACACCTAAAGTAGCTGTTTGTGAGCTTAGTTTGTGTACCAGAAACAGCATTATCATTCTCATTATGCTTGGGCTAATTATAGGGCTGAAAAGTCTTTTTGAAGGAAAAACCTAGATAGTGTGATGCAGATGGAAAAAGAATATGAGAGAATGAAAAAATAAAATGAGAGAATATTTTGAGGATAAGTAGAGAAAGTATGTATTTGACACTTTTCTTAAAAATGTTTTCATTCACTGTCTTAGAAAGTGAAACAAGATTTGCTCATTTTGATTCATATTTAGAAGGGATAAAAGTAAAAAAAGACACCAGCATTTCATCAGAGATTAAAATATAGAATATAATATTGTTTGCTTATGCAGGGAAATAGTGCAGCAGAGGTCAGAAATATCTTTACCATTGCTGCAAAGGAACATGACTAAGCTTAATTAATGTATAATACTACAAAACATTTTTTAAAGGTATTGATAACAGTAATAACTGATTTTTGTCTTAATGACTTCAATAATTTCCTAGAGAAGGATGAGACATTTTTATTTCTTTCTTTTCACAAAAATTCTATTTTTACATCTTCATTTATCTTGTATTTGTTCCATTTAACTCTTAATATTATGTTAAGGTATTGCATATTACTTGGCACATCAGCCAAATTATTTAGTACATTCTTTAGTGTATCATTTCTTGACAAAAAGAAAGATACCATATTTCTTCACTGTCTAATGTCTACAGTCTTTTCTGCTTCAATAATTCTGAGTGATTACAGTCTACTTATCGAATTCAACACTATTGTCAGGTTTTTTTCATTGTAGAAGTGACTGAACAACTAACTGAAACTGCAAAAGTTCATTCATTTTCAGAGCTGTTTGATCCTTCTTTCTATATGCACACATGTATAATGCTGATTATTCATCATTATTGGCTTCAATTTTTAATCTGCCCTTTAACAGTTATAACACATTGTTCTGCAAGTCTCTAACTTTATTAATGTACTTTCTGTCATTGAACAAAATTAATCACTTGAAATATATATAGTTAAATTTTCCTAAATAAAAAGGTAAAGATAGAAAATGTAATTGGTTGCATAAAAGTTCTGCGATTTTCTTAATCTTAAGGTAGTGGCTTTTGAATGTTAAAATACATGAAATTCTACTGTTAGTTTATGTTTCTGAGAAAGCAGGTTTTTTCAAACTAAACTCATTTAATAGCTCTGTTGATGATGAAAATAAAAAATACACCACAATCTTTCATGGATATTTTTTTTTCTTGAGGTTTAATGAATAAGTATTATATCAAACAGATCTTGTTGGCAAAGAGAGTAGATATGACACAGATTATATGCAGGGAGCAAATCCACTGAATAAGCAGGGTCTATTTCTACAGATATACATCACACCATAAAATAGCTTCATCAAATTAAATCCTATGAAACACAAAAACTTCCTAAGTGTCAGCGGAGTTTTGCTTTCTTCCACTAAAACAAACTATAGGCTCCCTCATTGTCCCTGAAGGCATGTATAATAGCTTAAAAAGCAAAATCAAAAGTCTATGTCAAAAGATAAATTATTTGCCACAGAATCTGAAGGAGTCTCTGAAAGAAAAGAAGTTAACATTTTGTTTCAGTTTTCAAATATACATTTTAATTTTCAAATATTTGTTGGATCTTTCAGAACAGCATTTGTTTGTGACATTATTATATCTGTACTTACATTTACTCAAAGCATTCTTATTTATAATTGTTCCTATACTTTGCTATTTTCAGATAAATTTATTATATTAGAAAAGGTCTATTTATTTTGTTCTGAATAAAAACAGTAAGATCAAGATTCAATTTTTTTCCAAATTTACTCTATTAATAAACACCATATGTAAAGAGTGTGAAAGTGACTTGGAGGATCTGAAAGCTCACAGAACGTGACATTTGTTTTGCTGTAGTTCAATATTTTAAGCTCCATGCTACAACTTGGCACAGCTCTTGAATACACATACTATTTTCAGTTAAGATGAATCTCTGTTCAAGGCAGAATCTGGACCAGCTTCAGAGTAGCTGACTGCAGACTGTACTGCAAAAATGTAACCGAGATACAACAGTGATGTGATGTGCAAGTGATGTGTACAACTGAAGAAAGGTTTGCTGACAAAAAGGTGGCAGAATTTGCCTAAATGTAGTTGAAAATGTCTCTTTATTTGCTTCTGATGCTTACATATCCATCTGCACAAGCAGCCTTAGATTCAACTGTACGTCTAAAGCACATGTGTCACTAATAGTTGCCAAATTCATTAATCAAAGGTACTAACACAGAATTGATTTTTCTCCTTTTTCCTCACTCTACTACTGCAACATTAGCTAGCGAGCTAGCACCTGCCCAAGCCCCCATCTCCAGCAGACATTGAATTATCTTTTGTACTGAAGCGATATGTATCATAGAAAAGAAGACATGGAGAACAGCGAGATGTTTGTTGTCAGCACAGTGACAGCATCACTTCTAAACCTCTCAGTGGTTTCCCTACCTCTTCAAGGAGGCGGGAAGGAGGCAAGGAATAGTCAGAAATAGGCAAAAAAGTAGTCTAATCTACACTTACTGAGGGGTGTGGGCTAGTCAAGGATATCTTCCAAGCAACAGAGCACTCCTCAAGTCAGGTGAACTGACTGATACAATTTGTTGTTACCAACATATAAGTGAAAATCACTGTTAGAATAATGAAAATAGTTTTGATTCAATGCTTGAAACCATCTAAAATGGCAGTTAAGCAATTCAAAAGATTTTCCTTTTCTGAAAGGTCCTATCATCCTTCTCTTCTAGAACCAGTGTATTCTACCCAGCTTGCAAGTCATAAATTTTCACAAGTTGCTGAACTGACAAAGGATATTCATGTATGTGCACACTGATGTCATACAGAACCATCAGTCTCACTGACACAAAGCTAGTAAGAAATCTAAAGTCTTGGCCAATTGTTCTACAGTAGACTAAGGCAAACGGAATGCTTATGGCATCACTGTCCTTTTTTATTGGTGCATACATGCACCCATACATATGCTTATTTTAGTATAGTGATTTAACACAGTACCCCAATGACAGGCAGAGTCAAGATGTACCCATTTGATCAGCCATGCACTTAAATTTACTGAATGACTTTTCTCACTCAGCGAGAGTGCTTTTCAAAAGTCTGCACGCAGCTAGCCCAACTGATGTCAAAAATGATGAAATGACAGTATTCTGTTGTGACAAATAGAATAAGGTGGTTGAGCTAAAGCTACATTAAAAGGGGAGGAAATAAACATATAAAGTTTGTTCCTACTTTGACTAGTGTTAATTTCCAAGTGATTTAGAATGAGAAGAAAAAACAATTTTATGTATAACCTATTTATCTATATCCTTCCTCACCTAAGAAGCAGGGATGGTTACACCACAGGGCTTTGTAGCTGCTGAAGGTGGGACTGGAGAGGACAAGAAAGGCTGAGTGTTTGCAGAAGTGCACAATAAGAACAGAAGGTGACACGATGGAAAGCATGCAGCTTGCAGAGGCTGTACAGCTTCATTTTCTCTCGGAATGAGGGCAACCTGCGTCTGTCCAGCTCCAGATAAATTACTAAGGAGGGTTTGTCAAAGGATGTTTTAGCTGTGTAACAGTCATTGCCTGTAGAGACGCAGGTAATAAGTGGAAGCATAACATTTATTACTCCACATTGACAGTGAAGATGTTTCTCAAGGCATCTCATTCCATCATGCAGCCCAAATATTCAAGCCTCTGGATGGACAGCAGGGTTGTGTTTGGCCAACAAAGTTGCCAAATGCTCCTCTGAGGAATTACTTCAGTCCCAGCATCATGGTGGTGCTTTACTCATTGACTGATTTCAGGATCAAAGGCCACCAACACAGCAGGGATCTCAGAAGATGACCTGAAGTACAATTTAACATTAGTCCTGCAGATTCAGCGGAAAGCCAGAGGTGTAAAATTCTTAAATATAAATATCAAGAGTTTATAGATATAATTCTGAAGAATATCTATAATAATATCTACAGCTGTTATTGTAATATTCAATAGCATTCAGCTATTGCTCTCACATAAATATATAGTCTCTCAAATTCCCAATTTTTCCACCACTCATAATTTTCTTTTTGTTCTGTAATAATTCCCTCTAACACACTAATTCTCCCACTCCCTTAGTCTATTAATCATCACATTCTCAAACCCCTACAGCATACATGTTGCCTCAGTCCTTCCATCTACTGCTTTCATCCTTTTCCACTCCGTTGTTCATCTTCATTCTCTAATTAATCCAGGAGACGGGTAGCTGTATGTAGCATTTGGGTTAGCTAACACACGTAGAGGAATCCTAAATGTTTACCATGTCTCTACAGCTGCATCTATTTCAGCAATTGTTCCTGTACATCTGTGAAGGTGTATTACATAATTGTAAGCGATAATGCACAAGGATTCATTCCTATGCAACAGTGGAAAAACTATCCCATGGAGTGTGAAGGAGGGATTTTGGGGAGGGGTTTATCTCTCTCTAGGCATTTTCTTTTATTTAGCCTCAATAAACCACTATGAGGACTGAAACCATGCTCAGTCACTTCAAACATTCGCAAAGCAGAAGAAAGTACATGCTATTTGTATGGATGCAAAGCGAACAGAAGGCAAGAATTACATGTACCACTACCTAGAAAGGCTAACGCATGGACAGATTTATTGGACATGTGCAAAAAATAGTGTTAAGAGCACTTCATCTTGATGACTTTCAAGTTTTCTTCCTTCTTTTTTTTTCAGAGCCTCTTTAAAGTTAGCATGTTTTTCTCACTTTCCAAATCCCTTCTGTATAAAGACCACTCTTATACCAACGTTTTTTTTTTCTCCATGAGTTTATACCTGCTTTCCTCAGAATTAAATCCTGTGGCTCTTCTGTTTTCCAACTGTTCAGTGATTTTCATGCTACCTCCCTCTAAACTGTGTATTTAAGAGAGTACAAGGAAAATACTTAGGAACTGAGAAAACAAAAGGCAGTGCACAATTTGAAACAGTAAGCAGTGACAGAGTTTCAACAGCCAAGAAAACAAAATTGTTGTCGGAGGACAGAATAGTTGAAGATGAAGCAGCTTATCTTCAATCCTTCTCCCAGCATTTTCTTCCTGAAGCTGAGCTTAGATCTCACTAACACCTCTCTAAAATATTTCAGAATAGCCAGCCCAACATCCTAACGAGAAGGTATATTTCCAGTCTCTTATCAGCATTCTAAGGGAGCAAAATCTGTCTCAATAAAAATCACAGAAGAGGACAATTTGGCCAGACTGGAAGAGAGGGAGGCAAGAGTCCTCCTGCCTATACATAGCTTCTCCAGCCTCTGAGTATGCACATCTTGAGCCACAGAAGAGGACAGAAACAAGGGAGACAATGCTGCAAATATAACACTTCCCAGCCATGAACATTCTTTTTTCCCATGGTGCTTCATCTGTTAAATTTTCATCCCTCCACAGATGCTGAAATATACGCAATAATCAGACACTTCTGTACCTCACATGAAACTAACATGTAAAGGGGAACATTTTTACAAGTTAAACAAATAATTAGAGTCTGTGCAAACACTGATCTCCAGATAGGTTAACACAATAAAGACTGGAAAATAAAATTAATGGCTGAATGATAACAGTATTAAACTCATCCAAAACAATAATCAGATATAGATGTTTAACTGCCTGCGACTGAGGACTTCTATGCATTTTTATACCTCATCTCCCTACAGAGTACATGCCTCCTTCTACATATAAATATTTGGAATCACAATTCATGTGTACTTGAATGTAATAACATTTTCAAGAATTAAAGGCTTGATTTTAAAAAAATGCATGACTGGAAAGCATATTTTAAACCTCAAAACAGAGAAGCCTCTTCATACTGTTTTTGACTGCTTTTTTTTAACAACTTCATTTAGTGTTCTTGAAACTGTAAGTGGAAAAGCAATAATTAGCTTTGAAAAATTAGTAATTCCAAAATGTTTTACTTTAGACAAGTTATTTTTTTTATTTTAACTGACTCGTGTATTAGCAGTGATAGATGAAATACAACAAGGTACTTGGGGTATTTTTCATCCCATTTCCTTCTTTCTGACCAACATCTGCTAAATCTGTCCTTCTCCTACAGAAAAACAGTTTGTAAAGCTTTGAAATAATGACTTTTAATTTAAAAGCACAGTTTTTGAAGTTGAGAATAAAATACCAAACTAGAGCACTCTCTGCTGTTTGTCACTACTCAGTTGTTATTTTTTTAGAAACAGATCACCAAAAAGAATGTTGCAAGCTCTTATGTTTTTTTTTAATAACCCTGGCTTTTATTTAGGAACTGCAAATGGACAAGGAACTGGCATCACTACTGTACATCTCTTTAGATGATGATGTTTGTTCTACAACTTAAAAAAAAATGTTTAAGATAATATATTTTTCTTTTCAAGAGTTACTTGCTAAATTAACTGTCTCCTAACATTCTTCAGTAGCATTATTTCATAATATACACATTACCTGTGATCTTGAGTGATGCATAAAAGATACTGATTTATTCCATATTCTTTATATTGATTAAAACTACTGGTCGTAGTTAAGGTGTCAGCCTTGGCTTTGAAAGAGCTAACTTCTGTTCCTTCTTACATTATATTCTTCATCTGTAACATGTTAATAGCAATTGCCATGTCACACTGTTGTGAAGGTAAATATTGACAAATGTGACGTGTCCAGCTACTGTAGTAAAACATAAGATGGGCAGCACTCCATAAAGAACAAACAGATGAGCTAGAATGTTAAAGGAGAGTGACCACAGGGCTTCCATTTCTTAAAATTTTCTGCAAGATATGTAACAGTATTTACTGCTTAACAAATTTCCACTTTTAGAGAATTCTTAGTTGTGAACTTTCCTCCAGGGAAACCCATTCTCATTTAGTGGATTCTACTCCAAAGCTAAATTTGAAGAAAGTAACATATAATAGAATCCACTAGAGCTTGGAAACAAAATACAGGGACACGTGCCCATAGACAACCAATGAGCCCAGGTAATAAAGACCATTCCACTGTATTCAGTGGGAGTTAGTCTGGATCCTATGGGCATAACCATTTGGATCAGTAATGCAATGCATTTAATTTTCTTCATGAATGGTGTTTCTTCCAGGTGAGAGCAACACAGATACTAGGTCCTAAATCCAGTAAATTGTTGCAAATGAATAAAGTCACTGAAAAAAAAAAAAATCAGTCTTGCACTCTGTCTCATTTATGCTTTTGTTGGCTCTTTTCAGACAGTCAACAGTTTGCTACAGTGTGATTTACTTTCCCTGTCACTTCATTTACTCTAGATTCTGAGGTGATGATACTTTCGCAGCTTTGCAAATGTAATTTGGAATCTTTGGTACAAGGCAAGGATTGAAATCTTACCTGTTCAATCAGTAGGACTACTGCCACCAACTCTACTAAGGCCTGGAGCCCATCAAAAAGCAAGAAAATAAAATATGCTTATATTTGCATCTTATCAATTACCTTTTTTTGGCTTTTTTTGCCAAAAGTAACAAGAAAAGAGGGGGAAAAAAAAGGAGAAATAAAGAAGGAAATATAAAGAAATGGAGGGGGACAACAAGGAATGGGAAAAGAGCCTGAGTTGCAAGGCAAATCAACTTTGATATCAGTAAAATAAAATACAAAACTAGACATATTTTGTAATACTGTGATTTTAAAAAGCAACTCTGTTTTTCAGTTGAAATGGTCTTTCATCAAATGCAGTACTGTAAAATAATTTTTTTGTGTACAGCTGTATACATCTCAGCTTAAAAAAACCAAAACCTAAAGAGCATGGGCCAAAAAAACTCAGTCAACTTCCATAACGCTCAACATCACAAATAAATACTACAAAAAAATAAAACACTTTGAATGTTTTTTTACTTTCTGAAGGGAAAACTACCTAAGAAGATACTGTTGTAGCTTTAATGAAACGTGGTTACTAGCTTAGGAACAAACAGCATACTATTCCAAACAACCACAAAACAAGACATGCTGACAACAAGCACGCTTTTCCTGATATATAGTGAAGGTAACTAGAATAATTGATAAAATTTCACTGTTTGCAGAATCATTGGAATAATATGACCACGATTAAAATCTCCAGTTTCTTTAGAAATTCAGACTACAATTCTGATGGTCTCTTTATTTAGAAGATGAAGTGATTTCTTTATTTATACCAATGTAAGGGACTGCAGAAATGTTGATGTATGAAATACATATAACTAAAGTGACTCTCACCTTCTAAAATAAAAATTTAACTATATCTTTGTAAAATAAGCATCTGTAAACGTATGACGATTCCTAAGCATCTTTTTTGAGTCCAGAAAACTGCAGTGAGAGCAGCGATGACATAGGGCCGCAGGAAAACCTCGGAATTTTTAACGCACATGTAATTTCAAACACTTTCCCTCCCACCTACGCGGTTTTGCTACAAAGAGCATCTCGCAGGTCCCGGTACTTTTTGCTCTCGCAGCACCGCGCTCCTACCGCGCCCCCCTCCCAACCTCAGGGGAGCCGCGGCTAATGGTGGCTGCGGGAAGGGCACATCAGCCGCCCGGGGGGGTGCTGCAGGGTCCGGAGCTCAGCGCTGCCCGCCGCGGGGCTCCCTCCAGCCGCGGGCGGGACGCCCGGCCCGGAGCCCGCAGCGCGCTCCCGCTCGGCTTCCCGCTCGCTCCCGCCCCGCGCACGTGCAGGAGTTTCCCTCGGACAAGTGCAGCCGCGCGCGGGACACACCCCTCCCGCTCCGCGCGGGGCCGCGAGCGCAGGCGGAGGGGGCGGAAAGGGCGCCCCCCCCCCCTCCTCCTCCCGCCATCGCCTTTCCCCGCCGCTTTCCCACCGCACGCACCTCGGCGGGGCGGCAGCGGGCGGACCCGGCCCCGCTCGACCCTCCCTCCCCACACCCGGTTCTCCGGCGAGCGCGGAGCCACCGTGTGCTTAACCCCCCCCACACCACCACCACTTCCCCACCGGCTGCGCAGGCAGGATGCGCACGAGGCCGCCATCTCCCCCCCACTTCCCCGAAGCCCCGCGGCGCGGCGGGCACCGCGCTCCCGCATCGGCGGAGACAAAGTTTGTATCGGCGATGGCGGAGGCGCCCGGCGCAGGCCGGCTCGGTGCATGCCTGCCGTGTGGATGAATCGCGGCGGGCGGGCGGGGGCGGAGGGGGGGTGGGGGGGGTGGGGGGTGCCGCGGCCGGCGATTGGGCGGCGCGGCGCTCGGAAGCACTTTGTTTTCTATTCTAATGAGGGCGGAGCGGGGCTTGTGGATATTTACGTTGAGGCGGGAGCCGCCGCCCTTCATTCACCCACATGGTCCCCGAGCCCGGGCGCCGCCGCCGCCGCCGGGACCTGCCTTCGCGCCACTTCCCTCCCCACCCCCCCCCCCACCCCCTTTCCCTCCCGCCCCGCCGGGGAGCGGCGCGGCTCCCCCTCGGCTGGGCTCTCCCCGCCTCGCGAAGGCGGCGGCGGGAGGAGGGAAGATGGTGGCGGCGGCGGCCGCTGGCTGGTGAGTGTCGCTGCCGCGCGCGTGTGGCTGACAGGAAACCTGTTGTGAGGCGCCGGCGGCCGCGCGGATCTGGGGGGGGGGGGGGGGGGCGCGAACTCGGGGGAGGCAGCGCGGCGTGGGGATGGCGGGGGGGGGGGGGGGGGGGTGCAGCGCGGTGCGAAGGCACCGGCGGCGGGAAGCGGGTGTGGGTGGGCGGACGGGGAGGGGGGAGGAAGGAAAGAAGCGGGGAGCAAGGGCGCATGGCCGCGGCGGCGCCTCCCGAGCTCGAACACGGGGCGGGAGGGGCCGGAATGAGGGAGATTTGAAAAGGCGTGCGCGCAGCTCGATGCTGCAGTGAGTCCCGACGCCCCCCACCCCCCACAGCGCTCCGGGCCCGGAGAGGGGAGCGGCCGAGCCCCCGGGGCCGGGAGGGCGGCACAATGGCAGCTGCTGGGGGCCGGGCGGGGGTTTGTGCCCCCGCGGGCCAGGCCCGTCCGGGAAAGTTTGCGCTGTGCCCGCTGCGGGGCGGGGGGAGTTGGCGGCACCAGAACAAAGCCGCACATGGGGCACAGGCCGTGGCGGCGCGGGGGCTCCGCTCGCCGCCCACGCCCAGCTCGGGGAACGGCAGCGGCGGTAAAAGAGGCGGCGGCGAGGGAGGGAGAGAAGAGCGTGGAAAGGAGACGGGGAGAAGGGGGAGGCGGCGGTTCTCGGGGAGTTCCCGGCGGAGGCGCTTTGTGCTCCACCGCCACCCCCCCCCCGAGGGAGGGGGCGCGGGGCCCCGGGGAGGGGGCAGCGCCGCGAGCGCGTCCCGGGCCCCTCCGCATGGGCTTTTGTTCGCAGGAGGGGCGGGGGCGGCGGGCCCTCCTCCACCCCACCCCCTTCCCGGCCGGGCGCGGGCTCCCCGCCTCTCCCGGGCAGGCGGGCGAGAGGCAGCGGGCGGGCCCCGCGCCGCCAGCGCTCGGGAGCCGCGGGCTTCATTACGAAATCGGCGCGGCGGCAGCTGCGGGGCCTCGGCGGCGCCATGTTGCTGAGGGGGGAGGGAGGAGGCGGGGGACATGGCGGCGGCTGCGTGCTGGGGCCGATTGTTCCCTGTTAGGCCCGGAGCCGCGTGTGGGCAGCGGCGGCCGCGGGGAGCCGCTTCCCCTCCCCTCCCCCCCGCCGAGGCCTCTTCCCGGTCGGGGTGGCCCCCGGGAGCGGGTCGGCCCGGCCTTTTCCCCTCCACGCGGGCTGCGGGGCTCGGCGGGCCCGGCCGGGCGGTTGGGGGCGGAGGGTGGGGGGGGGGCGTCACGCCGTAGCCGGGCTGTGACCTCCGCGTTGCCGGCGGCGGCGCCCCCTGGCGGCCCAGAGCCGCGCGGCCGCCCCTGTGTTCTCGCAGGAGCACGTGCTGCGCGGTGAGGGGAGCGGGCTCGGCCCGGGCAGGGCCTGCGGCCCCCGGTGCAGGCTTGGGGGGGGACGGGGCGACCCCACCGGGGAGCGAGGGGGGTTCAGCCCTCGGGGGAAAAGGGAGCCCGCGTGTGCCGTGTCGAACGGGGCGGTTTCTCGCCGCCTGAGCGGGTACCGGAGGCTTTCGCGCCCTCCCCGCGGGTGCAGTGGGGATGGCGAGCCCGGGCGTTTGGGAGCTTGTTCGGTGACTTTGTTCTCGGCAACAAAAAAAGGAAATAACTTGATGGGTTTTTTTGCAGTATCGACGTGTGCAGCAAGAAATAATGAAGGGTTTCTGTGGATGTTGCAGTGGTGCGTTTGTGGAGAAAGTTACTTTTTACAGAAAATGGTAAGATTTTATTCTTTAAATAATTAATTTTTACAAACCTACAGGCGGAATCGGCGCTTTTGAGTCTGAGCCTGAGGCTTTGGTTAGGAGCACTAAATTCCAAAGAGTTCCTTGGGATTGGAGGCACGTGTAGCATGACTTCACAGTTTCACTTATTTAAGAGGAGAATAATGCAGGTTTTTCAAGCGCTCGTTTGTCCAACTAAAGCAGCTGGGCGGTGAGAGAATCTGAAGTATTTAAATTTGATACCTGAGAAATTTCTTCTCAGTCTAACAAAAGTTACGGTTTTCACATTGTTTCAAAGTAATATATTAAGTATGTTTATAGTATCAGGTAGGAGGTTACATTTATGTGATCCTTAAAATCCATATTCCTATTAAAGAAGGACTAAAATGTGGTTTCACATTTTCAGTGTAGCACTATCCTTCTTTAATGAACTTTGGATCTGTAATAAGTAGCTGTAATTGGTTGTGGTAGTATATTTTACAACCATCATTAGAAACTGCTTTTTATGTCTGGATAGGCCAATCTACATAGAATGGTAGGAGTTGTTTTTTGAAGCAGCAAAGCGAGTAGTTAAAAATTTGAAAGCATCTGGTATGTCATAAGATGCTTTCTGGACTTGAGAGAGCTGGTGTTATGATCTCTCCAATGTAATTTTTAAACTCCTGATTACCTAGAATTTGGCATAAACTTTGTTTATACTTGATTTAATTCTTGTTGGTTTGGGTTTTTTTTTGTTTTTGCTTTTTTTGAGGAGAGTTGGTGGTAGTTCGTATGTTATGTCATATTGGTGTTTAACTACTAGTTATTTTTATCTCCAAGTTGTAATAGTGTTCTAAGAGTGGTATGGGAGAAACAGTCGATTCGTTTTTACAATTGGGCGCTTCTACTGTCAGTCAGCATTAATTTTGATACTCTTGCTATTGTGTGCGAGTCCTGGACTGGGCTGACATACTGTTTCAGCTTGCTCTGAAGGAAGTCTTCAGCACAGGAAAAAAATGTGTGAATATTTGTTCCAAAGCATGGTTGTCTAAGGTGTGCAGTTCAAAACCTGATCAAATGCTCACTTTGTTCTTTTCTTCCAGCAGGTACAAGGTAAACAACATATCCTGAATAACTAAAAACGCTGGTTGCGTCAGAGTAATGTCAAAGTGCTTACAGTGCAGGTAGTGATATATAGAACCTACTGCAGTGAAGGCACTTGTAGCATTATGTTGACAACTGCCTCAGGACATCTTGCAGGACTTCAGAGACTGGAAAGGTACAGTGTGGTGGTGTCAAGTGCTTTTTGTACTAAGGTGCATCTAGTGCAGATAGTGAAGTAGATTAGCATCTACTGCCCTAAGTGCTCCTTCTGGCATAAGAAGTTATGTCCTCATCCAGTCACTCAGGTTAAGATTGTAGATGTTCCAGTAGTGTTCTGCTTTGCAGTCTTCTGTTAGTTTTGCATAGTTGCACTACAAGAAGAGTGTAGTTGTGCAAATCTATGCAAAACTGATGGTGGCCTGTTATACTCTACATCAAGGAGTTTGAATGTTTTCTGCTGGTTACAGGATATTTTGTGGCCTTCCTTACTTTAACAGCAGTTTAGTGAATGACAGCTCTTGTAGCACTAAAGTGCTTATAGTGCAGGTAGTGTTCACTAATCTACTGCATTATAAGCACTTAAAGTACTGCTAGCTGTAGAACTACATATTCAGCAGGTCTTGCAGTTTATTTGTTGTTTAATTGAACACTGTTCTCTGGTTAGTTTTGCAGGTTTGCATCCAGCTGTATGATACTCTGCTGTGCAAATCCATGCAAAACTGACTGTGGCAGTGACAAGTCAGTCAGTGAGTATGGAAAAATGGTACCCCTTTCTACACAGGTTGGGATCAGTTGCAATGCTGTGTGTGTCTCTGGTATTGCACTTGTCCCGGCCTGTTGAGGTTGGTGGGGATAGAGGCCGAAACGTCTTCGTAGCTTTAAGGAATTTCTCCTTCACTGATCCGGGAAATTTAAAATTTTTAATTCTTTTTGAAAAAAACATCATGTAATGTTGTGTGTAACCAGACTTTTTATTTTCTGTATCTGGCTCCATGTTTGTATGTACTGCATTTATTGCTCATGATATGTATTTGCTGAAATTCTCGAGCAGGGATTGTATGTTATAAAGCTTTTACTAGCTATATATTAAACTGAGATGGATACTTGTTTATAGTTTCCTCATTAATTTATTGGGAAGACATGGACCTTAGGTATCGGAAAATCTGGATGAAAGTTACAACTTTTTCAGTGTAAGGTTGCTTTTCAGACTCAAATTATATAAAGGATTTGGCAGCGCTTTTTTTGTAATGGTTTTTGTTATGTTGGAGCGCTGTGTATGATCTGATTGGTGATAGAGTGCAATTCTAGCCTTATTTGTCAAATTCTGGAGTAATAAATGGGGTTATACGCTGGGCCTTAATCGTTCTTGAGCTATGGAATCTTTAATACTAGTCAAGCGTTCGCTTCTCGTGGACTGTCTATGTTTGTGGTAACAGTGGTTAACTCATAACCTGTGGAATGAATCACTTTGCATGTGACACAGCAATGAAATAAAACATCTCTTGAGCTACCTGAAGAACTTAACTGGGGGAAAAATTCATCCATACAACTGCTTCAAAGAAGCTGAGGTTAGCCGGGGGAAGACATGGAACTGGCTCTGTAAGGAAGTGTCAATGCAAAGCCTGCAAGTCGAGCATTCAAGAATGAGCTGAATGTTAGTAAACTGCACTTGGTAGCTCAAACTTTTAATTTCCTGAAATAGCTTCCAGAGGCTTAATGCTGTAAATTTCAAGTACCTAATTTGTCACTTACAGCTGCAAGACTATATAGTGCTCCAAAGTTCCTTTGTGGCAGGAAAATTAAGAATATTTGGGTCAATGCTACCCTTGCCGTTCTTGAAATTAAAACGGAATACTAAGCTAAGTGGGTCGTTGTTCCTAAGAGTGGCAAATGCTGTTTTCCAGAGTCAGTGCATATAGTGGTGCTGTCTCAGAACATTACTCTGTCCTCTAGCAAGACATTTAAAATTCTTCTGTGCAATGCATTTGGCATGTCTGAGTTTCGTTCTGAAGTAGCCAAGCCAACTTAGGGTTTTACTGTGTGCTGCTCAATTTCTGAACCCTTTGCCACCGCATTTTTTCAAATGTATTGCTCAGATAGGTTTCTTACCCAAAATACTCCTTTTCCAAGCTTAAATTGTTTTGCTGGTTCGAAGATGCTTGTGTCAGTGCAGTCAGCACGTGAAGATGCAGCATGTTTTGTCGTGATGTGTGTACAGTAATTTTTTTGCAGTTATCTGCTAGTGGTGACAGGTCTAACTTTTTTTTGAGTGTAAGTTGCAATGCAGAAAGTGTTTTAATATGTGAGCGTGTTTATACTGCCGTGTAAGCATCTCATTTTGAAATGCCTGAATATGTGTGTTGCAGTTAGACAATGAAGCTTGTTAAAACTAAGTGCTTGCGGAAGCAGTTTTTATGCTTATGGAACCTTGAATTGTCCATCAGGTATGTTGAAGTGTACCTAGTTCTGATGCTTTTGTGTGAAAATAACCTATGTGATATCTGTTACTGTTTCAGTCTTTAGTTGCCTAGACTCCAAAAAAATGTTTTTACATGGTGCAAGACTGTAAGGAACAATTTTGTGACTGTCATTTTAAAGACATGATAAGCTATGCTTTAGTCAAAGAGCAGTTATATCAATGCCTGTGTAAACTAATATCAGTCTTACTTGCATACTTTCAGTATGGCTTTGGTTTATTAATTATGAAACTTATGTTACCAGAAGTTTTAAATTAATCACACGTGTTCTTCCGAAAATATATGTAATGCTTTTATACTGTTTCAAATACATTCTAATGTAGCAGTAGCTTTTTCATGTGTACATAATGAGTGAATATAATCTTGCCTTATATATCAAGTACACATAAATATATTTTTTTTGCAATCACTTGAGCATCTCCTAAAAAACACCTGTTACTCCTGTGTGTGTGTTAGTTCCAGTGCAGCTGAGGCACTGAACTCTACTTGATAGAAAATGGTAGGGAGAGAAGTAATCCTGCTAAATTCAGCTGATTTTACTGAAATAAGCTGAGCCTTGCACAGTGTTTCTGTAGAAGGTTGGAGTGGAAACACTGGGTAGCTAAAACAACCGTCAGTTTTAAAATCCTGCAGAAATGCCAAGAAGCATTTTCTCTACATTTGTTCAGCAGAGTCTGTTGTGAAACAGTCAACTGGATGAGCAGCTTATTTCTGGCTTTGATACAGGTAAAAATTTTTCAAGTGAACTGATATGAAAAGCCACATGAACTTATCTGAGGTTAGCACTAATGAAGATAAGCCTGCATGTTCTTCTAAACAAAATTTCTAAGCAGTGTTCATACTTGCCTCATGTTTTAATATAGCACAGTTAGCTTTATAAGGAAGACCTTGGCTTCTCAGCCTTTTGGCTAAGATCAAGTGTAGTATCTGTTCTTATCAGTTTAATATCTGATACGTCCTCGATGAAAGGACTTTATATTAAACGGATTTTTGGGCCTATATTTTGCATCAGTGAAGGAGGTAGCTAGAAAACTTCCTTCCCTGGTCCACGAGACAGACTACTATCCTCTTGAGAGTAGTCCAAAGTGGTAATGATGATCTAGTAAACAGAAAGACCAAAGCCATCAAGAAAGACTTCAGGGCCATTGGGAAAATGATGGAGGGCTCTGGGTCACAAATAGTTTTCTGCTCCATCCCAAAGCTAAATAGAGAGGAGCAGGAAGTCAGGAAGAAGAATTCAATTAATGCCTGGCTCTGAGCCTGGTGTGAGGAGAGGGGCTTTGGCTTCTCTTTGATCATGGGGTGGCTCATGCACCCCCAGACTTTGTTACTAAGGATGGGACACGTGTGTCTCTTGGGGGGGGCTAGAGCCCTTGCTAAAAACCTAGCTAAGCTCATAAATTGCGCTTTAAACTAGGTGTGAAGGGGGAGGGGGTTGAGACCAGGCTAGACAGGAACAAGCCTGGAAGTGGGGCAATGGTGATTGGGAGAGGGTGTGCTGGTGAGGACCACCAGTACCTCACCACACAGGAAGTGAGGGTGAACACACCTGGGCGTGCTAAGGGAGATACAGGCACTCTGGAGCTAGCTACTCCAGTTACCAGGCAATTGGGAATGAACTCTGTTCCCTCTAAGAGGGCTGAAGGCTCAGCAGCTCAGCTGAAGTGCATTTACACCAATGCATGCAGCATGGGGAATAAGAAGGAAGAGCTGGAAGCTGTCGCGTAGGGCAAGGAGCCTATGATGTCGTTGCCATCATGGAAATGTGGTGGGACGACTCCTATAACTGGAGTGCAGCTATGGTGGGGTACAAACTCTTCAGGCGGGATAGGAAGGGTAGGAGAGGTGGGGTAGCCCTCTTTGTAAGTGAGGACTTGGACACTGTTGAGATGGATTGTGGCCATCAGGAGGTTGAGTGCCTGTGGGTTAAGATCAGAGGAGCCCACCAGAAGGTGGATTTTTGTGATGGGAGTCTGTTACAGACCACCAGCCAAGGAGAAGCAGCTGATGAGATCTTCTATAAACAGCTGGGGTTAATCTCTAGATCAATGCCTCTTGTTCTTGTGGGAGACTTCAATCTGCCTGATATCTGCTGGAAGTACAATAGAGCAGAAAGGAAGCAGTCTAGGAGGTTCCTGGAGTGTGTGGAAGACAACTTCCTTGCACAGCTGGTGAATGAACCAACAAGGGAGGGTGCCCTCCTGGACCTGCTGTTTGTGAACAGAGAAGGCCTTGTGGGGGATGTGGCAGTAGGTGGACACCTAGGACAAAGTTATCATGAGATGATAGGGTTTTCTGTTCTAGGTGAAGTGAAGAGGGTGGTTAGCAGGACAGTAGCATTAAATTTCCAGAGGGCGGACTTTGATCTCTTCAGAAGGCTGGTTGGTGAAGTCTCATGGGAGACAGTACTTAAGGGCAAGGGAGCCCATGAGGGCTGGGAGCTCTTCAGAAAAGAAATCGTAGCAGCTCAGGAGAAAGCCATCCCCATGTTCCGGAAAAAAAAAAAGCTGGCGGGGAAAAAAACAGCTTGGTTGAACAGAGGGATCTTGAGCAATATCAAGAAGAGGAATGTTTATGGGCTCTGGAAGAGGGGACAGGCCTCTTGGGTGGACTACAGGAGGGAAATGAGATTGTGTAGAGAAAAAGTCAGAAGGGCTAAGGCTCAACTACAAATCAGATTGGCAAAGTGTGAAAGATAATGAAAAAATCCTTCTATAAATATATAAATAATAAAAGAAGGACTAGGGAGACCATACAGTCCCTATTGGATGCAGAAGGAACAACAGTGACGGGGGATGAGGAAAAGGCTGAGGTACTTAATGCCTTCTTTGCCTCAGTCTTTAGTTGTAAACAAAGTTGTTCCGTCTGTGTAGAAACCCAGGAGCTAGAGGAGCAAAATGAGGCTCCCGTGATCCAAGAGGAGGTGGTTAGAGCCTTGCTAGCCCAGCTAGACACCCACAAGTGTATGGGGCTGGATGGGATTCATCCAAGGGTATTGAAGGAGCTGGCGGATATGCTGGCCAAACCCCTTTCCATCATCTTCCAACAGTCCTGGAAGACTGGGGAAGTCCCACTGGACTGGAGGCTGGCTGATGTGCCCATCTACAAGGGTCGCAGGGAGGATCCAGGGACTACAAGCCTGTCAGTCTGACCTCAGTGCCAGGGAAAGTCATGGAGCAGGTGATCTTGAGTGCTATCATGAAGCACATGCAAGAGAACCAGGTGATCAGGCCCAGTCAACACAAGTTCACAAAAGGCAGGTCTTGCCAAACTAACCTGATTGCCTTCTATGACAAAGTGACTCGGCCACTGGATGAGGAAAGGCTGTGGATGTGGTCTTCCTGGACTTCAGCAAAGCCTTTGACACAGTTTCTCACAGCATTCTGTTTCTGAAACTGTCAGCCTCTGGCTGGGACAGGCGCGCACTCTCCTGGGTGGAAAACTGGTTGGCTGGCCGGGCCCAGAGAGTGGTGGTAAATGGTGCGAAATCCAGCTGGAGGCCAGTGACAAGTGGGGTTCCCCAGGGCTCGGTGCTGGGTCCAGCCCTGTTCAATATCTTCATCAATGATCTGGATGAAGGCATTGAGTGCACTCTTAGCAAGTTTGTGGACGACACTAAGCTGGGTGGAAGTGTCGATCTGCTGGAGGGTCGGGAGGCTCTGCAAAGGGATCTGAACAGGCTGGACCACTGGGCAGAGTCCAATGGCATGAGGTTGAACAAGGCCAAGTGCCTTGTTAAAGGAGAAGGACCTGAGTGTGTTGTTTGACAGCCGACTGAATATGAGCCAGCAGTGTGCCCAGGTGGCCAAGAAGGCCAATGGCATCTTGGCTTGTATCAGAAATGGCGTGACCAGCAGGTCCAGGGAGGTTATTCTCCCTCTGTACTCTGCACTGGTGAGACCGCTCCTCGAATACTGTGTTCAGTTCTGGGCCCCTCACCACAAGAAGGATGTTGAGGCTCTGGAGTGAGTCCAGAGAAGAGCAACGAAGCTGGTGAAGGGGCTGGAGAACAGGCCTTACAAGGAGTGGCTGAGAGAGCTGGGGTTGTTTAGCCTGGAGAAGAGGAGTCTGAGGGGAGACCTTATTGCTCTCTATAACTACCTTAAAGGAGGTTGTGGAGAGGAGGGTGCTGGCCTCTTCTCCCAGGTGATGGGGGACAGGACAAGAGGGAATGGCCTCAAGCTCCACCAGGGGAGGTTTAGGCTGGACATTAGGAAAATATTCTTCACAGAAAGGGTCGTTGGGCACTGGAACAGGCTGCCCAGGGAGGTGGTTGATTCACCTTCCCTGGAGGTGTTTAAGGGATGGGTGGACGAGGTGCTAAGGAGCATGGTTTAGTGTTTGATGGGAACGGTTGGACTCGATGATCCGGTGGGTCTCTTCCAATCTGGTTATTCTGATTCTATGACCTCATTTGTTAACCATAGAGAACTTTTCTCTATACACTCTTTACTATCTGAAAGCATGCTGGGAAATTAAGCAGATTTTTCACAAATTTGCTACTGGATGATACTGAAAAACCAGCTTAGTTCCTTAGAATTGACTTTCTTGTGTTGACTTCTGAGTATCAAAGCAACTAGCAAGATGACTGTCAGGAGGAGACATCTTGAGTAATAAGTAGTTCATAGGCATTAAATGAACATAAAACTGGAAGGGGGACATCCCCTGCTGTGGCAGCAGAGTTTATCCTGTGTAGATGGCATACTGTCATGAGGAAGTGAACATAGTACTCGGTATTCTGCTTCTAACCAATTCTCATCTCTAAAATGCATTGTAGTTGTGTAGTGCATAAGTGGTCTTGTCTACAGAGTCGTCTAGACCCATGGCATTCTTGAAATCTGGGACCTTGCCCACGGGGTTTGTTTCCACGCCATTTTTGTCCTGCCTGTAACCTCCTCCCCCACATTGCTAAGCTAGAGCTCATTCCCTGAAGCTTTCTCCTCTAAATGTTTGGGGTTAGTAGCTTCAGCTGAAAAGGCAACTAGCATTCAGTATATAAAGCACTGAAATTTCATGGATACAGGAGACAAAAGCAACTGATCATAAAGTGGTGGGTGGACTGCATCAAGTGACTCTTCATTATAGCCTTGCTATGAAATCTACAGTTTTGTTCTCCAAAAGTCTGAATTTCTGGTCATTTGCTTTCCTGTTTGCCTTTTTGGATAATGTGTAAATTGGAAGGTACTAGGGGGAAAACAGAAATGCCATTATGATTCTTCTCTATTCCATTTACTGCATGATAGCCTTTTTGTTGGATCATGTGCTGCATTTGTGTCTTTTAAGTCTGTGTGACAAGCACCTGTCTTCCCTCAGTTGATATGGTCAGCGCAAGTGTTGAGTCTGGTGTCATGTTAACAGGTACATGAGAATTTATTCTGCTATCAGTGAGGCTAGACATGCATTCCTGCTTTGATGTTATTTCATGCTGCTGCTTCTGAAACTTCCCGTTTTGGAAGGTAGTTTGAAAGAGAAGGAAAGCAAAAAAATGGCACAAAAATTCAGTGAAGTTAGGTTTTTAACAGAGGACTAAATACAAGGCTGTTAATGGCTACAGCTAGTAAAATTCCTGGCTGGAGGGGAACTGACTAGTGGCCCCATGAGCAGAGACTGCGTTGTAAAAATGGATCTCTAAGTTAATCTAGATTTTCCATTTTTCTAAGAAAAAAAAAAGCCCACAGCATTTAATGTCATTCTTACTGTTTAATAAAACTTCATTTTTCGTAGTGATCATTCACTATTCACTTCAGTTTTCCAAAGTGATTTAATAGATGAACAGTTCTGTAAAATCAGTCTTGTATTGGGCATCTCTGGGATTTTCTTGCAGGGGGTGGGAGGCTGGTTTGGGTTTGTTTTTGTTACTGGGAGTGAGATGTGGTTGTTGTCATTACACTTGACTCACTAAGGTGACATGACACTTGAGTAATTCTACTCTTAGTATCCGAAGAGAATGCTTGGTTACAAGCTGACTTCAGGCTCCATGGGAGCTGCTTCAGGTTCTTAGGATGGGTAGCAAACTGTACAGACAAAGCTGCAAATGTGAATGGTTGTAATTTGGGTAGCCTTAGATGTCCTATTTTGTGACTTGAAGAGGTTAGCACTTCTGTTCATTGCTAAAGGACTGATTCCTTAAAGCTTCACAAGTTGTACCAGGTTTAGGCTATTGCACGTGGCCAACATGCTTTGCATGGAACAGGCTTTTCACACAAGTTTGGTGAACAGAGCTGGCTGAGAATTCTAACTGATGAAATGCTTATTTTGGTGATGGCTCTTTGTGCATATCTGGGATTCAGACTCTGGCTTTGATTTGTGTCAGCAGGGCTAGCTGATTAACACTTGTTATTAATGTAGAGTCTGCACTAACGGAGCAGTGTTTGAAAATACAGGAAGTAGTCTGACAAATAGCTTGAGTATTAGTCTTTGTATATTGTAGTCATTGGAAAATAAGTCTGTTCTTGTGAGTTTGGTTGAAGAGGTGTGTGTTTCAGGGAAACTGACCTGCGGATAAGTGGTGGCTGATCTTGTCGCACTTCCAGTAGAAATATGTGGGCCTGTTTCCTGCTTGAAGAAGTGTGATATTCCCTGGGAGATGGGAGGTGATCAGGGATGCGGTTAAAGTTAGGGAAGATGAAAACAAGAATATATGGGGAAAGAAAAAGAGTAGGAGGCTTGGTTAAGACGGGAGACTACTATAATGTGGGTTACTTAATCTGTACTTTCTATGCCTTGTACACTGCTGCGACTGACAAGAATGCTACAGCAACTGTCCTGCTGTGGGGCATGTCAGCAGTTTGGATAGAAATGGTCTGGATTTTAACAATGGATAAGGCATTTTACAACAATAAGAAACCCTTTGGGTGACGTTATAGAATCTTTAAAAGATTCCAGATACCCACATCTTTTAAGTGTGTTTATGGCAGTACTTCTTCCTGCTATAGAAAAAAATAACTAGTTCCTACTTATTGTACTTCAGACAGAAGGAAAGCTGCTGCTACTGTTGCACAGAACTGGAACTTTTTTAGTTGGTTCTCTAGCTCTTTTACTGTTCTGTCTGTGGAGATGTAAAATATGAGCACTTAGGAAATATTGAGTCACTAGTTTGATATGTGCATATCTTTGCCCTCCCCCACTTTAGGAAAGGCCCGTGTTTTATGTGGGAAATCATCCTTAACTATAGTTACTGAAATATTACTGTGAGCTTATAAATACTTAGAAATAGAAAAAATCTTTGTTTTAAACCCCTGTGGGCTTAAGGTTTTTGTACTTTACTAGTTGTTTTCCAAACACCAAAAAAAAAAGTCTTAAAAGAGTCTTCTTTTAAGTATCTCTTTCTACAGTCAAATTCTGGAGTTGGAACTACTTGATGGCTGATCAGAGTTTTCTTATTCAGTAAAAACATTGAAATGAAAGGCTTCATAATGCAACAAGAATGGCTTATGGACAACTTAAACTGCGTACGTGTTGGTGTGTGTGACAAGCTCTGCTAATGGGGTTTTAGTCTAGGTAAAACCTCCCTAATTCTTATCTAGCAAAAGCTTTTGAAAAACTTGATGAATGAATGGTAATTGGTACCTAGATTTTGTGATTGGAAATTACTTTGTGGGGTGGAGCTATGTGGTTGCATTATATTAGGTAATAACGTATAATGAGCAAGGTACTACAGTTCTGGGATGTAGTTCCTTTCTTTGCATTAGCATCAGACAAAATGTAAAAGCTAGTCATTAATATGCATTTGTGTGTCTATCGAAACAACTATTCCACTGCAAGTCAGTAATCTCTGAAATTACATCATGCTTATGTTCTGAAGGTCCATTACAGGAAATAGTCTTTCTTAGCATTTTGTGTTAAGAAGTGCCCCCTTTCAGCCATCGCACAGAAATTCCACAAGCCCACATTGCAGTACAATACCACACAAGGTAGTTAACTTTCATGAGCAAATTGTGCCCTCTGAACTGCTCAGTTCATAATTTTGCTCAGGTCTGGAGATGATACAGCTGGGTTTTAACATTCTTATTTACACCACCTAACACATGCTCCTTTTATTTGTCGGCCTCTTCTACTAGAGATTTCCCCCCGATCTTGCAGAAACAGGTAGCTAGTATTTTTTGTAAGTGTTGAATTGGATTTCTGTGCAGGTGAGTATGCTGTAGGAACTGGTTAGGGCTTAGAAAGCCCAAATATGCTTACATAATTGCAGGAATGAATGTAGAATTCATTTTGGAGTTGTCATGATTAACAAACTTAGCAGAGGCCCCTGGATTGTTGTCAACAGTCAGCCTGTAAGCTTGGGACACCTCTGACTCTGTGACAAACTGGGACTAATGATGCTAAAAAAGAAAATTTGGCTCTAAATTCTGCTGTGGTCTCTGTGCTTAATAACTGAGTTCTTGGGGAAGTAGTCAGTTCTCCCCATTCATATGTCTCCATGTGATCCCAGGTGAAGTCAAATGATTGAATTGTGCATAGATCCTAGCAGGCAGCATTTGTATGAAAGGCTGCTTTAGCAGGATAGTGGAAGCAGGTTTTGCTCAGGGAGATGGCACGAGCAATCTGTAATATGGATTATCCATGGAGCGCAAATGAAAGTGAGCATGTTCTTTGTCTAGCCAGGTCTGAGTCAGCTCTGATTTTAAGCTGTATTCTGAATTAGGATATTTCTTTCTACCTTTATTTCCTAGCAACTCATGTCTAAGGATTGTACCAATTACTTAACGAACAGATGTTCACTTATTGCTATCTACTATTCCAAGTTATTTTTATCCCTTTTTAAGGTTTATTTATTAAATTTAGTCAATAATTAAACAGTACAAAGATGCAGTTCCACATGGATTCAAGTATGTATGACATTTGCCTTTTGGAGGAGAAAAAAAGCATTTATTAATATCATATTTGTGTGACTAAAACATTTCTAAACGTGAGAGAAGATTGTTATGGATGGAGGTTAAAACTTAGGGTTACAGTGGGAGAAGAAAATAATTACTGGAAGAGAACCCTGTGTGTTGGGGAGGCTAGAACTACAGTTTCTTCAAGGAAGTGTTGAGTAGAATGTGCTTTGTGTGTGAGCATTGTTTTGCCACTGGTAATACTGCAACTCTAATTTGCAATAGTTGCATATATTGCAAACTTGGTTTCATTAAAATAGAGTGAAACCCATTTTTGTGTGTTTTTTATTGATTTTTTTTTTCAGGGAAGTGAAAAATGTGAAAGAAGTCTGCAGAGCTTTGTCTGCTGGACCAGTGGACTATGCTCAATTTTTCTCATTGTTGTATCCTAATATGGCTATTGAGTGTGCCCAAGAGTATTCTGATTTTTCTAAGTGATCTCATTCCGCTCTGGTGATATATTGTGCATAGGGAAGCTTAGTGGTTTTGGGGGTGGTGGTTTGTTTGGCATTTAGAGGAGGAAACAGAGTGTTCAGCAGAGGACCACGAAGATTGATTAGGAAAGGCTGAGAGACTTGGATCTCTTTAGCCTCAAAGAGAAGGCTGAAAGGGGATCTTGTCATTGCTTATAAATATCTGAAGGGCAGATGTCAAGGGGATAGGGCCAGACTCTTTTCAGTGGTGCCCAGCAACAGAACAAGGGGCAACAGGCACAAATGTGAATGCAGGAAGCTCCACCTGAGCATGAGGAAAAACTTTACTGTGAGGGTAACAGATGACTGGAACAGGCTGTCCAGGGAGACTGTGAAATCTCCTTCTCTGGAGATATTCAAAACCCACCTGGACACATTCCTGTGCAACCTGCTGTAGGTGAAGCTGCTTTAGCAGGGATGTTGGACTTGGGACCACTGAAGATCATCTTCCAACCTCAATGATTCTTTGATTTTATGGAAATGTTTTAGTTTTGAACTATTCCATGAAGAGGGTAACTGAAGAGTTCCCCTTTGTTGTGACAAGAATTGATTGTAGTTTCTTCGATACTCTGAATCTGTATACATCACTGTCGGAATCTGTGGTTTTCAAAATTTCATTCACAAAAGTCAAAAAAGTCTTCAATGTGAGAATGAATGGAGCGTAGTGCTTGAAAAGGAATCAAAGCCTTGAAGAATCCAGTCTGCAGTATTGTGTGATGGTTTGCTCTAAGAGTGTCCTGTCCTGGATTCCAGTTGAAGATGACTGTACTCTTGTATTAACACTACTTTCTCTTCCTCCTGAAGTTGTATAAAGTTTTCTGGCAGCATAGCCTAGTGTATCAAAAGCAAGCCTTTTTACACTGATTGGATTACTTGTCTGGGTTCCTTTCATGTAGCAGTTGTCAAAATAGCATGTCTGGACACAACCTGGAATCCAAGCTCTACCCTTCATCAACTGGTGTAATTCCCACCCAAAGTCAAGCAGCGTCACTGGCCTTGACAGACACACTTCATGCTCTGACATGCAAGTGGTTACCTGGGGAAATAGTCTGTGGGAGCCTTGAACAGCACTATATATACGGAGGCATTCAGTATTAACAGATGGGTAAATGGTGTCTATCTCGGAGCACATCCGGGTGTCTGCAACATATGTGAGATTATACTTGAAAATTATTTGCTGTATTTATGCATATGTGTAGTTCCACTTGGTAAGTGCTTCTCTAGTACTGAATTAGAGTTCTATCTAAAATGTGTGTTAATCTGTAGGTTTTTTCCCCTATGGGGACAAGATAGTTGTAGTACATTGGGAATCACCTACTAGAAATCTGCAGATTTCTAGAACATTATTTAAATAGAGTTACATTCCATGTTACATTCTTTTAGAAAAAGCATGGGGAGCCAGCAAGAATGTAAGCATATTCTTCCAGGCATTGCAGAAACAAAAGAACTGTCTAGCACTCAACAAAAATTTAAGGGACATGCTTTATTCATATAACATATGGGCTATGTACTTCAGAGTTCTGCTCGTCATAAACTTTAGTCTTCCCTCTGTAGCCTGCAGGAGCTTGCAAAGTTTGCCCCTTCCCTCTCTTTTATAAAGTTAACTGCAAGGGGAGCCTTTGCCAAAGAATCTAAACAACAGATGGGTAAAGAGGCTGTTTACTAGTGATCTAGAGTGTTCTGATAAAGCACAGTGGAAGAAAACCTAGATTAAAGTTGTATAAAAATATGCATCAATATTTCTTCCTTGTCTGCTGAGAGATGGAAAGAGAAGGAAAGAACTGATAGGTAGATGCTGTAGGGGGGCTACCAAAGTAGTGTTAAAGCTGCTTGAGTAGTGTCAGCCAGAGACTCCTTGCATGCAGTGGATGGGTGGTGAGAGGAAGGGCTGGTGGGAAGAGGAAGCAGAGAGGGATAGCAAAGATCCTTCCTTCATAAAGTCTTGATCTTGTTTGGTTATAGCAAGTCACCTTAACATGTTGAAAAGAGAAAACCTATGAAAATTAAATGAAACTAAGCTGGGAATTAAAATACATGTTGCTTTGCCCTTCTAAGGTTAGTGGTTCACCATGGCAGGGGGGAAGGTTATGTTGTCCTCGGGCAATAAGCAAAAGTGAGAAATGTGATGAGTTTTCCTTTGTGTGCAATGCAGAGAACTCCAGATAAAACACCATTGCAACCACTGTTGTAACAGCTTTTGTTATGTTTCCATCAGATGGTACTCCCAGACCACTATTCTGGATTGGGACAAGGTGCTGCTGTGGCAGAAGCATTCCTTAAAATTAAGTGGTCCTTGCCAATGTGATGATACCAGCCCCATGCTTGGAAGCATGACCTTTCAAAGTCTCCTGCTCTTCTAGGTTGTATTGAATATCTCGCTTGTGGGTGTCCAGTTTTGGCCTGATGTTAAAGTTCACTGGTATTCAGAGAAAGGCAGCACTTCAGTGTACCAGGGCTTGAGCTGGTGTGCAGTGTGCTCAAGATACCAGAGCTCTACTTCCATAAGGGAGCAACACCACCTTGTGCTTGACTGGCAAGGCAGGGCATGTGTGGTGTTCTTTCTTGTGGTAGCTGTAACCTGTAGAACTGGTGCATTAATTGGTAGTTGAATCTCCTATGCTATTTGAACTCTGTGTCAGAGCCACAACTAGCGCTCTCACTCTTCTGTTCACTTGAGAGATCTGCCTCTATTTTGCTGACTGTGAACATCCTCATCTATTGGGGTTTTTTTTGTCCTCAACAAAATCAGAACTTCCTTAGTATCTGAGTCTCTGCTGTGCTTCCATTTTATAGTTAAGTTTGTGTACCTTATTCTGAGAGCTTTGTGAATGGTAAGTACATTGGCATAAATAATCCTCACTGACCTGGTTGGCCTGTTCTAGTGTTGGGGTCATGTTTACCCTTTCTTGGACTCTTCTTAGATCTGCCAGCAGGTCTGAAAGTGCAGCGTTTGTACCAGCATTCTTTGACTTTGTTATGTTTAAAAGTTTTCTAGTCCATTGTGACACTAGTGTAAAAGCAAACTTTTTTGCCTAAAATACCAGAATACTGAACATACTACAAAATGTGGAGGAAGTCTAAGGAAAAACACTTTGTGTGCAAGTGCAAGGGAATGTTGTAGCACTGTCTTAGTAGAAGTGAGTTACAGGTGAAGAATTAAAAAAGCTTGGAAGGAACATGTTAAGCAGAGGGTGATGTTGCACTTCTTATTTTGCTGAAAAATCTAGCAAAATATACATTAGGTCTATAGACCTAGAACTGATGCTTAAGGTTCCTTCATTTAGGCAGCTTAATAAGTGAGTAGAATCACCATCTGGTGTCTTTCTGCCACATTGCTTCCAATCCGAGTAGCTTTGGAGCTTCCAATCTTCCCAACTACTACATCTACTGATACCGGAAATGAACTGGAGATAAAACACTTGGACTCATTAAAAAGGGATGCTTTTTTTGGTACATAGTTCCAAAACCATAGTCTGATTAATGAAGGTGAACTTTAAAGGATGCAAATAGCATTTGTTGCAGTAGACCTATGTGTATTTAATGAAATTCTGTTACTTTTAAGTTGATCAATTCTTTTGATCAAACTTTGGATAAATAGCTTTTACTTTACAGCAGGTGGTTTTCTTTTCATCTTTAGAACTTACACAACAATATGAGTAGCAGAAGATGTTGGGAAACAATTTTGGAAATTCACCTTCAATAAACATCAGGTGAAGTAAATTATTGGACCTAGGCACTGCTAACATTTTGTGGCATATTTTTATTATGCCACAACCATGGCTCTTCAGAGTAGAATTTGTTACCCATCCCACTGGTCATGTGTAGATAATTAAGAATCCTTTATAGCATTGTTTAGTAATATTAACATGTTAGTTTAAGCTTGGTGTATGTTAGATTTTTAATAACTATTGTGAATTCCAGAAAAAGTTCTGGAGAGGCATTTAATAAAGTCATGGAAAGTCATGGAGCAGGTGATCTTGAGTGCTATCATGAAGCACATGCAAGAGAACCGGGTGATCAGGCCCAGTCAACATGGGTTCACAAAAGGCAGGTCCTGCCAGACTAACCTGATCGCCTTCTATGACAAAGTGACTCGGCTGCTGGATGAGGGAAAGGCTGTGGATGTGGTCTTCCTGGACTTCAGCAAAGCCTTTGACACAGTTTCTCACAGCGTTCTCCTTGAGAAACTGTCAGCCTCTGTCCTGGACAGGCACACACTCTCCTGGGTGGAAAACTGGTTGGATGGCCGGGCCCAGAGAGTGGTGGTAAACGGTGTGAAATCCAGCTGGAGGCCAGTGACAAGTGGGGTTCCCCAGGGCTCGGTGCTGGGTCCTGCCCTGTTCAATGTCTTCATCAATGACCTGGATGAAGGCATCGAGTGCACCCTTAGCAAGTTTGCGGACGACACTAAGCTGGGTGGAAGTGTCGATCTGCTGGAGGGTAGGGAGGCTCTGCAAAGGGATCTGAACAGGCTGGACCGCTGGGCAGAGTCCAATGGCATGAGGTTTAACAAGGCCAAATGCCGGGTCCTGCACTTGGGGCACAACAACCCTGTGCAGTGCTACAGACTAGGAGAAGTCTGTCTAGAAAGCTGCCTGGAGGAGAGGGACCTGGGTGTGTTGGTTGACAACCGACTGAATATGAGCCAGCAGTGTGCCCAGGTGGCCAAGAAGGCCAATGGCATCTTGGCTTGTATCAGAAACGGCGTGACCAGCAGGTCCAGGGAGGTTATCCTCCCTCTGTACTCGGCACTGGTGAGACCGCTCCTCGAATCCTGTGTTCAGTTCTGGGCCCCTCACCACAAGAAGGATGTTGAGGCTCTGGAACGAGTCCAGAGAAGGGCAACAAAGCTGGTGAAGGGGCTGGAGAACAGGCCTTACAAGGAGTGGCTGAGAGAGCTGGGGTTGTTTAGCCTGGAGAAGAGGAGTCTGAGGGGAGACCTCATTGCTCTCTACAACTATGTGAAAGGAGGTTGTAGAGAGGAGGGTGCTGGCCTCTTCTGCCAAGTGACAGGGGACAGGACAAGAGGGAATGGCCTCAAGCTCCGCCAGGGGAGGTTTAGGCTAGACGTTAGGAAAAAATTCTTTACAGAAAGGGTCATTGGGCACTGGAACAGGCTGCCCAGGGAGGTGGTTGAGTCACCTTCCCTGGAGGTGTTTAAGGCACGGGTGGATGAGGTGCTGAGGGATATGGTTTAGTGTTTGATGGGAACGGTTGGACTCGATGATCCGGTGGGTCTCTTCCAACCTGGTTATTCTGTGATTCTGTGATTCTGTGAAAGCTACAGGTATTTGCATTTTCTGATTTTTAAATTTCTTCTATTTCCCCTGGCATTTTTCGGGGGGTAACATTTTCCTCAGCATACAAGGTCAAAAGCTAACTGCTTATGAATGATGGTACATCATTGCCCTTGAGGAGGCTGAGAAACGTGTTTATAAATGAAACAGGAGCTTTCCTACTTTCTTCAGACTTCATGAAATGTTCTTTCTTCACAGCTGCTTCTTGTTTCCCTTGTTTACACTTTTTCTCTCATGCATATATAGGTACGTATGTTTGTATGCATAAATAGGTGCATATTGGAATGCTACTAATATACAAAAGCTAGTGTATATTTATGTCCACACAATGTAAGGCAAAGAACAGGTTGGCTAGTAAAATTACTTCCTGCATGTTATCTGCTACAAATTATCAGGAAATGGAGAAGGAGTCACTGTAGCTTGACAAAACTCAGGAAGGTTGGAAGGACATGGAGGGAAAATGTTACATTCTTGTCCAGGGATCTGCTATTATAACTAGGATACTAAATGAACAGAGCAGTGGTATGACCTTGCCACAGACCTTTTTATGTGCTCGTGAGGGAATATTGTTTCTCTATTAGGGAATTAGGTGGTCCGACAATAGTAACAGAGTTAAGATGGCTGAAATAGGTGTTGAAAGGTTTGTGTCATGAAACTTCCATAGTTGGTCTAATAAGATATTTGTTCTTGCTGTGGAGTTTGCCTCATTTGTGTTTATAATAATTTTCTTACTAGCTAGAGCTATTACTGAATAGGACTAAGTGTAACATTGTCTTAACACAAAGTAAAACTGATTTGATTTGATAAAGGTTTTGGACTCCTTGCAGTTGAGCTGTATGGTTGACTTATCTAAGAAACTTGCTTCTGTAGTTCATTTGCCATCATATCTGCTAACTCAAGACTGCAGTACCATAATATAAACTCAGCTTGTTCCAAGATGCTTTGCAAACTGAAATTATCAATAAACTTAAAAGCTTGTATGGTCCAGGTATTTCTTTGCCTGCGTTGTTTAATTCAGATGAAAATAGAATAGAATAGACTATTTCAATGATCATCTAGTCTAACTGCCTGACTGAAAGGCTTGGGGCATTGACCACCTCTCTAGGAAGCCTATTAGTGTTTGGCCACCTTTTCTGTAAAGAAATGGTTTCTAATGTCCAGTGTGAACTTACCCGACCCATTTTGAAACTCTTCCATGTGTCACTAGATATCATGGATAAGATATCAGCACCTTCTTTTGCACTTCCCTTCCTCTGGGAGCTGTAGGGAGCCTCTTTTTCACTCAGCCCCTCAGCCTCTTTTTCTCCAGACTAGGTGAGCCAAAAGTCCTTAGTTGTTTCTTGTAGGACATTGCTTCCAGCCCTTTCACCAACTTTGTTACCCTTCTCTGGATGCATTCAAGGACCTTCCTAAATTGTGGGGGCCAGAATCACAGAAAGTATTGGAGGTGAGGCCGCACCAATGCTCCATACAGTGGGATAAATTCCCTCTTTTTACTGGCTAGTTTTACTCCTCTTGATGCATACCAGGATGTGGTTTGCCCTCTTGGCTGCCAGGGCACACTGCTGACTTGTTGAGCCTGCTGTTGGCAGGACCTCCAGATCCCTTTCTGCACAGCTGCTCTCCAGCCACTCCTGTCCCATTTGATATTTGTTCTCCATCATAGGTGCAGATTCCAGCATTTAGATAGCTTAAACTTAATGCTGTTGATGATTGCCCAATGGTCCAATCTCTTTAGCTCCCTCTGGGAGGCCTCTTGTTCCTGAGACTCAACCTCTCAGTTTGATGCCCTCAACAAACTTGCTAATGGTGCATTCAACTCCACAGAATGGCAGAGCTTGGGACAGCTGAGGCATTTGACTGCCTCAAGTGAGTTGGTACAGCTCAGTGAAAGAAATGTATGGTTAAAGTAGGCACTAAGGAAATTAAATAGGGGGAATGAAAATATGTCTGCATTTGAAGATAAAAGTTCCAGATAACTTTTCTTTAAAAATAAAGTTTATTTGCTATTGTTCTGAGGTGTACTTTGAGCAGAACATGTAGAGTTTTTTACCAGTATACTCTAAAGTAACTGTTGACATTTTGATGATTAATTTATTAATTACCTTCCATTAAGTGTCTGAACATTATGGATATAATTGTTTGCAGTGATAAATGTATAAAATTCTCCATAAAAGGCATGTATAAGCTTGTTTTCATGAACTCGAGCACAAGGAATTGTTTCTGCTGTATACCTCAATCAGTAACTCTTTCATTTGAGTAGGAGAGCTTCTAGCATATTAAGTTTGTGTCATGTCTTTAGAGGTAGTGAGAGAATTGTCTAAGATAAATATACATTTTTTAATAACATATAACGTTTCAGAATTTTAATAGGATAAATAAGATAATATTGTGTTTTAAGTATAAAGGAAGCTCAGTGGTGACAACTTACTTTGCACATTGTTTTTTGTATAAACTACTCTGGAATAAAAGTTTATAGGTAGCTGTTGCCATGTTTGAACAGTTGGTGGCTCCAATGCTTTGCAGCTGTTGCTATACATAATGCCAAAACAAGCTAATTCAATTCTAGCTGTATTGAAATAGTCAGACATTTAAGAAGAAAAACAGAATCAGGAACTGAGTAAATAGCCAAGTACTTTCAACTTGTGTTTTAAACCACTGTGTAAATACCCTTTTTAGTTCTTAAAGTGTAAAATCCAATATTCCCATCCCAATATTCCCATTAAGATAAAGTATAAGGGGCACTTTTGCAAAGTGCTAGTTCAGAGTCAGTAGCAATATTCTTGAAACCAGCATAGCTGACAGCTTTCTTGCTTTATATTGCAGGATTATACAGGTAAGACAGATGACAGCTCCCTTGACCAAAAAAAAAAAAAAGAAGGGAGAGGGAGTAACAGGCAAATAATCCATTGCTGGAAAAGAGGCAGAGCTGAGTAAATACTGCGTTGACAATCTTTAAACTGACTCACACAACTGCTTTTGTACTTGAAGTGCTTTTTGTGTTTAGACTTTGAAATAAAGAATTTACTGGGCAAGATAATAACTTCTTAACAGAAGAGCAGGTGCTTGATTAACTGTCATTTCAGTCACTGCAGGGACATTTAATAGACCCAAGACTTGAATATGACAGCCAACTTTGTACAAGGTATTAGTCTAGAGAAAGCCTTGGATAAATGTGTGGAAAAGAGACTAGAAACTTTCAGTGATGACTTTTCCCAACTTTCTGGCCTGAGAAAATATGGTTGAAGAGATGGAGTGTTCCTCCCTGAGTGTTCCATGTTCTAGGGAAAAAGAAAAAAATTAGACTTCCCCCCCCAAACACAGTACTGGAAAAACTATGGTTTGTCTATTTCAAATGAAATATTTGCATTATGCCATCCTAAACAACTGTATGTCCCCTGTGTTCTTGGTTTCTTTGTGCCTTATTTCTCATCTGGATTGTATTACTGTGCTTTGTTCTTGAAACTTCTGTAGCTTATGGTGGGAAGAGTGCTGTGGGATAAAATCACGGGGCGTGCAATGTTGCAGGTACAGCTTAGTCCTCTGAATTAGAGGGAGGTAGAGAATGGCTTGACAAGGCACAGGCCAGTGAAATCATGTAGTGACCCAAAAAAATAACAAGGGTTGTACCTCTCTGGGTAAAGTTTTTCTGTGAGGGCTGAAATAACACTATGGGCAAACACAGTGTCTTCGAACTTTACTGTTCGGGGTAGTTATATGTTAAGGGTTGCAGGGGGTCAAAGGAAGAAAGAACATGGACAGCTTTTATTTTTGAGTATCAGTTGCAGTTAGAAGTGGGACATTAGTGTAAGGAAGAGTCTGAATTTATGAAGAATGCTATAACTTGGGTGTTGTTTTCTTAGTGGAATGTTCCAAGAGGCATGTTTTTTCACTTTTTTACTATTGTTCTAAGTAGAATGAATGGGACTCCAGATTGGTACTTACTGTGGAGCTTCTATAGGCAAGATTTACACATTCAATTACAAGGCAAAACTGAGACACTTCTGAAATGTACAGTCATTCAGAATTTAGCGAACAAAGACTTTTTTTTTGGGGGGGGGGGGGTTGCATGTTTTTGTATGTTTGTTTTTGGAAGCTAAAACCCAGTACACTATTTTCTTGGTCCAATTACAGACGCTGAAGAATCAGATACATCTAAACAGAATTCAAGTTGTGGTTTATACCTCTTAAGAATCATTTTTTAATGTGTTTTATCCACTAACAAAAACTGAGAAGCTGAGCATCAACTATAGAGTGAGAGTCAATGCTTCCTGAGTTGCAGGGGCATGAGTAATAGTAACAGTAGTTGTGAGTGGTACTATTTACAGTAGGAGTGTCTATACGTGGCCATACTGACTTAGCTGCTAACTTACTAAAATAGTGCCTCATCCTCTTGTTGACCCCTTCTGATTGTATTGTATCCTGGGGCATTGTTCTGATGATGTAAAAATATTGTGAACATCATGTATGAACTAAAGGAAATGAATTCACATTTCTTGGCACAATGAAAATTGAATTTGAGTTTATAAAATGTGAACAACTGTCCCTTTGTGGCATGTAGGGAAAAGAGAAGGTATCCCCTCAAAGTTTATTTTGTGTTTAGAGATGACCAAAATTGTGTATACCTGATGTTGATGCTTCAAAGAATGCTTAAGTATCTGCAGAAGTCTGGCTTTTTTTTTTTTTTTTTTTCAATACTGATGATGATAAACTAACTGATACCGAGTGTAGATTTCTTTCCTGTTAGGATCAGGTTGCAGAACTGTATTCTTCCCGTTAAACAGATTCTTCCTCTGTGTTACACGCTAGTATTTTGTGGAAGTTGCTGCTCTTCTTTGCTGCAGTTTCCTCTACAGGGCATTCCCTCTTACATGTTCTTTCTCATAGTCTTAATTGTATGGGCCTGAGTTAACTATCTTGTAAGGAAGACAAGTGATATTAATGAAAAGACAACAAGAGATTAAGAATGTTCCCACGAGAGTATCTGAGGAAGTCTCCATGGAAACAGCATACCTAGCAGTAAGAAGTACTTTTCAAAGTAAATGGCTGACTGCTGAGCTATGCTCCAAGTATAAATTATTAAGTAAATAAAACCTTTATGAAAACATATGAGCAATTACATTCTGGATACAGTGTTCTGAAGTGAATGCTCGAACATGGAATTACTGTAAGGAACGGCAGCTCGCAATGCCGGCAGGGTGCAACGTCTTTCCCTTTCGTTTTAAGGGAGAAGGCAGTGCTTTAAGCAGTGTAGCTCGGGGGGCGGGGCGGGCACTATTGCCCTGCACGGTGGGGATCTGCCGCGGTCTGTCCCAAAGCCCAGGTAACGCTTGCAGGACAGGAGCTGGTTGCAGTCCCTCGCCCCGCGTTCCCTGCGGGCAGCAGAGCGGAAAGGTACGGCAGACAGCGGTCGCCACCGCACCTGGGACTCTCCGCCCCGCGGTGCCCGTTTCTGATGGCCCGTGGGAGCAGTCCCTGTTAAGCAGTGGAGCAGACGCAGCTAGCAGATGGTGTCCCGAGTTGGAACGCATCCGCGGGTCTGCTAGCAGATTCTTTTGCCGACAGTGGTTTTCTGATTTCACCAGGAAGGTGAGGAATATGTGACAGGTTACGCAGCAGCAAGGAACTGGGACACAATGGATGCTAAGGCCGTAATGTGCTTGAGGGAAGCAGCAACCGAAGTCAAGATTGGGATATAGGACAACAGTAGAATAGCGTTATGCACTTAGGGGCAAGGGTAGGCTATGCTGATGATCTGTGATTCTTCTTTGTGGCCTGCAACTACTCCCCCAGCGTTCTCCTTCTCAGCTGTCCCTACCTGTGAGAGCTCAGCTGACAATTTGCAATTGCAAGCATAAAGCAAAATACTGTTTTCTCATTAAGATTTCATAAAGATTTTTCAGTTGCAATTCATAGTTTTTTAAAAGAAAAAAGTTCTTGGAGAATCTATCTTCAAGTATAGGTCAAATTTTTGTAATACTATTACCAACTCTTCTTCAGCACTGCCATTAATGGACCTTTGGATGACTTCAACTCAGAGCTGTGTGCAAAGTTTTACTGATCTGACTGTAACTTTTGGGGTCATGGATAATAGTGTGGTGGTGTTATATGCAGTAAACACTGCACAGCTTTTAGTCCTAGTTTACTACTTAATTATATCAACCTAGAATAAGATGGCTTTTTTTTTTCCTTATTTTTGCTTGCCACAGTAACTATGGAATAGTTCTGTAAAACTAAAAAAAATGTTTGTTGTGGGTTTGTTCTTGTCACCCTTCTCCCTCCCCATGCTGTTGCTGTAACTTCAAGGAGCTCCATTTGAGTGCTAGGATCCCTGCTTTGTTCAAAGCTTTACAAAAAGCAAAAGGATGGCATCAGAACCAAAAGTTTACAGAAGGCAATGTGTTGCCACTGGAACAGTTTGTGAACGTACACTAGTCAACACAACAGTCCATGCTCTTAATGAAAAACTTCCTTAATCGCTGTGATATGTATAAAAATAATAGTTAAGACTCTTATTAAAGAAAGCTCTGAGGTAGCTTTGAGGTAGCCAGAAGAATGAGGTAGCTTAATGGGTGTTTGAAATACATTCAGATATGAGACAAATATAGGTGATAGCAAAAAAATGATGATTTCAGAAATGGGAGGTGGAGACAGCTGCTCTAATCCTCTGGAAGGGGAAACTCTCCCTTGCATTCTGAGATGGGAACAGTAAAGGGATATGTAATTGGAGCCAAGTGCCTTGTGTTTGATACAACAAATAATGTGGGGAAAGTGGGTGTGGTCAAAGTGACAAGCAAGAAAAGTTATTGTTGTAGTAGCTCACTGGAAGGATACAAACAGGGAAGGTGTCACAGCTAAGTTCTTTTTCAGTCCTTGCAAGATGACAGTCCAGAGGAGAATGTTATCTGTGTAGATGAGCAGGAAACTTATTGCTGTGTGCCAAAAAGAATAGCTTCATTTTAGTTTGATGTGATTCAAAGGGATGAGTTGAAGGTGTAACCTCTCCCAGCACTGTGCCAGTATTTCATGTAATGTAGTGGTATTGATCATGATGATTAAGAAAGGAGACAAGGGAGAGTTTGTGGAAGTAGTATGCTTAAGATAACTTGAGTCAACAGCTAGATATCTGTGAGGGAGCTCCAAGGGCACATGTAAAGGCTTTGGTCAAGAAAAGGGACAAGTCTGTAGCCAGTTAATGTTCTCTCATCAAGTTCATATACATATATGTATATTCTTATGTTAAAATGAGAGAAATACCTTTCTTTTGCATATGGTTGCAAATATTCAGAAACCCATTCTAGGATAGTTGATTCATTAAATTTCTTAGCTAAAATATACATTTTAACACTAAAATCAGGGAAACTTTGAACCATAAAAACTGCAAGAAAACTAAATTCAATTTCATAGTTAAACCAAAGTTAATAATTTTCTTCACAGTTCCTATGCTAAAGTTATTTTAAAAAAACCAACAAACAAACAAACCACCAAACCCCAACCCCCTAGACCCCTCAGCAAATACCACCACTGCTTTTGGGGCTAAACTGAAATCTTCCACATCTTGAAAGAGTTAGTTAAAACATATATATTCAATTTCTTACCCAAAAGCTATATTTTTCCCTTAGCCTGAAGAACTGTAGCGTAGAGGTTTCTGTGAATTGCTACTAGTGGAAGATAGGAGGATGTATTGATTCAGTATAAAGCTATGGGGTTCTAGGGTTGTTTCCAACATAAACTATTGCTGTTGGTGATCTTCTGTGCAGTTGTGAGGTAAATTACAAACTTACATCTTGGTTTTGTTTCTTGTTTTGTTGGGTTTTTGTTTGTTTGATTTTTTAAGGTAGGAATACTTGCATTTCTTAGCCTGCAAGAATTTTCCCCAGTCTCCTAATACTTCATTTTCATATATTTATTGTGCTGCACATCTTTTACTACATGTTAAGTTGGCATTTCATGATTCCCAGAACTTCCAACATCGTCTTTAAGTTGCCGAATAGGATCCTATATTTGCTGGCTCCCATGTTCGCATAGTTTTCCCTGGACGTATTTTTCAATATTTAAAGCATTTTATTTAAGAGAGTCTTTTACTGACTGACAAGGGGTTTGCTGCCTACTACCACCTTACGTACAAGGTATTGCATTATTTTTACTATTTATTTTTTTTATCCAAACCAATTTTTTTTGTTTGCCATGGGACACTTCTGTTTTCCCATTTTTCTCATTAAGGTCCTAAACTGTATTTTTCTGTAGTTTGCTTTATCAAGAAGATTGTAACCTGTCATCTGTGTCCACTCTATGCATCAGGAGTATAAAAAGAGGCAAACAAATTCTTTTAAAGGACAATTCATATATTATATGGTGGAACTTGCTGACTGGTATGGTTTATCTCCAGATGGCAATTCAGCACCACACAGACACTTGCTCATTTTCATCTGGTGTAGTGGGGGAGGGAATCAGAAGAGTAAAAGTTGAGATAAAGACAGTTTAACAAGTAAAGCAAAAGCTGCACATGCTAGCAAAACAAAGAATTAAGTCACTTCTGCCCATCAGCAGTCAGGTGTCCAGCCATCTCCAGGAAAGTAAAGCTCCATTACGCTTAATGTTTACTAGGGAAGACAAAACACTATAACTCCAAATGTCCCCCACTTCTGTCTTTTTCCCCCAGCTTTATATGCTGAGTGCCATGTCATATGGTATGCAAGAAAATTTTTGTCATCTGGGGTCAGCTGTCCCACCTGTGTCCCTGTGTCCCCTCCCAAGTTCTCGTGCACCCCCAGCGTACTTGCTGGTAGGATGGTGTGAGAACTGGAAAAAGCCTTGACTCTGTGTAAGCGCTGCCCTGCAGTGACTCGAATATCCCTGTGTTATCTACACTGTTTCCAGCACAAATCCAAAACAGCCTCAAAGTAGCTACTGTCCCAGCCAAGCCCAGTACGTTCCCCAATTCTAGTTCCCTGCAGTTTATGTAATGCTCAAATCTCATGCTATTCAATGCATTCTCATTACCCACCACTACCCTTCTCATCCTTTTATATAATATGCAGATATTCCCTTAGTCTATGGACCACTCCTATGAAATGTCTGTAAAATGTCCGCTGAGTTAGTTTAGTCCATGACTTTGGATTCCACCTGTCAAGGTGGTCACTAGGACAGGAGAGGTGGTGTTGTGTGGAGTTACTGGGCACCGAAGCCAGCTCAGGCTGTGTCACTGCTGCACTTGCATTGCTTCTTGTAAGGCTTGTCCTCCATTAGTTCAGGTGTTTCCTGCTATAGTAATTCCCATAAAATGCAACTCAAATAATGGATTACAATAATTTAAAGGTATTTCCATTACTGGTCCCTTTGGGCTAGGTTATAGGATTTAACATTGCAGTGAACTAGGCCTCCTGCCTCTGCTCTGCTTTGGACTTACCCACAGTCTGCAGTCCTTTAGGGGTGTACCTGCTTCAGGTGGAGCCTTACCTATTAGCCACAGTGTTTCCAGGGGTATACCTGCTCTAATATAGCCTTACTCATGGCTGCAGTCCTTCCAGGGCTTTACCTGTTCTATTGTGGGCTTATCCATGGCTGCATGCTTTGAGGTGCTCCAGCATGACTTCATGCACAGCTGCTGATGTTTCAAGGTGTACCTGCTGTAGCATGGACTTACAGCCACAGATGCTTCAAGGCGTACCTTCTCCAGTGTGAACTCCTCCTTGGGCCACAATCCCTTCAGAGGTATACCTGCTGCTGCATGGTCATAAACATGGCCATAGCTGCTTTGAGATGTACCTGCTCTGGCATGGGCTTATCCATGGCTACAGACATTTTAGGGTGTCCTGCTTCTTGTGACTCATCCACAGGTCACAGTCCCTTTGTCTTAAGTTCACACTGGAGTTCTAGCCTGTCCAGTATGGCAGCACAGAAACAGCAGTGATGCCCTGGCCGTCTGCCAGCTCAGGCACATGGCCATTGCTGGTATCAGGATGTTCCCAGGCACGGCAGAGTAAGGTGATGAGCAGTATAGCAAGCAGTGAAAGCAAAAAGCAACCACTAATGAGCACTGGACTCTAATATACAGTAAGGCAAGCAAGCCCCATGGCAAGCACAAAAACCTGCCAATTAATAGCTAAACAGCAATAACTGCTAGAAGTTGGATCTAGCACATTCCAGTCAAAGCCATCATTATCTTGAAACCTTCGAACCCCAGGTTGGGTGCCAAAATAGACTGTCACAGTGTAGCCCTTAGCTGTCAGCTAAACAATAGGCAAAATGCACTATTGCCTCCCGCCAACAAGGGGGAAGAATCAGAAAAGGAAAAGACAACTCACTGGATTGAAACAAAACCAGTTTTATAGAATCATAGAATCACCAGGTTGGAAAAGACCCATTGGATCATCGAGTCCAACCATTCCTATCAAATACTAAACCATGCCCCTCAGCACCTCATCCACCCGTGCCTTAAACACCTCCAGGGAAGGTGACTCAACCACCTCTCTGGGCAGCCTGATCCAGTGCCCAGTGACCCTTTCTGTGAATTTTTTTTTCCTAATGTCCATGAGGTTTATCAAGGCTAAATGCCGGGTCCTGCACTTGAGGCAGAACAACGCTGTGCAGTGCTACAGACTAGGAGAAGTCTGGCTGGAAAGCTTCCTGGAGGACAAAGACTTGGGGGTGCTGGTTGACAGCGACTGAACGTGAGCCAGCAGTGTGCCCAGGTGGCCAAGAAGGCCAATGGCATCTTGGCTTGTATCAGAAACAGTGGCCAGCAGGTCCAGGGAGGTTATTCTCCCTCTGTACTCAGCACTGGTGAGACTGCTCCTTGAATACTGTGTTCAGTTCTGGGCCCCTCACCACAGGAAGGATGTGGAGGCTCTGGAGCAAGTCCAGAGAAAAGCAATGAAGCTGGTGAAGGGGCTGGAGAACAGGCCTTATGAGGAATGGCTAAAAATAATAAAATATACAAAAATATACTCACCTTGTGGTCATGGAACGTGCACTCCCAGCAGTGAACACAAGAGGATGAACACGGTGACCACAGCAGTTCAGCATGCATGTTGGTCATAGCCAATGCCTTGAGATCACCAAACACAGAAAACAATGTTTAAGCGCGTGGAAACCAGACACTGGAAGCAGGGGTGCTGAAAACAAGGGACCACCAAGAGCAGAGCAGAAGGAGAAAAAGTCTGTCACTTCCTGCTTTATACTGAGCATGAGGTTTATAGTATGGAATACTTTCTTGGCCAGTTTGAGTCAGCTGTCCTGGTTCTGCTCCTCCCAGCTTAATACACCAGCTGATTTCTTGTAAAACATGAAAAACTGAGAAAAGGCCTTGGTTTTCCCAGCAACAACTATAGACATCAGTATTTTTCATCATTCTGCTCATACTGAAGTCTAGAGAACGCAGCAGCTGCTGAGAAGAAAATTAATTCTATCCCAGCCGATCATAAACATTGCCTAACAACAAATAAAATATATCATTATGTGTCATCAACCTTCTTCTCACACTAAACCTACAATGCTGTAGCTACTGAAAAGAAAACTGACCCTATCCCAGTCGAAACCAGGACACTGACAGAAAAAAGTTGCCAAGACCAGGAGTATAGATGATTCAGGGATACTCACCAAAGGGAAATAATAGTGCTCTCTGCTTCTTACAAATTGTCACTCATTAGACTGGATAATGTTCATGTGATGCCATTCTGTTATTGCTTTGCTCAGCAGTGAAATGGTTGATCATAGTGCAAGTTTTAATAAATTATGTGTCATTTTGCTACCCGTATTCAATAGATGCATAGAATAATTGACACTTAGAACTATTTTTGCTGTCTTGTGTTGAAATTGCTGCCAGGGATTAAAGATTTGTTTTAAAGTTGAAGCTGGGATTGACTAATGCTGTACAGTGCTGAATGACCACCAGCAGCTTCAGAATGGATTAAGAATAATTTCCAGCTCTAAGGGGTAAGGTGTGCCATTTAAATTAACGCGTGGAGGGGATTCTTAATTCTGGCATAAAGGAAGCTATTTAAAAGATAACCTGATGAGACCCATCTGTTTCCTTGGCTGCTCTAACAGATCCCATCGGACTTCCGCTCGTGAACATGAGAGGATTTTGTAAACTGGTCTTTTGTTAATTTTGCCAAAGAAAACTGAAACTTTTGAAGACATCTTGAAGATAGCTGGATTCATGAAAGAAAAAGATTGGCGTCCCAAGCCACTGCCAGTTTATAAGACTATTGCGAACAGTTCCTAAAAGCGCTACTCTTTTTTTCCCATGCTTTTTGGGGTTAATTTCTTACATACCAACGCGTTGTTTCTGTTCCCTGCAGGTTCCTCGGCCCCACCCCGGGTGTACGCGGGGTCCCTTCCCCTGCCCAAAGGAGCCTTGCCCACCCCCGAGCGCGGAGTCCCCGCTCCGCCGGCGGTGGGCAGCGCTCTCCAGCCGCCGCCGGGGGTGGGAGGGTCCCGGCGGGGAGCGCGGACGCGGCGGGCGGTGCTGGCAGCGCCCCGCACTCCCGCGGCAGCTGCCGGCGGGGGCCATGGGGAGAAAGAGCCTCAGCCCCGGCGTCCTCGGCCTCGGCGTCCTGCTCCTGGCCGCTGCCTCGGGGGCTGCGGAGCCGCCGAGCTGCGAAAGCGTCCGGAAAGTTTTCCAGCTGCGGCAGCTCGGCTCCCTCAGAGGCATCCCGGAGTCCCCGCGGGCAGGTAAGGGAAAGCCGTCGCGGGGCAGAAGGTGCGGGGTCGGCGGGTTTGAATTTGGTGCCGGGGGCGGCGATTAGCGGGTGTTGCCGGCGGGGGTTGCGCCGGTGCTCGCTCGCTCCGGCTCCGCGGGGCACCGGGAGCCCGCTGACCGCCTCCCTGCGCCCGCGGCTCCCGGCTCCGCAGCCGCATCGGGGGGTTGATGGAGTCGTTCTCGTGGCGCGGGAGGCTGTCTGGCTCCTTACTCAAGAGAGGAAATCGTACTTCTCGAGGTGTGGGCCCTGCAAAATCTGGAGCGCCCCGACACCCGCCTGAAATCCCCTCGTGCCCGTTTCCGTGCCGTGTCGATGCGGTGAAGAGGAGAAAGAGCCAGCTGGGGGGTCAGCCAGCTTAGAGCCTCCCGTGGGCAGGCACAGGTACATCGAACACCCACCGATCTGCCTCTTGGACCGGTGGAGTTACTCTTGTGTGAAATGAGAATGTTTTACACCGCTGCGAGGGGTGGCTCGGCACACTTGGTCTACTGGATGTCTGCCTCTGGCTGTAACCAAATAAAATACCCGATGAGTAATGGCAATTTGAGTATATCCTGGTATTTGTATCAAAAATGAAACTTTTTTTTTTGTCACTGGATGACAAATGATTTTACTAAGCATGTATGTAATAAAACGTACCTTCTTAGATTTGGGGTTTGTTTCCAGCCTCAGTTGATTTCAGAGTGCTAATCACAAAATCAAAATGCAGCTATTTTCATGGTTAGGGACATAGAGTTGGAAAACACTTTTCTTTTTTTCTAACACGTATCTGTAAAGTGTGTTCACGTACAGATGACAAGTTGACTAGTAAATGTCAGTCAGTGCTTTCCTGACAAAAAGTGATTATCAATGCAACAAAAGCTGAATTAACATCCTCTCTCACTTTAAAGTATTGACAGCCTCTTCCTTTTTTTAAGATAATCTTAGTGGCTTTTATTATCTCTGCAAGTTAGGATAAGGCATACTATGTTTATTCCTGAATGGGTTACTTTTTAATAATGCAGCTTTTTAATGACCCTGCTTTTAAAAATAACAGACAATCCCAAACTTAACACAGTAACATGGTGTGCAAATCAACGTGCTATGTTTAGGTTGTCAGTACATTTGACAACACGCATTGTCTTCTTACATTGTCCTTAGCTAAAGATTTTATTATTGTTGTCTCTAAAGAGAAAATAAATACTTTAATTGGAAAGCCTGATTAGGCAGGTACTATGCAAATGAAGATGTCTGGAAAATGAAATCTGAGTCAAAGCCTTGTCAGTGATTTAATTTTTTTGTGTTGATTATTTGTGGGAATGACATCAGTATGAGTTATATGGTATCAGTCTATCTATGTTCTTTCTATTCCCTACTCTAGCATAACTGTTACACTTTTTCTGCCACTGTAATTTATTTTGATACCATATGCTACTTGTATACTGGGGATAGGGAGAAAATGTTGCCTCAAGAGGAAAGAACTATTGTACCTTATATCTGTTCTGCCCTGCTCTTTGATTTCTTCCATTCCTCTATAACATTTTTATAACACTGCCCTCATTTTCTTCTTTTGACTTTTCTGTCTTTCCTGTTCCTGAAGAAAATGCCAGTTTTGACTTATAAGAGTAATAAAAGAATTTCTTTTTCTGCTGCTGCCCTGGCAAGCAGCAGTCAGCAGGAGGTGCGGTACAGCTGCATGGTCAGCAGCTTTTCACTCTCTGAAGGAATTGTGTTGCTGTGGGCAGCCTGGAAAACTCCAGCCAGCAGGGAGTTGAGTACAAGCATCAATGTTCTGGCTCTGAGTGGCTTTGATCTCGGACGTAAACGAAACAAATAATTGTGAACAGTAAAATCTGTTCAGAATTTGGGATGGCATTTGGCATTAAATGAGTATTTTAGAAGGTTTAGGTGTCATTGAAGATATTTGTAGGCTGGAAACCTAATGTGAAGAGGAAAGAAACATCACTTTTACTACTGATCTTCTGTGTTAAGCCTTCTTTTGAGGCAAGAAGTGAAAAATATTTTAAAACCTTTCTGGTGCCACTCAGAAATGTGTTTGTGTGTAATACACACACACATACAAACACTTTCTGTAGGTGTCCATTTGTCAAAATAGGTGTGAAAGCTGCCTTTGTAAGGCTTAGTTTTGTTGCTTGAATATAGGCATCTAGCACCATTTAAGTTTCCCTAGAATGTCTGAAATATCCCCACAGGGCCGGCAGATGCAATACCTCCTGAGAGATTTACGTCTTTCTGGAATGGCAGCAGGTGGGATACTGTTGGCATCTCAGATGCTCCCTGTGGACAACTGCACTGCATGGTCAGTGTGGCCAGTGGCATGTAGGAGCTACTCAGTTATCAAATGTTAGGTGTTGACTTCAGAGAGAGCTGTGTAGGTCCTTTGCCTGTATTCTGTTGCCTATGTCTCTTACTTTGGTTGTACTTTAGACCTAGCTTGTATAAGGACACGTTCATTTAAATGTCTTAAGCTGAACCACATCTTTTACATGGAGAAGGACCACTAGTTGAAAAAGAGCGGGGTTAGTGTGTTGATTTTTATACACTGTAAGGCTAACACAACAGTCAATAAAATTATAGGGAAAAGGTTGGCTTATATTTGCCTTGTTTTAATTGCATATATAAAAGGATTGTAGCATTCACAGTTGTATCTTTTCCTCTTCTTAGTGCTAACAAAAACTAAGGAGAGTTATATCAGTAAATCATGCAAATTGTAGTTCTGTTTCATTTGGGGACTGCCATGTGTTCCAAATTTGGGGAACATATATTTGAGTATATGTTAGCTCAAAACCCCCATGTGTTATTTTATATAATTTTCAGCAATTGGATGTGGCTCATGTATCTTTGAAGGAGCAAAAATATTTCTATCACCACATGCAGTAGTGCCAGGTATATGCACAAAGTTGATCTTGAATTTGATTTTGTATTATCATTCACATAACATGGGGTATCACGATGTTATAATTGGTGACTAATATTAAAGATAAATGAATATTTAACAAAACCAAAGTTTTTATTGCAACCCGGTAGCAATGAAGAAACTTGAACAACTGTGCTCAGTCTTTTCTAGCGGTGATTTGTGAACTACAGTACAGATTTATGCTTAGTCCCATCACGTGCTATGTAGAAATATTTGTCACTTTTATAATGATTTTAGATGTTAGTTGCAAAAAATGCTTCTTTTTTCTCTGTCTGGTCCTGTGTGACAAGTGTGGTGTTGTTGGGACTGTACAGAAAGACCTCAATAATTTAAAATCCCAGAAGAACCCTTTCATTGTATGGAAAAGCAAATAATATGCAAAGCATGAAATACATATAAAAAGACCTCAAATATTTGGAGTTTTTTGTGTATATATATGACTTGAATATTTAAAAAAATTGTTGTATGCAAAATGTTTTTTTTTAAATTCTTTATATTTCCTGTGTTCAATTTCTGCTAGTTTAACCTAAACAACTTTTGGAAGAATTCTACTTGTTTACCCCATATATACTAGGAAGAGATGGGAAGTGAATTGCTGTGTCATATCAGTTATTGATGATGAATTATATCACTACTTTTTTGTTAAGACATTGCCTAAAACATATATTTTTGTGTGTGTTTGGACATAAATTGTTAGTTCCTGAATACAAGCAGTATTTCACTTCTGGAGGCACAAAACGATCACAATGAAACAATTCTTATAAAACTATGAGTTTAAAACCAACAAAAAAATGGGCTCAGCTAAGTAACAGCTTCCCTGTCTCTGTCTCCCATCTTGCAACTTCACTAGGAAGTCAGTAGTGCTCAGTGGCCTTAGGAATTGATCTGGTTAAATAGAGAGCAAGGGACCAAGTCTTGGCTCTTCTGAGTGGAGTAGATTGGCTTGTGTCTACACTGCTTAAGGCTGGTATCCTGTAGAAAGGAATGACTGTCCTCACTAGACAGGCTTTGCCCTTGAGTCTTCTCTAGATCCAGTATGAAGTTCTTGTAATGACAAAGAACTGTGGATTTTCATGGTTCCAGTCACTGCAATTCAAGTAGTCTTAAAAATACGAAGGCTTTTTGCAGACAGTGAGTGCAGTGTAACATGTTAAGAAGGAGCCCAACCTCTGCTACAGTGTTGCCTATGGTGTCTTCTGAAAACAATAGGTAGAATGAACCATCTCTAGAAATGTAGCTGGGCACTGCATTGGCAAAAATCCTGGCACCATCTGGACAGAGCCACAGAAAGGCATAAGGTGATAGTTTAAGAGTGTGGACAAGTCAGGGCCAGGTACTTGAGTCTGATCCCTGCCTCTTTTAATTAGCAATGCTGAAGTACTTTAAGGCAGTCATAATGATAGTGATTAATGCTAAGTCTGCAGCGGCACCTAGAACAAAAAAATGAGTAAACGGGTATTATAGAGTGAGCATGAGGACTTCTGGCTGATATGGGTTGAAAATCCATTCTGCGATAATCCATTGTTTTGAAAAACTGCTTCCAGGCCCTGTGGCATTTCAGTGCTGACTTTTAAAAGACTGTGCATTGTGACAATCCTATGTCTGTTCTGGGATTTTTCAGACTCTGGATTTGATCTCCTGGAAGTATTTGGCTAAGTAGTCAGGCAGAAATTTACCACGCATCTGGTATTTTATTGTCCTGGCAATTAACGTCCTCATCTTGTCTGCGCTTGTTTATCTCAAGGTACAGAAAATGTGCAATAGTATGACTAAGACCATGAATGAAAGTTTGAAAAAGGTTCCAGAATTTCTGGAAATAGGTAAACCTATACCTCAGGATACTTACTTTTTATTCTTGTTGAATTGTCTTTTCCATACCCATCTAGATTGTTTTCAGCTGTAAAACTTTTCCAATATTATAAGCATTTATGTTATGGTATATTTATTACAGTCTAAGTTATTTCAATTCTAACTATCTTGTGATATTGTCTAAAACCAGATTGTGGTGTAGAGCCTTCAGAATCTGCTGCTGAAAAGAGCCAATATTCCTTACTGGAGCAGAAAAAGTTTTCTCACTGTATTTCAAAATAATTGGTTATTGACAAAACAATTTTTGTGGAAGATAGGAAGATTTTTAGTTGTGAAAACACAGGAATAGATGTGTGGTTTTTTAACACTGGTTATACTGAAATGGAACAACCTGTTTCACTTGCTGGTTTACATAACCTTTTCTGAAACATTATCAGTAAGCTGTTGCTTGTTCTGTAGCTCTATAAAGAAACAGCTACAAAGCCAGTCTGTGGATTTTGAGCAACCACTCCATTTTTATACCACTGAGTTCTTTTGCGTGTTGTATTTGATTACTTTTTCCTGACCATCAAAAGCAGCTGTGTTTAATGAGCTGGAACAGAACTAAGGCAATAAAATGTACTTTATATGTACATGATTAGCAGTCTTAAATTATAAAACAAAGTTCCGTTAGGGTTGGAAATGATATCCACGTTAAAAAGATGTTTCTTAAAAAAATGTTTACCATAAAATCAAAGGAATAAAAGACTATTAAAGAGTCACCTGAAACCATAAACAGATATTCATTATTGTTTTAGAATTTCACCAGAAGGCTAAATGTCTTCTTGAAGCTATTCTGAAGCTCATAATAAGCTTAGATAAAATTTCGTATTAGCTTCTGCTTTACAAAAGTTAAAAGGTTTAAAAGCTATGGTATTGCCCAATATTTGTGTAAAATATTAAGCACAGTTTGGGTAATAGAACTAATCTTTAGGTTATTTAATTTTAACACAAGTATTTATTATGCATGTCTGTGCCTACATACATATGGAACTGCATGTGAGCAGATGCTATCTATATTATTTGTTAATAGCTAAAATATAGTAGCTGAACGGTTGTACATACTGGAAAAATAACACAAAGGTGTGGTACTTCTCTGAATCTTGTAGGAAGATCATTGCTTCTAAGAAATAAAGCTGTTATTTACTTGGAAAGAGACACTCATCAAGGCAGTAGGAGAATGAGGAGTAGTACTCACAAGTTCTAATTTTTGCTTGATTTGACAGCTCAGCTACACACTTTGCCTGTGAAATTATGGTTTATTATACAACAAAACCATTGAGTAAAATGATGCTATATGTAGCACAATGTTATTTGTGTTTGAAGCAACTTGATAATGACGCTTAACCAAGTTTTCTTTCTTAAATCTTCAGTTCCAAGCAGAGGGAGGTCATTTATAGGTAGTTACTATGGTAAGGTAGGTCATCTTATATACATGCTAGTGAGGTGGTTTTTTACCATTTTAAATACTTCATAAAACAAAACAAAAGGCTCCCCAAATGCAACACAGCTACATTCTGCATTGAGAATAGTTTTTAAAGTCTCCTGCTGGCATTTGGGCCTATTTACAAGCTGTGTTAATGTTTCAAGATTGAGCAATTGTACTGGGAAAACTTCTGTAATGCACAAAATTGTATAATGTTTTTCTAATAAGTCACAAGAAAACTATAGGACTATAGTGATGTAACAGAAGCAAAATATATCTAGTTGAGTGTTTTCATTTTTTTAGCTTTCACAGAGGTTTTTTTTTCCCCTTAAATTATTTGGTATCTAGACTGTGTAATAAGTTTATTGAAGAGCTTAGTACTACTCCACTTGTCTCTAATAACATGAATTGTAAAGATTATGTCGTGTTCTAGATGGCAAACTTTCCAAATCTTGTTTCCAAACCTATAAATAATTCTGAACATGTACAAGTCTAACACTGAATTATCAGACTTGCTCTACACTTAACAAACTAAGACCAACTGGCCTGCAATGTCCTCAGTTACATTCTTGCTCTTTTGAAGATGGGTGCAACATTTACTTTTTCTCCCTCTTTGGGAACTTGCACTGGGTCAACAGGCTTTAAAAATATATAGGGAGTGGTCTTACAATGACTTCAAATAACTCATACATTCGGATACATCTCTTCAGGTCCCATGAGCTTGTATGGGCCAAGATTTCACAAGAGATGCCACACTCAATCCTCTTGACTACTGCTGGTTCCTCTCTTATTTAATCTTTGTCTCTAAGCACAGAGGCCTGGGCTTGTTGGTGAAGTCTGTTAGTGAATAGCAAGGCAAGTAAGGGAGTACATACCTCAGCTTTACTTGTGTCCATGGGCACTAAATCACCCACTCCTTTCAATAGCAGGCCCACTGTTCCTGGTTTATTCTTCTGTTGGTCACATAGTGGTACAAGCTCTTGCTCTTGATACCTCTTGCCATTTGAAACTTCCGTTGAGCTTTGGCTTTCTTAACAGCATTCCTCCACAACAGGGCAATGTTTCTCTATTTCTTAAAACTTGTCCACAACTTCACCTCCATCCTTTCTACAGTGAAAGGATGTAATGAGTTCCTTGTTTACCCAAGCCTGTCCCTTGATAAGTCTACCCACTGGAGTGTCGGAATGGACTGTCTACTTGATCAAAGGATGTCCCTTAAATACCTGCCAACTCTTCTGAGCAATGTCACCTTTCAGTGATTGATCTCATTTGCCAGTTTTCGTAATAAGCAGGTCTGCTCAACTGGGTTCTCTGTGGATATTGCCAGCAGGGACATACCCCCTCTGAAGGCTGCTGCTTCCTCTCCACTGTCTCTTCTTGCTGTCAGAAATGTTTATGCTTCTTGCCAAAGTCATTCCTCTCTTTCAAAATCCTTGTAATTCCCCAGTTAAAGTTTGATACAGCTAATGGTAATCTTCCTATGCAGCATGATGAGTTTGGGGCAAATGAGTCTCTCTGGCAGTTCTGTGGTATTGATGCACCTTCCTTAACAGCTTCTGTTGTCACAGATGATAGAATGACTGAGGTGGGAAGGTGCTTCTGGTGATCCCCTAGGAGAGGTCCCTTCTCAAAGCAGAGTCAGCTCCAGCAGGTTCCTCAGGACCACGTCCAGTCAAGTTTTGAGAATCCCTGAGGATGTAGACTCTATGACCTCTCAAGGCAACCTGTTCTAGCATTAGGCCATCCAGTCTTTGTTGTTTTTTCTTTTTTTCCTTTCTGAATTGGCTGCTTTGCCAAGGGTAGTGAATAGTTTACAGTATAGTGTATTTAAATTATTAAATAGGTTACAGGAAAAGGAATAAATTAAATTAATTTTAAATAAAGATAGACCACATTAACTTAAATTATAACATACTGCATACTGCCTAAATTGTGTGTTGCTTGTTCTCTTTTAGGTAAAATTTGAGAACAATTGTAGTTTCAAGAAATTTGCACCTTTTCATTAAGAGTAACAAACCCCTCTAAAAGTGTATTAACTAATATGATTCAGCCCTGTAAAATGTGAATGTTTTTATGTTGTTAGTAAAACAAAGTGGTCTATGTTACAACTGAGAGGTAGCATCAGAAAAACATGGCATTCTTTTTTCCTCTTTTCATTCTGTAGTAGGAATAGATTTGAATTAAATGTGACGGCCTTACTGTGATGAATCTGTTCTCAAATGAAGGTAAAAAAGAAGAAAAATTAGTTTTGATCAGGAAATCTAAAGCCTACAGCTGATTAAGAGGATATATCATTTAAAATTTTACAGTTTCAGGGAAGGGGTATGGGGCAAAAGCATGGTATCTCTGTGTGCATTTACTGTTACTGAATTTAATCCATGCTGGAAGCTAAACAGCTATAGCACTTTCCCCTTTTTAACCTCAGTGAATTAATCTTCACTACAATAACAACTAAATCAAAGTTCACAGTAGTCCTGAAGTTACACAAGGAGGAACAGAGGGAGAAATAGAAAGGCTGTTTAAAAATTGTGTGTCAGAACCCTGAAATTCTGTTCATCCACTGGCTGGTGTCTGGCCCAGCTCCCTTGTAGCCTGTATGGGTAAATCTTCCTTCCCCTGCACCGGAGGGGGATGTTAAGTACCTTGAGCTTAGTCTGGAGCTGAAACGTGTCCAACATATCTCAGATATGGAGGACTCCATCTGAGTTTTATATCTGAGAAGTTTAATATCTGAGAAGTTTTGTTGCATCCTACATCTAAGATGTGCCCAGGCCCAGACCAAGGCCAGAACAATAATCACATTACAGAATTCCTACTTCCTGAAGAAATCACAAATTAAATTATCATGATGTCCCACCACTATGGTGCTGACAAGGTTAAAATTCAGGAGACACTTTTTTCTACTGATGTGCCCTGATTACTGTGTGTTGCCCTTTTGCACACAACTCAAAGCAGAAAAAAAAGCAGCAGGAACATCAGAAGTTATGAATTATCAGCTTCAAGTGAGCACTCACTTTGAAGGGTTGCTTCATTAATTGGGTTTTTGTTGTATTGTCTTTTTTACCTTGTGCCTTCTATCTTAGAGGCAGCAAACAAAAATTTTTACTCTAGCTCTTCAGTAATAGTTGAAGCAATTTATCTAACTGCAGATCTCACATAGCAAATTATCCACCCACCTGTATGTACACACACACACACAAAAAAATACAGAGGGGAAAAAAAGCAGAGGATCAGAGGATGTTTACAGATGTCTTGAACAACAACAACAAAAAAACAGAAGAAAAGAAAAGGCATCATCCATACTCCATTTGAATCAAACATATTCCAGCCACTTACAAACCTTGCTTCTTCATTTAACAAACCAATGGTCTATGTCATAGAGAAAGTCTGAATAGTTGTTTGTAATACTTTGAATACCATGGAAACATTTCTAAAGAAGATATACTTTATATTTTAGGTTAGTGTTTAAGATCATAGACCTAGTTCAAAAATATAATCAATAAGGACTGTAATGAATCTCTGTATATTTGCCCCTAGAGAACAGCTAGAAAATCTGAATTCTTATTGATGACTTGAATACAACAGTCTAATTTTAATTTTTTTTAATTAGCCTTCTGATTCTTAATACTTTTCATTTCAGCTATACTAAAATAGTTAACCTAGCCCTGAAAAAAACTTTGGAGTGCTCCTTATGTTCCACTTGCAAATTAACAGTTGAACCTTAAAATTTTTTATACTTTTAAGTCTTTCTGTGCATTATTAATTCATTAATTCTGTTTGTGGCCTTCTATAATGATATGCTAACGTTTTTTGTCTAATTTAATCTCTGGAAAATGTGTATATTGGACGCTGCATCACTACAGAGAAGCAAGTTGAGAAAAGTGTAGCGGTGTGCATGAGTCTTCAGTGTGACACCATATAGTTCTGTTTTCTTGCTAATCATAAGTTCAGCTCATGAAGAAGAACAGAAGAAAGCTGTAATGTAGACAATCCTTAGTAAGATTATTCTAGATCAGTTTATCCTCTTTGTTGTTTAATTCAAGTTCAAACTACTGCTGTGTTTCTTATTCTGGCAGATGTGTTGGTCTTTTATAATGCTACCTAAAATCTTCTGAGGTTAAGAAGAAAATAAGGATAGTCAGGCATATAAAAAAGAATGAAATCAACAAATATGAAAATTGCTAAGAATTTTGCTAAAATCAATATTTGTATCTATATAATTACATTAAATAATTAGGAAAAAGAGGTACGTGAGGTAAGTGGATTGGAGTTCTCAGGCTGCTTTGTGAAACTGGAAGTAAGAGGAGCACTTTGAGAATGACTGCTTCCAGCATCTGGTGGAATAAAAGGATTTGGAAACTAAAGCCATTATGAGGTACCTCAGTGCTAATGATGAACTGAAAAAGCATATTGCAGGAAGACTGGAAAGGCCTTTTTTAGAATAATATAAGAGCAGGAGGTTATCTTCTGGATATCTTGAGATTAAGTACTTTGTTTAGTGTTTTTCTCCGTCTGAAACTTACGCAGTTTTGAGTATAAGCCAAGCTCAGTGTTGTTCTGAGTTGTCTTCTGTGTCAGTCTCTTCTGGTGCTGAGTGTGTTTCTTGACAAAGACAAGTTTGGGGCAAGGTCAGACATGAATTTAACGTACATTACATAGTAGAGTTTCTAATAGCTCTACGGGTTTCAGCTGCACAGGAGTTCATCTTTTAATACAGATGTTAGTCTAATTAGATGAATTGATGAAATTATGAATTTGTGCCTAACTGTTTACCTTCTATTTCTTGAGGGCATTTTATAGGACAGAAGTGTTCTCTTAATAGGCTTTGTTCATTGTAGAGTCCCAGTTCAGCTGTACTTAAATTAATGTATATATTAGTTACCAAATGTAAGTTTGAGCAGCAGTATTAATAATGATGTACTAGACACCTCAAAATTCATGCTTGCAGGTTAAAAAAAATCTGTCCTAGATTCGTAGTATCACAAGTGACCTCAGTCTCTCCTGCACGCTTTCTTCATAAGTCATGCTGGCTAGGAGCTTCTTTATAAAGATAAAAGACTTTTCTTGAACAGCAGAATTGGAGTTTTAAGGAAAACAGTACTGCAAAGAACTGCAAAATTGCTTGATTTGTCATTGTGAGACCAACAAACATTAATAGACCAGGTAATACAACCAATTATTTCAGAGCTCTCTGCTTTGTTTGAAAGTTAATAAAGTATACGTGCAAATAATTAAAAAGATAGGGAATCTAGTTTTAAATAAGCGAACATAAATAAAACCTTTACTTTTCAGAAAAGAACCTAAAGAACCTATACAGAGGGATAAAGAATACAATAAAACTGAAATGGGTATGACATTGAAATGTGTCCAAACAACTTAGTGACACGGTTCACCTCTTTTACAGTGTCTGTTACATGACTGGATGGCTGCCTGCCTTTTTTTGGACACCAATGAATTGCTGGTTTTGTTACAAGCAGAATATTCAGAAACCAAAAAGGAAAAAAGGCTGTTGTTATGCAATTCTGTGAATATTGCAATAAGTATAAACTGCTCCATATAAAAGTTAATATGAAAGTATTCACTATATACTGATCAGGAATGGACTTGCCAGTAGTGTGTTTGTAATACTTAGCTGTAGTTAGCTCTTTGCAGTCCAAGACTTACAGAAGAACAAGAGTACTTGCCAGGAGTTCAGTGTTCCAGATAATCATAGAATGGCTTGAGTTGGAAAGGACCTTTAAAGGCCATCTAGTCCAACTCTCTTGCAATGAGCAGAGACATCTTCAACTTAACTGGGTTGCACCTAACCCTGAACGTTCCGGGGAATGGGGCATCTACCACCTGGGCAATGATGTAAAATGCATATTTCATGTATTTCACCAACGTTAGTTACCAATATTCACAGCTAGAATAAGATTACAGTGTTAGAGAAATTACATTGTATAACATTAATTAACTCTATTAAGTGTACTCCTACCACAGAATTTTAGTTAGTATTCGCTTTTTTTTGTTTAACAAGACCAAATATCCTTAAAGCCTTGGTTATTTCTTTTAGGGGTTTATACCTATGTAAAAACCAAAGTAACTGTTTTCTGTGTATTTATGTATTGTGTACTACTGTTTTATAGTAATCAATGTAATTATCTCTTTCTCTAGGACTTGATCTCCAGGTTTGTACTTCTAAAAATCCAACATGCTGTACGAAAAAGATGGAAGAAAGATATCAGACTGCAGTGAAGCAAGATATACAGCAAGTGCTTCAAACAGCAAGTGCTACATTAAAATTTTTAATATCTCGTAATGCAGCTGCTTTTCAAGGTGAGGCTTTGAGCTTTTTGTTTCCCAACTTGTTTCATACTTTTCTTGATTTTCATCTTTGATTATTTTATGAAAGTAATAAAAGTTAACTGTTAATGTTTAGTTTCTCCTTGTGCTTTTATGCTTTCAAAGGAGTATTAAATCATGCAGATGATTAGAAATTGCATTGCTTTTGAGATTTGTGACTTTCAAAAAATGATTTGAATTGTAAACCAGTAACTTGGTATTCCTCTTGAACTCTTTAATTTGGATGACACTAAAATGCAAAATTATCACCTGGCATGCTACAAAAGACATTTTGTTATTCTAGTGTTTCTACCCACCATGTTCTTTGTCTTGTTCCAATAGAAATACTTGGGTATTGTTTTGGTTTGGACTAAAGCAGAACATTTTTCTTTGACTTTTCAAACTGATAGTTATCACTAGTGTAATGGGCCATTGATGTGCAGAGAGGTCACTGCTCACATCTATCCTGTGTAAAGGTCATCCCAGAGCTGGTAGTGAAGGGGGTGTTGCATCAGTTGGGAGGGGCAGACAGGACAGGTGACCTAGCCTGACCAATTAAGTACTCCATGCCATACACAGCATTCTTAATATAAACGCTTAGAGAACAAGAAGGTTGCTCTTCATCAGTGGCCCATGTTCATGGAGGACTTTACTTGTCTGTCTGTTTTTGAACCCATCCATGTATTCCTGAATCCAGTTCCTGTATCCAGTTCCTAAGTCCAGCTCCCACCTGCTACTGAGTCCAGTCTGGACCCTTGTCTGCTCTGCAGCATCAGTGGTGACCTCTACTTTCCCTTTCCTGGGGAGTGAAATTGGGACTAAAAGCTGCCCAGTTTTATCTACTGACCTGGCCAGAGAGGCGGGGAGTAAAACAGGACAGGTAGTTTGGTTTTGAGGATCATGTTTGGGATCTAGTTTTGTAAGCTTTCGAGCTTGACTTTCTAAAAATAATGAAAAATAATATTGGAGATTGAGTGACTGTTGTTCCAAGGCAAAATAGGAAGCTATCTGATAAATTAGTAGTTATTTGGGCTGGTGATAGGATTGCCTTTGAGCAATTACCTTCCATGCTATTCAGTTTTCTCTGAGTTAATAGGGCATAAGTTAATGTAGAAATTGGTTAGGAGCTGAGAACATGTGAGATATAGTGGCAATATGAAGTTGTATGTGATAGAAAGTGATAGAAATTTCACATGCATTGAGAACAAAGCCCTACGTTAATTTATCTACTAATTCATACTTATGGCCTTAATGACCACTTGATTGTGCAGGATAAGACGGGAACTTCATACAGGCTTAGGAATTTGTCCTTCTGGTGACTCTTGTTTTTAACCTGTGAGGCTAAAATGATTAGCAGAAAGGAAAAAACTGCCTAGCATCATAAAATAGACAGCAAAGTTCTGGAGTCCTAAAGCCTTCCATTTTTGAAATGTAGATGTCTAATACTAAAAACATGTAGTAGTTGCTCTCTACCTTCTGAAATTATTGCCATTTAGCCTTCTTAACACAGCTGTCAATGGCTGTCATGATCAGATCATTGGTAAAAAATGCAAAGAAATCTCTCCCTCCCTCTCTTCTGCTTTCATTCTTCCTTCCAGTTTCTGTATATTAGCTCTCTTTTTTTCACAATAATAGTATAATATGTTGTATTGCTTTCTTGACCTAGGGCTCCTCTTTTCCCTTACTCCTAGAAACAAAAAAAAAGCCAAAACAGCACAGCAATGCACATCCCTCCTGCCCTTAGGTGTCTGGATAACATAGTTGTGCAGTCCTGAGATTTCTCAGTCTTCACAAAAATGGGGTTTAAGTGACATTTAAGTGACGCTGAGTGAAATCAGGGCCCAGAAGATACATTTCTGTTGCTTTTATGTTCTGAGGGACTCAGTCAACGGGGTGTTTTCAGAGAGTGTGCAGTGGACCTGTATGCGAGTTCTCCCTGAAAGACAGGGATACACGCAGGCCTTTGAGGAGAAATGGTCTTGCTTCCCTTGAGCACAGTCTGAACAGTTAGTCAGTGTGGGTTCTAGGCCCTTCTCAGCTTGTAAAGATTGAAATTGTATCATCTGCCAATCCAGGAAAATGCCCTAAATACCACTTCAGAGGCTAATGTGGCACATATGCACTTTTCACTCTCCCAGTAATGCTATTTTACACTGTAGAAAGGAATTTGAGAAGCACTGACCCAATGAAAGGATCTTGCCTCTGCAGCCTAGTGATGATATATCTTCCCTGTGGAAGGATAGTTTCAGGACTGCTTGAGAATTAGTTTTTCATTTTTTTTGGTGAAACACGTGATCAGTTCTTGTTGCAGGACCACAAGCCATCCTTCTCAAATATGCAGCGCAACACTAATTACTTCTCCTACAGGCATGCTTTCATTGCTTGCTTTTGAGCAAATATTTTCAAAAGCATATACTTTAAGGTGTATATATATTTAATATACCTATATTATATAAATATACCACTTCACCTATTTTTTTAAGTACATATTTTTGTACTTCTGTCTTCAATGTGCTTGTGTCTAAAGAAATATATTTGAGAGAAACTGTTCTGTGGATTGTGACATTATCTGATATGATATTTAGATTTAAAACCTTGTTTAACCTTGACGTAGTTATTTGTGGAAAAACATGCTGTTGAATATACAACTCATTTTTGAAGGATTGTTACCATTGGTAACTAAAATTCAAACTAAATTATTTCACATGCAGAAACCATAATAAGATGCTGCTGATATGTTTTTAGGTTTTAAACTCTAGGATCACAGTAAGACATTATACCTCATTGAATTCAGTTTTGACCCTGCTTTGAGCAGGTGTTTGGACTCGAGACCTCATGAGGGTCTTTTCCAATCTGAATTTCTGTATGACAGGGTGTCTGTCTCAGTGTTCACTGCTATATCTTTAGGCATTCCCTTTATGTTTAGCTGTGCCGCTAGGATTGCAATTGCCTCCTCTGCTACTTTGGCAACTGGACAGGCATCTCAGAGGATAGGCAGAAAGCATGAAGGGGATTACTGGGGTGTGTACAGGGAGGAGCAGGTGTTGTGGACTTAGCCACTGTTGTCACCTGCCTCTTTTTGAAGCCTGCTGAGGTTGGATGCTTTAGCCTAAAAGAGATGGACTAGATCCAAACAGAACAAATAGCAAATGTTTTCTCTCATTTTCTTACATATTCAGTAGAGAGAGGTAGACAGATAAAATAAATAATATGTTTCTGCCTCTGGAGGTCTTCAGATGTGTGTTTTCTCTCTGTATTAACTACAACCTAGAGATCCTGAGTACTTCAGGGTGACTAAGTACTAAATACTTTCGGATGACAGTGTTCATCAAATAAGATATGTGTCTGCCTGTCTATCTATTAGCTATATGTGTGTGCATGTTCTTTATATGAAAGTAACTACAGCTATATATTGACATATTTCTGTCACCTTCTAACATTTGTTAAAATCCCATGGTTCTATACTGTGATAACTGCTGCCTGCTGACAATAATTCTTTATCGACAGTTTTCAAATGTTGCAAAAATTCCACGTCTCTTAGGATATGTTAAACTACATGATGTAAATTGCGCGACTTGTGTACTGCTTCTTAGCAAGTACTACTACAGATTTTTCCTTGCATTTCAGAGTGTATTTTCTTTTTCATCATGAATCTTGCTTCTTTTTAATACCTTTGAGGAGTGGTAAGAGAACAGAAAGATAGGTGAGAGTGAAGTTAAGTAAGACCTGGTAAGTGGGAGATAAATTGTGTAGAGAAAGAAATCATTCTTCCCTTGGGAAAAGTGACTAGAGAATGTAAGCTGTATGATAATCATGTTTCAAGACATTTTGATAGGATAACATTCTTGCACATCTCCTCATTTTTAGTATTTATTGCTTTAGAAATAACTGAGAAAAAGATTGTGAATGCTTTGCTGGGATTGCCTTAACATCTTCATTCTAGTGGTTACCATAAAAACAAATGCTTTTTTAACCTTTATTTTATATGGTGTAGACCTATACATACAGACACACACACACACTCCTTTTGCACAGTTCTTAGATGTTACTCAAAGTTCACACTGATAATTGTCTGTACCTCCATACAAAAGAGGAACATGTGCCACCAAGGCTGACACTTGTATAGAATCATAAAATCACCAGGTGGGAAAAGACCCACCAGATCATCGAGTCCAACCATTCCTATTAAATACTAAACCATTCCCCTCAGTGCCTCATCCACCCATCACAATGTAGTGCCAGTTTTTGTGCAGAGAGAAAATATTCCCTACAATTTGTAACAACTTGGAGGGGAACTGAATAGTCATCTAAGAATCTCGTGATTTGGAATGAGATGGAGGTCTGTGGAGTAACATAGCAGATCTTGTGTCGCTTCACTATTTTTCCACATAGAGAGCTCATAACCCTTTAAAAAGGGTCATAGAACAAGATGGCAGCTTGTCTGGTTGAATGGGAAATTTAGTGATAATAAATGAGGTTCTTGAGTCAAAAAGCAATTTGACTCTTCTTTGTGCTTCTGTATTTGGCAACTTGAGTACTGTACAATTGGTTTAAAAATATGGAACTCTGAATCATTTATGAATGTGGGAACCTGTCACCAAAACAGTGGACTTAGCAGGTGTGCATCTGTAAGGAAGATGCAGCATTTCCTGACACTTTTTCTACTGTGTAGGAAAACCCTAATGCTTTTGTGATGTAAGTTCTGGAGTATATAGAATCAGGTTTTCCTGATGAAAATTCATGTTCTTCTGTCAAGTTACTACACAGTAGGTCAATGTCCATTTTATCTTAGACCAGAATTAATTGAAGTGAAACTATTATATCATGTTGTTTAAGGTCAAAGTACAAGTACTACACTTAAATGTGGCAGAGTTCTAGTCAGGAGCTAAAATAAATTGTGTGTACTAGAAAATGTATTGAAATCTTCTGAGCTGCTTTCTCTGGTAGCATAGTAAGCCATAAGAAGTAACGGAATACCTATTCATCCTGGTAAAACTAAATCTGCCATGGCACTGATTCAATTGTTTTCCATTTGTGAAGTTTTCTGAAGAATGATTTGAAGATTGTAAAACTTCCAGCAACAGCTGCTGTAACTCACTTAGGGTTTGAAATGATACATTGCCCTCTAGTTCATTTGCATTGCAAAGAACTACTTTGAAGTTCCAAAATTTTCTTCTTGCTCAGTTCTGTAATTCTGTATGTTTTAAGTGTGAGGTAAATAAACTAAATTCCAAATACCTGTGAATCACAACTTCAGTTAATTAAATGGAGTTGAATGATTCTATGAAAAGTCAAAGAAGTGGACAGGATAAGAGACCAGACTGTTGCTCATATTAAGGGATAAGGGTCTCAAAAATGTCTCTGGTTTACTAGTTATGCTCCTTGTTCTCTGTTGATCTGCAGACCTTCCCCTAGCTATGACTTTGTTCCCCTGTGGGCTAAGGAAGTAAGAAATTTTAATAATGCAGGAAAAATATTATACCCACTGGTTGGTCTAAGGAACAAAGCTGTTATGCAGAACTTATTAAGGTCAGAAATCTTCTATTCAGGTGGTATTTTGATCCCTTTAGAATACAAAAGCAGGATAAGCAGTATGATAGTATTATTTAGAATTGGACCCAGTATGTTTATAGATACATATAAGGAGCTGTTGTAAGTGCAAAAATCCGGAGATTTAGATTAATACTTAAAATTTCATTATTAATCCTGAGTTTTATTTCTGTATTGCAAGCAAGTCTTTCATCATTCTAGAGGGATTTACTTCCATAGTAAATCATTCTTATCTTTCAGATGCTTATTTGCATACATGTGTGCTGCACTACAGGCATTCCTAGGGTAGATATACACAGGGATTTAACAGAATTCTGCAAGAACAATTTTCACCACATCAGTCTTTTTTAAATTTTATGTTTTTAACATGCACTTGTGCTCATGGATTCTTGTCTCAGTCTATGTTTATTCACCATTACTTAATTATTTCTTAGACTGAGTGAATGCTAAGATATTTTCACAATCATAATTTTGTTAGTACACAGCTAAGTCTATTTTGATTTATGTCTGTGTAACACAGTGATCAGTGTAGATGTATGCTAATTTAGAATTTTTAAATTTTATGTACTGTTCATACATTAGAAAGAAAATGTGAAGTACAATTTTAAAGCATTATTCCCTTGGGAGCAGTGGCTCTAGAAAGTTTTTATTTTCATAGAGTGGTAGGTGCCTGCTTCCTGCTTATTCTGAGAATTTTGGGGGAGCTGATTGCTAGCAGAATGGGGAGTTTGAAAGAAGATTGAACTCCAACAGAAGAAGGCAGCAAGTTGTGGTGCTTCAAATATTGCATTTCTGTAGCATTTCAGAGTTCCAAGAATTCCAAGTACATATGGAAAAGGTTTCACTTAGTATTTTTATTCTCTTTTAAGAAAACGGAAAAGCCCCATCCCTACCAGCAAATCAAGTCTTGCTGATAAAAAGAACTCAAAATAATCTTGACAACTTGGAGACAAAAGTCTGTAAAACATGACCAGCAGGAACAAATGCAAGATGCTACCTTTAATTTGGGAGAACTAGTGGAAGACATAACAGGATGGGGGTTAACTTTCAATGGATCTATGCTGTAGGAAATTCTGGGAATAACGATGGATCAAAAGCTGAAGACATCAGCAGTTCCATGTTGTTGTGAGACAGAGAAAAAAAATTGGAAGTTATTGCTAGACACCTTAGGGCTTGTCAAACAGCACTAGAAACCTATGGTTAGACAACTGAACTGAGCCCAGTGTCACCCTTGACTGTAATGAAAACTTAGACATTTACTTAAATTTCAAACACTTGGATACCTGTACTGATGTATCTGAAACACTACCTCAATGTGTACAGTATACACACCAAAGTACTATAACAACCCTCAGATGTTCCCTACTCTGTGAAACCTTATAGCCACCCTGTCTAATGTAGCTCTAGTGAGTGAGTAAATTGTGGCTATACAACCAGAGCATTGAGCAAGATGCTAATATCTGAGTTTCCAGCCTATCAACTACTTGGGAGATGACTGCTTTTATCCTGAAGTAAATGAAAGCTGGCTTACTGCTTGGAGTGAACTGATTCCATCCGGTCAGAGAGGTAGAAACATGCAAGTAGATTCTGTGCATAGAATGTGAAATTATTGTTCACTCCTTGCTTATCATGTGGCAGTTTGCTTACGTGCAAAATAGGAAGTGATCATCTATTTTTTCTTTCTGTTCTGCCTCTGGAATGAAGCAGGAAGGTATGTCTGTGTCATGTAATGAAGTAGGTGACATAGCGATTTTAACAGTGGTAATGAAATAAACTTTTGCTAATGTTAAACTGATCAGCAGCAGGCATAGGTAACTTCTGAGTCTTAAAAGAGCTATTGATGCAAGTAATGTCATTTTAAAATAAATGTACAGATCTCAGTTTCATTTAAGGGCTTGAACTTAGGTTTGTGCAGACTAAATGAGTGCCGTGATAGAGATCTGCTGATCCTGGAGTTCCAGAAGAGAATGTTTCATATTCGCCATTTAAATGAGTTCAAAATGCATACGCATGGCAGGTCACGATGCAGAATGCTACAGATTTATTGTCGATCAGCTGCATAGCCATTCAGCACAGGTACAGTAGCCATTTATGTAGCGTTTTTGGATAGTGTCTAAAAATACAGTAGATTACTGAGGAGAGATGGCTGTTTTCCGAGTTGTTTATTTTGCAGTGTATAACTCTCAGACTTCCCTCTTGCAGCTGTTCTGGTCTATGTAACTACTTAATATTCATTGGGACAAAAGCAAAGTGAAAAATTAGCTCTGCAGTTCAGTGATCAGGGTACTCATCTGCAACAAAGGAAGGTTGCAGGCTGCTGCTTCAGTGAGTATTTTTTAATTATTTGTATAGAGAAGTATTTTTCAAAGCATGTGTGAACTCTGGGCTGGCTGTACTTTGAGCTGTCCATACCTCATCAATTTTGTTGTCCATACCTCATCAATTTTGTTGTCCTTTTCAATGGTTCTTGTGTAGTACCTGGATTTTAAGAAGGAATTAAGCGCTGAATGGGAGCCAATTAACTGACTTCTCTTGAAAAATGAAGAAAGATGCGTCTAAATTCCAATGGATGTTCCCCTCCACTACCACCACTGTGATAGCTGTGGGATGGCTGCTTGTTTTGAATGAGGGAAACCTGTGCTAAGTACAGCAGACGTTCTGCCAGGATCAGGCTAGTTACGTGGCTGAGCAAATTTTCAAATCAAATTAAAGTGTTATTTTTACACTGGAGTATAACATCTTTGTTCTGTGCTTGTGAAAAATGCATTAGATATGCATAAATATTTATTGTTCAATATCTAAAAATAATAAAACTTTTGAAGTATTCCTTGTTCTTTATGTTGTACCTACAAGATCTTTGTGATTTGTAAGACTGGATAATGCAGGTATAAGGTGTGTGCATTTACAGAATGGGACTAGAAATTTTGAGTTATAGCATAGCTTTGCATTGTGCTCCCATTATGTCATGGAAATTTTCAGTGTAAGTAATTTGTAAGCTATTTTTCTTACCTTTAACTAACACAGTTTTAACCTTAAACAAATTACTGGTAATGTAAAATATCTGATTATCACCAATGAATAATTAATTTTTTCACTTCTGATATGTCACTTAAAAGCTGTGAGCAGGAATCTTTTAATCAAAGCAAGGCCTAGTTCAACCATATTAAAATTCTATTTATATTTTAATTTGCTTTCTGCTGTGTGACTCTGTTATACTGAAGCTATTACCTGGCTCAGTGGTCCTCACAAAAGATTTCCCTTTATCCCTCTGATTTTATTGTAAATTATTGTCAGCATAGTACAGGAAACTGCAAATTCAATTTTGATCTGTCCCATGAGGGACTTGATTCTTCATGATTTATTCTTGTTGTTTAAAAATAAATTGAAATAGCTATCTTGTTTAAGGGTTTCCTTCGGAGTAGAGGATTAAAATCTGTACTTTCTTTTATGCAAGGGCTTTTCCTTTATTGTGTTATTAGGTAGAAGCTAATATTTAAGGAAATTTGGTAGTGATTGCCCCCTTGGGAAAGATTTAGTTCTTAGTTTAGTATTTCCATTTTATATTTAATGGCTCGTTAAGCTGTTTTTTTTCTTTCTTTTATACCTGGTGATCATAAACCTGCTGTTTTCTTTTGCAGATAATGTTTTCTTGAGTATTTTTTATAATTTAAGATTTTAATACAGCCCTTCCTGCACTCATTGCACTTAGTCCTTACTGTGAAACAGATTAGTGCTCCTTTTGGTGTAAAGAGCTTTAATTTGGCGTCCTCTCTCTGTGCTTTGTTATTGTGACACAAAATAGCCAAGAATGTGGAAGATGAAATAGTACAAAGTTAGAAGGGAGTCATGAGGAGTAGAGAACATAAGAACAAAAATGGTTACTAATATAGTGCATTGTGACATTCCCAGAGGCAAAGGTGTGAAAAGTAAATCATTGGGATGAGAATCAGGGCTTAATTCAGCTGCACAACAGGCATCTATTTAGTGCTGGTTTTGCTGTCACAGGGTGTCCTGTTGGTCCTCCAGGCCTACCTCTACAGACAGGTACTGGACCTACTTGCCCTCTGTCATATTTTCTGATCCTGTGGAGCATGTCCTACATAACCTCAAAAAAAAAGGAGAAAATGACACCATATTTTCAGCAAAAGATACAAGTTCACTCTTTCAGACTGTTGATGTTCACATCTAGTGTCTACATGTCAGGTAGGGGCATTTGGTCCCTTAATGGTCAAAGCAGATAAGACCCAGTATGTCTATTTTAAATGTGTTAAGTAGCTTCTGATACTACAGCTATGTTAACAGTGTATAGTTTTTACTTATATAAACTGCATATACTGTATATTTGTATTTTTTAAAAGTAAAGGACTAAGTTATATTAAAGCCTTAGATAATGTTGCCGTTACAGAACAGTCATTGGAGTCAGACTGGAAAAAGGAATACAAAATTACAGTTCAAAGTGCTGCTCTCCAGGAACATCACACTTGTTGAATTAGACACAAAACAGACAAGGTAGTAGGGTGAAAAAAAAATAATCGTGATCTTAGGTTTGTTTTTGCTTCTAACTACAGATTCACTTCCTCAGATGAAATAGTTCTTTGATGCTCAGCTTCTCTCCTTGCAGTTGCTATGGTACCTAATGCAACTGGAGCAGGAGCATACTGTCAAACAGATTTGGGAAGAGGGACCCATGCTCAAGCTTTTTGCATCTCTTCTTAAAACGGATCAAGAGCACTTACACTATTGACATAAAGAATTAAAAAGAACCATTTCCATTAAAGATCTCTAAAAAATATCTAAGTATCAGCTTATGTCTGTGTACTGATCATGGCATTCAACTGGGAAATGGATTAAAAAAACAAATAAACAAACCAGAAATTAATAAATTCTAAAAAAGCCAAACCTTAGAGAAGTAATGAGAGAAGTATTGAATTAGGGTGTTAGGAAGAAAGAAGAAATGGGGAAATAGTGTTTTTTTCTTTTTTTCTTTTCTTCTTTTCTATAGAACTTTGCACTGTCAGTTCCCCCACCTGTGCACTGTACAGCCATAGTCAACAGTCCTTTCTTTAAGAAATTACAAGATTACAGCCTATGATGACTCCTAATTATCAGAAAGGAAGAGAGAAGTCAAAGACAGTATTAAGAAATCAGTGTATCCAATTAATCAACTGGTTGTCGTAGGGAATCTGGAAAGTTTTTTTCTTTCTCTTCAAATGAGGACACTATCATTTATGTAACCTGAGGAAAAGAAAACCTGCTTGCGTTGTAGAGACTATGATCCTTCTCTTTTCTGCATCATCTAGCTTTAAATTTCATTGAAACACATTACTGCTAGAAGCTGTAAGGAGTAGTTCCCTAACTTGGTCCATTTACGTGGAAGTATGTACTGAAGCAGTGAAAGGACAGCCATGGCATCTTCTCATTGTGTGTGTTGAGAATTCAAAGCAAGTGGTAGCTTTTTCTCTTACCATTTAAAAATGTAAAATCTCATACAATGTGTGAACAGTGTTAGCAACTTTTTCCTGAAAAGTTAAAATAAAAATTCTTAAGAACCAGAAAGTCTATTTGATGATCTAGCAAAATGAAGCAAAAAAAGCATTCTAAATAGAGCATGTCAAGTTTAGTTCAAAGTATAAGTAGTTTCTCAAAAAATGCTGCCTGCTTCTGTTTCCATAATAATATAGGAAAAAGTAGAAGTGTGTATTTTCACTCAAAACTCTAGAATTTGTAAAAATTCTGGGGAAAAATGTGTGTTATTTTACTCTGTGGTGGTACATCTAGATTTTCAGATGTCACCCCAATCTATTTTATAGGGAGATGCAATATTAGTGGCATTCTTTTGCTGTCACTTTCACAGAGTAAATACTCAGTTATCTGAACATCTCAGCATATGACTCTGGTTGATGCAAGCTATTAAGAAAACCTACACTGGTAAATACATCCTCTAAGCAAGGTGTTCTCCAGCCATGGGGAGGTAGCCAGCTTGGCTGAGGTCCATATACAATATCCAGGCATAAGCAATAAGTCCACAGCATTGAGCTGTACCATTTGCTGCCCTTATGCTCTGTAACATGATTATTTTAACTGGTTTTCTTTTTTGCTTGAGGATGTCTGAAATAATGATGGTAACCCAGAAAAAGCAGTGATTTAGAGCATGGCATCAAATATATGTGTTGTATACCCTTGGGTGTGGTGCTGGGGAAAATGGTGTTGCTTGAGTGGCAAAGGCTGCTAGAACAGTGATGGTGAACTATATAGGCTAGAGGTAGCCAAGCTGATTTATACTCCTGTTAGTTCAATGTCCCTGGAGTGCACTGGGGTTTTGTTTCAATGGCTTCAAGTTAGCTCGTGTCAATCTTAGGAGCAAACTGGCATTTAGACAGTACAGGTGATGAGGGTAGATGGGAAAGAACTGTGAAGTTACTTTGCCTTATATACATAGTTATACTCTGACTAGTATTCCAAGAAACTTTCAATGAAGTTCATCAGAAAAGGTATTTAGTAGACAAGATAAACAAGATAAATGAGAAAATCCTTGTATGACTGAATAATGAGAGGGAGGTGGTGGAGAACAAATTGCCAAAAATTTATGCAAAGAAATGCTTGATTCTTACACTGGAGGGAGGTCACTAAAGCATTCTTAGTGTACTTCAGCGGTGTTTGCTGTTCAACATAGAGAAAAAAAACAAACAAAAGAAGGAATAAAAAGTAAAGCAATACTTGTGATCATGTTGTATGGGGTAATACAGAGGAGAGCCAAATAAAAAAATTACAGAAAGGCTTTATGAGACTGGTTAAATATGTATGAAAATGGCAAACAAAATCCAGTAAAATTACATGTCAGGGAAAATAAATCTTATTTCTTGTCTAAAATTATAGTGTTTGAGTTGACCAGTTACAAGATCTTGAGATTGTGACAGGTAATTTGGTGAAAAATGCATCATGATGCCCATCAGTAAATAGCATATTAGGAACTGTTAGGAAAGGGACAGATAGGAAAGCAGGAATCATTGCATGTTGTTACATAAATCCATGTTTTCCTGCATTTTGAATGCCATATGCAGTAGACTACTGATATAGACTTTGGAATCCTTTATCATTGAAGCTCTCAATTTCTAAACAGAGAAATCCCTGAAAATCATCTGTCAGGAAGGTTATAGTTGTTTTTTCCTTTCTTGGGTAACAAGAAATCTGGTGACTTCTCAGCATTGCTTCAATCTATTTTGTACTCTAGGAATTTATTTTTATAGTTTATCAGTTGCTACAATATTCTGGATACTAAAAAGATCTTTAATAACTAAAGCCATAACAACAACAACCAGTGTCTGGGAGTTCAACCAGATGGACTCAAAAAAGAAATAAGCCATTAATTTTAATAGTCAAAGTAATTAGCCACTGAAACAAGCTATGTATAGGGATGATAGAATATCAACCCCATCTCAAGTTCTTCAGTTCAGGTTTAGTGTTAGCTTTCGAAGATGTGTTGTAATCAAATGCCAGCCACTGCCCTATTTTGTAAAGAAATATTTTGCAAGTCCAAGGTGTGTTACAACACTCAGATTCTATGATTCTACTTTAGTCTTAAAAACAGTGCGTTGTGAACAGTTGTGAACAGCTCTTGCATTTTGGTCACAACAACCCTATGCAAGGCAACAGGCTTAGGGAAGAGTGGCTGGAAAGCTGCCTGGCCGAAAAGGACTTGGGAGTGTTGGTAAACAGCCAGCTGAACATGAGCCAGCAGCGTGCCCATGTGGCCAAGAAGGCCAACAGAATCCTGGCCTGTATGAGAAGTGGTGTGGCCAGCAGGAGTAGGAAAGAGATTGTGACCCTCTACCCAGCACTGGCGAGGCCACATATTGGCTATTGCATTCAGTTTCAGGCCTCTCAGTGCAGGAAGGACATTGAGGTGACCTGGAACCTCTTACCTCGCTTCAGGGGCTCTTCTGGGAAAGTGCAGGTCTCCTGTGGATTCTGTACCCTGTCTTTCTGGTTGTCACAGGTACTCTCTGGATCTTCTAGTGGCACCGTATATTTATGGTTAGGTAGCTGCATCCCATTCAAAATGCTTTTCAGGAGATTTTAATGACAGAAGTGTTGAGAGCAGTGCAACTGGTGGACAATACCATATTTAAGACTGCTGTTTAGGAATTAGCTGAATGCAAAGAGACTGGGAAAACAAGCTATTCTTTACTTGGCAAGCACGGAAAGCTCGGTATATGAGTCACCACCCTTGGAGGTATTTAAAAGACGGGTAGATGAGGAGGTGCTTCGGGATATGGTTTAATGGCAGATAGTAATGATTGGACTCTATGATCTGAGAGGTCTTTAACAACCTAGTCATTCTATGATTCTACATGTCTGTAGTTTACTGGAATGTGGGAGTTCTTACTTCCCAAGTAAGAAGAAGTAGATATACGATACAGTGGCTACCTTTTAGGGTCTTTGTTGAAGTTGCACAGTTGTTTTGCCATGTTAACAGGCCAGCAGTTAAAAGGCCCACGATTACTAGAAAGTATCTTGATTCCTGCAAAGAGAGATTTGATGTCAGAGGTAGAATTGCACAGTTAAGCTACTATCTAGTCTTACATTTTTTGGACATTTTCCTTTTCCTATTCCAGATATTGTTGCTTATTAAAATACCTAGCAGCCAGATTCAAATCCTGATCAAGGGGAGTGTTGGACAATGCCTTGATGGTGGATCAAAACTTGAAACACGAGTTCTGTTTGATATGCCATATGTAATGATGGAATCATGTGGTCTTCATGTTTAGTGTTAAGGTATCAGAAACTCAAAATAGCATAACAAATGTACATTCATTGTTTCAATGTACTTTTTTTTCTTACTAGATGCCATTCTGTGTTATTTATGTTGTTCTGATAGCGTTAGTTATGGTTGCCTTTTCCTGCATCTTCTCCCAAAAATGTTTAGAGGACAATATAAGCAGGATTTTCTTAAGCGCCTCTGAAACTCTTTAAAGAAAATAAAGAGCTCTCTTTCTATAGAGTGAGAGCATTTCAATCAAAACCAACTTGATCAAATGTAACAGATGACTGAGATTTTAACTGTGCTTTCAAAAGACAGCTTTGTTGATAATGTGAGAGTTAAGCAATTAGTTTGCTTTCCAGACTTCTCAGCCGTTATTCACAAGGAATCTATTGTGAGGAATTCTACTCTTGCCTTTGACCCTCTCCTTCACACTTATATATACATGAAAGTGAAAACCAATGTTCTCTGTTCTTTATAAATTTTTCATTTAAGGCACTTTTAAGAATAGCCATGAAAGATTGCATGTAATGGTTTATAAATATAGTTTCTGTAATACTTCTTTTCTGAGAAGAATAAAAATCCCCATTGTGGTTACATTTGCTTCAAAAGTTAAAACTATTTGCATTGAATGCCTGCAATATCAGTCTGACAGAGAAGTAGTTTATTTTATAGCTAAGTGTTTTTTCTTGCTATAGCTCTGAAGCTTACAGGCATAGTAATCCAGCAAATTTCAATTTATGTTGTCTGTTCTGGTACAGAAAAAGCAGTTTTTTGCAACATACATGACTATGTTCGGGTTAGCTGTTTTTTTCATTTTTATAAATTCTCATAGGAAAGATAGTTTTTTTCCCCCTAACTACCTGTTCTTACATTGAATGTGTGAAGACTGTGAAGTCCAGAATTTATATTTTTTCCAGCTGAGAGGTGGTAAGTGGAGGGTATACATCACTGAAATTAATTTGATAGCATGGTGATTTGGCATCGAGTCACTCAAGACAGCTGAGTGGTGGAACTACTGAGATAATTAATTCACCTGTTGAGGATGTGCTGAAAAGCTTTTCTGAGACAAGTAACCTGAATTTGCCATTGATATTGTCTGCACGCCTCAGTGCCTCAATTGGTACCTGAAATTAAATATGAATTGAGCTATCAAGTCCACCAATTTTAGTAGGAACTGGGTTGCCATTGCGGATTTAGGTATTAGGGTCATATTCACTATCTCTGTTTTGGTTTCTAACATCTATGGTGAAACTCCTTGTGCAAACAGAGGTTCAACTGATTTGGGCAGGAATTTTCTTCTTTCTGTTGGCCTTATGGGGTGCTCTACAATCCTGACTACTTATTTAACATAGGTTCCTGCATTAAGTCAGTATGAGTTTCATCCTTTTGTGAGCAAGGCTTTTATTTTCAGTTTCTATACTTGCTTGTAGTACCTACTTACGTTGTAAGTATCTGTGGTACTGGAAGGATAAAATACATTCAGAGGCTTGTGAGACAACTCTATATCGGAGATGTCTCTTAACAAAAGTGTCTTGTTGGACTTGCCCCACTTCATTTTCATTGATTTGTATCAGAAACCTTTATGCTGAGGAGTAGTATTCTATTGAAACAAAATGGGATATCTTTGGAAGTTTTTCAGTTAAGTACCAGTTTTGATCATGAGTATTCATAAAGCTCCTTTTAATTTTCTGTTTATTCATTTTTAACATCAATATGAACTTTAAGGTATTCCTGTTCCTTGATTCATACTCTTGCTTCTTTAACAGCATGTGCCATGTCCTGTACTCTTTGTACTAGCATGCCCACTTTTGTGGCTGCTTTGTGAGCTAAAGTGGGAAACTAATGTTGGATAATTTTTCCTTCTGCACTATATTTAGATTGGATAGTTTCCCTGATCTGCTTCATGGAGCAGCTGCACAAACAGTTGTGTGTCTGTCTGATACTGCAGCCAAAGACTTGTCAAATTATAACCTAAGTCACAGTGGTTTTTAGCTACTGTCAGTGCTTGTAATTAAAAGGCAGCTATGATTACAGATCTGTTATAACCTTTGGTTTTTTGCAGTCTTTTTTATTAGAATAGATGCACATTGATCTCAAGATGTAATTATTAATCACATTTGTTTTACTGCAAAGCAAATGGGCTACTTTAACTTCAGGGAAGAGAAGCAGCAGAGTAGTCTTACTACTTTGCTTTGTATAACTAGTACTAAAAAGTATTTAATTAAAAGGTTGATATAGTTTGTCCATAGTATAGCATAATTCATATTGGATATTTATAATCAAGGAAATGTATCAGAACCATTTGTTTGCAAATTTGTTGCATGACTTCTGTGCAGTGTAGACTGAAAATATAGAAGTAGTTAATTAACATATAAACTTTTCTCAAGACAACAGACAGCAACAATACTAGTGTAAAATGTGAGTGATCCACAAATTAGATCTGTAATTTACTATAGAATGTCTGAATTGAACAGGACTTAAACTGGCAATAAATGCTGAAGTGCATTGAATCTACAGTGTGGAAGGTATGACTAACATTTCATTCAAAGTATTTCTTTCATCACCCAAAGTGGCATCCATCTGAAGAAAATAAAATTTTGAAGTTCAGCATCTACCTTAGCTTAAAGGTAATAAAGATCTGGTTTATCCAATGTATTCAGATTGGGGTTGATAAGTAACAATTCAGAAGACAGTTATGAATCAAAGGAAAAAAGAAAATGTTTCCTTATTCTTGTCATGACCAGCAAAATCTTACAAGTGGAAATTAATTTTTAAAGTGAGGGAAACAGATACACAAATGTTTATATCAGCTGCTGTTGTAAACATTGTTTTTGATCCAGATGTGGCAGGTCCTTCCAGTTTGTTGTCCCAACCAAGAAAAGTCTCTGCAGCTTACACATACACCAGCTCTCTGCAAACAAAACCGCGGCAAATGAAAAAAATGAGAAATCTGCAGACTTTCAAACAAAAAGTAGCATAATTTATCTAGAGAGTGCTAGAGTAGATTCATGTGGACAGTTCTCAGTAAGGGAGAGGTGCATCTCAGACACAAGCTCCTGTGTGGTCACAAAGATGTGACGTCACACCATGGCCATGCCTTCAGAACCTGAACACATGGTAAAAATACTATGATCTTAACTTCATATTCATCCTCCTTAGCTTTAGTTGAAGCTGCATCTGTACTGATAAGTAACACATGGCCTGGGAGGAAGACTGAAGCTATTATTTGCCTGTGTTGCCTGAACATGAGTATTTGCTCTGGTAATGTTTTGACTTGTGCAGTGTTATGCTATCTCAAACTATTAATCACAGAGGCTTAATCCCTAAAGGCCACTTGGATGAGACTGTGGTAAGCTTGGTTGTCTTCATCCTAAATGGACCTTATACCTTACTGTCATAACACATTACACTGTGTTACATGCTACAAAAAGGCTCTGCAGCTGGCTGTGACACACCTTGAGATGCTTTTGAACAGAAAATGAAGTGTTGATGCCAGTAGGGTTCACTGGCTGGTTGGTGGGCAGAGCCCATGCTTTGGAGCACCAAAATGCAAGCACACTAAAAGAATACCTGCACTCTGGGATGCCTGTCTTCCTTCATTGATGCAGAGACAGTCTGAAGTGGCAGTGGTCTTCATTTAGGCACCTCAATCCAAATTTAATGTGAGATCAAGTTACTCTGAATTTTTTCATATCTGAACTTGTTGAGCTTTATGAAGTGATTGCTGTGTATACAACAAGTGGAAGATTAAGTGACAATGACACATTTTTCATGCCTAGACTTTCACTCTGTCATGTGTAAGAGCTTACTGGTTTTCTGTAGGGGTCTGTAGAAGTATCAACTAAAGAGGAAAAACTGTCTTGCTGTTAATGTTGGGTTTTCAGAATGATAGCTGGAAGTTGCCAAACACATTAGATTGACTTCAACATAAATTTTGAACCTCCCCCACCCCCGTCCCTGCTCAGAAATAAACGTCTGGTTCCAGCCACATGTGCTAGAAGTGAGCTGAGATGCCTGTTTTTCTTCATTGATTCTGCAGTCTAGAATGACTAGCTCAAATGTACTGATCTACACTGGAGGCATCTAAAATCACACATTATACAACTAGACAAAACTTTTTGTCATCACCTTGGAAGTATTGTTGCCAGTGAGAGAAAAATAAATAGTGTTGATAATGTGGATTTGCACTTGCAATTAGTTACTATGATGTTAAATATCTCAGCAATATAACTTGGAACAGTTGCATGGTGTTTACCTTTATCTTTGTATATCAAATCAAAGAGACTTTACATTGTAGCAATGATAGGTGGACTCTCATAAATTGATAAATAGCCAATTCATGGCAATCTCTGTGCTCATAAAATTATAAACAGATAGCAAGTTTTGCTAGACATAAAGGAATAGGGCTAGAGAGCACAAAGGAGAAAAAAAATCAGTAGTAGGTGTTAGCAGTTGTGAGGAAATAGCTTGTAAACCATGGTGATGAATATGAGCAGAGAGAGAACCTGACCAACTTACTTTATCATTACTGCATTATGTCACTGACATAAAGTATTCCTTTAAATACTTTTTTGTTAGATCAAGATAATCCAGTTTCATGCAGTTACTGCATGCTTTCCTTTTCCACTTACAATCACACCTAAACAGATGCATTCTGCTTTTTATTTCTGTTATTTTTTTTTCCCATAGTCACTTATCTATATGTGACTTTTAGTAATGCACATTGAAAATATGGAATCTAGAATATTTACATTCTTAGTCTTACTATGCAGTATACAAATCCACTCAAATCACACAAATTGATTTAAAAACTGCCCTTCAAATCACAAATTAGTCCTAGAATAATAAAAAAAAATAACCCCCTGTCTTTTATTGTGTTAAAATTCTGTGGATTTCATTCTAGGAAATGAAATATCAACATATGAGAAAAGCAGTTTTGAAAGAAACATTGTGAGATGAATGAAATGTAGTAAGAACAAGGAAGGGAATTTCCATTTTCTGTAGTAATAACTGCTAGTGTTCATTCACTTACAGTGATAGTATTAATGTACAACTTCTGGACTGTGAGTCTGAAAGGACGCGCATGTTAAATGAGGTCAAACTTGCGAGGCTGAATTATTCCTTTTGTGCCCATTACTGTTTCTACAGAAATCCAGATGTTTTAAAACACATTGACACTATTCCCTGTGCCAGTTTGGATGTATTGCTCCACTATTGCTGGATCAATGGGCTGAGGTCAATTGTATGAGTTTTAACAACACCAAGTGCTGGGTCCTGCACTTTGGTCACAATAACCTCATGCAACGCTGAAGTTTTGGGGAAGAGTGACTGGCAAGCTACCAGTGGAAAAAACTACTGAGTGTGCTGGTTGACAGCCTACTGAACATGAGCAGGCAGTGTGCCTAGGTGGCCAAGAAGGCCAACAGCATCTTGTCTTGTATCAGAAATGGTGTGCCCAGTAGACTAGAGAAGTGATTGTCACCCTGTACACTGTGCTGGTAAGGTTGCACCTCAAATATGGTGTTCAGTTTTGGGCCCCTCACTACAAGAAGGACATTGAAAGCATATCCAAAGAAGGGCAAGGAAGCTGAGGAAGGATCAAGTTTTATGAGGACTGACTAAGGGAACCGGAACTGTTTGAGGGGAGATCTTTTTTCTCTCTACAACTAACTGAGAAGAGGCTGTAGTGAGGTGGATATTGATCTCTTCTCCCAGGTAGAAAGTGATAGGATGAGGCAAAATGGCCTCAAGGGCAGTTTAGATTGGATATTAGGAAAAATTGTTTTCCTGGAAGAGTGGTCAAGCATTGAAACAGGCAGATGGAGTCACCATCCCTGGAAATGTTCAAAAAGTGTATAGATGTGGCACTTTGGGACATGGTTTAGTAGGCATGGTGGTGTTGGCCTGACAGTTGGACTTGATGATCTTAGAGGTCTTTTACAACCTTAATGATTCTGTGATTCTATGACTATGTATTACTAATGCATAAGTCGATGATGTGTAGCCACTTCGTACTTTTTGATAACCAGCTACAAGTTTTTCAGAGTCACCATCACTATCACTAGCTGCATGGGAAAAAAGTATATTATTCTACCAATCTAATAATATAATTCCTTGCTTGCAGTTTTTGACAGCTGGAGACCTGTCTGAGCTCTGATAAAATCTTTGGCTAAGATGTAATGGTAGATCATCTAGTCAAACATTATGTGTTTACATTATATTTCACAGAATCACTAGGTTGGAAAGGATCTCCAGGATCATCGAGTCCAATGATTCCTATTAACCACTAAACCATGCCCCTGAGCACCTATTTAGTTTAATAGTAAAATTTAGCTAAAACTAATTTCCTGAGAGGTATCCAGTTGTGGTTTGAAATTGTCAAGGGGGAAAATGAACCCATTGCTTTCTTTGATAATTTGCTCCAGTATGTAATCACTCTGCATGTAAACATCTTTTCTGACATATCAAAGAGCACTTCAATATCCAGCATTTTCTCCATATGAATGCATTTATATCATCCTCAACCATAGTTTCAGCATGCTAAGCAACTCTCCAAGTGCCTTACTGTAAAACGTTTATCCAATTGTCAAATAGTTTTAATGGTTCTTTCCTTCAGTATCCCTTTTTCTAAGACTGAAAAATGTTATGTAAAAAATTACATGTGATTTTATTTTATATAGTGCCATATACAGAAACTAGTTTTTTTCTTGTACTTAAGCTGCATTTTTATTAATACATATTTGTATATACTCAGGCTTTTTCCCAAACCTGCCTGTGATGTTTGTTACCGTATCTCATATATTGCAGCTTTTCCTTTCACAACTAACCGACGGTGATGAGAAGTGACTGTGCTTCTTCCTCCACAGTGTCACCTATGGTGTTTTTGTCCCAAAGACTTGAAGCTTTCACCTACTGCTTAGTGAAGCTTTTGAAGAACTTAGAAGGAATGGTATCTGCAGTGTAGAGATAATGTTACTCTTCTGTGATCCTGAAAATATCCAAAGCAGAGCTGATACCAATAAAAAGTCTGAAAACACAGAGACTGTATGGATTTATAGAAGACTGGTTGTGAGTTTTGTATACTCAGGGTGAATGCAAGATGAGATGGCAGTGTCCTTTCACTGCCATTAGAGGCAAAACTCCCCATTGTCCCTTCCTGACATGAGAAATGAAGTGCCCTTGCATTCCATGTGTCTTCTTCCAATGGCAAGTGACTGACGAGAATTCCCTGTTTCTTTCTAGTATTTCTAACTTCTTTGAAAAGGAACTAACATTCTGTTTTGTGGTGGGCATGATGAAAGAGGAAGGCAGAGAATCTTCAGGACTTTGTACCAAAAAAAATGTGTAAGAGCAAATTGTGACACCTCTGAGGTATAAAGGAGATGTTGATATCCATATTCCTGGGATTTTCAGCAAAAGTGGGAGGTGAGAGGTGAAGAAACACTGCCTGATTTTTACATTTCATGGAGGCAATGGAGAAGAATATAGATTAAGTATCTTGTGAGGAATCAAGTTGGAAGTAAAAATATTTGGAATATGGACAAATATGGAGTGCAAAGAAGGGTAGCCCTGGTGAGGGCTACACAGAAGTTTGCACAGCTTTTAGATAAAAGCCAGCTCATGCTGTATATATTTGGATTCAGTCTGAAGGCAAAGCAAACTCAAATCACCCTGCAGGGTCCTACATGGAAATATCCTTCCATTCAGATTCATTCCCATCTCTAGTCATGTAAATTATAAGAATAAACACAGTGGCTTTACTTATTCAGTCTATGGAGGGTAGATGAGGCTGTTAGGGCTGCAGGCAAATGATCAGTTTCTCTTCTGAGGTTGTGATAATCAAACAGGATGTTAGAAACTGCTAGACAGGACATGAGAAATAGGCATTTGTGACAAATGACAGTGTGTGAAGCTGACAGACATGGGAAGTGATGCATGGCTGGATTTCTTAAGCACTTAAGGGGGAGCTGACATGAGAAATGGCTGAATGTCACAGATAATTGGAGGAGAGCACTGAAGACCATTAAAGGAGCACAGTCTTTTGAGGTCTGTATTAGATAGGTAACTGTACCAGTTGTGGCTACCTAGGTAATGGCAACAGATGTTCAAAAATTTGGGACGAAAACAGGGACCAAAGGAAAAAAACTAGGAGTGGGTTGTGTATGCGAGGGGAGGCTAAGGTGGACAAAGGGAGACCCAAGAGCGAATAAAAATGAGAGCAAAGGAATTGCAGAAAGGATAAGAAGCCATGCAATTCCTGTTATGGATGGTGTCCAAGGGCACCTGTCAAACAGCTCTGTGCCAGGTCACTGGAGGTGGAGCAGGACAGTGAGTTAAAATGTTTGTTCAGAGCATACCACAAGTCAAACTTCTGTGGCAGGAAGGATTGAACTAGGGGAATGTTCTATATTTAATTTTTGTTTCCCAGAGATCTTTCTTAATATTTACAAGCTTTTTTAATGACAATTCCCTTCTGCAAATTTGGCTTATTGAATTCTGATTTATTTAATGACTGGAAGTGGTCTGCCTCTGTGGACAGTTATTCATCTAGTCTTACATGGTAATGTTACTAAAACCTCTCCTTTTTATATCCTATTGTAAGTTTTTCTCTAAAGAATTTGTTCTGGTTTCATGGAATACATTGATCTAATTTCCATTCATTACACTTGTTTTATTGAAATGAAAGTCTAGCCTTTGCCCTTAACTTGCTCATCTTCCTTTTAACAGTCTGAATGAAAGACATTTGTGCATACGTTGTAGTAAATTAAGAAGCCTTTCTTTTGTAGGGGAGTAGTAATATCTTCTATTTATTAATTTACAGAGCTATTCTAATTCCTTTGGGAAAATATGGTCTTGTGTTTTCATTATGGTCTTGCTAGATTCCTTTCTCTTCTGACAGCTTAAACCTCCAGGCATAATATTGGATAACAAAGTAGCATTTGTGTGTAAAACATTCTCATAGTAATTTCCTTCTGGGGTTTCTGTTATTGTATATTTATTTGTCAGATGCAGAATATTTTAGAAACCATTTGGATCATAAGCTAATTGTTGTCTCTGATAACATGCTTATTTTTGTGTGTTTGTGTTGGCTTTTGTTGCACAGTGTTAGCAGTTAAAAAAGGTTGTTTACTGTCGTACACACAGATCTGGACTCTTTAGCTTAGGTCTTCCCTATAAGATAGACCTTTCTGTGTTTCAGTGGATTTCTATTTTTTGTTCTGTCCCTTTCAGTACATAATGTATATTTTAGCTCAAGGTTGTGTTGTTTAGAAGATCACATCAGTTTTATCCACAGAAGACTAATGAGACCATTTCCAAAACCTTTATAGTTTTTAGAAAACGTTTTTCCTTAGATGATAGTCAAATTTGCATAGTGAAAGAAAGCAACGCTTGAAGATGGACTGATAGAAGCTTTTGGGAGATACCTTGTTAGATCAAAATTCATCTAAGTTTGTCCTATTTTTTGTAGCTTTAAAGGCATTCATTCATATGAAAATTTCATAGTATAGGTGTTCCTATTTATAACAAAAGATATAAACAGAAATGGTGCTGCATGTTAATGGAAATCTGTTCCATGAAGTCTGATAAGTTTCATTTATTACAATACTTTCCAGTTACTATGGGAATGAATTTGAAGCGGTAGACAGGATTTCTGAAAGCAGTGATAGTGTGACTAAAATAAGATGAAATTTGATCAAGAATACAAGGACTTTTAGGTGTTGAATCAGAAAAAAGGGACACTTTGTTTTCCTATTAAGGTGTAATCAAGAGGACCTTGACAAACTATAAGGAAATCAATGTTAGAACTGAAAACTTTTGTTGATTTCTGTTTTCAGTCTTCAACACGCTTGTCTTCTTTTGGAAATCCATTGCAATATTTTCAGTGATTTACAGGGTACTCCTGTTCTGGAAAGGTGGTTGCTATTACCAGTTAATGAAAGCATGATCAAGTGCTGATGCATATTTTAGGACCACATAAAATAACATGTGAGAGACAATTCTCCATGTCTTTGTGCTGAATCAAGTACTATAATTTTCTAGCAAACTATAGCTGAGACTCTTAATAAAAAAGATGGAGAAAACATTGAAATTTCAAAAGACCTGCATTTTCTCAGTGTAAAATCCTATTTTATTTATAGATTGATTTGCGATTTCAACCTTTTAGTTTGAAAGAAGTTGGTCTGTTCTTTTAATATGGGAGCACAGGTTATAGCTGCCCTGAGGGAATTCATTAAGGGCAACTTATGTAACCAGCCTTGCATCAGAGTGTATGGATTATATCGGTGCAATGCAGAATGCTTTCAGGAAACAAACGCTTCACTTCAAAGCAGAAACTGAATCCTGGATATTTTAATAGAAATACTTAATGTAATACTACAATGAGTAGCACATACTAGCTCTGTGCTACTACATTTTAATATTTCATTGCTTCCCTAGACTTCTTTTGGAGGGGTGGGAGGTTGTTTTCTTGTTTTGTTGATTTTTTGGGTTTTTTTTGCAAATAAATACAAGCAGACTGCATGTGTTGTAAATTTTCTTTAATTGCATGAAGGGTACATATAAGAACACAGTGGCTCAATAATTCACGCTTTCAGCTTGCTCTCTATGCCAGCCAGAGTTAATATAATTTCTGTTACATAGGGAATCAAGTATCTTACTACTGAGCTTGGAAAGTTTTCTGTGTGTTTAGGAGCTTCCAAAATCTTTCCCATTTAACTTAAAATTTATAGATATTTTTCATCTGAGAAAGGATTTACTGGGCAAATTAGTAGATGCTGAAATAAAGTATAGGACCAGTAAAAACATAGATGAGCAAGGTAAGGGGAGAGTCAACATGGGTTTGTAAAGACAGGTCATTCTTGCAATGTATTGCAGTTTTTGGAATCAGTCAGCAACTAACTAGATAAAGGAGAGAAAGAAGATATAATCTGCTTGGATCTCTAAAAGACTGACAAATAACTCAGTCATAAATAAGATGCAGATTTTTATATGGATAAATAATCAGTTAACAGATAAAGAATAGGGGACAAAAATAAATATTTCTTTCTCAGAGTGAAAGAAAATCACCAGTGCAGTACTATAAGGATATGTTTTGAGATATGATTCTTCATAAGTAAGCTTGTGATACCAAGTGTTTGAGTGTAGTAAAAATAAAGACCAACTGTGCGTTGGCTGCTAAGGTATCTTTTGAGAGGTAGAGCAACTGCAAGTTAGAAGGTCAGATGATACTCAGTGTAAGTTTAATGATATTATGGAAAAAGAAAAGATGTCTTTTATGTTTAAAACAGTGAATCTGAAGTCTTTGCACTCAATGCTGAGCTACTGGGTGTGTCTTAGTTCTAGGAGTATGTCAGTTCAATGTTCTGTAGCAATCAAAAAGAAAAATAGAGTGTTAGGAAAGCTGGAAAAAAACTCAAAACAAAGCAAAGAAGAAACCAGAGCATTAGGATACTAAAGCAGAAAGCCATAGTAGGGTTGCGTTTTGAAAACCTTTCAGCTCTTTTATATCCATCTCAAAATGGACAGTGTAGACTGTGGAATTGGAGAAGTTCAGGGAGGGAAACAAGGCAGTCACAGATGTAGAAAGGCATCTGTATGAGAAATGACAGAGTAGTTCTTGAATAGTCTTTTATAATAACTCTTTGGCTTAGAAAAATGATTAACAAGTAAGAAAATGATAGAGATGTCTAAAATCCTGAGTGGCATGGAGGGAATAGAGGGATTAATTTTTCACTCTCTCCTCCAGTTCATCAAATGAACATTTCAGAAGGTGATTCTTCTCACAGTACGTAAACTGTGGCACTAACGGCATCAGGATGGAGTGTTTGCAAAAATTTTACATTGGTTCAGTTCCGTGGAGTATTTCACTAGGAAATGCAAAGTTACCATCTCTGGCTAAGGAAATTTCCTTAGAGAAATATCTTAAATGCAGATTGCCCTACAGAAGCGAGAAGGCTAATTTTGAAAAAGTGTTTGTAGTGATTTGGGACTGCCTCATGTCTTTTGCTGTGTAGGTATAAGATAACAGAAAATATCAAAAGGGTGCATCTGATCTCTTTTCCTTTCAAAGTAGCATTAATAAAGTCGAAGTAGCAAAGTCTAACCAGATGAACTTTAGATTTCTCTATTTATAGCAGAAAACTTTGTCTTTATATATATATTTTTTTAAGAAGCCTCACTATTCTTTTTAAAGAAAAACAAACAGAAATAATGAAGGGAGGAATATCTGATATTCTGCTTTATGGTTGAGTGTCTTAGTGGATCTCCCTCATAGGTGTTCTTTCTGTCTTAGCTCGAGCTATGTTTTTCTTATAATAGAATTATTAGCTTATACATTGAAATACAGTAGTTGTAAATATCAATGCTTTGAATTAATTTTCTACTGATGGTTTTAATAGGTATAATTTGTTTTCATATTCATATAGAATTTGTTTGGACCCATATCCTTGCCTTAAATTAATATAAAATCAGTAGTCTGATACAGAGCTCATATTTTTTTGCTTGCAAAACAGAACTTAAAAAACAAGACATTCATTAGCTTGTTACTGGGAAAGAATGATTTAATCTAGGTGAAGGATCAATTTTGACAGCATGGCTTTATGGGAAGGATCACATGCCAGATGTTCAACTTGCACATCGTGGTGATCTGGGCAATATCCTTTAAAGCTTATAAAACTCTTTCCTTGGAAAAGCAGGGGAGTCTAATTATTCTGTTCAGCCTCTACATCAGTGGCAAAGGAAGCATTTCAACAAAGGGTTCCTTTTCTCTGTGAAAAAACATTTTCCAGAGCATGAAGCAGAGTCAAAGTGCTCCCTATCAACATCTTTATATGGTCATCTTAAGATGGAAAAATGTTTTAGCAGTAAAGGTGCAAAAAAGGAAAGGAAGACAGAAGCATTGCATTTTTGTTAGTAAATTAGGTAGTCCACAACCCTTTCAGTTATGATAGAAAATGACTGGAGCCAACCAAGCTGTTAGGAGATTAAATGGAATAAAGATGCTGTTTGTGTTTCTCTGAGTGGAAAAATCATTATTTTCCTGTAAGTATCACTCTTGTGAGAACTGCAATCAAAAATGAATTTAGTTTTATTTCAGTTTAGGTGTCATTATGTTTACTAAATGCTAATTGGGAAACTGCAATGTAAGTTAAAATTGAATTATATTCCTTTAAAATAGGAAGTAATTGGGCAAAATATTTCTGAATTTAACATATATTTTTTTTAAAGGATACATTTTTGAAATCCAGAATAAAATTTTTCATATTTAATGTAGCTGTATTCAGTTGAGGAAATAATTTTATGAATTCACCTGGAAGTCAGTCACATGTACGCTTCCATAATTTGCAGTTCATATATTTCACTAAAAATTGTAAAACCAGAATATAGTAGTATAGGTGATGTCACAAGGTTTTTTTGGATTTACAAGCATTGTATGGAGTACTTACTAAGTACATAGCTATATTGATGTATCTTTTATTATAAGGACTTAGAGCTAAATTACATTTCAATGGATATTTTTGGTGAATGGTACTTTCTCTTGCTTTTATGTGCTAATTTGCGGTGTAGTAGGTGTTCATAACTGCTAAGCTAGCTATTACCTTGAATTAACAAGATTCCGTACTGTAACAGAATCTATCAAAGCATTACTTCTCTCTTTATTATGTCAAAGGTGAGTAGATGCTTATTGATGAAGAAACCCAAGACAACAAATTAGAATACATTTGTATGTCTAATCTCATGTTTGGTATATTTATCCTTATTTCCTTACCTATTATTCACAAAGTGAATTGTTTCAACTATATCCCGTATGTGTCCTATGAGTAACTAATTTTAATGAGTGGGATACAACTGTTCTTTTTTCTGTTAGCAGTCAATAGTGACATGTTTCCTTTTTGGTATACTTCAGTTATTTAATTTAATGTTAGCATTATGCTTTAAGCTGCAGACTGCTCTGAAATTAAATGAGAATTAGAAATAAAATGTAGTGTTTCCCAAATAAGCCACTCCAAATTTAATTTGGTTACACATTAAAAATTCTCCTTTTCCTGGCAAATCAAATCTAAGAATTGAAGATATAAGCTTCTTACTTTCTTGAGCACAGATAGTTAATGCCATGCTGCTTCTTCCCTGAATAAGGCAGATATTTTGTACACTGCTACAGCCAACACTAGTGACATTTTAAGGCTTAATCAGTTTGAATCAGAGTTTCAGGAAGTGGATTTTTGTTGTGGAGAGAAAGTAGCAAATACTTATGTAAGTAGAGATAGTTAATACAAAGTTCCGAGTAAGGCACCAAAACTCCACAGCAGCTGAGATCTCCAAAATGTTTTTGTGTTCAGGATTTTTCATTATTTACTTAAGCTATATTATATTTTTGCAATTGCATAGTAGAACAACTTGTTTAATCATTGTTAGTAAAATATAAAATCATTAAATATTACATCATTGTACAGTTCAAAGATTTATACCTAGCTCCGTATTTCTATGCAGGTCTTAGTCATTTACTGCTGTTTCTGTGAATCACCTTTCCAAAGCCAGGGATCTTACTTTTAAATAGTGTGTAGTCTAAGCTATAGATGCTAAAGCAGTTTCTCTGGATTCATCGTCATTGTATGTTTACTAATTTTTTTCCACTTGTCAGTCTTGACCTTTGTTGTATCCAAGTCCTAGCTAAGAACTTTAAGTCTATGATAATTAAAGCTGTGTTTTTATTAATTATTCAGTCAGAGAGCATCAGGGCACATGCCTGTGTTCTGGAATTGACTATGTTGTTTAATTGTCAGAACAGTCCCTTGATTGCTTGGTAGCTGTGCCACCCAGCACAATACCAAACATTTCCTGTGTATAGTTCTGTGGTTAGTAAGTGCCAAGAACATCTACCATTGGCAGTCAATATGCTGGTTCGGAGTGTATGTGGGTTATTACATGTAAATTGTCCTCAGTGATAGAGGAAAGGCACTGAAGTGTTTAATTTATTAGTAGGGATGAAGTTTAAGTGTCACAGATATTTGTAGAATTGAAGTTCTGGAAATTACTCTTAAATATCTTTGATCAATCTGTTCATAGTCTGTTTTTAATAAAGCAGTATTATAGTAGCACAAAATAATTAAAATTCCTAGAAAGTTCAAGTATTAGCATTTGCATCTGGGGTTTTGTGGGGTGTTTATTTGAATCGCAAGAGGTCTGAAGCTATATTTCAATATTGTGCTGAACTGTGCTTTCTTCTTGCTTTTGATATCTAAAGTAAAAAGCTTTTATGTGGGATTTTTATCAAAAGCTGCATCTGATTAGGGATTGTGCTAATGCGAATTTCAGATTAGGTCTTGTCATCTTTCCGCTTGCTCTTTTGACTCACTCTGGTAGAAACTGACTACAATGATGAAATGTTCTAGTTTTAGTTTTCCCAGTAAGAATCAAATGATCAAACTGCTACCAGGCAACATCTTGGTCAATTGAACATCTCCTAGACTTTGCAGAAGAATGTGTTGAGCAAATGTGAAGGGTTCACAAAGCCATTTAACAGCAAACAGCTTGCAGAGCTGTTCATTATTGTTTGAAGGAGTCACTACTGAAGTACAGTGGTTATATGCTTTGTATTTTATAAAGGCTTTTAAAACAATCCTCAATCTAAAGGCAAGCTGATGTTGTTCAGAAAAGGTTTGTGAAATAGTGTGTGATAAACCATAGCTCAGAGTTTCAGTAACTTCAGTAGAATTCTGCTATCATTAATTTCTAACATAAAAGTCATTAAGTCTTAAACTTAATCTTGATGAAAAAGTAGTTCATTAGCAACGGCACTACATTATATCTGCTTCACAAGTGAAGAACCTGTCACAGCTGAGAAATGTAGGGGGAAAATTGGCTTGTTTTTTTCTGGTAAGTACTTGGAAGTCCAATGATTTCTACTTATTTAATTAATATTTCAATATTAAATTATTTATAATTTATTTATTTATAATTCTTTCCCAGTAATTAAATGACAGCTTAGGTGATTCTTCAGAGTTTTGGGAGGCTAGAATCTGTGTAATGGTAAGTTACTCTGCAGTTTTGCCAAAAAGCTAGAAAAATAGAAAACGTGTATTGCACTGAGAGTGTGGAAAAGCAAGCGTGAGAAGTACTTCTGCTTTACATCACCTTTACAGTATGTCTAAAAAGAAACATGTATCAGTGTGTACTACGTCTTCTAAACTTCAGCATGTATAGGATCCATAATGGTTGCTTTTGCACATATTCTGTTCTCCATTGAAGTTACCTGAAGCATTGGACATGACTCAAGTAGGGTGAAGTTGCACATCTTTTTTTGTCATCAAAGGATGTGATCTCTGAAATGAAAATAAAGAAAAACATGGATCTGAAAGTATTTGCGCTCACATGAGGGAATGTTAATAGCTTCTCCAATCATGTAAAAGCAAGAACATATCATTCTTGAAAATAATTATATACTTTTATAGCCCGTGAGACTTAGATGATTTGGCTTTTCTGTTTATTAGCTTCTTTATAACATGCTTATGACATATATATATCTTGCATAATTGTAGCATTCATTTTAATATTTGTGTATAATTTCCAATTAATATTGAGGCATAATACTCAGAAAATACAGTCTAACCAACTAGAATAAAGTATAGCCAAGTAGGATGAAGTTCATAAAACAGTATTCACACTCACAAATTGATCCTAATTATCTCAGTTGATAAAAAACGGACCAGTCAAGGAGATTTTGATAAAGATTATTTTAATGAGATATGTTTGCACTGTTAATAAAACATCATCCCCGCTGATAAAGCAAATAAAAAGTTGCCAATGATAAAAAGCATAAAGAAAATAATTTTGCTTCTTTAACTTGGGGTAAGATTAGAAGGAAAAAAGTATGAATAAAATTAGTTTAATCATGTAATGTCAGTCCTTGACTGCGTGTCAATACTGCAGAAAAAGAGATGACTTAAAATGTCTTGCTTGTTTTCTTAGTATTTGAGATTTTAAGAAAATGTGTTACTGTCATTTGCACAGAGTAGTCTCTGATTGATCTCTTGCCTTTTTTATGTTCATCTTTGACAAGCAGGTTTTTTTGTCAGTGTTAAACTCTGCAGAGAAAATAGGGAACTTTGCAGGAGAGAATGTCGGGTACCTACATGATATCTATTTTACCTTTCAACCTTGAACCTTCAATTTATTTGTAAGCTGTGATTAACAGCACAACTTAGATGTAGCTGATATACAAGAAATGTGATTCCTTGTATTATAAATTACATTTCTGAAATTGATGATTTAGTTTACTTGGTTGAATACACTTCATCTTAACATGGTTGTTCTTACATATATATATATCTATATATATTTATATCTGTATATATAATCTTTCCTAGGTCACCAACATTAAATGCAACTTCTAAGAGAACACATTCACAAGTTTTGTTAGTTGTTGCTGTAGTTGTCATTGTCTCTACACAGGCAGTCATGTGCTTTGGTTTTTTTCCCCCCTTCCTATCAACTTCTTACACAGAATATTTCTCTCTTTATGTGAAAGAAAGGTAGTATCAGTTCATGTTACACCTTCATTTATATGACTTCTAAGAACTTCCAGATTCTTACTATATTGTACCACAAAACAAGCAGAAAAAATTATGAAACAGACTTCATTCTGTTTTGTGAGAAGTGATGAGGTACAATTCCACTGAAGAGTATGCAAGCATTCAGACATATATAAAACATTTTGGAAGCATTTTGATCTTATTAAAGGTTCCATGAATCTATAAGATTTATACAGGGACCTTTTAAAAACCTGTGGTAATCTAGTGTTAAATAGCTGCAATATACTTTGCATCAAATTTCACTTAGTAATTTTTGCATTGACACTTGTAGCTTTTTTTTTATCACAGAAACACAGAATCGTTTATATTGGAAAAGGTATTTATAATCATTGAGTCTCACTGTAAACCCAACTCTGCCAAGTCCACCACTAAACCATGATTCTAAGCACTACATCTTACACATCTTGTAAATACCTCTAGAGATGGTGACTTAACTGATTCCCTAGGCATCCTGTTCCAGTGCTTAATAACCCTTTCAGCAGAGTAATGTTTCCTAATATCTAGCCTAAACCTCCCCTGGTACAACTTGAGGCCATTTTTTCATCCCATCGCTTGTTACCTGGAGAAGAGACCAACACCCAACTTGCTACAACCTCCTTGCAGGCAGAAAGCAATAAGATCTCCCCTCAGCCTCCTTTTCTCTAGACTAAACAGCCTGAGTTCCCTCAGCCACTCCTCATAAGGCTTGCTCTCCAGCCTCCCTGCTTTTCTTTGGACACAATCCAACACCTCAATGTCATTCTTGGAGTCAGGGGCCCAAAACTGAACACAATAATCAGGGTACGGCCTCACAAGTGTTGAGTACAGGGGGGTGATCACACCCACAGTCCTGTTGGCCACACTAATTCTAATACAAGCCAGGATGCTGTTGGCCTTCTTGGCCACCTGGACATTCTCCTGGTCTGTGTTCATCTGGCTATTCACCAGCACTCCTAGGTCCATATCTTTTGAAGAGATTTCTTTCCTTGAATGAAAAATTTCAAATGTTAAAGGATTTATGGTATTCTTTAGGTATGCTACTGAAAATGTGTACCTTATTTGTGATATAATGCACAGGACTACTAAATTCCATTTACTCAACCTTTTTTAATTTATTTTATTTTTACTGTCTAGATGTCTCTTAGCCGTGTAAGTCAGAGTAAAAATTTCCTAGGCATGTTTTTGCCTAGAATATCTGTGCAGGCAGTTTTGAAGATTCTGGGTGTTTTTATCACTGCTTCCATGTGTTTGGAATTCTGTTATACGCATATTATGCATGAGGAAATAAACTGTTGTTAATACACTGGTTATGAGTATACTTAGTCTGTAATAAGTTAATGTGATAACTTAGTGTCAGTTTAGTGCAACCTTGACCTGTGTATACTCCTTAAATCTGAGAATTCAGGAGGCATAGGAGTCAGTATTCATATGCAGTTACTGTTCTAATAATATGGAAACACATATGGAAACGTATTAGTCATGGTCATGTCATCTATTGACTTCACTTCCTTAATGCAGGATGAACTTCTTAAATCTCTCAGTATAAAGCATGAGTTAGAGGTTTGATTTAATCTTGCTGCTGTTTTCTGAATATTTTCTAATTTTCTTCCATTCTCCTTCAAAAGAGGGCACAGGATTTTTGATAGGAACGGTTGGACTCGATGATCCGGTGGGTCTCTTCCAACCTGGTTATTCTGTGATTCTGTGATTCTGTGATTTTAATATTGGTTTCATTAGTTTCATATATGGGTATATTGATTCTTACTTGATATGCTCCAAATAACCGGATTATCCTTAATAGCTGCACTATGATAAAAAGAATCTTAGCTCAGCTTTCTGTATGTCAATATTTTTAGGTCCCTCAGTATCAGTTTAGTTCAAGATATTGCATAACTTGTCTTATATACCTCTAGCCCTGCATTTGACAACTGTATTTTGTCTTAGGCTGTACATGTAAGTGCATGCTACCAAAAGATCCAGATTTCACTGTATGATTGGACTCACCACATCATTACTTATACCTCTACCAATTTTATGTCAGTAATTATTTTATCTTTTGTTCTAATAGACGCAGTTAGTCACAGCACAGGATCTTAGAGAGCCTCCTGGCTTGTCTTAGTGATCCAAAAGGGATACTTACTCCATTTTTACTTCAAACAGTGCCTGTTCTTGTGCTAATTATTTATGCAAAGAATTTAGGTTCTTATCTCATTTACCTTTATCAACGAGAAAATCTTGTGATCTCATTAAAAATAGCAACCTTACTAAGAAATATTTTCCTTGAAGTTATGCCTCTTGTAATTAACAGTGCTTTTATTCTGCACCTTTTGAGAACATTCTGCTTTTGTTTTTCAAGAAATTTGTAATCAATATCAGGGATGCATAAGTTAAATGAATGAGCTCTCTATGGTTCCTCCCCCCTTAATATTTGTTATCACTTTAGACATATTTTTTCAATCTTTCAGAAATTCTGCATAATTAATTTTTTTTTAAAGATCCAAATCATTTGTTCCAGAGGCACTTGTAATAGCCTTGGATCAACAATTTGTAGTGCTGTTCATTTATTAAAATGTAGTATTTTCTATTCAGCATAGATATGATATAAAATAAAATGTCTTTATCACAACGTGGTTTCATTTTCTATTTCTGTAACAGTATTTTCCCTTTCTGTCAGTTTTCTGGAAGGTTGTCAATGCTTTTCCTTAATTGATGAATGTAAACCAGTTTGGCATTACTGTCACAGGGAGGTCAGTCCCTTACAACAGGTTTGAATTATATTATACTTTGGGTGGAATTTAATTTCATACAGATTTAGGTATCAATGATTTGGAGGTCTGTATCCAAGCTGGTGTCCCCACTTCTTAAAGTCACTGGAGGGAAAGAGGCACTTACACAGCAACGTGTTTTGCCATATGCTTTAGGAGGAGATTAATTGTGCTTTAAAATGCCAGGTTCTCCATGTCAATTCTACATATTGAGACTAGTATTATTAGTTCAGATGTAGATGTTTGCATCAGGGCAGATGAATCTTTATACTTCTTACTATTTCCGTATTTCTTGAAAAGGTTTTTTCTTCAGACCTGTGGAATCATCAGAACTTTCCAATGAGCAAATAATTTAGCCTGTTTAATAATGGTGTGAATTTTATTCTGGAGGTGTCTCTTTCTGTTTATTTACTATGAAATGAATGTGTATGACCAATTTAGAATAAAGTAACTCTATTGAACAACTGTATTAAACTAGATGAGACAAAACTCATCCTATCCAGCTGATTTCCATTAAGGATGGACATAATATTTACATTTTTTTGTTTAAGACAGAGCTTATTAATATGACTGAAATTAAAGTTCTTCCTTGAACACCTTAAAATCCAACTGTATTCAAATGGTCTACTGGTAAAAAGTAGCACACTGCACTTATGGTGTCAAGATCCAGAGCTGTCAGAACGGGGAGAAATAAGTCAACAGCACTCTGCAAGTTGCTACCATAGTTCATGTTGTGGAGCTGCAAGGGACATATCTCTCCTCGATGATGTTTAAGGTAGGAACCTGCTATTTCCTGTAATAAAATACTTTTTCTTGCACTCTTCTTACTTTAAAATACTCAAATTCAGAAGAAAAATTTGGAAGAAATCATCATAGAGAGCAGAAACTGGCAGAACTGTTTTGCAAGTGACTATAACAAGTAACTTTGATCTGCTGGGGGAGAAAGATGAAACGTAGTTGTCACAGAGAGAATCACACACCTTGTCTTACCCAACATATGTGAAAAAATACACAGATAGAGGAGATAGAGGAAATACAGCAGATATTGTGTGGGATTCTGTAGCAACAATAGAGACAGTGGCATTTTACAAATTCTTATAGTATCCTGCCTAACCTGCCTATCCTGCCTTATAGTATCCTGCCTAGCCACTAGCCGGAGGCTTCAGAAAGGTATGAGTCTTATGTACTGTGTCTCAGGTGAAATTCACTCCTAAAACAACTTCATTGTTCAGTGCTTTAGAGAACTTGAGATCTGTTTTCTAGTACTCAGGACGGACTTAAATACAACTTTAAGAAAATAAACCTTATGTTGGCATGTAAATATGTAGCATGGCAGATTGCAGTTGCAGGTGCTGTCGTTACGCCTGTTGTGTCAGTCTTTCCAGCAGAAGTACTTAAGTGGTGAACTCCTATTAAGGATCTCATTGATATATTTTATAGATTGCTTATAGAGAGGGAACGAAAGTGTCCATTGATTATACTAATTTGCAAGGTGATATCGACACAATTCAGAATAAGAATTATTCTTACTCTTTCCTGCTCTCCATAACAGATTAATTCGATAGGTCATTCTAAGCCTATCCTTCAATGAGGTTTCTGGGACCCAAGTTTTGCAAAAGGACAAAACTGTTCTTTCTGGCAGAATGTTAATTTATTTGGTACCATGCACAGAAATTTCTTCTCCAGTCAGGGCAGTTGTGCAGAAAAAATGTCATTGACCAGAAAACCTCCGTTTTCCATCTGTAAATCTCCAAATAGTCAGTGATTCAGTCACTGATGTCAAAGATCCATAAATATTTTCTGCACTTGAAACCAGCCAGACTTCTTATTAAATACTGTATGCTGTTTATTTATATAGTTTGAAGAATGCCTTGCTTTACTTATTAGAGGATTTAAGTGTTTAGCTTGGAGGTATAATAATCTTAATAGCTTAATAAAAGTAGCACTTCTCATCAAATTACTTGATCTATTCTTCCCTGTTCAAAACATTAAATATTCTCTGTTCAAAATCTGGTATTGTATTTGATGTAAATCATCACCTCTTTTATAATTTGAGGAGAGATTTTGTGTTATAGTGTCAAGAGGGAAAATATGAAGAACACAGTTGCAGTATGCAGTAGCCATCAAATTTAACTGTTGTTTAGGTGACATTTGGCTCACTCTATTTCTTTAATCAGACTTGAGATACTTTGGCTGCACTGGCAGTGTTCCACATCCAGATTTTAAAAAACAAAGTGTACACTAGCAAGTACTCATTTTTGCATTTTACAGGTACCTTTACCTGCTTTGTAACAAAATATTTGAGGTGGGAAACTAGTTAGAATTTAGATTGACAGGCAATGGGCTTTTCCTAGGACATTTTTGGTTTTAATCAGCCCACAAATATTCCTTATTAATAAGACTACAAGAAATAAACAAAATTCTAATTTGCAACATGTATAACTATTTTGGGAGCAGGTAATTTCAGGAGAGAAATTTGCAAGTTCTGTGTCTTCATTTCCATATTTGTAAATGTTTTATCTGATACCAGGGATGTTTTATCTTTTCTAATGGTACTGAAGTTTTCTAAAGGATTTTTACAATCTGTGTATGTATCAGATTGCACCTCTACCTGAAATCTTCATATGAATCCTTTTAATATTTCTTGTAATATTCCTTGTATCATTTGACGGTTTCCTAAGCTGGCAGGAACCAAAGATTACAAGTACTTAAGGCTGATATACCCTACACAAAAGTTCACAGTGAAGAGAAAGGGCTGGCAACTAAACTAATTGACAAAATGATTCCTGAATTTCCTAGGAAACCTTTCATTCTGTATGTAATTTCTAAAGCTACACTTTTAATGTCAACAGAAGTTGTTTGTCTTGGTAACTTCTAGGTTTTTATGATAGAAAGTCAAAGGATCCACACTGTTCAATAGCTTATGCTCTGTTTTTCAGCTAAAGGTTGATACTTTGAAGTTGAGGTCATCTTAGTGCAGGTTGTTGAGGCACCAATTACAGTGTAACTTAGTTTACTTGCTCCTGAGCATCTTCCCTCGACAATATTTGCTCAAGCAAACTCAAGCATTATACTTTGGACTCAATTGAGATTTGAGTTGAAAGTGTAAATAATCATTAAAATAATCCAAATTTCAGTTCAAGTTGCTGCAGCCTTATTTTATCATCTTAATGCCTACTGTGCAGCAATACCCTATAGTTAACTTACATCTTCAGAATATATCTTGAAGAAATAAAAATGCTCACCTCTTGTACGACAGTGTGGCTCCTCTGTTCATGTTTTTCAAAGTTCATCACCACCAAGGCTTTGAAAAACCAAATTATCAAGGGACACTCATAAATAGTTTGTTCTTTATACATTCACATAGGCATGTGAGTTTATTATGAAGAGACAGTGCAATTCAGAAAACTGTGATCACGTTATTTAGAATCCACATGAGAAGGTAAATACTAATTTACCGGAACAGTGACTCCCTATAGGCATAATTAGTGTTGAGATCACAGTAAATCAATTGCTGTCAGTTACTGACAAAGATAATTGCTCTCAACTGGAAGCTCAGAGAAGAGTTTTACTGTATTTACATGTTCGTGCTGTAAATCTTGGAGTTACATGCTCATTAACTTAAGAAATATTAAGGACTCTCTCTTCACCTAGTAGCTATTTAAAGAGAAATAATGACAGCAAAGCTTTGTCTTAAAACCTGGCTCATACTGTTCTTTAGAATAATAACTTGTGTTAGGAAGCTGATATACGGGGAAGATAACAAAGATTACCTCTTACTTTCAAGAATTATTCAACGAAACTATTTTTTAATTCATGATGGTGATGTTCTTATTTGTTCATACTTCAGATTGAAGTTTTTCTGTGCTACATGAAAGAATAAAAATATAAGGACCTAGCTTGTAAAAGATATATGTTTTCCAATGAATTGAAAATCAAGTAATTATGGGAATTCATGCTGTTTCATGTCACTCGTATCTGGCTACAATTCCTTCTTGACTAGCAAAAACAAACTTGGAGGTTTTTCAGCACTGACTACAGGAAAATAGTGACATCTTGTAGAACTTCGATGTTAAAGGAATTTATGTACAAAATATCTGCAAAGTCCTTTGATCCACTTAAAAATAAATCCAAAGAGATTTAGGAGCACTCAAATATTAGTGTTCTCATTTCCTTCCTCTGTGCTTTTTCTTTGTTCCAGATTGTTTATGAATTTTGTGAGGTTGGAGTTTTAGGAAATCAAAGTAAAACAAAAGTTTTGTGTATAGCAGATGACTAAAATCACCAAAAAACAACCTAGGAACCTCATTCTATTTTACTTCTCGTTCCTTTTTTCGTTGTGAAGGGGAGAGAGGGAAGAAGAGGAACAAGAAAGGTTTCAACCAAAAGTAGCAAAATACTACAGATTTGAAACGTGGAGACATAATCTTTATGATGGAAACATACAATTAAAATTACTTCATATCTGCATAATTTTTGTGATCTTCCAAACCTTCAGTGGCTGTACAAACAGTTCATCTTCAATTGACTTGTAGGGCCACTGTGCATCTATTACTTTAAATTAGGCTGAATCTTCAGAATTTCCTTGATATTAGAGGCAGCACAGGTATTTGCCTAGATTTGGCTTTCTTAATTTGGCTTCGAGTTGTGATTATGACCATGTCAAGCACGAGTTAAAATCTTGTTTAATTAAAAACCATCATTTATTAGACAAAATAATGAATAATAGTAAAAAATCCAATTGCTTTGTATCAGGTAAGGATGAACCTCCTGGAACATGACTGCAGATTGCTCCTGTCCTGAGAGCAGTTGAGCATACCAGCACAGAGAGTCTTCCAGGATGCAGGGGAGGCCAAGCTGAGGAGTAGATATTTAGGAAGCAAGAAGCATGTATTTAGCCACACTGAAAAAAATGACATGAAGAAAGACTTTTCTTGAAGAATCCTTTTGGCAGCAGACCTTACTAACTCTTTCTTGCTGTTTTGTCTCCCTGAGGAGGTAATCTATAAGATAAAGCACACTGTTGTAGTAAAACAGAGATATTCAGATTCAAAGCCTTTTGGTGTCTTTTTTTGCTTTATGAAAAGTATACTGTAGACTTTTCTTAAAACTTTCTAATTATAGGTCATATTACTTCCCTAGAAGTCAGATGTAATCTGTCTACTGCCATACTGGGCTCTGTTTTATCTCATGTAAGTTCACCTGTTATGCTATAAAAGAAAAATTCCTCATCAAATGAAGGGGCTTACACCATACTGCAAAATTGGCTGCTGATATTGTGTTGTCACCACTAAATTTTCATCATTGTCAGTTATGCACTAGGGTATGTATTCAATATTAAATTTGACAGTGCAATAAAACTAGTATCATATTTTGTCCAGATTTGTAGCCTTTATAGTTTTATGTTTTCTGGCTTCCGTGTTTTCAATTGAAGTTCTTACTGTTTGTCTTTCGATATTTTCTATGTCACTCTTAGAGAAGCTAAGAGTTAATCAGACTCTCTTACTGTGGCTTTGAGCAGCTCTTGGGTGCACTCTGACCTGCGTAGTCCGGGCTTTTACAGGTATGATATGTTTCTATAGAATGAAGTAAATTCAAATGTTCAGTTCTTAATCTTCTTTTTACAGTTATGTATCTTTTAGATATGCTAGAAAAGTACCCGGTATTTGGCTACTGTTCATTTTTTGCTAATGCTCAGTTATTGAACTTAACCCCTTCAACGCCTGTAAGGCCACACCACAGACAGCTTCTAGTTTTAATTAGTAAAGTCACCTTATGGAAGAGAAAAAAGGTCACCAAATATACAGTTTGGAATACAGTTTATCTAATTTAGGGTGCTAAACTGGGCATTGTCTCACCTGAAGTTTAGATTACTAGACCTTGGGAGTGGGAATAATCTAGTTTGCCATGCAAAACTGTGTATTTCCTACACAGATAGTGGAGACAGTGACCTCAGGCAGACAGCCCTATCTGCATAATTTAGGTTCTTTCTTTGTCTGAAAATACCAAATCCATCTGAATGTTCAGGATCCTTTGGTTTGCAGAGGAGTTAGAACCTGTTTCTGACATCAAAAATACTATGGAATTCTAGGTAATAGCTGTTAGCCATTCTGCTGCAGATGACAAGTTTTTAGAGTTTCCCTGTGGATCTTAGGCAGAATTTGGATGCCTGACTACCTAAATGTGCATTGAAAAGCCATTCTAGGCAGGAAAAGTGTGCAAATTTCTCAGCAATAAGGAAATGCAGAGGATTGCAATTAAATGGCAAAGGATATTCCAGAGCAAAGAGGCCACTGCATGAATAGGCACTTGTAAAGTTAGTTGGACCTAGAAAGTAGAGGGATGTACTGTGTCTTGGAATATTTCTGTTAACTCTGTAGAAAAATAAACAGAATTTACATGAACTGATTCCCATATCCAATTTCTATCACTAAATCAAAGAAAAACATTTAAAATCTGTATGAATTCATATATGGTAAGCTTTTTGCTTTCATTTCAGAACTGGTCACTTGGCTAATGTGAGCAATAGTTAGTATTCATGGCCATCTTTTTAGCAAGCAACAACTTCTTAGTTCCCCAAAATTATAGTATCATGGAAAACAGCATCCCTCATACTCTGTTTGCCTTCTATCTTCCTTTCCAATTTTTCAGATAATGAAAGCGCATCTAGAAGCAAACAATAAATTTTATTACCAAGAGAATTGATGAAAAATGTCTTATAGTAAGAACAAGATAGAGTTCTCTCTTTTGTTACTCAGATTTATCTGCAGTTATCTGTGGCAATCATCACTCTTCATAGTCACTTGGCTCACGCAGCTGTTACGGTATCTTGTTTACAGAGCCAGAACATATATTTCTTGTTCCTTGCCTAAAGCTAAATCTAAGAGAGAAAATCTGAGCTCACCTTGTGAGTATCTATGTAAAGAATTGCAATTCCTTGCAGACTTTCAGGCATATACTTCTGAAAGATTTTGAAGATAATTCTTTCTATACTTAGTAATACTACTCAGTTTTTATATTTAAATATACATCATGTGGTTGCACAGTATATATATTTTTAAGTTACAAAAAGAACACTTCAAAACTCCATGATGACAAAAGACTTTCCATTTGCTGCATTATAAAAAATAATGGCTAGACAGCATTACAAATACTGTTCTCTCAGAGCTTGGTAGAAGCTCATAGGTTTACTTGTTGGTGATTAATATCCATAATATTTTTATATCACTTTCTTGCTGATCTCAAGCCCAAGTGAAGGTGAAGGACATCAGATTTTTTCTGGATAATGCCCCTAGAAGACATTAATACAAGTTTCCTTAACCTAGAAACTGAAAACATCTGCTTGAATTCCATAGCAAGTTGTGTATGTGTCCAACATCAAGGCAGCTCTCAAAGAATCAGCAGATTTTGCTCTCAGCAGTGGGTGATGCTTCATCCAGTGGGAAATTATTTCAGAAGGACTTGGATAGTGCAGGAATAACTGGTTTAATAAGAAAAAAGAGTGAAAAGTTTAAAAAGTCAAGTACAATTCCACTGCATTCATGTATCACTTCTTACATCAATTGCTTGTTAATAGGCAAATGTTGCACCTTATTTCATTCTATTTATTTCCTGCTAACTTAGTGGCAGCAATAAAGAAGAAAATAAAATTGATTACTCCATTGTTGGCTTCTCAGTTATTATGATATTATAGTTTCAATAATTTTACTGCTACATGTTCTGTAATATTTACATGATCATTAATATCACAATAATGAAGACTTCTACTTTTCAGTTTCCCCATCATTCTGTAAATGAAAACTACAAAATTATTTACATTTTACAGAGCATTAGTCTTAAAAATTGTTTTCAAAACTGAAAAAAACCCCAGATCATAATAAAAATATGTTCTAGAATAAAATCTTGAAAATACAATCTGCATAGAGGTATTACATACAGAGAGATATTACTACAGATAATAAGGAGTGTAGGAGCAGCTTTTTAAATTGGGGAGAAATTTCTTCTTCCCTTGTTTTTCTTGTAACAGCTTTTTCAAACAAAGATCTCTACAGAAAGACTCCTCCTGTCTAAATTTAGAGGTTAGTTCATTAAGGAGATCAACAGCATAGTATATTAATAAATTTCTAAGTGTATGAGAACATAAAAGGTATATTTTCTGCATTTATTCCAATCGGTAATTTCAGGCCTCTGAGTCATCCAAAATTAAATGGTATTGCTGTTTATTTAAAAATATTCATCTCTCCAGTCTAATTCATTGGAAATTCTTAAGTAGAGAAAACTGAAGAGATAATAACTCTTTAAATAACTATTTAAATTTCTCTATATTCTAGATCTCTCTTGTCCCTGGTCTGACTTATACTGAAGACAGATATTACAAATAACATGGGGCCAATTCCAGTATAGGTAGATGAGAAGCTGTTTTCAGTGTAGATGCACAATTTTGTTTGGAAATGGATGTCTAAGGGTCTGTTTCTAGAAATACTTTTGGTTTCAGAGTATATTCATTCAAAGAGCAAAGATGCAAGCCCAGCTCTATCCTATCCAGACTGAATGCTCCACCTGTGAAATTATAGAGCAGAAGAGATACTTTACATTGCAGGAAATTTATCATAAGGGAAACAGTATTGTTTCTGTGCAAAAGATATATATGCCATTCTTTCACTAATCTCCCATAATGAGGGAAAAAAATTTTACTCCTTAGGAATGAAGATGTCTGAGGTTTCCTATAGCCTTGGCAGGTCCGGTATCACCTCATGTGATATTTTGGCTATAAATGGAGAGAGGGAATTTAGAACAAAAGGACAGGATCAGCAGTGGCACTTCTGTACTGCAAGTAGGGGTTGTCAATTTCCTGTGGACCCACACAGTAATGGGTTCATCTGAAAAAATATATTTCCACTAATTAAAGTACCACTGGAGTAGTGGCTCTAAATTTTGGCAGGAATTTGTGTAGAATGAATCCGGAGGAGTCACATGCCACAGGCTGTATTATGTCTGTTTTGGAAATTTCTGCTTTAAAATTTAAAATGCTGTAAAAATCAGTAAGCTGTATCCCAATTAAAAAGTACAAGAACATCAGCATTCCTGTGTATTGTTCACTTAGCTCTTTTAATAACATCTGGGTCATGTTTTTCATGAAGATTTCTATCTAATGTGACAGCTAATCATCTTGGCATGAAGTATAATATCCCAGGGACACACTGATGCAGGAACACACAGGTGTGCAGAATTTACTGATACAGGTCGTGACACGGGCTACCACAGGTGGTCACTAGTGCAGCACACCCATGACACTCTCCAGGTTCACAAGCACACACAGAGTCACAGATACTCTGAGTACTGGCACGGCTCCTCTGCTTGGATCCCAGTCCTCTTGCCTTGAAAATCCTGCATGGACTTGAGGTCCCTCCACACTCGTTGGAGAGTCCACCTTGAGGTTGTCCACTGGATACACACACAGAGCCCACATGCACTGGATTTGGGGAGACTCTGCTGTTCCCCCTGCAGCAAGCATCAGGAACATGGGCTGTGACCCATGGTCCCGCATCAGCCACCAGCTCAGAGCCCCTCACTTGCCTTACTCATCCCAGAACTCTGAGAAGCTGATCTTTGGCACACGCATTCACAGTGGTTGAAGGATAAAACCTTAATAGCTCCAGTAGCTGATGCTGAGGTTCCCCCTGACTCCAGTAGCTGACACCACAGGTCAGCACCGTGTGCATCCCTGAACTGACTCCAATAGGCGACCCGAAATTTCACTTACACGCACTCTGGTCTCACCGGCAGCTGGCATGGAGTCCTTGCAGCACACACGTGCATGTGTGCATACACACACACACACGCGTGCGCGATAGAGTGAGATTACAGAAAAAGAGGGTTAAGAAAAGATTTAATAAGAAGACTGGACAGACTGTGATATTCAGGCACAAGCCTCAGCTAGGCAAGTATACTGACCAGCTCTAATTAATGTCAGCCCGTTTTATGCACCTTTCTGACTATCTCCCTCTCTGTTCCTCCACTCTCCCCCTTCCCCTGCGCATTGCCTCATCAGCTGGCACAGTCCCATCGATGTCCTCCAACTTGCAGACCTCCCATATCTGCATCCTCATCTGTTGCAAAGTGCCTGTTTGCCTGCAGTTTCTTGGTAGTCCATCAGTGTGACTGACCAGATTTGTTTCTGGTTATTGCCTGTTAACACTAATTGACCAATTTTTTGTCTCTGTGTGTTTCCCTCCCTCCCTTTCTTTATCTTCTAAACTAAAAAAAATAAACATTCTCATAGTCCACATATCCTTATCAGCTCATGCCATTGACCAGATTTGTTCTTATCATGACCTCCCTTATCACGTGTTGGTCAGGTCTTTATGGCTTCTTTGACCAGATACTTCCTTGCACCATGACAAGGGCATCTACTTGGGATGGAGAATTTGTGCTCAGACTTTATCACGCTGAATATCTACACTACAGCTTTCTTACTTTCCAGAAAAATGGTCTGAAAACTTTAGAGTTAAGCAAAATTATGTCTAACTTGTATTACTTTGTGTGAGATGTAGGTAGTTGCAGTGAAGTCTGTGAATAGCTCTAGGCATTTAGGCAGAAGGCCGTCTTTTGATTTGACATTAGTTGAGACTTCAGAGTGTAACAGGGAAACAGCCCTCTATGCTCTTTTTTAAGGACATTTCTGACCTAGGATATGTGAATATCCAACCAGAGCTATCCAGAAAACTGTCAGGATAACCAAGCAAGCGTGTGATGGAGTGTCTGTAAGATTAGGTAGTGCTGGGAAATAAATAGAAGGGCTCGTTATGATGAAAATAGATATTAGATCACATACAAGTAATTGTTTCTCTGAGACTTCTGTGCTTTTGGTGCTGTGCAGACACATAATAAGGAAAGTCTCAATTATAAAAAGTTCACAGTGTAAGTAAATGAGAAAGGGAAGCAGAGCCCAAGCAGTAAAATTGTTTCCCACAGGTCATCAGTGTTAGATTAAAGAACAAAGACAGTCTTTCTTTGGAGAGTCAGTCTAGTGTCCACTACTCATATTTCATTACATATACAGTAGTATTCTTATTCCATCCTATATCTCATATTCTTAAAGAATGATGCAATGTAGTATGAAACGCAGCAGATGTTCCCCTTAGCAATACTGAGTCATTCACTTTTGTTCAAATGCTGTTGCATGCATATTAAAACCTGATGTTTTGGTAGCAGCATAGTTCAATGTTTTGCATGTCTTTGTGGTAGGATTTTTACTAATCTTTCCTGTTGAAACTTGGATTATACCTGTCATTCTTCATGTAGATGAGCAAAGACATTCTTGTAATATTGCAGAATCCCTAAGCATTTCTTTGCATCTTTTGAACTACATCAGGATGGTTTTTTTAGTTCTTTTGTTCTTCAGATTTTCTGTCGAGCATGGAATTCCTTGAGTAAGCAAAGACTTTTGTCTAGTACCCGGGGGTAGCAGGAGAATTCACATCATTGTCATTAACTGTGAGAATTTCCAGTAAGAATTTGTAAGTATATCATTAGAAAAAAGTCTCACTTTGAAGATGTTGACGTTAATAACATGTAAAAAGCAAGCTTATTATCAAGTTGTCCTTCACATCCCAATAGAGCCTGCATCAGTGTATGCAGGGAACCTGCAGGGCTGCCCGGTCCTATATCCTGCAAGACAGCAGATATTTTCTTTTCTTCTTCCTCATGATTTTACACATATTTTTCATTCCCACTCTCCTCTCTTTTCTCTTTTCTGGAGTCATAGTCTATTTTATCAGCATGGATGAGCTAGTCCATACTTGCTCATTATTGCCCTCCTCTTGCTCATTATTGCCCTCCTCTATACCTTTTCCAGTCCTGCTGTTTATTTCTGGCTATGTGATGATGAGGGCTATGTACAGCATGCCTAGTCATTTAAGCTGTGAGAGATGGCATTGTTTTCTTCTTTTTCTCTTTCACAGTAATTCTTAATATCCCACATTGGACAACTGCCAAGAAACTAGTCAACACTTTTGGCAAATTAATCACAGTGATTTGAAGATTTCTTTCCTGAGGGGTAATAGTTAATTTAAAGTTCATCAGTGTGTTTATTTCCCTGTATATATGCATTTGCCACTTGGATAAATGCCATTTAGATTTTGAGATCATTCTGAAACACTTTTGTATCAGTCATGGGTTTGATTTTTTGAGTGCAGCCCAGAGACCTGGAATATGCTATGACACATATCTGTAGGGACCGTGGCTATGTACATGTGTAAGTTCATTGACCTTAAATGTGATGCTTAGTCCTGCTAATCTGGCACAGGTATACCCTCCACTAAAAGCAAACCCTCTGCTGTAATAGGGTGGAAGGAGGGGTAGAAAGAGCATTAACTTGTAGTCATGGGAGTAAACCAGCCTGAATCAAACTTTGGATGATTCATACCATTAGAAAAATTTAATTTTGAAGTGTTTTTATTTGACTTGCTTTTCTAGAGAACGATGCTCTGCATCTTTGGAAAAGCAGTATCAACATTTTGTTACATGAGGGAGAAGTATAAGACCATGGCCAATTTATGATGTATAGATGCACTAGTAATGTAACATTCCTACCTTTCTATGTACTGTCATCTCTTGTTTACATTCATAATTTTATATTTTCTTTTGTACATCTACATAAATCTCCTGGTCATAATTCATTCTTTTATTTTCCGTCTTTTTAAACTTTTTGTCTCATGTTCACACCTGTGCTTGAATTCTGTCCAAATTGCATCCTTTATGCATTCTTTCAATGTCAGTACTATCCTTCTGCCACAGAGTTATATTAACCTGTTTCTGTAGCTCCTTGTGACAGCAACTTTCTTATTGGTTAGAAAATATTACTTTCTGTGTTCTTCTCAGGTATAACAGAAGTGTTCTGTTAGTGATCCTCTATCTTCCCACTAAAATTACCTCATGCTTTTGAAGAAAATTTTAGACAAAGTACAAGAAATAAAAGATAAGTCTCATAACACAAGTGAGACAATAGTGTCATCAGAATTATGTTCTTAATGCTTGCACACTAAAAGATAAAATATGGCTTTGAAATCCTATCAAGAGGACACAGGATACAGTGAGTCCTCCCATATCTGCAAGTTTCTGCAAAGGCACTGCAGCTCTAGGGCATTACTGACTGGAGTTGAATTTGTCCCAGTTGAACAGTCCTAGCATAGTAATTCCGTACACCATGAAGTATCAGTGAATATCAGTGCATATTTGGGTAGTTCTTAGCTCTCTAAGAGATTTCACAGGTTAAATTCCCAGCAGAACTGAAGTATATTACCATTCTAAAATGTCTGTAAGGATGATGCTGAGGCTATTAAATAATCTGGGTTCGAATGACGATAAGAATATTAAATACAATTCAAAGCTAGGTTTTAAAAAGCACAACAGGTTAGATAGTTCTGGCCTATAGACAAAGACATCTCAGAAACTTACAGTTCATCCTCATTATATATAAATGAGTAGGTAGAGGAATCAAATCTTTAAAATATTTTAATTTAGTGTTTTGTTGTAGTGATAAATACAGTTAAACCTAGAGTCAAGTACATTAGTACACAGCAGAAAAAAAAAATCCAGAATTAACTAATCTATTGTTTATTGGCAGTACTTGTTTCCTTTTAAAGATTATTGCATTTGCAAAGGTGATGAATCTAAGCAGAAAGTATTCCTGCTTACCACAAAACACAGACTAGAGTTAGCAGTGATGATAATATTAATCTAATCTCAAAGTATTTTTGCTAATTCTTACATGATACATTAGCTCTATGAGCAAAGACAAACCCTTCCCATTACTTTTCATTGTTAATTTTGTAATTGTAATTGTAAGTAGGATGAAAATGACAAAAGAGATATTTCTTACTTTTGAAAGAAAACTAGATCTCATAGTACATGTGTGGATGCTGTGGGATCATTAGGACTGTGTGATGTCATCATCTGGTCCTGACATATTAATGTGGATTTATAATAGTTATTACCCTTTGCTATTTTTTTTAAGTGTCTATTCTTAGAAGAGTTAAACAACAAAATGATGGATTCACTGAAGTCAACTTGCTAGTCCAAATTTCAAGCCAAGATTTTGTGCAACACTAGGAAGTCTTTCCCTTTGAAATTATATAGGCTCTTACTATCAATTAGAAGGTGGGTTGTTTTCTACAATGATGTTCTGACATTTATGTTTATAGAGATTAGAATTATTATTTCAGGTAGGATTATGTTTTGGTAGAACTTCTATTTTAGAAGACGTGCATGAAACTTTTATATGACTATTCCTGCACATGAAATAGTATGTTCTTTTTTTGCCATTTTCTGTTCAAGGTTTACATGGTAAATAAATCCTCTGTATTGGGTAGGTGCAATTATCAGGGCACGGTGAAGGCCAGCTTCTTCTTATTACACATAAAGTTCAATGCTGCAAGGTTTTTTTCAAAGAGAAAATAGTGATTTTATTGTCTTGCAAGCTTCTGCAAGTATCTCCTAAAAAGGAAGTAAAAACCCCAACCCTCTTCTTGCATGAAGACATGGATTCTGCACCCAACTAGATGTAAGAATACACTTCAAAGAATGACTATTGTGTAAACTACATCTCCAGTCAATTCTTGGGGCACCTTTGAATGGACGCAGGGCCCTTTCAGATTCAAGGAAAAGGTAAGTATAGCAAAACACGGGGGCAGATTAATGTCAAATAGAGCAGTTAGAGTCAATAAAATTTTTACAACAATATCAAGGGAAAATGAAGGACTTGAGAGAAAGTGAGATGATTAATAAATAAGAAGGTAGATTAAATTAATGATTAATGACTCTAAGTAGCTGAATGCCTAAGTGATTTAAAAGAAATCAGTCTTGGGGAAAAAAGGTAAAAGAAAGTCATGAGCAAACAGAAGCAGGTCAGCACACTGGGGTCTAACCTGTCTTAGGTGAGACACAGTTGTAAAATCCTGAGCAAAAAGCTAGTACTGAATCAGGAGGCTGAGACCTGCAATCTAGCCTTGGCTTACTTCTTGTTCTCAAATCAAGCTCATGCAGTTTACCTGCCAGTGTACACTGTGTCAGCTATGCTGATTTATATGCTGTGCAGCAGGGATTGACAGCTGATGAGGAATCACTGCCTCTGCAGTGGCCAATAGGGTTTGGTTCATCAGGGGAACTCCTTACACTGCTTTTCCCTCTTACAGGCTGTGTTATAGTCTGACCCTTAGCAAGTCAGAGGGGTAAGTGGCAGTTAGACCAAGTCAGACAAAAGGCAATCTGCAAATTGTATAAATATGAATGGACGTTGTGAATTTAAACAAAGTTTATTACAACTTTGATTTATTCTAAAAATTGAAAAACTGTGAAGACAGCTGTGGATTAAAACAGGAAGCTAATTGATTGTTAAAAAAGGGGGACGGGGGAAATGACCCTCATAAATCCTAAATTTAGTCTTTAAGGGTGAGAAGAATACCCTTAGAAGCAAATAGTGAATTAAAGAGTAATTGGCAGCTAGTTAAAAAAAATCCCATGTACAATAAGTAGAATGACAGTATAAGTAATGAATCATGGTCCTAGAATGATGTTACTGTCAGAGTTTAAAAAAGAAAGGAGTGAAAGGGGTCTGGATATAATGTACTTTGAGTCCTTTTCCCTCCTGGATGGTAATTCATGCTATTGGCAGTTGCCTTCAGAGCCCTAAGCAGTCCATAACAAAATAACCAGGTTTGTGTTCATCCATGTATATATACTTGTAACGTATCTACATATAGGTTATCACTGTATATTTGCAGTATTTGTCTTTTTCTCTCTGCGTATATATGCACATGTATTTATGTTCCCCTCCCCAAACATTTCTCATGCTGTATAGTTGGAATGGGACAGTCAGACTAGTAATGTTAATAAGAGGTAATAAATAACTTATTCATCTAGTCAGGAGGAACACAGGATAAGATAAATGGGTTTATTTTAAATCAATTTTTGTTAGATATATAATAATAATAAAACAATACTATTTAGGATTAGAGTATGCTAGGATATAAAAATGCAATGGGATTGAGAAAGGATTTTTTTGAAAGAAAAAGAGAAAATAAAACCAACAAAAAACCAAACAAAACAAACAAAAAAATCTCATACATAGCCAAAAATGAGAGATCTGTAAGACTGAACATTTTTATTACGATTGTCGTAGGAGCTGTGCCTCTTCTTCATCATTAATTTCTCTACAGTTACATCATGTGGTTTGGTGCATTAAAAGATTTAAACATACATTTCTTTCTAAAATACTTTCATTAATTTTGCAAAAAAAAATTACTGAAATGGACACCACTTTTCTATCAAATAGTGCTGAAGGACGGCTCTTTGCAGATTTCATTAATATTGAAGACTATTTCTAGGGATGGTAAATATCCAGGAAGTTAGAATATATGTCTGAATTTTCCAGAAATGCTTACTGTGCCAGTTTTTACAACAACACATTGGTAGTTTTCTGGTTAAGCCAGCCAAGCACATGACATACTAGGAGAACCACTAGCTACAGTAACTAGCCAGTCACTTAAGTGTCAGTCCTACAGTATGACTAAGAGGGTTTTTCTTTCTGTTTCATCTTCAAATAGTAAGGCAAAAGTAAAAACTATACCTATTGTCAAGTCTGTGGTTGTTTCCAATTACTCTGTTCTTCACTTTCTGTGGGAAGTGCTGTGATAACCAACAGCAGTGCACACGCTGATGAAGCAAACAGTATTACAGGCTTAACCTCACTTCAAGGTACAACACGATGTGCTTGCTACATACACTATTATACATATGTATCAAATGACAGAAAAACCTTCAGGCACTTGGTTCTTGTTACCTTTCTTGATTACTATCAGTTTGCTGTAGTAGTTCGTTCTAAATTTTGCTTGTGGGCTTAGGGTTATTACCTTAAGATAATATGGGTCATTACCTTAAGATAATATGGGTCATTACTTTAAGATAATATGCATTAACAGTAATTTAAAAATCAAAATAGACAGCAAGCATCAGAAAGTAAAATAAACAGCCTTTGTGTTTAATGTACTTGAGATACCCTTTTTTAAAAACTGCTATAATTAGGTTATTAGCTATTAGAAAAGCACATTGAAGTAACTCGAGAAGGAATATCGATATATCAATATCATTGATACTGATTTACATATGGGAAAGTTGCTTTCAAACATTTTTTTTTCTGTAGATGAATAATATATAAAACCCAATAGTCTGTGAAAATAAACAGACTGGGATAGCAGATATTCTGGGTACTGAAAGCTAGTGTTATGTATATAAACACTAATGGATTAAGACCTTTCCCAAGATTACTGTATTAATAATTGTTTTACTGCGTGTTTTACATGAAAAAGGCATGTAATTTAGATCAACTATTAAATTACTGATCACAAAAGAACAAGCAGAACTCCCTAATGCCACAAGACTGACTGAAAACACCTATGATAAATCTGCAATACTTTTTAGGTTTTGTTATGCTGTTGGGTCACAGCTGTCAAATCATTAGGCATAACACACAAACTGAGGTACTTAGGTATTCAGCTAACTACTCTCAAATGACTTGCAACTTCTCAGACTGAAATTGCAGAAAAACCAGCAAATACATATAATCTTATCACCTCCTCTGAGAAAAATGCAAGACACAGCGAGAGTTAATTTACTTGCTAGGACCTTGATTCTCTTGGAAATTCCTTCCCTCGAGGAAGCAGAAGAGAGGTCTCAGCCTGTTTTGTTTAGGCCTCTAACTAGCCCCTAAAATTACAGGAGCCAAGTGAAGCAGTCCACTGACTGGACTTGTCACCAGTGAAGGAACATGCCACTAAATTACGTATAAAGGGTATCAACCACTGAATAGAAGAAGGTAACTCTAGGTCAGTTGCCTTGCACTGATTCAATCAGGAATAGTTTGTTTGACTTTAAAGAAGTTACTTTGGCTTGAAGTAACTGGGACCAGACCCTATGATTGTTATTTCTTGTATTTCTGCTGCAAATGTTTCCCTGTAGATGTTTTTGTACAAATGGCCTATACATCTTGGGGGACATGAGAGATACCAAATTTCCCCCTTTTTGCCATTTCAAATGTTATAGCATCTAATTAAATGTATGTTGTCATCATGTGTGCAATCAGTTTACAAAGGGGAGCAGTCTGATCCCACTAAACTGCCTCAGATTTAGAAAAGGATGCTGTATTTCCCTCAAAAAAAAACCTGACTGAAGTTATGTACAAATTTAAAATAAATATAGAGTATTGTATGTGTAAGTAGGTAGTGTATAGATATATTTATTATAAATACTGCGTTTAAAATAGAACTGGATAGTGAATATAGTCTTCTGAAATTTAATTAATATTCCTCTGAAATTAAGTCTTCATATGATGTATCAATCATGCAAATCTAGGTTTTTGCATATCATAACTTGCATAGCATACATATGCTGTACGTGTAGACCAAAACCTACAAACACTCTATAAGAGGAATATTATTAGTAACACTTAATATGGCCAATAAATAAAGAAAATAAATCATAATAGAACATGGTAAATACATCATAATATTACCCTCTTCATAAAGCCAATGTTTTCACTGTAACTGAAAACAGTTTCTAAGTCATTATTTTTTTACCTCAAAGTTTTTTCTTAAAAATTGTGAGTGCATTTTTCTTTATCAATTGAGTTTACTTAGCTAGAAATCTATTAACTCCACTCAGGAGAAGACATAAACTTTATGAGTACTTCAGTGAGGACTCAAAAAGAAGCCTAGAACTAAGTGTTTTATGTACTTAGAATATACACTGCACAATATTTAGGTAATGAACAGTATCTAATGTGTATTTAATAATGCTTGCCATGGACACACTCTTATTCTGATTGGGATGAATGAGTGCTGTTGTCATAATGTAAATAAGATTTGCTTAGGTAGTATGAAACTACTACTGAGACAAATTTTGAATGAGGAAGATGAACTGTGTTTCATCTTGAATGATAACACTGATGAATAAAATGAATTAATATAACAGAGATAACAATGCATTTTTTTTTCAAATTGTGCTTCAGCAATATTATTATTAAATCATTGTTTTCAAGGCTAGAGGTTTATATATTTTTTAATAGTCTTTAGCGTGTTGCTGATAAAAAAATAAAAAAAATCTTGTATGTCAAATAGATTCCTGTTCATTTTCGTAGTAAGCAAGCTGATTCTTACAGAGCGACATAAATGGTAGTTTTTCCTGAATAACCCAGAGAAACTAATAAAAGTTTCAGATTAATGACTTTGTCTAATTCTTGTGTGAAAGCAAAAATCACATTTATGTTATAATAATGTTATAGAGTTTATTATAAAGCTCTTAAATGGCATTAACTTATTAGGTGGTTCCTTAAAGCTGCTGTGTACAAAATCAGCTCTCAAGTCAGTGGTTCTCTTTTATTCACTGCATGTTATTGGGATTTAACAATGAAAAATCGAAAGATCTCTTCTTTTTTTTTTTTTTTCTTTTTTTTGTATTTCTGTTTGCTAAAATCTATTCTCTACAAGATTTTTAATGATTCAGATTTGGGACAACAGGACACTGTATAATTTTGCTGTAACTTTACAATCAAATCAGCCTTTTGTGGTAGCAGCTTGAAAGAGTACACATACAAGGTCTGAAACAAAAAAAGTGAAGCTTTCCGTATAGCTTGGAAACTGAGAGTGGGAGGGGAGAGACAAAGAGATGGTTATAGAATATGTTCTAACCTGTCACAGCGAGACAAGACTCAACTTGATTGCTTCACTCAGTACAAGAGGATGCATGTACAAATATAGACATTTTATTACCCTTGGTTGGAAAATGCCAGCGTGTAAGAATGAACAGTGAGTTAACAGCCGAACAATTTGCCGGCCCACATTGCTTTATCCGTGAAGCAGTTCTTAGCTAATAACTACCTCTTCCCAAAAATCAAGTAGGTTCCCAAAGGAGTCCATTTTTTATTGGTAGAAGACCAAAATGATGGAGATTCTCAATAGCCTTTCAGAAAATGATCTGCAGGGTTTCTTAGAATGCTGGCAACATCATGTGCAGCTGTGTGTCAATTCAGAAAGGAGCTATTTTGGTGATCGTAGTTGATATTCTTAACTTGTTAATTAAAGTTACAGACATGGTCTCATTTTTTTGTGTGTTGGATCTCGTATATTTGAATTTTGTCCCTGCTGTGTATCAGAGAGAGTTACAATTCTAAATCTGAAGTGCTAGCTGAGTAACATATAGCACCTAGGAGACCAATACAGAGTGACTATTTGTTGAAGAAAAAGGGCTGCTGCAATAGTACGTCCCAGAAAGACAAAGGGCAAAAGATAACGCAACCTACTTAAACAACAGAAGCACTTAAACTTTTTCATAAAAAGGTAGCTACCAAGTGGACTTTAGAAGTATATTCACACACAGAAGCAAAGAATGTGATCCTTTGTTTGGAATTATATGCTAATTTTGCATCTTTTAAGCTCCTAATCATGTAATCGGCTCATCCAAAAACTGCCACTAAGTTAATGATACTGCTCAAGAGTTTTCAGAATCAGGACCCTAATCAGCATTTTCCTGCTTTCTCACTCTTGCTGCATGTGTGCAGTTAATTGATGTTTTGACTGAGTTAACCAAAGAATGGTAACACCAATGAATCAAAGGAAATTGTTCTCATTAGAATGTGAAGCTAGAGAAGTTCTACTTTCCAGAACAAATATTATCCTCAAAAAATATTCTCATTAAAACAAATTGCCCTTTGTGGCATAATAAAATCTGTGTAAAGAGAAACATCTGGCAGAATCATATAACCTACTGTAGCATAACATTTGGAATGAATTAATTTATTTTATTTTCATCAACTGGTTTTTGGGCTTCACATTTTATCCAGATATAAATGTGTCAGTGTGTTACTTAATGTCATTTTACCATACTCAACTTGTATTTCCTTTAAAGCAATTTTATTCTGCACATAACAAATTCTGGGAGGTGGGATATGTTGGAATTAAAGAAAGTTCATGCAAGATTTGTAGACCTTACTTTGTGTACAGTAGTATGTTTCATTACTAGGTGTTTCATGAGGCTTCCAGCATGTGGAGACATTAAAGTGCAGGTGTCTCAGTGTTGAGAAGAAAGTTTGCCTTGCAGTAAGCAATAGGAAAAAGTATATTCAGGAACTTAATCTAACATTTCTCCATTTTACCGTTCATGTTTATCATATAAGTTGTCCTGAATCCTTTTACAGTCAATAGAAAAATTGAGGCATATTCCAGACTTACTGCACTAGGAATGTATCGGATGCCACAGTAAAAAAACTACAGAGTTGTTACCTGAAATACACATCTACACTGCAGGTACCTCTCTTTGCTTAGATTAATTACACCATGAGTGGTATAATTTGATTTTGATGAAAAGATGAGATGAAGAGTTAACTTTGATTTTTAGCATTGCGAAATGTGCTCAAAAAGGCCATAGATTTGTCGTCATATGGCTACAGCTTCTGGCCACTTAAAAGTATTGTCCCCACAGATTTTAAAGATACCAGGAGATATGCTGAGCAGAGATCTGAAGTGTGTATACACAACAGTAATATGTAACGTAAATAATGTAGAATAATACAGGTGCCTAAAAGATGCCAGATTAACTGACAGAATTTTATACCTAATATTCTTAGCTTTTCGAACTTGAGCCTACAATCATCAGGCTACCCACTTCAGAAGCAGGGGAGCAGGACACATATTGCTTATCCAGCTTTGCTGTATAAGCCAGTGGTTTTGTGAAATAAGCACTGGTTCATGATATTTAGTACTGAGAAGAAAAAGTACTATGTATTTGAAAGAAAGAATGATGCGTTGAGACAGATAAAAATAATCTAGAAAGCCAAACAGAGCAACACTTTCTGTATCCCTCTGCCCTATCAATACCCAAGGACAAGAAATGTTTTCTCTATCTGTTAAATGGAAGTAAAGGGGAATTATTCAGAGCAAAAGTACTACAACCTAATAGGTTGTCTCAGTAAGAAAAATACATTATCCATAATGAAGCATTTCACACAAGGACAATATAACATGTAAATAAGAGGGTTGACATAATAAGCATATATACAATTTCTCAACACAAAATTAAATTCAGTTCTGTTATACTTGAATTTGCTTTTCAGTCTGCAAGTCTTATTTTTCCTAGGACAGCCTGTTTTAAAACTGAAACCACTGCTCAAAATACATGAATATAAAAACTAAGATGCTCAAAAATATTTTCTTAGCTATATATTCTAGAAGTTCATGCACTCGTCATATTGGTAGTATTTTAGGTCAGTTAATAAAATGTTACAAGATGTGTTTCCACGGTGTATGTGTGCTGTGATATGTTCAGATGTTGTAGAAGTTATACTTACAAAGCCATTTTTGAAAGGAAGGAAAGGCAGTAAAATAACAATAATAAATTATATAAAGTAGAACTCTTCATCTATTGTATTTTGTAACAATCAAAGTTAGATCAGACACCCTACTGTTTACCTTCTAACTTAAATTGTTCATATAATTTCCTTTCAAGTATGTTAAAAAAAAATCCCCTCCTTGTGAACAAATATTCAAGAACCACAGAAGTTTCTAATAGTTCAAAAGATTCATACAATAAAACATTTCTTAAAAATAATCATATATGTCCAGATTCTAAAGTACTTTTTATCTGATAAATGCCTTTCATTTGCTGCATCTAGAAAAAAAGGAAGTGAATGTATATTTTCTCATAGCTGCTGTCTATTAGGCTGCTCTTGACTCTTCAGCCAGCCATACAAGAAAATGAATAAGCATGCTATTGATAAAGCAGCTGTGATATAACAATTAGGGATAAATAACCTCCACTGAACAACTCATATAGTGAAGACATACTTCCAGTTATGTCATAATGTGTTCAAAGGACATGCCACTAAATTAAATCTTAATAAATTTGGGGTTTGTTTTCCTTTCTTTTTTGCATGAATTTCATGCATGAAATGTTGTACATTTTGAAAATTATTTTAAAGCAAAGTCTTCTGAAGAAAATTTAGTCTTCTGATAGCATTCCTCAATGTGGTGTACTACGTATTTTTGGACCTGACAGAACAGGTCCAGAAGAGGACTATGCAGATGATCAGAGGGCTAGAGCACCTTCCCTGTGAAGATAGGCTGAGAGAGTTGGGATTGTTCCGCCCAGAGAAGTAAAGGCTCCAAGGAGATCTTACAGCAGCCTTCCAGTACTTAAAGGGGGCCTACAAAAGCTGGAGAGGGACTTCTACAGGGGCACATAGTGATAGAACAAGGGGTGATGACTTTAAATTGAAATAAAGTAGATTTATATTAGATATGAGGAAGAAATTCTTCACTGTGAGGTTGGTGAGGCATTGGAACAGGCTTTCCAGAGGAGGTGTGAATGCCTCATCTCTCCAAGTGTTCAAAGCCAGATTGGATGGGGCTTTTAGCAATCTGCTCTAGTGGAAGGTGTTCCTGCCCATGGACATGGAATTAAAACCTAGATTTCTCTGCAAGAAAGCCCCACAACTCTTCTTAATACCTTCTCTCAGACCACCCCAAATTCCATCCTGTCTGAGCCTCCAGCTCTACCTAAAGTCTCCCAAACCTTATTCACACCAAGTTCCCCAGTATGTTCTGTCCTGATACGTTATCCCACATTCTTGTGAGCCCACTAATATATCACAGGGCTTCCCCATTCCTCCAAATCCATGCCTTACCTGTGCTCATTGCTCACCTCAGGGCCGTCAGAAGGGCTGCTCAGTTCCTCCTGACTCTTGTGTTGCCAGCATTTATGCCTGTGCCCCCATGTGCTGCTGCTGGCTGCTGTATTCTGCCTTTGGTACAGCTACTGGGAAAAATCTTCCTTAGATTTGGTTCTTCCAGATGAAATTTTGGGGCAGGTAAGGAATACAGAACCATTAGAGAGAGATAGTAAAACCTCTGGGTGACCCATGGTCCAATCAGCCTCATAATTATCTTCACGTGTTAAGTGGCATGCAAAAGAGAGAAGCATCAAATTTTAACAGTCAGAATTTCTTTACTCAACTGTTACTCACATTCATTTAACTGAGACTCTTCTTATAGCTGAAAATAATAAAATATTCATTGCTACCTAGCACAGGTCTTTAAACAATAAACACAAATCTTTTAACCAGAGACTGTGAAGTGGTATATTTTAGACAGAGAAGTGTTTAATCTTTTTTTTTTTAAATTATTTGTAACACTTCTGAAGACTTCATCAGTGGCAACAACAAAGGTCCCTTGCAACTTGTTGAGATCTCATTCTGTTACAGAAATCTACTTTCCAATATTTTGACAGGGGAAGCAGTTTCCCTGGAGGATGCTGATCCAGAGGCAGTTCACACTTACTATGGGTACCTACTGATCAAAGAACAACTTTTGACATAAACTCCAGCAAGGCTTCTTCTTAACTCATTTCTGGTCTCATTTTCACAAGCCTACTTGCAGTCTCTGGGGACTTTGAAGTTTGGCTATTGTGACTAATTTAATCCATCTATAGTACTGACCTGTCTCCCAAGCTCCTCACTGTCCTTTGATTATCCACACCAATTGGTTCACAAGTCCCGGCTATCACAATGCTGAGCTAAGGTAGACCCTTGGTTCTGTATTTGCTGGGCCATTTGCTAGCCCATCTGCCAATCTCAGATTTTAATCTCCTTTGACTTTGCGAGCAACAGTCATCATTTCCTCCTAGCATTTCCTTCCTACCTCTACATGGTCTTGTGTATCACCAGACTTCTTTCCTGGTTTGTCATGAGGGTCCTGAGCACCCCAACCACCTCAATAAATCACAAAATTGTAAAGTCCGGGAAACAAAAGCAGCCTTATGTTTTCAAGATAGAATCTCTCAAAATTTTGTAGGTTATAGGAAGCGACAGATAAAGCTGGACAGCTTTTCTCTGGCTTGTTTTTTAAAATCTCACTGATGGATTCTCTACACCCTCACAAGACAATCAGTTTGAGACCATAGCTATCACTTCTAGTAAGCTTTTCTTTATGTCTAAATTAATCTCCTTTTCCACAGTTAAAGTTTTTTACTACTTGTGCTGCCCATAATAGAAATGAAGAATACTTTATTCTGCTCCTCTTTGCAGTTACCTTTTATCATGTCTTTTCTCAGCTTTAGGCTTTTAGGCCAAATACAACTTATATTACTTACATTTTTCATTACAAGTCATGCTTAAATCATCACCTCTTATGATTTTGGATGTTATGCCCTCTATTGCTTCTAGATGTTCCACATACTTTTGGAATTCTAGTGCCAAAATCAAATGTAATATTACAGCAAAAGGTATTTTATTGTATTCCAGTAAACCTAGCTACAACAGAATGATTATTTACATATTTCATAGGCTATGCTCTCTTTTTTATACACTAATAGCATAGTCTTTTCCTTTTCCATGTGGCTTATAGAACTCATCTTCAACTTGATATCCACTAAAGCCCCATATGTTTTCTTTCCTGCAGGCAGTTTTTTTTTGAGCCTGGATTTGTGCCATTGTCTTCTTCTGCCAGAGTGTAGTACTCTCTTCTCTTTGTGGAATTTAATCCTGTTTTTACAAAATGTATCCAATACGCAATGGTCATTTTGAATTTCAGTTCTGTCAACAAGAGTGATTACGGATATCTCCAGCTTGGCAACACCTTCAGACTTTGTAATTTCACACTTCTTAAAACTTTCATTTTATTGTAGTACTTATTAGCCAAAATCTTGATTAGGCTAACAGTAGTTCCCCAGGAATTTCAAATTAGCATGTTCTTCTTGTTTATCAGGGACCCATTGACATCTCTCTGAATACAGTTTTCCAGCTATTTTTGAATATAAGAGTAACTTAATTTAGGCCATTTTTAGTCAGCTTATGAGAACATTATGTTAGTATCAGAAGCTTCACTACAGATTTTTTTGCCTACTAAACAAGTAAAATCTTGTTTTACTCTCTCTTACACCCCTCCCTCCACCTGCACCCCTCTACTCCACTTACAGAAATTGTTCTTGGAAAAATGTTTTGACTCTTAGTCATCATTCCTTTTGCTGAGCCTTGTAGTCTTTTGGCTCTAGTATGTTTCTAGAAATGAAAAGTAGTCTGACTGATATATAGTTGCCCAGCTCTTTTTGCTTTCTTTTTTTAAAGGATAGATAGGTAAGCTGTTTGATTTTTTCCAGTCTTCCAGAATCCCATTCATCATCCATGAGTTTTATAAGTGCTTCTGAAACTCCTTCAGCAAATTCTCTATGGTCCCTTAATTTCATCATGTATGGATGATTTAAAGCTAACTAACTTATGTCTGTGTTCTGTAACCCGTTTATTTTTTTTCTGTCTTAAATGTATTGTTGTTTCTGTCACATTATCTTCGTGATTGCATCTATTCTTTTTAGTGAAGATTGAAGCCGTAAATGCATTAAACATTTAAGGTTTTGTTAGAGCCGTGACTTGATTGCTTTTTTTCCTATTGAGTAGTAGGCCAGCTTTTTCCTTTGTCTTTCTCTTGCAACTAATGTACTTATTGATATTCTTATTTGTTTATCATGTATGTTCATTACTAGTTGTTTCTTATTTTGTGTTTAATTGTTCTTAATTGTTTCGTTCTTAATTGATTTTTTTTTAATAGGAGATTTTGTCATTTCTGGGTTTCCTGAAGTCTTTTATTTTATTTTCTTTTACTCTTATTCCTCCTTCCCATCCTAAGAACTAAACATTCTATGATTCCATGTATATTCACCTAATTCTCTTACCATCTATCTTCTTTCATAAGGTCTAGTTGTCTTACTTTCTGTTTTATGTTAACAAATTATAATCAGTTCATGCAGCTTTAGGAAGTTTGCCAATGACACAGAGCTATGTGGCATGGTTGATGTGCAGGAGGGAAATGATGCCATCTAGAGGGACCTTGACAGGCTTGAGAGGTGGGCCTATGTGATCCTCATGAAGTTCAACAAGGCCAAGTGTAAGGCCTGGCACCTGGATCAGGGCAGTCCCAAGCATAAGTACAGACTTGGACTGAGAGTAACCCTGAAGAGAAGGACTTGGGGATGCTGGTGGATTCAAAGCTCAACATGAGCCGGCAATGCGCATTTGCAGTCCAGAAAGCCAACTGCATCCTGGGCTGCATCAAAAGCAATGTGATCAGCAGGTCGAGGGAGGTGATTCTCCCATCTACTCCACTCTCGTGAGTCCTCACCTGAAGTATTACATTCAATTCTGGCACCAGAAGAACATGGATCTCTTGGAGAGAGTTCAAAGGAGGACCATGAAGTTAGTCAGATGACTGGAACATCTCCCATGTGAAGACAGGCTGAGAGAGTTGGGCTTGTTTAGCCCAGAGAGGAGAAGGCTCCATACAGACCTTATAACAGCTTTCTAGTACTCAGAGGGAGCCAACAGGGAAGATGGGGAGGGACTGTTTATCATGCACTGTATTGATAGGATGAGTGTAAAAGTTTTAAGCTGAAACAGGGGAGATTTAGATTAGATATTAGGAAGAAATCTTTTACTGTGAGACTGATGAGGCACTGGAAGTCGTTTCCCAGAGAAGTCATGGATGCCCCATCCCTGGAGGTGTTCAAGGCCAGGTTGGATGGGCCTTTAAGCAACCTGATCTATTGGAAGGTGTCCCTGGCCGTGGTAGTGGGGTTGGTACTAGGTGATCCTCAAAGTCCTTTCCAACCCAAAACATTTTAAGATTCTATGAGCCTATGATTCTAAGAAATTGTTGGATAATCTTCACTTCACTATATTGATTTCCAAAACATATTTAGTTTGTTAGAGACTGTTAGAGGCTGCCCAGGGAGGTGGTTGAGTCACCTTCCCTGGAGGTGTTTAAGGGACGGGTGGATGAGGCGCTGAGGGGCATGGTTTAGTATTTGATAGGAATGGTTTGACTCGATGATCCAATGGGTCTTTTCCAACCTGGTGATTCTATGATTCTATGATTTCTGGTTTAATATTTCAAGCAATATCTTTTAGTTCATTATTACCATTATCTGTTCAGTGCTTCTCATTTGGAACTAGTGCAATATCCCCTCACATTCCTTTCTTCATTGTTATAGAAGATAACAGAATAAAAAGTCAATAATAGAAAACATAAGAGTGAAACATGACAATTCATACAGTTCTGTCTTTTTTTAGTCTGAGAAAAAATGATGTAACATTAATGATGTTTCAGACAAATTTCATAGCTTTGTGTACTTGTAAGATAGCTTGAATATTTATGGCACTTAATTTATGAAACATGCTGATCAAAATAATAAATAATCCTCACAGCCTCTTTCTCATGTAGGTAAGTATAGTATCCTAACAACACGAAGGAATAGAAACAGAGGGAATTATAAGAGTTCCCCAGCTCTGCAGCTAGTCAACCTTTGGCTGCTTGGGGTTCTTAGAACATGAGGATTCTTGATTCCTAGTACTATTCAGAGATCCAAACTACCCTGCATTTTTGTTGGAAATATTAAGTGTTTTACTGTTATTTTAATATCCTCAGTTCTCAATTCTAAGTATTATATCATGCATTTCAATCTATTATCTCAGAAGATGACTTCCCACTGTAACGTAGCTATATTGCAGTACTAGGAAAAAGATTCTGTGCAATGCTGTATTATAGCAGCATATATGATAAAAGTCACAAATAGTGGAGCCTATTAGTATTTCTCTTACTGAAACTCAAATGGAATGTAGTAAAACTTTACTTGAAAATGAAGCTAGTTTTGCATGATCCATAAGCCTCTTTGTTTTGTTGGAGGCGTGTTTTTACAAAGTATTATTCATTGCTGTTGACACAAATAAGAATCTAAAAAATCAAGTCTTAGACTGGATAACTTTTAATAGCATGAGCAATTTAACTTGTTTCCTGAATGAAATAGATCATTCAAAGTGCCATTTAATAGCTCACTATGCTGTAACTGTGACTGACAAGTGATTCATATGCTGTATAGTTTATAACAGCATGGTAAGAAAACTGGAATTTTTGCTCAAATTTTAATACTTGATACTCAGTGCAAGTAAAGCTTCTAAATCTGTAAATAGTTTTTCAAACATTGGATCAAGAAGCTAAGACCAGAGAAGCAATTAAACACTAAACATAGTAGTTAAACATCAACCTCCATGGGTTCAGCCAGGTGATAGCCTGCTGAAACTTATATTCATTATCAACCCTTAAACTGGCAGACATTTTTGATACAAGTGGATGAATAGGCTTAATATGTACAGCTGATAACTGATTTTCATGTGATAGCAGGAAGAAGTTAAGACATTGAAAAGTAATGGTTTTGGATGACTCATTCACAAACTTATCTATGATAATAAATACCAGAAGCTAGGGAAAACTGCAGTCTGAAAACCTGCCATTTAGCTGGTGCGTAATTCTCTAGATGCTATAGTTTCTAAATTCCCGAAGGTGCTCAAAAAGTATGTAGAAACACTAGAATTTCTAATATTTTAAAAACTCTTAACCTAGCTGAGGTGGCATACAAAAATTAGAGGTCCCCACACCAAAATCCCTTGGATCCTGTTTCTTACGGAATAGGCTCGCTATGACATACTGTAGCAGCTGTGGCTTTTCTTGGAGGCTCCCACAGAACTGACAGTCTTATTTTGCGTACTAATCTGTAACACTGAATAGAATATAGTCAGTCCAGGTACACTTGCTTTCTACCTGAAGGAATTAGAAGCATTTCTTTCACTGGTTTTGATTCACTCAGCATGATAATGCAGGCTGAAATTCAGGCAGCTTAGAAAACTTTTCAAACTACATTCTCCAAGACAGATTTCTTTCCTGCCTGTTAAAAAATGACCAACACTGTTCTCACTATTAATCCAAATAATTGTTTTCCTTCAGATAAACGTACTTAACATATTTGAAAATGCAGTAGTTTTTTTCTTGTCAGCATTTGATCCAGTATCTCTCTGGCTAGCATACCATGCTCAGTTTTTCATTTCTGTGAAGACATAATCACCAAGTTCCACTAAGGCACAACATGAATGAATTTCCTGTGTGTTTCACAGCAAAGGATCAGACAACAGTGCAGTGCACATACACGAACTTGATCACAGGCCTGTAATACCAGTAAACAATGACTTCCTTATCACTATGAACAGTATGAGATTTCCAAGCTCATTCTCCCCACTGGCCTTTGAGATCAAAGATCAAGAAATGATGATGTGGTAAAGCTGTGGATGGTCCAACCAGCAGTGGCTTGCATTGTTTTTCTCAGTGGAACTTGGAAGCTGTTACTGGGTAATTTCTCTTCTGGTCCAAAACTATTATCTATGTGGCGTTAGTGGAACTAGGCTATGTATCCTGTCCCATGCAGTACAAGAGGCCACTGCAAGATAAATGATTGCCACAGCCTTGACTACACTTGGACAGTACATTATGTACTGTTAATTTTTTACTGATTTTTAACTGATACACAAAATTGTCAGAATATATTTGGGATATTAGCTTTTAAATAATAAAAAATCTCAAGCAAGATAGAAGTGATCAGAAAAGCAAACACTCTGAAGAATTAAGTAAGCTGTATTCTCCATCTTCTGCTGAAGGTATAAATCTCTGCTGGCCTAAGTGTTAGTAAAACTCACAGTCTTTGGATTCTTGCTGCTCTGGAATGACCAGATAGCATTAGTTGACAAGAATGTTTTATTTCACGTGCAGCATGTTAGGTTTCTGCTTAGAAATCTGTCAATATAGCTGGCTCAACTTAGTGTACAAGGATTCTTGAAAAGTGGAAGTGTTATTTAATAATCAATTGCTTTCTGCCTTCAGATCTTGCTCTCCTGAATGTTTTGATCATGGGCCTTGTTATAGAAATGGATTATAGTTTATTTTCTGGGGCAGGGATTTGCTGCATACCTCGATTTTATCCTAATATAGTTTCAGGAAACAAGCTGGTCTTGCAGCCAGACCCAGGAAAAAGTAATTCTGGAGTCCCAATGTGCATAGAGATGAAGATACTCAGAATACTTAATCACAAGTGGATTTTCTAGAAGTAAAAAATGTAGTTCAGAATGTAATTTCAAGTTGGACTGCAATGGAAATAATTGTTTGGTAGAAAAGGTACCTTAAATAAAGTCAGCACTATAAAACCTGCTTTTTTCACTGCAAAGTTTCTTTTTCAGTTATCTATTTCAATGGGATTAATCAGAAAAAAATTCATGTCAATATGATAGAATACTGTTTAGGAAAAAAATATTGAAATAACAATGTGCTGCATCCTTACTTTGGGAATGGGAGATGAGTGTTATTAAATTCTTAAACAGTTGATAACTTATCTATATATCAAGTAACACGCATTCATTGAAATTAAAAATTACAGAATCACAGAATCACTAGGTTGGAAAAGGCCCACTGGATCATCGAGTCCAACTATTCCTATCAATCACTAAACCATGCCCTTCAGCACCTCATCCACTCATCTTTAAACTCAACCACCTCCCTGGGCAACCTATTCTAGTGCCCAATGACACTTTCCGTGAAATATTTTTTTCCTGATGTCAAGCCTGAACCTCCCCTGTGGAGTTTGAGGCCATTCCCTTTTGTCCTGTCCCCTGTCACTTGGGAGAAGAGGCCAGCTCCCTCCTCCAGTAATGTAATAAATACAGTAATGTAATAAATACATTACTGATTGATATATATACTAAATAATGACAAAACAGTAAACCTGCTAGGATATGTTTAATAGTATATCACTGAGTCAGGTACATTTAATAGGATATCAGTAAGAGCTTCCTCTGCCCTTTCTGCAATGCTAACCAACATTTCAGTGTTTGACTGAATAAACTGTCAGTGGTAGTTTATCCTAGTAGTGTCAGATGAAAACATTATGGCAGCAAGAGCAAATTTTACCAGTTGTTTTATTTTTTTACCTTATGATTCCTGAGTTTTAAGGAATCTTTGCTGAAAGTAATTGATTTATATAACTGGTTAGACCTTTAGGGCTTCATCAGGAGTTAACATATAATCAGGTGAGAGGCTACTTCACATTTCATAATTGTGTTAGTCATTTGCTGTTGAAGGCTCTTGCAAAACTAATTTAACAACCAAAGGTTCCTAAACAGCTGAGAATCTTATAATAAAATATTTCTCCTTTATTTTTTCATATATTAATTCAAAGAAAACATCTTTGTGGTAATAGAAGACCCATAAGGCAGGTACGTCCAGTACTAAATTCACATACCCCTAAACATGATTGAATTTGAAGACCCTACCAGTGGGATTAACCTTTTCTAATTTTAGCTACCTATAAAGTAGCTAAAAGAGTATCTAATCTGTTGCCTCATTTGGACTCAGCATAGTTCATGAAGAAAAAAAAGGAGCTCCAGAGCGCAATTCATCCCATCCTAAAATGGCTGGCTGACATAACCGGGATGAAATGCCCTTTAAAGTTGTTTGAGTGGGAACTACAACTTGCACAGTTAAAGCACCTTTTAAATTAATCAGTAATTCTAGATTTGCCTTGAGGATAAAATATGAGGACATGCCTGTCTGAACCTACTTGTCCAAATAGGTAGGGTAGGTGAAGTATTTGACATTTAGATGGCTAAAATAAGGTGAAATGAATCCTGCTTTATACTTCAAAAAGATGACACTTTGGCAGGCAGTCTCATTTTTACGATACTACAAATTATCATACTTAAACACAGAGGAAGCAGAAAATACTATCCACTGTATTCCATAGAATCACAGAATCATAGAATAGATTGGGTTGGAAGGGACCTTAAAGATCAACTTGTTCCGACATCCCTGCGATGGGCAGGGACACCTCCCACTAGATCAGGCTGCCCAAGGTCCCATCCAACCTGATGGCCTTGAACAACTCCAGGGAGGGGGCATCCACAACTTCCCTGGGCAACCTGTTTCAGTGTCTCAGCAGCCTCATGGTGAAGACATTCCTTCTTATGTCTAGTCTAAATCTGCACCTGTCTAGTTAATATCCATTGTCCCTAGTCCTATCACTACAAGCCTTTGTGAACATTCCCACCCCAGCTTTCTTGTATGTCCCCTTCAGGTACTTGAAGGTCGCTATAATATCTTCTCAGAGCCTTCTTTTCTCCAGGCTGAACAAGCTGAACTCTCAGTCTGTCCTTGTATGGAAGGTGCTCCAGCCCTCTGATCATCTTTGTAGCCCTCCTCTGGACCCCTTCCAACCATTCCATATCCTTCTTATGTTGAAGATTCCAGAACTGGACATAATAATCCAGCGGGGTATCACAAGAGCGGAGTAGAGGGGTAGAATTACCTCCCTCGGCCTGCTGGCCATGCTTCTTTTGGTGCAGTCTGGCACATTGTTGGCCTTCAGGGCTGTGAGTGCACACAGCCAGCTCACGTCGAACTTCTAATGAACCAGCACCCCCAAGTCCTTCTCTGCAGGGCTGCTCTTAATCACATCATCCCCCATTCTGTATTGAAATCAGGAATTGCCCCAACACAGGTGTAGGACTTTGCACTTGGCGCTGTTGAACCTCATGAGGTTCTCACAGGCCCACTTCTCCAGCCCGTCCAGGTCCCTCTGGATATCTTGTCCTTCCATTCAGCTTGGCAAACTTGCTGAGGGTGCACTCAATCTCGCTCTCAATATCATTGATGAAGATATTAAACAGCCCTGGTCCCAGTATGGACTCCTGAGCGACACCACTTGTCATGGATCTCCATCTGGGCTTTGAGCCATTGACCACCATTTCCCCCCATTCCTCATCTCAGAACAACGTTAAGAAATAAATACAGTTGGATTGTTGCCTTAAATACCTATCTAAACAAAGCCATCTAAGAGAAGTTTTAAAACAATACTTCTTTATTTACTCATTTATTATTGAAGACTTGATTTACTGACTTAGTGGGATTGTAGCAGCAAATTATTAATGATGCAGAAAGTACAGCATCAACAGTTTAAAGACAGAATCTTGCACTTTTTAAAGTGTGTTGTTATTACTTATCTTAGATTTAGAAAAGCTAAAACCATTAGAGCACAAGAAGCAAAGAGAATTCTACTTGAAAGAGAAAACAAAATTAAAAAAATATTTTTTTCTTTTGTATAGATTTTTTTTGCCTTTTTTCATTATTCCTCTGAGTCCTTTTTTTGTATGCTTCATCTATAGAGACATATGACTATAATATGAGTGTTCACAGACCTGTGTCTGCTTAGTTGAATGGTTTATGTTATGCTGTATTTTTCTTGAAAAAAATACTTATGTCATCTTTTCTCATGTGTTTGATAGTTTCCTAGGCCTCATATTTCCAGTTGATCCATAAAGGCTTTTAAAATGCTACTTTCTTCCATGGTACCTAAATGACTGATGATTATTGTTTATGCGATATAGAAAGACAATTTATGCAGCTAAACCAAGCCATGCAGAAAGATGTCAAGAGAAACGAAAAAAAAACGAAAAAATCTTCATGATAGGAGTAAGTTAGAAAATCTAAGAAACAGTTGTTTAAAGATACTGATACTCACCTTCAGATAAGTAAAGCTCATTGCAGCTTCAGAAGGACACTTTAATGCTATTCATTTGTTCTGCTCTTGAGCATCCTAGGAGGTAACTAGTCACATATTTATTGTAGAACAGCATTAAGGTATATTAATTTACATTATCTGCCAGCTAGAGGAGAAAAGAATCCCTTCCATTTGCTTCAAATCAAGTGACAGACTTCTGAGGAAAATTTCCCATTCACAAGTAGAGTCCTTCATTAGGAGTCATGCATGTTAGAGGAGTCTTCTTTAACCACTGAGAACAATACATAGGAGCCATAAGAAAGAGCAAGATGATCCTGTGTCTCTGATCTAAATGTCGTCCCAATGAGACCCACAAACAAAGAGAGAGGGGAAATCAGTTCTTACATCAGAACGTTCCTGTAATATTTAATATGAATGAACTTCCACTATGAACTTCTGGTCACAAAAGAGAAGAGCAGAACACTTCTAAGAGTCTTGAGAGACTGAGAAGTTCCCTGTCTGTTCACATTTCTCTTGTTTTCACAGTAAGTTATTTACTGATTTGGAACCATAAGATTCCTGCATGCATGGGATATGGGAAAGGAGTATTTTGTTGTTTTCTAGACAGATGATTTTCATGATCATGAAGAAAGTTTTAAGAACTTTTGAAAATCTGTGTTCAGAGTAACAGCCTACATTAAGGAGCTGCTATTATTGTCTATCCTTTAGGATTAAATTAGGACTAGTTTACATTACTTTCTTATAAGAGAAACACACCATTAGAACTGAAATGAAAGTTTTCTTTCCTTGGATAGTCACAGCAGATCAGTGTCCTTGATTTTCCTTCCTGCACCCCATTCTACATGGACTGCAGTCTGGAGAAGTATGGTGATCACATCCATTTTGTCACTGCTAGGCAAGTAGCCAGTTCAGGAAACAGTTTAATATGTGATCTTCTTGTGAAGTGGATTTGACAGGGAATCAAAAGGCATCTGCTAAATTGAGTGGAGAATAGGGTTGCTACATTCATTCTTTAGTAATAATGCAATAACATGAAGGATGCACCACACCCATCAAAATGCACCTAAGGTGCTATGCTATATGCCATGGGATGTCAGAGGGATAAAGGGAATTGGAAGGTTTTAGGGAGGAATATTGGAAGAGTATGGAGAATGCTGAAGCTTCAGCAATACAGGTTTTTCAGAGTGGTCTCTGTGGTAGACCTGTCTATAGCACTCAGTTTATCTTGGAAAGAACTAGTAGAAGTGATCTGAAACAAACTTGGGAGTAAACTATTATTTATGGGTCCAGTGGTCAATACGCATATATAAAAAGAGATGCACACACATTTATCTTGTGTGACTATTAGTTCAACATGAAACTAACTGTAGAAATCAAAACCAAATTGGACATCACTTCCAACTTGCAGAGGTATATTGTTCAGCTTCTGTACATGATGTACATTTTCTTTAAAAGTTCATTACTTTCACCAGAAATTTGTTCTGTGCTACAGATTTAATTCGTGCAGCTGAAGCTAGATGAATACATAATTTAGAAAACATTTACTGCAAGAAATTTATCTCTGGACAAACAAATCTCTGGAAGAGACAGAATTTGATCTAATTTTCTGAAGTGGAAATTCAGATATAGCTGTCACAGGTCAACAGAGGTTATAAGTAAATTTGTAACTAAGATAACCAAGCTACACAGGTGAAATAACAAAACTAATGATGACTAGTATAATAGAGTGGATTGTTGAGCTTGTCACCATCAGCTCCCTCAATAGAAAGCTAAGTGAGAGAGGCACTTTTTTGGCATGATTCATCTCCCCATAAATATGGTGGCATGATTCATCTTCCCATAAACATCTAAAATAGGTCAGATGAATCATTCCTTAAACATCACTGTAGCTTTCTACTGTTGGAAAATGAGAATATAGTATTTAGTTGAGGTGGTAGCTGAGATGAATCACCACCCTATATGCTTGTGTGACAGGTGTGATAAGCTGATGTGATCTTTTACTGCCTTCTTCCTTGTGGGTTTTGGGTTTGGCATTATTATTGTTTAGTAAACATCACTGCTTCACTGCTTTCATCAGTATTCACATGCATATGTTCAAGGTTATACATGAACTGAACAGTATAAATTGGAAGGCTTCATAATAAGCTTATACTTGGTATTACAAAGCTGACATCACAGTATATGTTACTCGAACATTATAATAACATGAATCAGATCTTCATGCAAAGTCAGGCAAAATGCAGAAAAGGGAAAAATGTTCTCTTATGTCCTACCATGTTCCACTGAAAATAGATAATTTGCTCAAGCCCTGATATTACCAGTGCTGATTAGACTTAATAGGTAAAGGACCTCTTTGCACAGCTATGGAGACGTGCTAATAACATGTAAAGGGTGTTAACTTCAGAATCGTTTTCTACAACAATTTTAGTGATTGGTTTTATTTGTTAATAAAAGCATTCTGAAGTGCACTTGTAATTGTCTTTGGATTTGTAGAGGCAGCAAAAGGCTGAGAATGGTGAATATATACATATGAGGTCCAACACAAAAAAAAATGAGACTGTGCCTGTAATTCTTTTTATTTAACAAATTAACAAAATTGATTGTGATCACCTTCAAAATAGTTCTCTTCTGAGTTGGCACAGCTGCATACAATGCTGTTGATGTTCAAAGCGTTTGTGAAGATCATTTTCTGAAAGACTGTTAAGAATCTGCATCATTTTTGCTTTCACATATTCTACTGACAAAAAATTGGTTCCTTTGCACACTGACTTGATCTTTGGAATTGCCTCACCATAAGCCTCAGTCAATAACTGAAAAGTTTCCATTACAGATTTCTCAAGTATTACAAGTAACTTGATGTTAGCTCACTGTTCACTCTTGAATACTGACATTTTCCGACCGAGGGCTAAGAAAACATCTGTATTTGAACATGTATCCACTTGTACTGTGTGAAGAAATCAAGATGAGCCTTGTCTCACTGTGAGAGGTTAGAACACATTCTAAAATCATCTCTTTGTTTCTGCCCTCCCATTCTTGATTCTTGAGTTATAGGATTACTTTCAGTTTTTCTGTGTCTGACCTCCTGTTTGTGTGTATGTGTATATATATATATATACAGTACTGTGTTGAATGGTTAAATAAACAACAAGTGAGAGAGAGCAATAAGAACTCATGCATAGGCTGGAAAATAGAGCTAGAATTCAAAATAGTGGGATGCCATTCAATGGGTACATATGCAGATTCTGCATATAGGTAGCAATAAGATGTGTCAGAGATTGGAGGAGAACTGGCTCAACAGTTCTGTTGAAAAGATGGTTCCCAAGGTAAATGTGAGTTACAGAAGCAATACTATTCTGGAACAACACAAAATTTTTGAAGTACCTACTCAGGCAGAGCTATATATGAATTTGGAACTCCTAAAAATATAGCTTGTCCAAGTACACACATAATTTGGGCAATTTAGACTTCCCTTTGAAAGTCTTTGGGATTAAGTTTTATGACATAGAGGTAGAATGGATCCCCTTTATAACTCAAAGGATTGTTCCTTTTAATAAAAAGAAAAGAAATTTAGAACAGGTTTCAGGAGTAAGTTTCATCATCTGTCTTCTCTGAGCCAATCATCCTCTTTCTTTGTATAAATAGGGGAGAAAAGCAGTGTGATTCATCTTATTTCCATGTGGACATCTATACTAAGTCAGATGAATCATGCCATACTCTTTACTGATTAGCTAAGGCATAGACTCATCTACTTTGGAGATGCATTTGGTCTTTTGAGATGTCTGCAGTCAGTTGGGGAGAATCTAATCTGAAATACCTAAAAGGAGAAATAAGCAAATAATTTATTCTCATTGGTGACAGCAGATGAGAGTATGGTGAAGTGCTGGAATGATTTTCTTAGAGGTTGTGGCCTCTCTATTATTGTGCATTTTTTAAGGATAGTTTAGAAAAATGTGTTCAAATATGAGATTACAAATCTAGTTGAACCTGCCCTTGGTTCAAAAGATACATTAGAAGACATCTCAAGTTTCTCCTAGCCCTGTGTTTCTGTGTGGTTTCATTAGTTAGTGAAAGATATTCCAGCCCTACATAAGCTAAGATACACAGCTGTAAAGGGAATGGGAATGTAATCAGTTTTGAGTGATTCGAGAGATGTGTACCCCTTGTCACATTTCATGATGGGGCAGGTAACGTGATGAGATGGGAGTCACAGTGGGGTTATACATTTGAAGAGACACACATTTCCAAGCTGCTATTATCTCCAGGTCCTTCCTGGAAAGCATTACATGCTCTCAGATTTATGTTTAAATCTAGCATCTGTTGTTGTTTGATCCAATGAATTAACTCTAACAAAGCATTGATAGTCCTTAAAAAGCATCTTCTTAGAAAACGTACCTACTTTAGGAAAGTCTTTGACACTGTTTCCTACAGCATTCTCTAGGGAAAAAAAATGGTTGCTCATGGCTTGGGTGGGTGTACTCTTCACTAGGTAAAAAAAAACTGGATATCTAAGCCCAAACAGTTGTGGTGAATGAGATTAAATTAATTTTGCAGCTGGTCACAACTAGTTGCCCAGGACTCAGTGTTGGGGCTAGTTCTGTTTGTCAGTGATCTGGATGAAGCGATTGAGTGCACCCTCAGTAAGTTTGCAGACAACACCTAGTTGAGCAGGAGTATTGATATACTTGAGGGATGAAAGGATCTATAAAGGGATCTGGACAGACTAGATTGATGGTCTGAGGACAATTATGTGAGGTTCAACAAGGCTAAGTGTCAGGTCCTGCATTTGGGCCACAACAACCCCATGCAATGCTACAGGCTTGAGGAAGAGTGGCTGGAAAGCTGCCTGGTAGAAAAGGACTTGAGTGTGTTGGTAGAAAGCCAGCTGAAGGAGGAATGTTATGAGTTTTGGGTGAGGAAACTGGAGTTGTTTAGTCTGGAGAAAAGGAGGCTGAGGGGACCCCTAACTGCTCTTTATGACTACCTGAAAGGAGGTTGTAGTGAGGTGGGTGTTACTTTTTTCTCCCAAGTAACAAGTGATAGGATGAGAGGAAATGGTCTCAAGTTGCATCACAAGAGGTTTAGATTGGATATTGGTAAATATTACTTCATCAAAGGGGTTGTCAAGCATTGGAACAGTCTGCCCAGGGAAGTGGTGCTGTCACCGTCCCAGGAGGTGTGGAGAAGACATGTAGATGCAGTGCTTAGGAACATGGTTTTTTTGGTGAATATGTGGTGATTTTGAAAGTGTTACGTTTACAATTGGACTTCATGATGTTAAAGAGCTTTTCTAACCTAAAGATTCTATGCTTCTAAGTGCCAAAGCTACTAGCTACAATGGATCATCTAACATGTATTGTTTAGTTCTTAGTTTCCAAAGAATGGGTTATGAATTGGAGTAGAAATGAATTGTATTAAAACCAGGAGTCATACTGGGTAAAAAAGGATGAGTCCAATCCATGTCATATTTGATCCTAAGGTGCTTTTATTAAAAACAGCTGCATGGAATATTCTGTACAACTGTCATAAAAAAAGCCCTCCTAGAAACAATTCCTTTTTCCTGAGACTTCCTCAATGTTTAAATATCTTCCGACTTTCACTTAAATTTGATAAGTTTATATACTAAAACTGTACGTCTTTTCCTAACCAGTTTAGAGAACTGATTTTTTTTCTCTTGTTGACAGGTGCTATTTTCCTCTTGTAATTGGGAAAAAGTGTATTTGTCTGCCTGATTATCTACCTCTTGAGAATTTATATCTTGTCAAGTTAGCAATGGTACATTTACTAATCTGTCTGAAACTTGGATGTGTGTACTTAAAATTCATTCCTTTTTACAGTATTTTGCAAACTAAGTACTGAAATATATCACGTAAACCAAAATGGTTTTGTATCACCTACATAAAGGAGAATTTTGCTCCTATCGCTAATCACTGATAATGATTAGATCACTAATCAGTAATATACCAGAGTTCTGCGGAGGGACATACAGTTTTTCTTCTTGATATCTAATAGAGGAACATAGAAATGTCACATAAAATTATGACAAATCCAGTCCCAATTTCCATCCACATTCATTATTCCCAAATCTTCCATGGAAAACATGGATGTTTGTTTAAGAAACACAGCCTTAATGAGCATTTTTTTCCTCTCTTTTCTCATAATATAAATGAAGTGAAGAAAAGTAAGACATTATAAATATGTCTGATCCCTTACCAAACTCTTTCGAGGCTGTTTGAAACCCATGACATGTAGTCAAGTTAAGTAAACAAACTCCTCAGATTTCTTTGACTGACTGGTGTGATGATTTTTAGTGTGGAATTCCTCACACTATCAGATGAAGGAATTCACCAAACCTCAATCAACACATTGAAGAGAGCTGGCAGATTAAATATTCAGTGATACAAAACGGATGTATTTACTTGTTTGATGTGCAAGAAATGTTGATCTGTAGTGTTGCGCCTGCCAGAACCTGATTAGCATTTCACTTTGACCTGTATAAATAAAAAAACAGCTCACCGAATTTGAATGAATATTGCCAGCATAAAACTGGGATAATTTGGGAGGAGGGGAAAGTCATGTTCTAAACATTCAAACAGAAAGACAAATGCTTCCTCTGGTGTCAATCATCATCATAGTTTTACGGAAATCTTCCTGAGGTTATTCTTTCCCATCATGTGTAATTCCTCTGTGATTTCCTGATAATTACATTTTATAAAGCTATCAGGTAAAGTCATGATGTTCAGGCAACAATCTGGAAACCAAGTATACACTTACTTTTGTTCTAAGAAAAACATATTCCCAACTATACAGAATGAAAGTGGTTTTGAATAAAAACAGTAGAAGTTTGTCATTTATCTACAATTAAGACCAATTAGAAGAATGATCATCTCAACTCTGTGTCTGTATAAACTGCAATATCTTATAATGTTTGATGACTGTTTGCCTTAATACCAGTTCCTTAAAAAAAATCATGAGGAGTCACCCTGACTAAATGTAGGTATCAGCATAACTGAGTGATTTGTTCTAACATTCCTTTATAGCCAAGGGAGAGGCACAAGCACTTCCAGAGAGCAGTTCATGTCAACCAAAAGTAGTTATCTAAAGTCAGAGAAATGAATCATGCCCTAAAAGTGTTTGTCTTGATTGAATTTTAGGGAGCTTGTCATGGCTAACATATACACATTTGAAGTTATGTGAAAGAATTTTACCCTTCTTATCAATTAATTTTCTGATCGTCCCATCATCCTGCTATAAATTCCAAATTTCCCTTTTCATGTATCTGAGATGACTTGCCTTCCTTATTTATTATGGGAAATGTGTGAAAATTCATATAATAAATCACTATCAATGTCCTTTTGCAAACCATGCACACAAAACATTGTACATTGAAAGATTTTCAGAGGGTTCATTATATGATACCATTTTTAAAGCTGTGTTTTCCTGAGTGTTCTACTTGCAACTCTGAACATATTTCATTCCAATGTAGTAAGGAATTTATTCAGAATTTAGAAATATTTTCCTCCAATGCGAAGCATTGCCTGGGAAATACACGGAACAATGCAAAATCAGAAAGAAGGTAAGCAGAATCCAAAATGGAAAAGAGGGCTTAGTAGACCTCTATTTCTTGCTAGTTATTTCTTCGCTTGGCACTATACAAAACAATCTGCTCTTATTGCTTTCAAAATGACAAGATGAATGGCCCCATCGTCATCACTATTAAAAGGATAGCAGAGTGAATAAAAAAAAAAAGAACAGTTTCGGGAGAAAAGTGAAATCATTGATTACAATTAGATAACAAAAAAACTATGTGATATTCCTTCATGTGATTATTATTTATTCATTCATTCATTCATATGGCAGTTCAATATTAAAGTATCCTCTATCAAGGTATGATCATTCACATTCCAATCACAGCTTAGGAGTATGTTAAATAGATTATAAGGCTAGCTATTTTAAAGTCAACGTTATTAAGTTTCACTGAGAAGTTAAAAAAGAATTTTATGAGCCATTGGTGATGATTTTCATTAATTTCTAAAACTTAATGAAGCTCCAGAGAACTGGAAAAGAAGATAATTTTATTCTAACATTTTATGAAAAACAAATACCAGATTTGGAGGTCATAGTGTCAGGTCAGCTGAACATGGGTCCTGTGGCAGTGCTGGGCTTGTTCTTCAATGTATAAATAGGAACATAGAGAAGGAAAAGAAAAAAACCCACTGAATCTGCTATTTTAGGAAACAAATTCTACATGGCAAAATAGTATCAGGACTGCTAAGAAGAGATTAACACGAAGTAAAGATATTAAGCAGATTATAAAATAAGAATGAGAAGTACAATTATCAATTCAGACTAACAAAAAGATGTATTAAAATGATGAGTTAAATTAATTTCATCTGGCTTTGGGAAATATTTTTCTGTATTCTTCACTATATTAAGTTTTCTAATAAAAGTTAAATGATTTTTTTACATTGGTTAAATAAGGAATGAGTTTCTTATTGATTCTCACAATTTCATTATGGGCAAAACCAAGAGCACACCTTACATATGGATCCAAGAGAATCTGCTGTTTCTCTGATGAATCTTTTAGCAACCTTTTGAAATGCAACAGTTCTTTTTAGTGTAATTACAGTGACAGTAATGCCTACAGACCAAATTATCTATGATTGTTAATTCCTATTAATATTCCAACGAAAACTGTCATGCTCCCACTTCCTGATGTCTGCTGTTCTTTGGTGCCGTGCTCATATCCCCTGCGTGTTGCTTAGATGAATCATCAATCCTGAGCTCTCCACTTGGAGGAGTATGATGCTTCTGATAGAGCTTTCTTGTATGATGATCTTGGGCCTTCTAAGGGTTAATTTTGTTTGTTTCAATCCTGTGTTTGCTAATGGGGTACACTCTTACCTACCCTCTTGGTCTTTGGTCTTACCTACCTTGATCACTTCACTTTTTTTAAGTCCTTCATATAGGATTTTAAAGAGAATTATGCAATTCAACAAATGTAAAAAGAAATAATTACAATATAACTAAATCAATCCCAAGATATGCAAGAAACTCCTGCCATCTGAGTATGTGAGCAATTTGCTATTGAACACAGGAAAACTTAGGCAATAGTTATCTAACTCTAATTCAAATTACTTTATTTTGTTTTTACAAATAGAGCTAAAAAAAGTTCAAGACCCAGCAAGATCTGACAAATTCTGGAGTCTGTTATGAGTAGTTATGTCTATAAAGCCAGTAACGTTGTATTGGCAACACAATGTTGATTTGGGCTACGGGTTTAATCTATTCTACTTGTTTTTTACTGACTTCAATGATGAATGTATAATCTATTATCCTGATTAATTTGAAATATGTGGTAATGAGGAACAGTTTTAGTGAATCTCAAATATCTTCAGCTGACACTTATCCTTTTGATCTCTCTCCAATATAACCTTCACAGGCAATGCCCTAATGAGTACATTCATTATAATTCATTTATATGTCTTGAAGACTTTATTCTTCTAGCTCATTTTTATATGATAAATGATTAGGGGATTTTGCAGTATATCTGGCCTGTGTAGTACTTTGTAGCTAGGGATAATCACACTGAATTTTCCACCTATGTGTACTTCCCTTTTTGATATATTTTAAACAAAGATATTGCGCATGTAATAGTGGGTGGGTTAATTTCTTTTCCATAATTATTTTTTTCTATAAATTTTGAATGCTTTTTGTTTGCTAGGCTGTAAACTTTACCTGAGACGTTCCCCTTGACTCCAACAGGACAATGTCTGCAAGATACACTTCATTGGACTATAAATCTTTACTAGAGAGAGTCTGATGCTTCTGGATTATTTGCCCTGCCCATAAACAGAAGGAAGAGATGAGAACATTAATGGCAACTGGCACAGGCTAATACTTTCTCATAGGACATTTCAAGTCATAATATATGCGTAATGTTGTTAGGTTTTTCAGCATTTACTTGTATTTAGTTACCTGGTTCCTGAATATTGTGGATTGATACTTAAAATAATCCAAACTCATAATTTTTGTGTCCCCTCTGAAATGTGAAAGGCATTCTTGCTAAGTACTGTATTCATAGTTCAAGGATGGATTTTAACCTGTCTGATAATAGTTTATTTAGTTCTATATATGGTATCCTAACTAAGTGAGATTTTGCAATCTGTAATGTAGGCTGGTGGATTAGTACTGAATTATAAGACTTCACAACTTTTTTGGCTCACTACTAATACTGGACATTTTGATTAGTTTCATTTAATTTAATTTCATATTAGACTCTTTGTGTTTCAAAAGATAATACTCAGAATTTAGGCCATTTATTTCCCTATTTAGCTGCTTATATAGATAATTTATGTGTGTGGAGAAAGGGTAAATTTAAGAAAATGAAGGTGCTTTTATTACAACACAGTTCCACAGAAATTTGTTTTAAAATAATTTTCCAAGGTACATGTAGCAGAAACACAATTTACCAGAACTATTAAGGGTGAGAATTGTACGGCTGGTTTAAAATTCAGTCCAAATTTTTTTAATTCTGTCCAATATTTCCTTTAAGTCTAGGTAGTATCCAGGAATTAAAAAGAACACAATTTCTTTTTTGTTTCTCTTTATAATTTGTTCTGGTAAACAAGGCGTGAGTATGGATTTGTGTTGTATTTTAAAGCCGATAATCCACTGGACTGATTACTGCATTGTGGTATCTTTATAATTTAGAACTACCTATGACTTTTGGGAGCAGTGATGTTAAAGAAAATGAATGGAAGATTGTGAATCTTTTAAAGCAATGACAATAAAGTTATTTTACATCACTTTGTGATCTCTTTGTTAAATACACTATTAATAAAAAAAAAAGGAATATAGGTACTGATATGGAAAATCAGCTGAATAAATTCAATATGTAAACCAGACAAGTGCTCATTACAGTTTTCCCCTAGCCTTGTGGTTTGTTCCTTCTTAGCAAAACCAGGAAGAAAGATACTACTTTCTTTCAAAAAAATAATGGGTTAATAAATTGACAGCCATGATTTTCAGTTTAGGAGAGTACAAATCATAATTCTAAGTGTAGCCAAAGAAAAATAGAGTTGATATGTCATCTATAGTAAATGCTAAATGTTATTCACAGTAGATATCTGTAGTATTTTGCAGAAGGTATCTGTAGGGTATTCTGTAATGATTACTATGAAGATCTCATAAAGGATGGAGATACGAGACACTGAGCTTGCAGATTAAAAAAACATTTAATAACAACAAAAACAGCCTATCTGGCTCATCTTGGATATATTTAAAATGTCTTTTGTAAGTACTGGATTTATACTGATTGAAAACTCACCATGTCTTTTATGTGGCTAAATAATTAAGAGTGATGATGTCAGCCTGGGCTCATAGACTTAAAAGATGCAGAAGCACATTGCTAAATCTATAATGTGCTTGAAGTTATTGAACCAACATAACTTGACTTGTCACTGAAATCTCTGAGACAGTTGTAAATGACATAGATTGCCATCATAAGGTGTTCACAGGAGCTGTTCAATATTGAAAGTAAACATAGGTCTACTTTGCTGTCTGTCATTCTTCAAGCTGTCTGAGAGCAAAACAAGTCTCTGGAACCCCTTTGGCAGTTATAAAGTAGGAAACATGCCAGTAGAATAAACCTGATTAACAAATTTCGTAACAAATCCTAAAATGACCATTAAACAGCATGATGCAGAATCCTAAACACAAATGGCCAGTATTATCATACACTGCTTAGAAAAGCACAAATAACTAATAAATCATACAGTTGATTATTGAACTCATTCATCTGTGGGTTGCTGGGGCACTAGCATTGTAGTTCAGTCTTGAAGGTTTGTTATTGTTTAGACTACACTGTAAAATCTATTGATTATCCATGTGCAGCATGATTTATTCTTTCATCTAATATTTGTGCTCTTGGTAATAGGATACTGCAGCCGTGGACTGTAACAGAAGTTTTAGCTCACATGCTTTATAGTTTTCATCTCTAGAAAAAGAAGTAATAATAAAAAAATAAAGAAGGATCATAAAAACCTTGTTAATGCCATTCTAAAGAAATTATTTTAACATCATTATTTTACTAATGTTACCTACTTTAATGAATTTCATCTGAAGCATTGGCAAAATTTGTATAAAAGGTTGAATGTACGATTACAAGAATAGCCATTTTCTTGAGACACTTTTTATGTTCCTCTCACTTTATTATATCTAAACCAGGAATCAACTTGACTTAATTTTTTTTTAGGTTTATCCATTTAAGCTTTACTTGTTATGCAGAAATTGAGGCTTAGAGAGAGTGTATTCATCACAGTGTCTGAGAAGGGCAATTCTGCATATTCCAGCACATTACCTGACCATAACAATTGCCAGACCAAAAAGCATTGCTCAAAAGTTAAATCTCTTGTGTGCTTGGTACATCTCCTTCCTTTGGAAGACACGAAGACAAAACTGTTTGATCTATTAAGAGTTAAGTTTAAATTAAATGAAACTGTTATTTAAATTGTTACATTTGCCCATTGATTTAGGCTCCTAAGAGGAAGGACTTGAAGTGGAGTGACTGAGAACTTTTTACTTTCTTTTGCAACTTGCAGAATGAGTTATGAGAGGACAGAGCTAAAGTATGCATATATGTAGACAGATATAGTAGGGCTTTGTTGTATTTTTTAGCTTAGCAACTCAGCTTACAATTGATTTCCTTTTATAAATTTTTTGACTGTGTTTAATATGTCCTGCCAAGAAAACATATGGATTATTAACTGTATTGTAGAATTGCTTTTAAGTTTTTTTGCCTATATATGAAAGATAGTCACCACAGTTTGGAGAAGTTTATATCTTCACATATTCTAATGCAAAAATGCATTAGGGATGAGTGTAATATGTCCTGCTGTAATAGTTTGATGTTCTTACCTTATTTTTTATTTTTTAAACCGTAAAAATAATGACCTTTTTTTGTTTTGTTTTGTTACAGAAAACTTTGAAATGCTTATCAGACTCGCTGAGAATTACACAAGCACACTTTTCTGCAGTACATATAGAAACATGGCTGCTGAGGCTACTACACATGTTCGGGAGTTTTTCACAGATGTTGGACTCTTCTTATTTGGCACAGATGTTAGCACGCAGGAATTTGTCAACAGATTTTTTGACACTCTGTTCCCAGCAGTCTACAAACACGTGATTAACCCTAGTCTGACTGACATTTCAGTAGAATATGCAGAATGCCTCCGACTGGTGAGAAGAGACATCAGGCCCTTTGGTAACATCCCCAAAAAGGCCATAGGACAAATGGAAAGATCACTGCTACCCAGCCGGACTTTCTTACAGGCTCTAAATTTGGGGATTGAAGTGATCAACACAACAGACCATCTACATTTCTCTAAAGACTGCAGCAGAGCTTTACTGAGAATGCAGTACTGCCCCCATTGCCAAGGGCTGACTTTAAGTAAGCCCTGTATGGGCTACTGCCTCAACGTCATCCGAGGCTGCTTGGCTAACGTGGCAGAAGTTGATCTTCATTGGCGGGGATATATTCAGTCCCTAGAGAAGCTCTCTAATGCCATGAGTGGGACATACAACATTGAGCATGTGCTTCTAAACTTTCATTCACTTGTTAATGATGCTCTTGAACAGGCTCGTATCAACGGGCCAGAATTATCTGAGCAGGTAAGAAGCTTTTTATATCCACGCTTGGTGCAAACATGACAGTAAGAAAAAGAACACTGATGACTGTTATTATTTTTCTCATATAGAATCACTTCCAAGCTCGAAAAACTAAACATTTCTTTTTTTCACTGACACTATGCCTATGAATTTTGACCTATCTTTCACTTAATCTCTATGTTATAACTGACCAGTCCTTTCTCTCCTTGCTGGAGCACAAGTCTTCTATGGAGCAGCTGAAGGAACTGGGGTTGTTTAGTCTGGAGAAGAGGATGCTGATGGGAGACCTTATCACTACCTACAACTACCTGAAAGGAGGTTGTAGAGAGGTGGGTGTTGATCTCTTCTCCCAAGTAACAAGAAATGGGATGAGAGGAAATGGCCTCAAGTTGCACAAGGGAGATTTAGATTAGATATTAGGAAAATCTTCTTTTCTGAAAGAGTTGAGAAGCATTGGAACAGGCTGCCCAGAGAAGCTGTGGAATTAATCATCCCTGTAGGTGTTCAAAAACATGTAGATGTGGCACTGTGGGACATGGTTTAGCAGGCATGGTGGTGTAATAGTCTGACAGTTGGACTTGATGATCTCAGAGGTCTTTTCCAACCTTAATGATTCTATGATTCTTTTTGATCTATAATTTGGTCAAATAAGACTGTGGTGCATTGCTCTATTGAAACATGGTAATCTCATCAGTCCGTTCTGATTTGCTAAGGATGACTTGATTAGGTATCAAGACCTAATTACGGCAGTAAATACAATCTTTCAGCTTTAAGAAGCAGAGAACATGAATTCTGTTGAAATTGGCTCATTAATATTTATTTATTTTATCTTCAGTGACTTATGAACTGTTTCAAAGTTTGATAAGCAATTGATGTATCCATGATTCTAATAGACACAGAAACGATGATTATAAGCCGGCAAATAATGTCTCACTTAGGCATGCAGCAGTCTCTGCAGTTTTAAAATGACTTTAATCACAGTAAGTACTCTTATGAGTTTTAAAGAAGCAGAAAGAGAGAAAAAAAACTTTAAATCTTTGAAAGTGTGATGTGTATGTGCAAATGTTAATAAGAAAATCAAGAGTATTCTGCTTAGTGAAACATATATTTGTACAGCTCTTTATCTAATCCTGTGTGTTTGTGTAAAAAAGTATATGTAAAGGATTTTTTTATAACATGCTGCATGGATATCTATATAAAAATCTAATATATATTCATACTTTAAGCTGTGTGTGGTGTGGAAAGACCACTAATGTCTGTATAATAAGGCTTCCTTTTACAAAACTCTTTTTTAACCAGCTATTTACAAGTTGTTCTATTTTCTGTTTCCATCAGCAGAACAATGCTATGCTGTCTGCAGCTGGAATTTTTCTTTCCCTTTGTTCTTCCTTTTTCAAAGTCACACTTTTAATTCCTGCCTCTCACAGCTGCGCTAACTGACAAATAAGTGCAGCATCCATTCATCACCTCTATACCTGCACATTATTCTGTGCTGTTCTGCAGAATCTAGTGGAGATGTGTGGGTCATGCAACTACTCACATAATTATGTATGTTCACACATATGAATATTGACATATGTTTAATGACAGTTCTGTATTCCTAACATCCATATATGTCCGTTTATGTACTTGTTCTGCTCAATGCACAGTGGACCCTTTGATTTTAGCTGGTAGGAGTTGGAATAGAATTTTTTTTAGCAGACTTCTGTGTGTATGCTCATGCCTATACAATATAAGTTTGAGAGCGCTGCATCATAAGATGCAAGAACAGCATTCGTTATTAAGATAATATGAAGTAAGGTGATATATAGTCCTTAACCCCTGGATGGTAAAAATGCTTATTGCTATAAAAAACATTGTAGATTCATCCTGCACTTCTCAGTGCTCAGCCTGAGTTGCCACAAACCATCTCTGAGCTTGCACATAACCAGGGAAATCCCCACTGAGGGCAACTATTTAGGCTAATGAATGCACAAGAACTTTGTAACACATTTAAGCCTTATTTAAGGCAAACAGCCAACCGACCTGTAGATACTTGTTTACAAGTTGTTATAATCTGTTTCACGTAATGGCCATTCTTTTTTGCTAGCCACTGTCAGTATTAAGACAGAAAGACAAAAGTAGATTTTTAGCAAAATTTACAAAGTTTTCATGTGGGTTCTAGCCTCACATCCCCAGTGTAAGAGCATGTTTCTGTTCCCTTTATGCATAGGTTAATGGCATGGCCCTTAAATGGAAGGGCAAATTGTCGTGTCACTCACAGTGGAGTTCAATGGCAGTTTAAGCTAGTCGCACTCTGGGTTGCCCAAGTCCTGTTATGGCACTGTCCTCAGTCATGTGTTCCCACCCCTTTCCCTGTGTGCACGCGGCTTTGTCAGATGCAAGTCAAGCTGATTGAAGGAGCCGTCTCTAAGAGAGACTCTCCCTTAGCCATAGTTTTGTTTTGATGTGTGAAGACAACTGAGAGGTCCATCAGGTTTGTTCCTGGAACAAACAGGGAACCTGAGAAAATGTGAAATGGGTCCAAGGTGAGAGCTGAAGGAAAAAGGGAAGGGAACAGGAGAGAAAAGTCACAAGACTCTGTAATTAAAACTTTCCTCCAAACTTTACATTAAACTGTTCTTCATTCGCAAAAGGTCAGTGGTGTTTGGGATTAATATTGAATAAAAGAGATGAAAAGGGCTATTGATTAGTTGTTCGTTGTATATTCTGGGCACTCATAATTTGGGGATCTGGAGGAAAATGAAGTATGTGACTACGATATTGAAAGCTCTATATGCATATAAAAATGTTGGAATCAGAAACACAACAGAAAAAATTAAAATCGCACAGACAAATTCTGACATTTCCTAATTTTTGAAGTGAGGAATTTGTACAATAGGTTTGGTTGTATGCATTTCTTTAATGTCTTACAAACGTTCAAAAATTTGCAATGAGATTTTCAAAAGCACTTTGTCTTCGCTGTGTTCAAACCCATGTGGACTTTCATGAGATTAGATTTCCAACCAGTCAGGAATAACGAAAATGTCAAAATTCTGGAAGTTCGTCTGTCTGTTCCCTGATCTTAGTCTAATTCTGGAAAAAAAGAAATCTAAGTGTGGTGTCTCTTTCAAAAACTATAGATAATTATGTTGTATTTAAAGAGAATTTTGTCTTGCTCTTTTTTTTTAATCTGTCAATACTAGAAAAAATAGCAACACCTTTGTTGTGTCATAGAATGATAGCAGGAAGAAGTTAATAGGAAGTATTTAACATTTTATTATTATTGATTATTTTTGCTTGAAATGGCTGGCTATATACACTTGAACAGTCAGAGCAACAGTAGTACAGTGATGTTTTATGTGTAATATTCCCATGAATAGACATATACACAAACATTATAAATAGAATATTTGTAGGTTTTTTTTTTTCTATTCCTTCTAGGATCTGTTTTATGTAGGTAGTTTTTATTGAAGTTTCTCTAGTGGAAAGACACACAGCGTTATTTCATGCCATTCCAGAAAACGAAGTGCTGCAAAAGTGAACTAAACCAATTAATTTTTATATTTATAAAAAACAAATGGAAAGAAGGTGATGAAAAACCTCTTTTGATAATCCCAAATACATACAAAACATCATCTGCAAGCTATAGTGTAATTGCAGGTTTTATTTTTGGAAAGGAGTAAGCTTGATGGTCAACCAAAGATCAGATTAACAGCATTCCTAATTGTGGGAAGTGTTGTGCTTGGATATTTGGTACATTTTGTAGCTTTACAAGCTAAGGCACCTAAAGAGTTGCAAAGAATCAGCATCCTCTGAAGTAGCTGTTCTGTGAGCCCACTTCCTTACTAAAATCTATTTACTTACTTCATTATACGCCTATAAATACAGCAGCTTCAAGCCTACTGCTTCATAGCTACTGCATTTTGGTTGCTTGCTTAGAGTGCATTCATCATTCATGTGAAGGAATTTCACAACCTATTTGAACTTATCTTTAAAAATAATTAATTTTATCACTCTATTTTAAAGAAATTCTAATATTACAATATGCTTATTATAAAACTTCTGTATAAATCAAGTCATGAAACAGATCTAAAATTCATCACTTAAAAATAAATTGTAGCTATCACAGAGAATTGTACTCCTGAAATGGACTTTTATACCTATTCTATATGCATAAAAGTATACACAGTATTATGTTAAGCAAAAGTGGTTCTGGATTTGATAACAATCAAGGATATAATTACAGTATCTTAGACTGCACTTCCAAACATTATATGTCCATCCCTGATTTTGCTTGAAAAAATTCTGAGTTATCCACCTACTAAAAATTCAGGAAAATAGAATAATGGAAATAAAACCCCAAGCATTTCTATTAACACTGAAAAATCAGGAAAAAAAAAAGTAAAGGAGGAAAAGAAGAAACTTTCCCCTTAAAAAAATAAGACTGTCTAAAGAACATTGTCATATGAATGTCTTCTAATGTTATTTCCATACATTTCTGTGCACCCATCAGTTATGTACACAGAAGGAACATACACTTATTATCAAATTAAGTGACTTTTTTACTAGTAGCTTATCTTATTTTGCCTCATTAGTGGAGGGACCTTTCATCATTCTTTGATTTTGATTTATGAATGTTGCATAGCCTTTAACAAAATGGGTAAGGGTTTTAATCTCAATTTTGCTTCTTTGGATTTTGTTTTCTTGCTTCATAGCCTAAGCATTATTCACATGACTCCTAAGTTTGGATTCTGAACCTTTCAAAGGGAAATGATGTACGTTTACTCTTGCCACCTTAATTTTCTTATTACTTTAACCTAAAATGAAATAAGAAATATACCATTTAGTGGTGATACATTCAAGATTTTGTTATTTTCAAATAAATATTAAACCAGTGTTTTACAAATGGGAGGGTTCAGACTTGACACTAGCAAAATTTTTTAACTGAGAGCATGGGCAAATGCTGGAAAAGGCTTCCTGCAGAGGTGGTTGGTGTCCCGTACCTATCAGAGTTTAAGAGGCATTTGGACCGTTAATAATGTGCTTTAGTTTTTGGTCAGCTCTGAAGTGATCAGGCAGTTGGACTACATTATTATTGTTTTAAATCCCTTCTAACTGCTATATTCTAGTTGGGTGTGGTCTGGTCTAGTCTAAATGCTTTTATGAAATGGCACAAACTGAAAATTAAAGCCCTGGTTGAAAAGAAACAAAACCTCTACATGTAAGAAGAATTAATTATGTGAAAACTAGAGTAAAACTGGCAGTTGTTATAGAATAATATAACCACTTACTAGTTTTCAAATTAAGCAGATTGCACAGCTTGTATAATTTATGACTGCTTTAGTTTATTATCCATACTGTTTATATTTAAACTGCATACTAAATTCCTATTGCAAAAATCTAGTATACTTTATCTGATGGAAAATAGGCAAGTGTAGACGAATATCTAACTGGCTTTTCAAAATAGCTGACTGCATTTGTCTGTGATTCATCTGCTGCTGTGTAGACAACTTTTTTCCAGCATTTGCACAATGGGGGGGCCATGCAGTGCCATTTTGAGGGAGTTCTCTGATGCTACAGAAGAAGAAAAGCAGCTTGAGGGCAGAGACAACTTACCATATTCAAATCCCAGATTTCCCTTTCTTTTATGCTTCTACACATTCTCCTGCACCTTTGTCATGATTGCTCCACTTACCTGGGATGATCAATCACTCTCCTTTCATAAGAGAGCCCTGTTTAACCCAAGGCACTAGGTGCACTTAGCATGAGCAGAAAGGAGAAACACTATCAGTGCTGCATGCAGAGTTTTGTGCCTTAGGATGGACAGCTGACCTAGGTCTGCTAGCTCCTCCCAGATCTTGGTCCTATTGCCAGTAGTAGTCAGGAAACCAGCAAGGAAACAGTATGATTAACAGTTTCTTTACTTTAGACATCAAACTGCCAAACCACTCTGCATGACTATGAGTATTGATGTATGCTTGTGTAGTATGCATGTGGGATTACTGGTTTGCAGTTTTTCACTGGGAAAGAAAAGGAGGATTATTTCTGAAATAAAATGCAGAGAGATGGGGAGAAAGTGAGTATGAGTAAAGGTGAGGGGAGTAGACTGTGGTCCCGGGTAAGATCTGCAGGTCTCTCACAGTCTATCAACCTCGCTCTTTACAAGCTTAGGCTACAACAGTGACATATAAGCCAGGGCACTGCTGGATTTTGCTATCAACATCCCATAGCTTATCAAGAATGGAGTTTACATTACGGGTGGGGTGAGTAGTAGCTGTTTTTAAGCATATCATTGACACCAGTCAATGAGAAACTGTCATTGGCAGGAGGTCTCTGTCACTGTAGGGGAGGACAGGAAGGCTGGATAGTTGATAACAAGAGGTCAGCAGGGTACTCAGCAGAAGGATACCGCTGCCAGGCAAGAAGAGCACACTGCTTCCATGGGGGGATGATGCAGACACTGCTGGTTTTCAGAGAAGAGCCCCCACCAAGGACAAACCACAATCTCCATGGGCAAAGACCATACATGATCCAAAAGAAGCAGCAGTTCAGATGTGTTACATTTTCTCCTTCTTTAGATATGCCTCTTATTTTTGTGATACAAACTACTTCTTCACGTGGCTTTTGACATGTCCCTCTTCCTGTCCTGTTTCCTTTAAAAGCAGACACCTTCTGGTTGTTTCCATGCCTTGTTTCCATGACAAAGTTTATGACACTGTTCTCTTGTCATCCAGCATGCCTGCTCTAGAGTAGCATTGTGCTGCTACTGCCAGGCCTCTGCTGCAGGATCTCTTAGGACTGCAAGGGGCAAATGTCCTTGTTGAGCCTCTCTCTGTTTGACCCTTCTTACTCATTCTGCCTGGATTGTTTTTACCTTCTTCCTCTAGGCATAATGCTTCCTTTTCTTGCTGGAAACAAGTGTGCAGAATGCTGTAACTACTGAAAATGTCATTGACACTTTCCAGAGCATATTTCAGGGCACTGTCAGATTGATGCCACCAGTGTCCTTGTGTTTTCAGGATGTCAAAAGCCTTCATTTTTATGGTGATGAGGGGGAAAGGTCATAGTTTCATTATTCATTGGGTAAAGAGAGTGAAAAATCTCAGCTGGAAGGAATAGATGGAGTCTCCTATGGGAAGACATCCTTCAAAAATAGTGGGAAAATATGAGAGAAATTGTCTACAGAAGACATTCTATCCTGCTGATGGTAGTCAAGGTTGGTGTGCTGCCTGTCAATCTTCTCTTGCTTCAGATGTGGATTTGGAAGGGACACTTTTGTATCTGTTGGAAGGACAGCACAGCAATGGACAAGGAATCTAGGAGGTTTCTGGAGTATGTTGGCAACAGCTTCTTGGCATGGGTGATTGAGGACCTAAGAAGGAAGGATGCTTTGATCGACTGCATACTTACAAACAAGGAAGAACATGTCAGGGATGTGAAAGTCAGGAACAGCCTTGAGATGGTAGGAGTTCAATATCCTAAGAGGAGAAAGCAGTGCAAAAGGTCAGACCATGACCTTGGGTTTCAGGACACCAGATTTCAACCTCTTCATAGATCTGCTTTGAAGTATCCCATGGGGTATGGCCATGGATGGTAAATGGATTCAGATCTGGTTGATATGAGCCAGCAGTGTGCCCAGGTGGCCAAGAAGGCCAATGGCATCTTGGCTTGTATCAGAAACGGCGTGACCAGCAGGTCCAGGGAGGTTATCCTCCCTCTGTACTCGGCACTGGTGAGACCGCTCCTCGAATACTGTGTTCAGTTCTGGGCCCCTCACCACAAGAAGGATGTTGAGGCTCTGGAGAGAGTCCAGAGAAGAGCAACAAAGCTGGTGAAAGGGCTGGAGAACAGGCCTTATGAGGAGCGGCTGAGAGAGCTGGGGTTTTTTAGCCTGGAGAAGAGGAGGCTGAGGGGTGACCTCATTGCTCTCTACAACTACCTGAAAGGAGGTTGTAGAGAGGAGGGTGCTGGCCTCTTCTGCCAAGTGACAGGGGACAGGACAAGAGGGAATGGCCTCAAGCTCCGCCAGGGGAGGTTTAGGCTAGACGTTAGGAAAAAATTCTTTACAGAAAGGGTCATTGGGCACTGGAACAGGCTGCCCAGGGAGGTGGTTGAGTCACCTTCCCTGGAGGTGTTTAAGGCACGGGTGGACGAGGTGCTGAGGGATATGGTTTAGTGTTTGGTAGGAACGGTTGGACTCGGTGATCCGGTGGGTCTCTTCCAACCTGGTTATTCTGTGATTCTGTGATTCTGTGATATTTGAGGATCACCTTCTTCAAGCTTAAGAAAACTCTGTCCTGACAAGTAGGAAGTCAAGTAAAGGCAGCAGGGGTCCTGCATGATATAAGTAAAGAGCTCTTGACTGAACTTATGAAAACCAGAGTGTTTAAGAGCTAGAAGGAGAGGCATATGAGCCAGGAGGAGTATAAAGATGGTGTCCAATATTTCGGGGTTAGAAAAGCCAAGGCTGACCTGGAGTTGAATCTGGCAAGTGATGGGAAAGACAGCAAAAAACTCTACAAGTACATAAACAGCGAAAGACAGACAAGGGAAAACATGTGCCTGCTGCCGAATGGATCAGGCTTACAGGTGACAGAGGACACAGGAAATGCTGCAGTATTCAAGGAGGTATTCTTTGTCTCAGTCTTTACTGATAAGACTGGTCTTCAGACGTTCAAGGACCTGGGTCCAGGCAGAAGGTCTTGAGCAGTAGAGCATTACCCTCAGTGGAAGACAACAAAATTAGGGCACTAACTAGACCATTTAAACAAGCTGGACATACATAGGATCATAGAATCATAGAGGGTTTGTGTTCGGAAGGGACTTTAAATATCATCTAGTTCCAACCCTCCTGCCAGAGGCAGTGACACCTTCCACTAGATCATTTTGCTAAAAACCCCATTCAACCCGGCCTTGAACGCTTCCAGGGAGGGAGCATTCATATCTCCTCTGAGAAATTTAAACAGTTCTGTGATATGGGTAGAGCAATGGATGATATCTACCTCAACTTTACTAAAGCCTTTGAAACCATCTCCTACAACATCCTTAAATATAAACTGACAAAGTGTGCAGTGAGATGGACTGGGCCCAGAGGTTTGTGATTAGTAGCACAAAGTACAGTTGGAGTCAAGTTGCTACTGCTGTACCTGAGGGGTTGGTACTGGAGCAAATACTGTTTGATATCTTCATTAATGGCCTGGGTGATGGGATAGAGTAAACCCTCAGCAATGCTGCATACAATACAAACTGTGAAGAGTAGCTGATTCACCAAATGGTTGTGCCTCTTGGAGGGACCTTGGCAAGATGAAGTACTGGCCTGAGGGGAATCTCGTTAAGTTCAACAAAAGGAAATTAAAAATCATACACCTAGAGGGGAATGTACCAGAACATGCTGGGGATTGAATGACTGGAAAGCAGCTTTGCAAGAAAGGACTTGGAGATCCTGGTGGACACTAAGTTGAACATAAAATGCACCTGCACATCAAAGACCAACATCTCCCTGTTACCAACAGTTTGAGGAAGAGGATCCTTTCCATCTGCTCTGCATTGTTGAGGCCATATCTGGTGTTCTGTGCCCAGTTCTGGACTCCTGGTGTGAGAAAGATATGGACTGACTGAAGTGAATTCAGCTACAAAGATGATTATGAGGCTGGAGCATCTTTCATATAAGGAGAGGCTGAGAAAGTTGGAACTATTCAGCCTGGAGAAGAAGAGGCACATGGGGAAACTCGTCAATGTGTATGAACACCTGATACAAGCTTATGCAGAGCAAGGAGCCAAGATCCTGTCACTGATGCCCACTGAGAAGACGAGAGGTAACAGCCAGAAATTAAAAAGTATGAAATTCCATGGAGCAGGTTACCCAGAGAGGCTGTGAGTTTTCCATGCTTGGAAATATTCAAAATACAGCTAGACGTGAACCTGGACAACCAAGGTGACTCTGCTTGAATAAGGATGTTTGACTATATGACCTCAACAAGTCCCTACCAACCTAAACAATTCTGTGATTCTGTGGAATGACTTACAGGATGAGAGAATCAGGGGAATATTTTCACCAAGAAGCAAATTACCTTTGAATCAGTAGCTGTAGTGGGATAGGACCCACATATGAGCATCGTGGTCAAGGCAGGAACCTATCATGTTCATGGTGTTCTTCTAATGTAGGATGTGGGCACTAGCTTCATCTCATGGCTGATAAACATTGACATGCAAGGTATTTGCTACACGATATGCTGGTGAAATTGACTCAGCTCAAATAGTCACATTGCCTATTTCACAGATATTTGGTCAAAGCAAAAGGTGAATGAATTGCTCCTTATACAATTTCAAAGCCTAGATGAAGTTCCCTGGGACAGGATGATAAAAATTCAGGTCAACAGAGTGCTAGCCGAGGGGTTCTCAAACCAGTTGACTGCGAAACTATGTATCAACTATGTATATAGTATGTATATTCATATGCATAGTGTGTATAGTATGTCTGCACTTTTGTTCTGGAGAGAAATGAATGTATTGATGATAAACAATGAAGTGAAAATGAACCTTCTTTTAGAGACTGCAGAGATGCAATCTAAATTCAAAGTTGTGGGAAAATTAATTATGTTGTTCCCATCACCAGACTGTCTAACTGGACTCAGCTTTGTACTCCTTTAACTTCCAACAAGCGATCATTCTCATTACGAGTTTGTAAATGACAGACCTCAAGTGAGTAACATGCCATAGAATTCTTTCATACTTATTAAAAAAAAATAAACCCCAAAATACTTAATTTTCAGCAAAACAGACTTTGTAATAAAATTGTAGAGTTCTGCTTGAAAGTTTTGGAATATGTCTCTGGCATCGTTACTTTGCTGAATTTAAATCACTTGAAAAATTGATGCATTTAGATTACTTCACGAGATCAATATAAACTGATTTATGGAGACTGCTGAACAGTAATTGGATTTTGAGCCCTCGTCTTATACATGTCTATATTCTAATATCATTGTGTTCTAGAGGAAAGTTTGATGACTAACCTAATACAGAACTGAACACCCACCACCTTCCATTTCTCTCCATTCACAGATATGCATCCACATGTAGCTATGAAAAACTCTGGTGCTTGTATAATAAAGTATGGCATGTTTTTATACATTGGTAATTTTTTTTTTGATGTAGCACAGAGTAAGTCTACTGCAGTCATGACCTCCACCTAGTTCAGATTCCTCTACTTTTATATTTCACATTTCCATTGTTTCCAAATGGAAAAAGCTCCTTGCTGCAATCAAAAGGTTTTCTTCTGGAACTAAACTGGGCTTTGTTCATCAGAAAACAGAAGGGAGACCTTTGAAAACAAAGCAAAAAAACCCAAAACAAACAAAAAAATCAACAAAGCAAGTGTTTATGGCTTGTTTGTAACTAATGAAAAGTTGTTTTCATTAAAGAGTAGGATTTCTTTCTATCTAAACATAATCCACAAGGTGGATTGACACCTTTTCATGTCTTTTCTGGTTTGAGCCATCTTTGCTATTTCAGTAGCTTGCACTAGCTGAGGTCTGAATTGTCACCCTTATTTCTGTAGTCATGCCCTCAACACCACACTGTATACTACCACTATAAATGCCCATGTGGTTTTACAGATTTTGTAACTAAAATCAGTGTTTTCCATGAAACAACAAAATCTCAGCTACACAGTTTATTATAACATAACAATAGCGCTAAACATTCTGAAGCATCAAATGTATGTTGGAATCCCTTTTACAAGTTCTGTGCTGCAGAATTCTGCTCAGAAGTGATGCCCCTTTCCAGTGCAATTGGTTTACTTGTTTTTAATGTGTAAAGCAGATGGTGGAGCAGATGCCCACACTGCAGCCTGTGGAGAACCCCGTGCTGGAGCAGATGGAAAGTGTGAAGAGGAAGGAGCGGCAGAGTTGAAGTGTTGCCTGACCACAACCTCCATTCTCCATCCCTTTGCAGCAGTTAAGAGGCTGAGGAGAGGCAGAGGAGTTTGGAATGAAGGAGTGAAATTGAGCCTAGGATGAAAGGGGGAGGGGCTAGAGGGAAGGTGTTTTTAGTTTTATCTTTTTTTCTCACCATTCTACTGTATTTTTAATTTGCCATAAGTTAAATTCATCTTCCCCAAGTGAAGGCTGCTTTACCCATGACAGTAATTTGTGAGTGATCTCCCTGCCTTTATCTCAACCCGGGAGATTTTCCATATTATTTCCTCCCTCTGTCCTGTTGAGTACTGAGAGTGAGAAAGTGGACGGGTAGGGGTCCAGCAACCCTTCAAGGACAACCTGCTGCATTAATCAACACACACACATGGCTTTGGCAAGTATTGCTGAATACTGCAGGTTTGTTTAAGATATGTTCAATATAGACTGCCAAGTAAATAATGTGGGAACATATAAAATCACGCATTATGTATTATGTCAGGAAAGCATAATATACCTCACCTTTTTTTTTTCTTTTTAACAGAGGTTAGGCAAAATTTGGGCAAAATACAGAGATCCAAGATGGCCTGCTTGTTTCCATTGGCTGCATAGAAACTCAGAGGTCCTAAAAATGTGGACTAAGTAGTTTGGGCTGTCATCATGTTCTGATTTTAGGTGACGTGCTAAGTGTGTGACTCTGCTTTGGCACCATGGTAGCCTTGTCTGAATGTGTCCACTGGGGAGCTGAAGGTAAGGAAGATGCTCCAATAGGCTGAAAATGCTGCAGTCTGGTTCTTCTTATTTGCAGAAAGAGAAGAAAGGAGGCTTTTCACTCCTTCCCCAAAGCCAAGCAAGAGGCATGAAAAAATGTAAAGGTAGAAGTTGACCGAGAATCCTTTCTGTAGACTGTGCATGTGTTTTCTTTTTTCTCTCTGCTCTTCCTTTTTCATTGTGAAACACAATAACTGTTCACAAAGAGAGCTCCTGAGCCGAGCAGACTTCTGGTGTCTCTGTTGGCCCTTAAATTACTACCAAACCTTTGTACTGGAGGCGAAAAAATTTGTGAGGGCAAATCCAGAGATTCTGAAGCAAATTAGTTTCTCAGCCTCAGTTTTGTCCCTGAAATTATGTGAATATGTATGAATAAGTGACTGTCTTATGCATCGCAAAATATCTCCAAATAAAACTGGTTCGTCAAGGTTTGAATAAGGTGAGGAGGCACTGAAAAACTTAATATACAGGTACAGGAAGCAAATCTACTAGTCTTGTATGATGTGGTTTGGAATGGTGGAGAAACGACCTGATTATCTGAAATGCTGACTGACTAGATAATGGAGTTTTCTGTCATCGTTTCTTTTTCCAGTTTTTTTTTGATTTTTTTTTACCATGAAAAGGTGATCTTCCAATTACCTGAAAAGTTGTTGACAGTGTCTTATGCTAAATGAAATAATGTGTTATGACTGTTACTGTAAGTGTTCATTATTTTATTTACATACGTACTTTGTTGTAGGATCTTCCTTACAAAACTGCTCTCCATTTCACAATTTTGGAACATAAATTGTAGCCTGCCACAAAATGTAAACATACTGTGCAGAAAAACTGACACAGCATTTTTATTTTTTTTGCTTCTACAAATTCTTTATGTATTGTATGTTGTAATACGTTTTTTGTTTTAAGTGAGTAATGTACCTGATAAAGGCTGTAAATCCCCATTTCTACTTTCATTAACAGTCCCATTCTTACTGAATTTGTCTTGGTTTATAGAGGTGATACTAGATAGGCTTATACTTAGATTCAATGAACAATTCTGCCTGTATCGAACAAGAAGGCATAGTGTTAGCCCTCTACGTCAGAGCTGTGCTTTCAGGGCACACAGAAGTAAAGAGCAATAAAGTATATTTTAACCACTAGAGAGCATAGATAAATCAGTCTGCACACAGGCAACTGATCTTTGGAAAGGGCTACTGCCGGTTTTATATAATTGCTTTTCAGAGGAGAACCATTGAGTGTTTTCACTGAACATAAATGAAACACCTTGGCATCCACTGAAGCAGACTTGGAATGGGAAAGCTGGCAGCCTCTCACAAGAAGCAGTTTTGTTGAACTGCCTTTAAAGAGTTTGAAATGGCAGTGCTGTATTCTGGGTAACTTGGCTGAGAACATTAGGATTTCCCTTGACATTAAGCCATTTAAAAAAAAAAAAATTCCTTCCCTACCACTCCCATTCAGAAGGAGAGACTATTTTTATTGCTGGACTTGCTGAGTGTTAGTCCTTCTTGAAAGGAACAGCAGAATTAAAACCTTTTAAGATTTTAGTAATTAAGAGAAGAGGACACAAATTAAAAGTGTATTGAGTAACTAATTTAATGGGCTATTAGATTTTATTTTACAATCAGAACATTGAAAATTATGAAGGAAATCAGATATAATTAAAAACTGACAAGATATGAGAACTATCTCAAGAACTTGGGCTGGAGCTCTGGTTTTGGTAGATAGAGTGGTAGGAAGAGGATCTCAGTCAGTCACATGAATGTTGTGGGTAGTGACTCCCAGAATCCAACAGATTGGACAGCAGTCTTTTGCAAAACCATGTAAAAATTGCTGATTAAAAAAATAGTTTGCAAACTCTTAACATATTTGTCTTTTCTTTGGTTTTCCATCTTGACTGTGGATTTCCCAAAAGTGCAGCAATGGCGCTGTACTGCACTTATGGCAGAGTGGAATAATTAGTTCAGTATCTCCAAGTTGTACTTTTATTTAGACATCACAGAAAATTATTTTCATTTTTTGGAACTTGTAATCCTTTTATTTTTTCTGATGAGGCTACCTACCACTGCCTTACTGATGGGTCTGCATTTTGTATATCTGTATTTTGCATCTTTATTTGTTCAATACTATCTGTTTGGCTATGGGCAAACTATTATATTTAACAAAGTTGCTTTGAATTTGATTGATTATTTCTTGAGCTTGAAACCACTTCCAACACTATCTCACTTGGAAAGTTATAAATGCACTTCTTCATGTATCACTTGAGCTTTTAATTACAATTTTGAATAAAATTCCTTTGAACTTATTATTTGGCAAGTCCATTTAAGATTTGTCTTGCAGGTGATTATAGATAGAGTGTTTAATAATTTGTGTGAATATTATTCTAAGCATCAGCTTTACTCTGTAATTCTGTAAGCTGTTGTTCACAATGTTTGCCCTTTTCAGTTTGTCTTGGACTTCTCTTGTTCTGTGAAATGAGTAAACCTATGTGTGAGACTTGTGAAATTATAAGTTGCTCCTGTAACTCCAGAGCTTGCTTAAAGAGTTCTGGATGCCTAAGATGTATTTCCCAGAGTCCTGAAGCTACAGTAGAGAATGAAAGAAAACTAGTCACAGATAAAGAACATAAAATTTACAAAGAGAACAACAAATGAAACAAATAATACATAACTTCTGCATGATTTTCCTGTGTTATAAACACTGGTGGTACTTCACCGCACTTCCCTAAGACAACTCATTAATGTCTTTTTCCTATTATGAAGGAGAAGTGGCCTGTTGCACCAAATGCTTGCTCTCCTTATTTTCAAGAACTTGAATTTTGTCTCAGTAGGGAATACTTTAATTTTCTGCAAACATATGCATGCTCTAATATATCAAAATATGTAGAATCATAGAACCATAGAATGGTTTGGGTTGGAAGGGACCTTAAAGGTCATTTAGTTCCAACCACCTACATGGGCAACTTCTTCCAGTATCTCACCACCCTTCCTAATGTCTCGTCTAAATCTTCTCCCTTCTAATTTAAAGCCATTCCCCCTCATCCTAGCACTACATGCCCTTCTAAAAATTCCCTCCCCAGCCCTCTTGTAGGCCCCTTTCAGGTACTGGAAGGTCTCCCTGGAGCCTTCTCTTCTCCAGGCTGAACAACCCCAGCTCTATCAGTCCGTCATCATAGCAGAGGTGCTCCAGCCCCCTGATCATCTTTGTAGCCTCCTCTGGACCCATTCCAACAGCTCCATATCCTTCTTATGTTTAGGATTCCAGAACTGGACATGGTACTCAAGGCGGAGTGTCACAATAGCGGAGTAGAGGGGGAGAATCACCTCCCTTGGCCTGCTGGCCACACTTCTTTTAGTGCAGCCTGGGTTATGGTTGGACTTCATTTTTCTTTGCAACAGAAGTTTGGTGTTAAATAAGCAACTATTATAAGCAGCAAACGATGCAAGTCTGCTAAGTGCTTGGACGTACTGAAATACTGCTGCTCCCTCTTGTGGTTTAACTGGAAGAAGACAAACCCATGAAACTAGTGTGAAATATGTGGATATATTGGCTCCTACAGAAGGAGCTCAGCTGGAGATTATTACAAGTTAAAAGAAGCAGCTAATCTTTGAGAAATCTTCATTTACACAGCTTAGATGATCAGAAATGACCAAACCCCTGTGGTTCCTGGTGACGGAGAAACCACCTCTCCTGTGCTGCTTGCAGAGGCTGACAGAATGAGGTGCAAAAAATGAGAGTGTGCTGTACTGGTTGTCTTTCTTTCCTCTATCTGGCACACAGCCATCTACCTGAAAGTATGACACATCCACTTGCAAGGATTAAATCGGAATCAAGGAAACTTCATAAATATTTAATGCGTTGTTTTTCTGGATTAATATTTTGGGAATTTTGATGAGTAATCTGTTGCTGGAATGCTTGTGATTCATCAAGAACCTGTTTCTCAAAGAAAGTACTCGTATGTTCCTAGAAAATAAAATTAACTTAACCAAATTTTTTTTTTTAAAGAAATGTATTTTTAATCAATCTGTCCCTGGCATCTCATTCTAACTTTGGTTTTACAGTTGTTAGACTTTGGTTGTCCATTTGCTCATGAGTTTTTGAAGATATTTAACTATTAGGGATGGTCGCAAATTTGTGATCTGATAGCTGGAACTGAAAGCCACCACATTAATCACTGACTGAAACATGCATTAAGTAAAAGTAATTTTAAATGCCTGCATGGACTATGCCCACACTGAAGGCTACATGTCTGAGAAACTTAGTCAGTCTAGTGAATTCTTGACACATACCCCATTCACAGGAAATCCTGGAGATATATATATATAAAAACAATTTTGTGTTTGCTAAACTTACCAAAAAAAATCGTAAGATCATCAAACATAAAAGAAAGGACAATTTTTAGACTCCTAATTCTGGTTTCCATCTATAGCTGGGTCTAAGCCCAAGAGGTTTTGTATCCAGAGGTGTTTTCTTCCCATTACTTTATGCACAGCAGTAAGAACTAGTGAAACAGACTGCAGACACACTGTTAGACTGGAAGATGCTCATCTTTTCAATGTATTTCACAACAGACTATGACCCAAAGTGTAGCAGAGCCTCAGGATTCCTGAGGCATATTTCTGGCACAGTGGCAGTGTTTAAAGATTATGGCATGGCTAGTCACTGAGACTAGGCATACCTAGTTCAAAGTTCACCACAAGACCGTGCATTCAGTTTGCGTCAGTTGTCTGATGTAAAATCATTTCAGTAGAAATGCTGAGGTCAGAAAGAACCATTTCTAGAGTGGGAGAAAAAAACCAAAACAAAGATGTGACTGATTTCTCCTATTGAGCATGCAAGCTCAGAGGATGGCATCCCACATTGAGCTTTCATTGCCCAGTCCTTTAAATGTAAAGGTTTATGATGCTCCAGTTCTCCAAACTGTAAATAATCATAAGTGGCTTTCTACAGAATTGCACCAAGAAAAATCAAACTGCCATAAAGTTCATGTGTGGCACTAATTGCAATTTAACAGCATGGTTATTACAAGAGCTTTTAATTAACCCAGTCATCATACAGTGGCATACAAATTGTGCATAATAACAGCATGCTGAGTATAGTGACAATAGGTTTGTCTGAACTGTGAAAATCATGACTTTTATCATTTTCTGAGGTTTCCTTTTACGCCCTTGAATATTGTGGAGTATTTAAGAACATTTGACCAATAGGAAAAATACACTTTGAAGAATAAGGGTTTGAGGTTTAACAAGGTTTTGAGGTTTAACAAGTGCCGGGTCCTGCACTTGGGGCACAACAACCCTATGCAGTGCTACAGACTTGGAGAAGTCTGTCTAGAAAGCTGCCTGGAGGAGAGGGACCTGGGGGTGTTGGTTGACAGCCGACTGAACATGAGCCAGCAGTGTGCCCAGGTGGCCAAGACGGCCAATGGCATCTTGGCTTGTATCAGAAATGGCATGACCAGCAGGTCAAGGGAGGTTATTCTCCCTCTGTACTCGGCACTGGTGAGACCACTCCTTGAATCCTGTGTTCAGTTCTGGGCCCCTCACCACAAGAAGGATATTGAGGCTCTGGAACGAGTCCAGAGAAGAACAACGAAGCTGGTGAGGGGGCTGGAGAACAGGCCTTACGAGGAGCGGCTGAGAGAGCTGGGGTTGTTTAGCCTGGAGAAGAGGAGGCTGAGTGGAGACCTCATTGCTCTCTACAACTACCTGAAAGGAGGTTGTAGAAAGGAGGGTGCTGGCCTCTTCTCCCAAGTGACAGGGGACAAGACAAGAGGGAATGGCCTCAAGCTCCACCAGGGGAGATTTAGGCTGGACATTAGGAAAAAATTTTTCACAGAAAGGGTCATCGGGCACTGGAACAGGCTACCCAGGGAGGTGGTTGAGTCACCTTCTCTGGAGGTGCACCTTGTCTGGATGAGGTGCTAAGGGTCATGGTTTAGTGTTTGATAGGAATGGTTGGACTCGATGATCCGGTGGGTCTCTTCCAACCTGGTTATTCTATGATTCTATGATAATACCCCCCCCCGAAGCCCCCCCTAATAACTTGCTGAGGCTTGTTTGTTTTAAAATTATATTGAGGTCTTTAATTCTTCCTGAAATTCAGTGAGAAGTGTAATTCTCTGCTGAGTAATATTTTTGGTGATTTTTCAGTCTCACTTTTCTCAGGGTATTTTTGATCCCCTTTGAGAATCATCTTCTATGCTTCTAGGATTCTGTTTTTTAATCCAATAAAAACCCTTAGTTTAGGGAACATTCAGTGATAATACCCTTAGAGTGAACCTGAAAGATAGTAAGAATACATTCTGATCAGATATTACTGCAAAATTGACATTTCACATGATCATTAGTTTGGTGAAGGTATTCTCTTTCTCTCAAAGTTATGACTACAGGTTGTGTCTCTCAAGAATGGAAGTAATAACACTGAACAAATTTTTACTTGGAAGGTTACTTTTGCAGGCAAAAGACTAGGCATAAAGAAACAACGTGTCTACCAAGCATAGTTGCAGTCCTTCAGAAAACAGAGAAATACAGCTAAGTGGCAATCCTCTTGTACTGTGCATTTATTCATGGAGACTTAAAGAATGTGTAAAAAATCCAAACATTATCATGGAAAGTGTGTTTATCTCTTTTTAGACTATCATCCATCTTGTACTGGCAAATGAGATACTGACATTTCAGTTTTAAATTATTTAGCTCACAGACAGGACAGACACCTGAAGGCAAGATAAAAGTATATGACCTTTTCATGTGCACAAGTTTCCTGAAGAAACTGGGTGACAGTGACGACTGGGTCAATGAAGGAGGCAAAAGTACATTTGGTGTGCATACAGAATTAATGATTTAAACATGATGTCAGCCACTGGTAAGCAGTTAAAAAAAGGCAGATTGGGTACAGCTGGGTGAGTGATAGGAATGGGATGTGCCAAATCCTAAAGACCCAACCAACACCACATGAGGCCAGCCAGTCAGTCAGTCAGTGGTCTCAGGCATTTAAATATCAGAAATATGAGAATAGTAACAGAGATGATGATATCATCATTGTATGTGGTGGAGTAGCTCATCCAGCAGAAACTACTTATGAGGAAGTAAAAGACTTCACTAATAATTGGTGAGCTAATTTTCAGCTGTGAGAGCAGGTCCTGTCATTAACAGAACAGAGTCCTCAGCACTATGATTACTGTAATACGCTTCTTTGTGGGAATGGCAAAGGTGTACAGGGAGCTGTACAAACACTTTTTACCATTTAAATAATGCTGTTTTTCAGAATTTTCAAAAAATGGCTTTTGGGAAAAAAGTCAGTTCTTAAAAAGACTTTTCAAATAATGACTGGATTTTTACGGGGTGTGCGTATATATATAAAGTTTTCCAAAGATTAATTTTTAGGGGTGATTTTGTATTTGAAACTAAGGTTTAAGTGTATCAGTGAATGCAAATTTCCCTCTATTGCACCAGATTTCCTGAGACATTAGCTCAAAGAGAATAAACAGAGAGAAAGGTCATTGGAGAGTATTTTGAAGCAATTGTTTGATACATATAATGCAAATACCTGTATTATACATATTTGTACAACAATACAAATATTCCAGGCCACTATGAATTTAAAAATTATTGATTTTCTTTATTTGTTCATTTTAGCCAAAGTATAATGCAATGGGATTTTATTGTATATTCAAGAAATATAGGAAGCTATGGATTCTTCTGATTTCCTTGTGGAGCTGAATGCCTATGTTTTTTTAAGCTGACTAAACTGGAGCCAACTGATTTATTTCTTATCTTTCCCCTGACCCAAAGGACTTCTACTCATCTGGTTAGGGTCTGTATTAGCCAGTGAATCATCTCCACCATGTTTCTCCTCCCCTCACAGGCTTTCACTCTGCAGTCAGACTCTGATTGTGCCTGGGCATTGTGCCTAATCCATACCTGTCATGAGACAGAGCCTCCTTCTCAAACATCTGGATCTGACTCTATCTTTTAAATTCTTTTTTTTTAATTTTGTGAGGATGAAGAGTTGTTGAAGACTGTGTGGTAAGCTGGAGCTGAGACAATGGAAAACATCATTGTTTTTGTCACAAAAGTTTATGCATAATACTCGCCATGTCACATCAGTGAGCATAAAAGAATAGGTGCAAAATGAGACAAGTAAAAGGGCAAAAACATTTTTTGTCTCCTGAAGATCTGTATTATATTGGTGTAGGATCTCATGGGACAGACTGCTGTAGAGGCTGCTGAGATGCAACACTGAAGGGGCAGACTCACCCAAGGATAAGAGAAAAGTAGCAAGCTTGTAGAGACTTACAGGGAGTAACAGGGATCTAGTTAAGCTGGTGAAGAATGTGGGATCACAGTATCACAGAACCACTAGATTGGAAAAGATCCACTGGATCATCGAGCCCAACCATTCCTATCAACCACTAAACTATGCCTCAGCACATCATCCATCCATCTTTTAAAAACCTTCAGGGATGGTGACTTAACCACCTCCATGGACAGCCTATTCCGGTGTTCAGTGACCCTTTCTGTGAAAAATTTTTTTCTAATGTCCAGCCTGAACTTCCCTTGGTGGAGCTTCAGGTCATTTGCCCTTGTCCTGTCCACTGTCACTTGGGAAAAGAGGACAGCTCCCTCCTCTCCACAACCTCATTTCAGGTAGTTGTAGAGAGCAATGAGGTCTCCCGTAAACCTCCTCTTCTCCAGGCTAAACAACCCCAGCTCCCTCAGCCGCTCCTCATAAGCCCCTTCACCAGCTTCCTTGCTCTTCTCTGGACTCACTCCAGAGCCTCAACATCGTTCTTGTAGCGAGGGGCCCAGAATTAAATACAGTGTTTTAGGTGAGGTCTCGCCAGTGCAGAGTACAGAGGGAGAATAACCTCCCTGGACCCACTGATCATGCTGTTTCTGATACAAGAAAAGATGTCATTGGCCTTCTTGGCCACCTGGGCACACTGCTGGCTCATGTTCAGTCGGATGCCAACCAACACCCCCAGGTCCCTCTCCTCCAGGCAGCTTTCTAGACAGACTTCTCCTAGTCTGTAGCACTGCACAGGGTTGTTGTGCCCCAAGTGAGGACCCGGCATTTGGCCTTGTTAAACCTCATGCCATTGGACTCTGCCCAGCGGTCCAGCCTGTTCAGATCCCTTTGCAGAGCCTCCCAACCCTCCAGCAGATCGACACTTCCACCCAGCTTAGTGTCATCTGCAAACTTGCTAAGGGTGCACTCGGTGCCTTCATCCAGGTCATTGATGAAGACATTGAACAGGGCTGGACCCAGCACTGAGTCCTGGGAAGTGAACCCGTCTTGACTGGGCCTGATCACCCAGTTGTCTTGCATGTGCTTCATGATAGCACTCAAGGTCACCTGTTCCATCACTTTTCTCTGGCACTGAGGTCAGACTGACAGGCCTATAGTTTCCTGGGTTCTTCCTTTAACTCTTCTTGTAGATGGACATATCAGCTAGCCTCCAGTCAAGATCATGTGCTCTGAAAAAATGCCAGTATGGGAAACAGTGGAAAAAAGTGTGAGGGAGGTTTGAAACTGAATTTGAGGACAAGAACAGATGCTGTCAAGAAGATGCTGCTTCTGATAAGAAATGTTGAGATGAATACTTCCAGTTATGTTTAAACTGTATCCCGTTAAGTCCTTTAAAGGACATTAGCCATACTCTCTGGGACAATTATCTTGCAGGTAAATTCAGGTATCTTGTTTGAAGGGGATCCAAGCTATAACTTGGATGCCTAAACAGTGAATTACAGCCAAAATGGACTACTCACATTCAACTTAAACCTCACGTTCAATTCATGAGGTGAACACTTGTTGACATGTAGTAATAATACCAATTATTTCTTCTTTTGAGTGGCCTAAACAAGCACATTCAATGCCTCATTATCACTATTTACACCATGTGTAACAACAAAGGAACTCATCAAAATTAGATATGTTCATTTTATTTAAATTTTTAAATGTATTTCTTAACTAACTTTTCAGCAGCTCTTCGTTGGAAAGATGGTCCATAAGACTTGCACTTTTTAATCTGTGTGATGGTAACTTGAAACATGAGATTTATTTGCTTTCTCTGTTCTTGCATTTGGGGAAATAAAATGCAACAGGAAAGAATAATCCTTGCTGTATAACATATGCAAACTTTTGTCTTTCTCATGGTAGCATTTTGAACATGTTTCTACTTCAATATTTCTGTCTTCGAGCAAAAATCAATCTCCTCTCCCCCTTTTTCTTTTATAAAGGTGACTACCTATTGAAATCAAGTTTTCAATAATTGCATAATTAGTTTTTCATTGGTGTATGCCTGCTGGCTTACAGAAGATATGAGCTGTTCAGTCTGCTTAATGCCATGTCTCATGTGATCCCCAGCATGAAGTATCTTTTATTTAATAAATATGGCCCTAATTATTTTTATTCAGTGACTAGGAAGAATAATGAGCTATGAACACGAATTGATATCCTCTATTGAACCAAATGCTCAGTATTACATTTTACAAAGAAGAAAATACTAGTTAACATAAATTTGTATCTATTGACATCTGGATCAGAAAGCCAGTCATAAAAAATCCCTTGATATTTTCTACATCTATGATCTGAATCATTAAACTTTCATCTTGGATCATTAAATTTACATCTTGCAAAATCATAATGCAAGTTTCCACCATGCTATCTGTTCACTGTATGCTCTGGGTAACTGTGCTGAACATGCCATAATAATTCATCAGCCTTGAAAGAAATCACAATGTTCTATGATTATTAAAGATGTGATTGGGGTATAATATAGAAAAGAAGGAAATATGCCACTGTTCACAACACATCATGTTCTCTGAGGTTACTGTTACTGTCTGCATAAAAATGTGCTTGTCTTACAGACAGAAAAAAGCCACAACCAATAAAATGCATGTAGTGAATTGCTTACACACCTGGTATTCCTTCAAAAGCAGTGACTTTGCTTAGCTTTCTTCTACTATAAAATGACTAATTATGTGTTCTGCATTCATATAGTGTACTTTTCTTAAATTAATTGTACTTTTCTTAATGTTCACAGAACTTTCTTTCTTATTAAAATAGATTTGAACTGAACTGAGAGTTACATAATAATTTTGTTTACATGTATTGTTTCCTTCTTTTTGTGGCTTTTTTTTTTTTTCTTTTAGGTGAACAAGGTATGTGGCCCTCCTGTAAGGAAGCCTGCTATGTCTCCAGGTTGCTCCTTTGATCAGAACATTCAAGGGTTGAAGATGTTCTCAAGAGACAGTGAAGAAACCCTTGCCAACAGAAGAAAGTAAGACATTAGTTTTACAGCCAGAGAGAAAGAATAAAGTAAGCCATTCATTTTACAGCAGATTAGATTATATTCAATGCAATGGCATGCATTACTAGTGAATAAATAAATACTATAAAGAATGAAGCATTTCATCAACAAAATCCACTCTGTGACATTTCAGAAAGAGTAAATTCATGACTAGATTTTGTTTTCTGAAATAATGGATGTATTACCAGAGTAATTTGGGGTGGTTGAAAGTATTTTAAAAAGTGGATAGAACTGGTAAAATATGAACATTATCTCTATATTTGTGTAAATTTTCAAATTACATTTAACTTGCATATCCGCAGGCATCATTAAATATGTCAAGAGGTGATTGTGACTTTTATCAGAAGATTATTTGTACAAAATGATCAGACAGGAAAAAAAAGAATGTTCTTACACACCTTTCTACCATGCAAAGTGAGGCAAGAAAGCTTCTAGAGCTAAATATTGAAATCTTTCAGGCAAGTCCATGTGATTTTTTTCTGCTTTGGCTTTTTTTGCCAATATATAACAAATTGATGTGACTGCAAAGACTTGGAGATTTGATTCATACCTCTCTGAGTATAACAGTGTAAAATTTGTCTAACTACATATGAGCTAGGTGTTTAAACTGCCATTAAAGTCTACGGAGCTAACCACACAGCTGCAAACATTCAGTGCCACTTGAGGATATCTTTGGGTATCCCAGTTGATCTGCTGCCGAGAAAGATGTAGATGCCCTATCAGTTGTATCAAATATTGCATACATATGCTGGATAGCTCAGGACATCTCAAAGTCCAGTATATTAATATATAATTAAATTAATCAAGTCTCTAATGTCCATAAAGAGAACTAGCACAATAAGGAGTAAGGATAATGCTACAGTTCAGACTAAAGTCCCTATTATACAAAGGAAGTGTAAAGTTAAAATCAGAAATTTCATTTATATCACAGTGTCTGCTAAAATTCAGAGAGATTTTCTTTGTTCTCCTTTTCTTTTCATTTCACTTTGCAGTGCAGAAGGAAACTGAAGTGAGAGAATTGCAGGGTATAATTGCTCACTCCTGATATCTAGAGAAGAAAAACTGTCTCTGAGCTTCAAAGGCAGACCATTCTGTTAGTGCAAGGTCATTTGTGTTCCAAATAGTGGATAAAAAAAAAAACAACAAAAAACTAGAAAACAAGTACAGAGCTTAGAGAACATTGTAGGAACATAAAGAGATGCAAATCAAAAGTTTGCTTCAGCCAGCACAGAAGTTTATAAGGCAATACCCATTATACATGCATGTTTTCTAGGAGTCTTGCAGCTAAGCGAGCTCTTGATGTTTTCTGATTGCTAGCACTCTGCAAAATGAAATCATATTCTAAAATCTCACTTCATCCAGGACTGGTTGATCTTGCAAAATGAGGTCTTTAGGGCAATATCCTTGAGGTTAATCCAGACATCACTTAAGGGGCATGAGAAGCAGTGGTCAGCACAAAGCATTGTTGTTTTCCCAAGTGTTTCCTCTGCATGAGATGCTGGAAACGTTTCAGGGCATGCAACAGGTGCTACACAAATAAAGGGGAGCAAGGAGAAAGTTTGAGATTCATTGACACATATTTCTGTTAAGCAACTTCTTTGTTAACATCATCTTCATTTGCTGCCTTCTGGTTCACTTCCTTCCTTATTAATTACAATCATTTTTTGTTTCACTTTATATTCCCATGGCAACTGTAAAAATTCCTCATATGCAAAAGTGACTTCAGGGAATGCATGAAGCCTGCTTTTAAGGAAGTGCTGTTCTCCGAGTCAGACTTCACTTTATTTACCTCCCATGTACTTCTGGCAACAGGTTGCTCACAGCAGCTTTCTGAAGCTTTAACAGAAAAGAATATGAGGTTTCTCCCAAGCTGTGTAGACTTGATCAGTGAGTTCATCTTAGGGAAAACAAATGAACAAAATCAATCTGTTATATATGTGACTCCTAAGAGTTCTCTGCTTTCCTAATATTTTTCAAATGGAATTCCAGAGGAAAGTTTACATTCTAAAGTGTGTTGGACTCCCTCTGCCCAAACTTTTCCTGAATTACTTTTACTATCAGGCCTAAGGTGGCATTTTTCAGTGGTACAAGAAAAAAAGAAAATGTCTCTGTGTTTTGACAGTAAAAATTGTCAAATGAATTTTAAAAAACTCTAGCAGAACCTTCCAGAGTAACATATACACACCTGTAAATATATAATGCTTTTTCGTCCAGAACTTAACAATGCCAACATCTTTTAGAAGAATAAATTGTAAAAAAAATTGAACATTATCAAATAAAAAGCTAATGAGTTTCTACAGCTTTCACTGACAGTAAATGCACATTTGTGCTCAATTGGCTATAATTACATGTTATCTGGTCTAGAAGATGATGTGAAAGATGACATTCATACCATCTGCCCTTCAAACTACTTTGGTCAGACATCAACAGGGACTGAAATCAGATATTATTTCTGTATTAATTTTAGCTTTCTCTCAGGATGTATTTACTAATAAACTGAATGACCTTTCTGTTAGAATGCATTTTGCCATAAGATGTTATGGCAGCTGTATTTATTTCAGTTTCTGTGTTATTCATGGCCTGATTGTGCAGAAAAAGATATTCCAACTATTTGCTATGAGAAGCCACTAGTTTTCATCCAGAATGTAAACCCAAAACACAAACCCAAATTGAAAGCAATCTCACTCACTGGGAGATGGAAGAAAACTGCAAATATACTGTGCACACTGGATGCAATTTTGGGGATGGAAAAATACAAGATATGACTATTCATGTCTGGGAGATTATGGATGAATCATATTTACATATTTAAAATATATTGCATATAGGCAATTATATCATGTATAATCAAAATTGACCCTACCTGAGATTTTCAAAACTGCAGTTTTAGTTTTAGTAGAGCACTCATGTCACATTTAATAAGCACAATAAATCTAAATTACTGTGGTTTATGTAAAATATTTGCCCTACAATTACAATAAAGAGCATATGACTTTTTAAATAGCGGAATATACATAATCACTCATGTTTTATTAATTTATAGTAAACAATACTTAACCAGTTTGATTTCTTTTGCCAGTGTAAGCCTCTGTTGACTAAATAGAGGGAAATGTAGAGAATATTTCTGGCATTTTTTCACAACTCCAAACTCCACAGAAGAAATTAACATAAAATGAGGCTTGCTAGCTTATAGAGCAATGAGTATAGCATTTGCTAGTGCCTTTCTTTGTCAGTCATAGATAACTCAGTATAGTGTGATGTTCTAAACCATAATGAATAGATATTTTAATTTTTCACAGCAGCGATTGTTCTTTCAGAAAGAGATTTTCAATACATATGCCAACAGTTTATAAACATAAATATTGCAATCCAGTTGAAATCATACTAACTAAAAAGTCATTCATTTTGATTTAAGTACAAAAGCTTATCATTTGCATTAAAATGGCAATACATAATTTACAAACTACCAGCACAGTGCATGATAAAACTGATGTAATTTTTCAGACATTAATTTAAATATCCACTAAATATTTAACACCTCCATCTTAAAGTCATCTTACCTAAATCTTGAGTTACTCCATAGCACTAATAAATATTCTTTGTAGTATTTGCAACAGGTGTAAGGGACCAGCTGACAGCATTTTTGAAAAACAGATGACTTATTCATATACATATATTTTTCTGTTTTCTATGTGCAATTTTTGGAACTTTTTTGGTATATTTGTGCATGTCTATCATTGTAAAATATTTCAGTTATGCAAGAACATGTCAGGTTGGAGGAAAACTATTTCTGTTCCACAGCATGAGTATGGTATATTGTTTGGCTTTGACCAGTGAGAGTATCAACTTTATAAACTACTGAAGACAATCTGAGAAAATCAAACTTATCTAACAGGAAATTGAAAAATTAATTTAAAAAAATTGTTAGAACCAATGGAGAGTAATAGAATAATCACATTATTTACCTTCTTATAGAAAAGCACAACAGCAGTACTGCTTAATGTTATTGATTGACACTGTCAACTATTTCCCATGTTTCCCTGTGCAGAGAATTTATCAGCCACCTGCGGCTCTACAGAGCATTTTATGGCGGCCTGGCTGATCAGCTGTGTGGTAATGAGCTGGCAGCTGCCGATGGACTCCCGTGTTGGAATGGAGAAGATGTTGTAAGAAGGTACCTTTATGACTCACTTTTGTCTTATCTTTCATATTTCTTCTTTCCCTACAGTAGCTTACAACTGGAGTCAAGTACATTGTTTCCCTAGATATATGACAGAGTAAATACTAAAACCAAATTACTGTGGAGCTTCCTTCTCTCTTCCTTCTCTCTTCCTTCTCTCTTCCTTCTCTCTTCCTTCTCTCTTCCTTCTCTCTTCCTTCTCTCTTCCTTCTCTCTTCCTTCTCTCTTCCTTCTCTCTTCCTTCTCTCTTCGCCTGTAAACAGTAAAAAAAAAAATCTCCCTGTATCTCTGCTTTGAGGACAAAGAGAATTCTACTATTCTTTAGACAATTTCCCTTCACATTCACAGCACCTAAACATATACTGGAAATTAAGCTGGACTGACGTTTACAAAATACAGCTAGAGAAAGAGAAAATGGATTTTTGTTTGAGCTTGATCTTTATAAAATGTTCCTTTTAATACAGAGTGTGTGATAGCAGACTCAAGCTATTTGCTTAAAACTTTATCTGTCTCTAAGAATGAAGTAATATCTTTATATATATGGTTTCTCAGGAGAGAGCTAAAAGTTAAGACACAAAGATAAAACACTTTGAAAGTGGAACACATGTATCATTTTATGTATTCAGTGGCTTGGGAGACATCATTCAGCAGCAATCGCAAAGAAGAGATAATAATAAACTACTACGCTCCTGCATGTGTATCTCTGGAATCAATTTATTTCACAGCTTACAAAAAACTTGCATTTATGGATGTCAGAAGGATTTTCAGAGAGCCGATCTCTGTGTTTTTGCTTTATTGCTTTCATCAAGTATTTCTCCAAGCAGTAAGTCCTTGTCATGACAGAGACCAAGATATAAAAATGTTCATTGCAATTATTTTTTTATAAAATTACACTTTTAATATAGTATGTATTAGTGGGTAGTATCAAAAGTCATATCAGAGAAGGTGGCTAAAAGCTGTGAAGTAAAGTGGGAGATAGCTGGTACCAAGCAGAAGGACCAATAACAGCCTGTAGCTTCAGCTGTCTCTAAGAGGGTTAGGTAGAAGTTGTAATTTATTGATTAGTAATACCTAAGGAAACTTAATGAACACCCTTTCAGTAAGCGGCTACAGGCCTTCTTTTATGTACCTTCCTGGGTAGTCCAATGTTTTAGTAGCACCAAGTCCCAATGAGTGGTTGACTCCCAATGATAGTCTCATTGGGAATCTGTCCTAAGGTTTCAACGATCTTCTCAAGATGGCATGTCCTTTCTTTAGACATCTATATTGACATTTAATGTCAACTTTAGCTCATGGCTTTTGTTTTGCTACCCTTCCCTAATAAGTTATGCTACTCCTACCAAATGTTTCAGTAACAGTCTGAAGTTAGCATCTTGTAATTACAGTTTTCCTAAGATCAAGGTTCTTCCATAATTACTTTTGTCTGCTTATAATCTACTGTATTTTACGCATTATTACATTATACTACCATACTCTTACTATGTTTGTACTATAAGAATAGAATAGGATAGAACAGGTTGGAAAAGACCTACAATGATCATCTGGTCCAATGCCTGACCAGTTTGGGGCTAACTAAGTTAAAGTTAATACGGCTAAATATTTAAAATATATACTCATTAACTATTAGGGAGAATTTTCTAATGGCAAGGACAATAAGGCACAAAAATAGGTAGTTTTGGGGTCCAGCATCTGCCTGAAGGAGGATAATTAAAAACAGGCAAGGTGAGCCACTGACAAATGATGCAGCAAAAGCCAATTTTTCTTTAGAGATAACCTCTTAAAAACTCCAGCCCCCTGTTTCTGAATCTAGTATTATCTAAATCCTATGATGCTCAGCTTTTGTTTCAATGATGCCAGGATACTGTGACATTTTAGGAACAATAATGACCTGACCAGGCATCATCACTTTTCTGTGTAAATACTCAAGAACACCTGAACCTGTACATACACATATTCTCTTTTCTTATTTCTTCATTTGCCTGCGTGTAGTATAGCAATAAATAAAGATATTAGTGAAATCTTCTGCGCAGTGTTCCTGGCACAGATGGGGGAAAGTCTATATTGTTCAAATTAGTTAAAGTAAATAGATTTTATCCGGTTTGGATTCTTCATAATTTCCATCTAGTTTTGCCTTCCAGTTAAAAATCAGGTGCCATAGCTGGTGATGACTGCATCATTTTGAGCCTGATGTGGGAACATAATATCAGAAGCTACATAGTGCTGGTATGAGAGTACCAGGACCTGAAGAGATTGCTAAGATTGCTATATCTGTGTTTCAAGCTGCAAGAAGCAATAAGCCCTGAAGACAGAAGATAGATATGTTTAAAAATATAAAATATTGCAATTCTTCTTTCTCCTTTTCTGTGCATTTTTATAAAGGAAGTACTTCTAGGTTTTAAAGGCTGTAATATCATATCTCAGGTAAATCTTGCTGCCTCTAATACCACCTAAGCAATTATAAAGCCTGGATAGGAAAGGGTCAGAAGAAGAAAAAGAGGACATTACTGAAATGAAAACTTACTTAACAGTTTACATTTCATATACTTCAGATGTTTCCTTTTGGGTTTAAATATTTTTGTTTGTTTGTTCTTTTAAATTGTAATGTCATTGCAATATGGCCCTTGGTTCTGAAACTAGAAATTGTTCTGAATCTAGGCTGTCACACGTTGTAGGCTTGTATTTTATCAAAACTGAGACCAGAATCCCCATATTCCTGTGTTAATGTCAGACAAGACTGATAATGGGCAGGATTTGCAGGGCAAGCCTACTCTTTTGCAAGGTCCACATCACTGCAGAGTAGTGGAGAGGACCTCTCAGGGGGGAGGGTCTTCAGCCCTTCCACAGTTTTACCCTATTGTGTGAATACAGTAGGTGATCATGGAATTCAAACTGCAGTTTTAAAGGCATAACTGAGTGCCATGATGAAATACCTGGAATTTAGTGTTATGGGATTCATTAGGTTCAGTGGAAAAAGAGGAATTGCTACTAATAAGTTATGCACTATGAAAGCATATGTGAATTGCAAGTATCAGTCCAGAATTTCAGTGGCGTTTTAGTGTTAATGCTAAAATAATGAGCGCTGTGAAAACAGACAGATTTTTCTCATTCATGAACAGAAAGTGGCTTAATTGACGTATACAGTTTTGGTACTCCAAAGTGCCTGGCTAGAGTACAAAGAAAGTTGGATCAAAAATCCTCAGAGGAGAGCAGAATGTGTACTGTACATCTTGAGATCAGTGATTCCATTGAAATAAAAATAGACATGGTGGAAGAAAATAGTAAAATTATGTCTGTTGAAGAATTCAAGGCTAATGGAGATTATTAAAAACAGCTAATCAAGTTTGGAAGGAAGAGTTTCATATGAAACACATACCTAAAGCATCCCAATTAAGACGAATTAAACAGCATGATTGATTTTAATTGCTGAGCAAATTGTTAGAAAGTGATTATAATAAGAATCCATCATCAAACAAATACTTAGCTTTAGCACAGCTCTTTAGCACAGACTGGGGAAAGGAATTTTCTCTTTTGAGTCTTAAATATTCTGAAACAAGACTACAGTCCTGAATCTCTTCTTAACCAATAAAAGAAGATAAATGGTAATATAAAGAGATCTAATTAATACTTTTTAGTTTTCTTCTGTTTGAGTAATTGAGCTGGTCATCTGTTTGCAATGAGACAGAACGTAAACTGCCATAAAAGGCACCACTTGCCACATATGCAAAAGATTTCCTTGAATGACTTGAAATGTGGGAACAGTCCTTTGTGGCTCTTACTGCTCTGCCTAATAGACTGTTGCCAACAGAGGCTATTGAAATGTGTGACAATGGTAAATATGTGGTTCCTTGCACACTGCAAATCTGGAAATGCCTGACCTGGAACTGTGAATGTTCAGGCTTCCCATGAACTGATCACATCTTACCATCAAGTAGCATTTCACAGCAGGTTAACTAGAAGATTTCAGATACCAAAACACTGAGTCAACTTAAGAAGTAGATGGTGGATAAAGATATTTGTAGGCTGAATGTCTTGTAAACAAAATAAAAATTAAATTAATTGTTAAATGTCTGAAATCTGAATTTTTTTTTTTTTGAATTGCAGCTGCCCCATTAGGGATGATTGGAAGTGAAGTTGCCAACATATGGCACCTGGGCTGTAATGAAAATTCATGTCATCTGACCTATAGGAACATGGGGTACCAAAGGTCCTCCCTGAATTCAGGAGGAATTTGTCATTACACTTTATGCATTTTCATTTGGAAAACTACTGACATTAGGATTTGTTTAATGACTAATCAGCAACACCATTAGTTTTACCACTGCTAACCCTTCCAATGACAAATAATTTCATGTTGATTCTGCTTTGCATATCAGAAGAATGAGAGGGGCTTATGATAAAATTTTCTGTGTCAATATAGAAAACAAAAGGCATTTCTATTTCTAACATCAAAATGTAATTGAATTAAAAACCGTAATTTTATATTATTCTAGTTGATGGAGGTAACCTTTTGTTGTCTTTTCTTCTGATAAACCTTAAACATTATTTTTGGGTTAGCTTAATGTATTTAGAAATTATATTTGAGAATATAATCTGTGAGATTATATATTATATTATAATATATAATATAATATATTATATTTGAGAATATAATCTGTCTTTCCAGTGAAAGACAAAAATTATAAGAAAGAAGGACACTGGCTTGGTGACAGATGATATAAATACTAGTTAGTTTATATAAAAGCTGAACTTCAGATCCCTATATCAGCTGGTATTAAGAGATATGAGTCTGACATTAGAGGCAAAGATGAAAAGGCATAGAATCACTTTGTTTATATTAATAGTGGGGTTTGTTCTCTATTTTTACATGAGATATAAAAATAAAATAATTTCTGTGATAATAAAGATGATATATATGCTTAGGTAAATCTCATGACATTTCAGGACGGATTTTTTTTTTAATTACATAAAAGCAATAAGATATAAATTGCATTTGATTATCTCAAAATAAATTATTAGATTTTCCTTTCGTCTTCTTGAGCAAATCTATAATTTCCCATAATGTTTGTCCTAGAAACATTTGAGTTGTTTGTCATGCACAGCAGAGCTTATAATGAAAAGGCTCTAATCCTGGGTGAATTAATTTTTATTAAGCTTTTAACAATTTACAAAATGTATTGACTTTTAAATTGAAAAACATGATTAGAGGCACATTAGGTAAATAAGAGTTTTTATAGAGTCACAGAAGATTGCTGATACATAGGCATGCAAAAGAACAGTGAAAACCTATTCTATGATTTTGAAATATGGACTTACTATACTTTTGTTTTGGAGTGGTTTGTTCTTTCCTTTTACCCAGCCATAGGAAAATAGATTTAGTCCAGAATTTAGTACTGGGGTTTTCCTAAGGTATTGAGGACTACTTCGACATAGTTTATGACATGAAACAGTGTAGCAAAAAAAAAAAATAATTCATCATCTGCATTTTGTGTAATAAGTTTTCATATTAATACCAAGGAAAACTCATGCAAGAGACTTTGCTGCATAGTTCAAAAATAAGCCTAACATAAAATAAATAACTATGAATTATAGTGGATTGTGTTAGACAGTAGATTTGTCTATTTCTGCCTCACTGAAGTTCTTATAAAAGAAATATGATCTAACTGAATTCAACTTTGATATACAGAATTCCTTTCAAATAATAAGTTTAGTGATATTTTACCATGAGGCACCTTTCACAGAGTGATGTTCTGCAACATTCTGTATTTTTAAATACAAATTATTTATCACCTCTAGCTATGACAATTTAATACAGCAGCTCTCAATGAATAATCTAAATAGTATTTTGGGTCATGAAATATCTTGTCAGGGGTCCTCTTTCACTGTAGTCTTCACAGCAGTCCTCTATGAACACTGCAGTCTTACCAGTCCAGGTAGAAAACTTATTATTACTGATCTACAGTACCACCACATTTATAGGTGTCCCTTTCAACCTTCATTTTGCTATGCTGCATCTGCTGAACAGTTTTCTCTTGACAGCCATAGGTCAGATTTTCGTAGAGCATTCTGCACCAACTATGAAAATACATCAAGAAACTTATATTATGCAAGGATTTTGCATTTCTTTACATTTTCTCAGCTGACTTAGATATTCAAACAGGGTGATTTTAGAGATCTGGAAGTTGGTTGGGAGTCTTATGTGAAATACACTCATTTTTTCTTTTTGTCTAATTGTGAAAGTTTGTGGTAATTTTGCTTTATATAGTTCCAGTTTGGTGAATGTTCTGGAGATTATTATGCATACAGCTTGATTTTGTTAATGTCATTTATGTAATATAGATGATAAGAAATTGATATTCATATAATAGTGTTAATGCATATAAAGAATGAGTTTACTCATTATATTTTCTAGAAATGAATATAATTCTTTCCAATTGTATCTAATTCTTGCTCTTTTGTAGTTAAAAGAATCGCTGTATCCTCTTTAATGAAGTAAAACTTATCTGCCATTCACAACTGTGAGTCTGTGAGCATCTGCTTCAAAATACCATATTGTCTGTTCTCTTTAATAGAAGTTGTGGTTTCTTATCTTCCTTAGCAGTTCAGCTTCTTTTTATATTCCTTTAGAATTATATGACGGGAGGCACAAGTTGGCTTAAATTCATTCAAATGACCATTTTTTTCTAACTGTTTCTATTCTAAATCTGCATTCTCAGGACCAAAGTTTTTTAGCATTCATCCACGTAGAGGCACTCACGAGAAATAAGCTGAATCAATGAAGACTATGAATTTAGAAATCAGTGATGTTAGCTCACTTTTTACTCAATTAATTGAATAAATGAACTAAATTGAAGCTACCTTAATTCAGAAAGAATTTTAATTATGAAAATGTAGTATCCCATGCTACAATTTGCTAGCTCAGTTAATGCATTTTTGTCTTTAAAATGTTCCAAGTGATGGTTTGAATTTAGCCATGTGGGCAAGCACATATCTGCTGAGTGTTTCAGTGTCAACTGTCTCTGAGAAAGACAAGCAAAAAGTAATGAAAAGGAAACATTAACATGCTTATATTTGCCATGCTGCAGGCTTAGCATATGACCCAGTCAAGCACTAGTGTGAATAGCCATGTCCAAATTTGAGAGGTTTTCATGTTCAGCTTGTGACTAGCATTTCGTATAAGAAGTTATTATGAAGAATAGGTCAAAGTGGGAGAACTAAATTGTTACATTTACTCAACAGCAGACTGTGGAGAATCCTCACAAATACATACTTGATCACTATGAGGCAGAGAAAGAAAATATGAAGCATAATATACAGCCCAAACTCACAAAGAACTGTTTTCCTTCCATAGTAAAAGAGACCTCTCTGCTGCTTGTAACGGGCAGGAGCACCAGGAAGACCTTCCTTCAAACTGTTAGGAATCATGTACCTTAGAGGAAATCCCATACCTATTGATGGGGGGGGTTGCACTATAGCATACTGCTGTGTGATAAGAGGTAGCTTTTCCTTGTAAGACTGTGAGGTGTGAACCTTTGCTGTGTTACTTTTTAAACACATTTATATTTTATGTTAATAAGAGTTTGCAATGATAAAATTTGTTATATTCCTAATCTCTCCTACTCCAGGTATTTTTATGAAGAAATAATCATCTGAATTGGCCTCTTGGCCTCTTTTTTTTAAGTGAAGAGATAAATGGACCCTTGTAGCATGCAATTAATTTAGTTTTGAATGATTGGATAGAACTTCCTATAAGGACTTTTTTCTCCTCCTGGGCTGTAAAGGGCATCAGTCTAACGGTAGTGGTAGAATTTACGTTAAACACATTTAAAATATCTGGAAACCTAGTTATATTTTTAAACAGCTAATACAAAGTATCTATGCTGAAATTAAACTCCAAAATACTCTAAGCGCTAACTGTTAAACCCCAGAGATTGATCTAAAATCATTGTACCTAACTCTTTGAAATTTTTCACCAGAAACCTAGGTATGCATGTTGACCCTAATACTAAAAGTGATGTCATATATCTGTGTTGATCAATATTTGCTAGTGCTGATCTTCTGATCAAAGTGATGTGTGAAGGTAATGGGGGTGAGGAGCATAAAGGATTGTGCAGGACCAAACACCACTCTAGCTCTTTCTCATACCTTTGGTCAAAGATAGAACATGTTCTCAAATAAGGAATAAAACTTTCTAGTTTGCATAGTTTCTTAAAGTTGTTTCATTTTAAAGGCAAGCAAAGTTAGGAATGGATTTAGAAAGGGTTAGACTCTTTATGTAAAGAATATAAAATATTTCTTTTTATTTTCTCTCTGTTTTCTAAGCCCATTTTCTCTGTAGGAGAAGTTCTGGCACCTATAACTTCAGATTTTAAATCTCCAGTTCTTATAAACTCTTACAGAAATTGGTATTTTCATGTCTTTTTCTCAAATATGATGACAAAGATACCCGAGAAAAACTTACATTCCTGTATCCAAGTATGTTCCTACTAGACCTTCTTTTACTATGTCTCACTTTCATATCTGATGTCTTTAAAATCTCTGTCCATCTTGTAGTGAGAGGCCCAGAAATGAACTCAGTAATCGAGGTGCAGCCTCACCAATGCTGAGTACAGGAGCACAATCACTTCCCTGGTCCTGCTGGCCATGCTGTTTCTGATACAAGCCAAGATACTATTGGCCTTCTCGGCCACACTACTGACTCATATTCAGCTGACTGTCAGCCAATACCCCCAGATCCTTCTCTGCCAGGCACCTTTCCAGCCCCTTATCCCCAGGCCTGTAGCACTGTATGCTGTATGTCCCAAGTGCAGGTCTCTGCACTTGGCCTTGTTGAATCTCATACCATTGGTCTCAGCCCATCAATCCAGCTTGTTCAGATCCCTCTGCAGAGCCTCCCTACCCACAAACAGATTGACTTAGGGTCATCTGCAAACTTGCTAAGGGTACACTCAATATCCTTATCCAGATCATCAATAAAAATATTTAATACAACTGGACTCAACACTGGGGAACACCACTTGTGACTAGCTTCAAACTGGGGTTAATTCCATTTACCATCACTCTTTGGGTCTGGCCATCCAGCTAGATTTTTACCCAGCAAAGATTATGCCTGTCCAGTCTAGTGGTCACCACTTTCTCAAGCAGAACGCTGTGAGGAACAGTGTCAAAGGCTTTACTGAAGTCCATCTACACTGTATCCACAGCCTTTCCCTCTTCTGCTAAGTGGATAATCTTGTCATAGAAGGTGATCAGGTTAGTTTGGTAGGATCTGCCTGTCATAAACCCACTTTGACTGGATCTGATTGCCTGGTTGGCTTGTATGTACCGTGTAATAGCACTCAAGAAGACCTGCTCTGTGACCTTCCCTGGCATCGAGGTCCGACTGACATGGCTGTAGTTCCCCACATCCTCCCTCCAATCCCTCTTCTAAATAGGCAGAACATTTGCCAACCTCCAGTCAAGTGGAACTTCCCCAGTCAGTCAGGACTGCTTGTGGATGGTGGAAAGGGAACTGGTGAACACCTCTTCCAGACCTCTTAATGCCCTTGGATGGACCCCATCTGGCCCCATAGACTTGTGAGTGTCTAATTGGCAGAGCAGATCTCTATTTCCTCTTAGAACACTGGAGTTTGTTCTGCTTCCCCTTCCTGTCTTCTGTCTCAAGGGGCTGAATACCCACCTTACCTTGCCACAAAAGATATAGACAAAGAAGGCATTACATACCTCAGCAGATTATCACTATATTGGCAGATTATCACTCTATGTTCTTCAATTCAACTGGTTCTTGACTGCGTGTATTTCTAGCACAGGAAAGATTTGACTGTGATCCAAACCAATGAAAGCTCATTCTGGAGTACTGCCCATCAGCCTTTGACAGTACAGACTATAATCACAAATATCTTGGCAGTAAGCATTTAATTTCAAATCCATATTTTTCTATCAAGAGAATTAATTTTTCAAGGGAGATTTTTTTAACCAGGCAGTTCAAGAGCCAATAGCTAGACTCTGCCATCTCTTCTGCACTTTTGCTGTCTCAGTGAAGGAACATATTTGCAGAAATAAAATGTTGGATCAAACAGCCAGAAGTTGTTTATTTTCTTAGACACCTATGAAAGACTTAATATGGAAAATAATTTAGCTCATGTTTTAGTCAATACAGTTGATTCTTTTGGATTAATATGTTGATAATGCCATATTTGAGTATATTGGGAAGACTATGTTAGGGGTGAGAAGAATATGTTAGGTGTGAGATTCAACTGACTTCTTTAGATATGCATAATGTAGGCATCTAATCTGGACTTCTTGAGTCTGTATAGTCAATGGATCACCACTGGTCCTAGTGGACTGGCTGTTTCCAACCACTGTAAGCACTTGGATTGAGAAGCACAGGACAGCTGCATAGTTTAGATGATCTGAATCTTGCCCTCGATGTGCAAGTCTGATGGCAGAAAATTTGCACACTAAGAGAAGAGAAAGAGACAAATCAGAGCATATTTCATGACTGTCAGAAAGAAAGTACAAAAATAGGTCACTTCTACCCTGTGTCTCAGTAAGCTACGGAAGCTATAGTTGCAGGTGCACTACTGTGCACCATTCTTAAGACACCAGAAGGTGACCACTGAAGTTCAAAGAAAAACAGGTTTTCTGGATGTCAGCTGAAGCTCACTGAATTTCTTTTTGCTGCTTCATTTTAGATTCCTCTAGGCTTTGAACTCCTCTGTAGAGGCAGCCTACATGGCAGATGCTTCAGCAGTGCCATTGGAACAGCTCACAGTCATAGATAACAGCGCATACAATGTGTCAAACAGATGCTCATGACAAGAAAAAGTCTTGTCTCAGCTGTGTACACAAATTGTAGTAGAATACATGAAGAGAAGCCATATGTAAAAAGATCCTACAGTTGTTGTTCAGTTGAGCAATTTTCCCTAATACTTCCATCACATCCAGAAAACATTTGAGCTATTTGGGATTTGCATTGTCTTTTGTTTTATTTCCTTTTCTGTGAATGTGAAGTAGACTTTAAATGTGTAAGACGATCATTTTGTAGGAAGATAACAAATACTTTCTCTAGGGACAGAACAACTCATGTCCTAGGAAGTATTGAAGTGTCATCTTCTAATAAATAAGCAGTGTGATAAGTTCACTTTTCTCATTTGTATGTGTGTATAAAATAATTCTGAGTTACTCTTTTAAACCTGTATGCATCTATGAGTGCTGCTACTACACCTTCACCTATCTGTCTGCAGTGAAGACATACATGTACATATTGTAGTCAGATTTTCTGTCAATTAGGTGTTGAATGCAGCTAAATTCACTCAATTCAGAGAAGCTTTTGAGGAGAGGTGAAGGTAGATGAATTCCCTAACTGTATTAATTTGGAAGAAACTTGGAGGATAAATGAAATCCATCAAATGAAATCTGTTTAGATGACAGGAAAAAAGTGGAGATTTCACCCTGAAGTAGGTTCCGTTTGAGGAAGCTAAGCCTGAAGACAAACATTGTCATGTGAATAGATCCTAGCTATGGGAAATCATATTTAACGTCTTGAGGTCAGCTGGTAGTTGGTGAGAACACCTGGAAAGCAAGCCAGATTTCCAGTGAGGCATGCTATTTTTCTCACCTACATTTGCCTCAAATTGCTGTTCTATAAAAATTGCATTTAGTAAAATTAAGACACATTCTGGTTTTATTTTAGCATTTCTTATGAGTTCAAACAAAAGATAATACCTTGATAATGTGAGAAAATTTGGGAAATAGATAAACCTTCTACTGCAAAGTTTTCTTTTACAAGATAACAAACAAATCAACACCAATAGAAGAAAAATTAAAATATCTCACGCTGAATGCACATTAAAAAGTTTTATTTTATAGCATGTCAAAACTAGCAGCCCTGGGGCATTTTTTTTCCATCATACACACAAAACCCAAAGTCTAGCTCATAAACTTGAAAAAGTGAATAAGCAATAGTCCCTCAGAGTTACAAACAAAAAATGACACCTGGCCAGCCATCTATAAAAGGAAGGCACTTATTCACGTAGTGTATGGATAGAACACAGAATCTCTGCCTCAAGATGTTTTGGAAGTCAAAAATGTGTCTGCATTCAAAGAATGGCTAGACAAATTCCTAGAATAATTCATGAAGGATTCTTGGTAAAGTTATAATACAAATATTCCTTTCTGTGAATTGCCAGCAACTGGGAGGCTGTACCCAAGGAAGAGAAAGGAGAAAGTGTAGCAGTATATGTTTTATTCCCAGTTCCTGCTGGTTAAACTTAGAAAGTGGTTGCTGGGAGAATAGAGCTTCTTGAGTGGCTACATATCTCCATTAGAATTTTTTCTCCTTAATACTCTGCTGGGTATTTCTGAATCATTTTACTCACTCACTCACTCACTCACTCACTCACTCACTCACTCACTCACTCACTCCATTTGAGTGCCCAACAAGAAAGCAGTTCTTGTTGGGAACTCAAATGAACATAAACCAGCTGTTTTCTAATGATCTCTCATGAGAGATGGGTCCACAATGCCTTGCTTTGCAGCAGTCTCTCAGAACTGGGAAGTGAGAGACAGATGTTATAGCAGAAATGTTTTAAAGTTTTATTGGCTTCCTCACTGTGACAAAAACATTTAGATTTTTTTTTCTTAATTTAATACAATAATACTTAAATATTATTTTCTGCTGTTTTTCCAGAAGAAAACACCAGTATGACAGTTTTTTCCTCTCTCTAATCTGTCATTCCCCTTTTATTTTTTCATAACTTTTTCTAGTTTATCTTGTGTTTGCACACCTTTCTTATCCTGTATTTTTCACACCTTTTCCCCATTCATTTCCATATTATTTTCTCTACTTTGTCTTCCACTTCAAGCCTTTCATATTTGCACTCCATTTGTTTATTTTAACTTTACTGAAGTCATATCAGTCATAGTACAATAATGACAAAGTGGACTTTGTCTTTTTACTATGCTGCTGTGTTTTTGTGGGTTTTCTTTTCTGTTTTTTTTTTTTTTTTAATTTAATTGCATGTGTCTTTGTTTTCCGGTAGCCACAAAATAACTTCTGAAAATAAAATGAATCTGTTCCCTTCTGGAAAGGTGTTCTTCTTGTACTAGAAAATTTTGACTGGGCATTATTATAATTGTAAAGTAACAAACAAAAAGTGGGATTTTGTGGGAGTATGTTAATACCTGTTTCAATTGCATCCAATCTAATTAGGCCATAATGAGCCACCTTTGTTCAAAGGTTCTTTTTTTCCCCCACATGTTCATAGCACTGCCGAGTGCAACATCACCAGAAGCAAAAACTTTAGATAAACTTTAATAATGTAGGATTTCTGGTTTGTTTTGGTGGTCCTCTGGAGAGAGCAGTTTTTTCTGTTGCTGCATCTTAGGTTGCCACCCAGTGGAGAAGACTGTAAATTCCAGTTGTGGCAGGCTGGAAAAGAAAAGTCTTGTTACACACTGACTGGCAGCCCTTTACTTTGCAAGGAAATACCTGTGGGTGGTCTTTTGTGAAAACAGTGCTTGCTTTGATAGTTTTCAATTGCTTTAATTTAGATTTAAAAGGTCAACTAGCAATAGCACGGAATCTTGAGGTAAAGGCCTCTGGAGTTTGCCTTTGTTTTCTAGATATTTGCTGGTTCTGATCACCATGTATGCCAAATGCCTAGTACAACAATGTTGCTCCATTTATATTAATATAAATACTGATTAATATGGCAGAAGATCAGTGCTGTGATTTGCAATATTTTTTTGAATTCTACAAAAAGATTACATTGTTTTCAACTTCTTTCAAGTTATGCCATGTGCTGTTAAAAGAAATCTCTTTTAACACACATTTCATTTGTCCTTAACTATGTTTAAACAAGCAGGTCACAGCTTTCAGGACAAAAATCCTCAAACCTTTCAACCCCCAAATTACTTCCCAGTTTGTATTACTGAATTATCTGACTCATTCTGTATTTAATTCATCTAAGTGTTTGCAATTGCTATACAAAGCTAATGTAGGCAAGTGTTGGCAGCAACCAGTATTTAAATAGCATATCATGAGGAAATAATCTGGGTATTTGAGGGAAAGAAGACAACAGAGAAGGGCAAATTTGAGTACAGAAAAAATAAGGGACACTGAACGCTCTACGGGGCGGAGAAATGGAACACTATATCAGAAGCAGTTCCAGAGGAGCCATCACTTTGCCCTGGTCCACAAGCCAAAAGGAGCCCAGAGCTAACCAAATACAAATGGAAGAAGATATTGGCTAAATCTTCATTCTTTGCAAGTCTGTAGTAGGACAGAGAAGGCCTTGTGGGGATGTGACGGTCGGAGGACACCTGCGACAAAGCAATCACGAGATGATGGGTTTTTCAGTTCTAGATGAGGTAAAGAGGGGGATTAGCAGAACAGTGACATTAAACTTCCAGAGGGCAGACTTCGGACTGTTCAGAAGGCTAGTTGGCAAAGTCCCATGGGAGAGAGTACTTAAGGGCAAGGGAGACCATGAGGGCTGGGAGCTCTTCAAAAAAGAAATCCTAGCAGCTCAGGAACAACTCATCCCCATGTTCTGGAAAAGGAGCTGGCAGGGAAAAAAGCAACTTGATTGAGTAGGGAGATCTTGAGAGACATCAAAACGAAAAGGAGGGTACATGAGCTTTAGAAGAAGGGACAGGCATCTTGGGTGGACTACAGGGAGGAAGTGAGACTGTGCAGAGAAAAAATAAGGAGGGCTAAGGCCCAGCTAGAAATCAAATTGGCTAAGTCTGTGAAAGATAACAAAAAATCTTTCTATAAATAAATTAACAATAAAAGGAGGAATAGGGAGAATATTCAGTCCCTGTTGGATGCAGAAAGAACAACAGTGACAGGGGATGAGGACAAGGCTGAGGTACTTAATGCCTTCTTTGCCTCAGTCTTTAAATGTAAAGAAAGTTCTGTCTGTGTACAAACCCAGGAGTTAGAAGAGCAGAATGAGGCTCCCATGGTCCAAGAGGAGGTGGTTAGACACTTGCTTACCCAGCTAGACAACCAGAAGTCTATGGGGCCAGATGGAATCCACCCAAGAAGGAGCTGGCGGATGTGCTGGCCAAACCCCTTTCCATCATCTTCCAACAGTCCTGGCTGACTGGGAAAGATCCACTGGACTGGAGGCTGGCTGATGTTGTGCCCATCTACAAGAAGGGTCGGAGGGAGAATCCAGAGACTACAAGCCTGTCAGTCTGACCTCAGCGCCGGGGAAAGTGATGGAACAGGTGATCTTGTCTGCTAACATGGAGCACATGCAAGAGAACCGGGTGATCAGGCCCAGTCAACATGGGTTCACAAAAGGCAGGTCTTGCCAAACTAGCCTGATCGCCTTCTATGACAAAGTGACTTGCTTACTGGATGAGGGAAAGGCTGTGGATGTGGTCTTCCTGGACTTCAGTAAAGCCTGTGACATAGTTTCTCACAGCATTCTGCTTCGGAAACTGTCAGCCTCTGGCCTGGACGGGTACATACTCTCCTGGGTGAAAAACTGATTGGATGGCCGGGCCCAGAGAGTGGTGGGAAATGGTGTTAAATCCAGCTGGAGGCTGGTCACCAGTGGGGTTCCCCAGGGCTCAGTGCTGGGTCCAGCTCTGTTCAATGTCTTTATCAATGACCTGGATGAAGGCATTGAGTGCACCCTTAGCAAGTTTGCAGATGACAGCAAGCTGGGAGAAAGCATGGATCTGCTGGAGGGCAGGGAGGCTCTGCAAAGGGATCTGAACAGGCTGGACTGCTGGGCAGAGACCAATGGCATGAGGTTTAACAAGGCCAAATGCCGGGTCCTGCACTTGGGGCACAACAACCCTATGCAGTGCTACAGACTAGGAGAAGTCTGGCTGGAGAGCTGCCTGGAGCAGAAGGATCTGGGGGTGTTGGTTGACAGCCGACTGAACATGAACCAGCAGTGTGCCCAGGTGGCCAAGAAGGCCAGTGCCATCTTAGTTTGTACCAGAAATGGCATGACCAGTAGGTCCAGGGAGGTTATTCTCCCTCTGTAGTCGGCACTGGTGAGACCACTCCTTGAATCCTGTGTTCAGTTCTGGGCCCCTCACCACAAGAAGGATGTTGAGGCTCTGGAGCGAGTCCAGAGAAGAGCAACAAAGCTAGTGAGGGGACAGGAGAACAGGCCTTATAAGGAGCAGCTGAGGGAACTGACGTTGTTCAGCCTTGAGAAGAAAAGGTTGAGGGGAGTCCTTATTGCTCTCTATAACTACCTGAAAGGAGGTTGTAGAGAGGAGGGTGCTGGCTTGTTCTCCCAAGTGACAGGGGACAGGGCAAGAGGGAATGGCCTCAAGCTCCACCAGGGGAGGTTCAGGCTGAATATTAGGAAAAAAATTTTCACGGAAAGAATCTTTGGGCACTGGCAGAGGCTGCCCAGGGAGGTGGTTGAGTCACCTTCCCTGGAAGTGTTTAAAAGATGGGTAGATGAGGTGCTGAGAGGCATGGTTTAGTGATTGATAGGAACGGTTGGACTCAATGATCCTGTGGGTCTTTTCCAACCTTGTGATTCTGTGATTCTGTGTTGCTGTGACAGTCACAATCATGGTTTTGGGTTCTGTTTTTCATTCTTTTTTTTTTCCTTCAGTGAGCTATCTGTCTTGAATTTAATTGGGAAAGGTGACAAAATGCACACTCTGAAATCCACGTTTAACATTGGGCATGACTTCTGTCACACTTTGAACATAGATCTAGGTATTTTTTCTAAGACTAGTCCTTGTATTAATCTATCTACTAATTGCCAGAACTAGTTATATCATTATCCAGCTTTCAGATGATTTTTATTCATATATATATTCTTTAATATTGTAGTATAGAATAAGGTTGTGGGATTTGGGCTCAATTAGTTTGTTTTGTTTTTCCCCTGTATGTTTACAGTCACAGCTATGTAAAGTATAGCCAGATGTTTTTAATGTTTGATGTAAGAGTACGTATAGTAAAAGATTAGTAGGATGTGACTGAGAAATTAGTCAATAGCTATGATATGGGGGAATTCTCTTAAGAGAAAAAAAATTGCACCCATTTTAAATCTTGAGTATTTCTGCAGAAACTGAAGAGGAATTCTTTCCTCTTAAATGATGAATGTTGCTGAACTGCTTTCTGCTTCAAGAAGCAGATACAGATGCATCTACATTAGCATTTTAATTTGTATCAGGAGTGTGATTTTGAATAAAATCTTTCAATCATCTCCAGTTGCTGCACTTCAGTTCATGCTGTGGAGCAGTCTTGGGGCAAATAAACAGGATTCCTTTTGTATGAAACTCAGCCAGAAGCTGTGCCTGAAGATTACACCTAACACACCCTAACTACTAATGGATATTCAGTCTCTTTGGATTAGAGTTGATCTAATCAAGTATTCTCTCCACTTTAAATAGATATATTGTAGATATTGGGCCCTAAGCATCAAGGTTTTACCTTTTCTTTTTTTTTTTTTTTATTTCTGTAAATCTGTTGTTACAGAATTTAGCTACTTGCTGATTTTGGATGTGACTTCTTATGGCTCACCATAGGGAGCTCTGCATATGTGTGGGAGGAAGGGATGCTGGTAGGAAAACCACTGCACAAAACCTAGCAAGTCCAGGCATCTGAGGGCAATTGTCTGGATTTTGTTTAAAATAAAAAAAGTGGACGAGACATGTGTCCTAAATATATTTGTATTCAGGATACTGCCTGTTCATTTTTCTAAGACTCATTATTTCAATTGATTACATATATTAACATCCTTTTTTGAAAAAGGAATCTTGATATATGTATTGAGAAGGAAAATGTTAAATTATATGCTTGATGAAAAGGTTCGTGATTGTTTGAAATAATCATTTTTATAGAAGCATAAACCTTTCAATGAGGCATGATGGACTGGGACATTTATTTCAATGGAGGAAAATAAAGCGAAACACTTTTCCTCTAAATAGAATACATGATATGTTGTTTCAGTGGAACAACCATCATGTACAATGGTATTGGGGATGTTTTTCAGCCTTAATTGCCCTGTCAGTTACAATTAGAAGTGTTAATGTAACTGTGAAATGCCACAAATTTCTTGTGGCTTTTGCTCCTTGTGAATTCTCAGCCTGTCTTGCACAGAAAGATATCAGAATGACTGAGAAGTCTTGCTGGGACTGTTATTAAGGTTTGCTTTTTATACTCCCTGGCTACTGTTATTCACTCAGTGTGAATTCAGTGTTATCGGTGTAAAGATGCTGCAGCAGTATAGTTTAGTCCTTTAAAGTAAAGGGAAAAATCTTCATATATTAGGCATTTTTCCTGAAATAGCTGCACCTATGACAGGGATTCACATAACTGTACTGGTTAAAATAATACTGGTTTTATCAAAGTTGTTATTAATATGAAAACCTATCATTTTCACAATCCTATGCATGTTTACTGATCGATAGGCATTTGTCATAATTTTTTTCTGTTATAATAAAAATCCTACCACTGTGATCATCTAGAGGAAAGGCGTTGTCTTTGCAGAATGACGGAAATTTTGGGCTGTTGGAAGAACCATGCAATTGAAAGTGGGGTGCTGAGGATAGTGATTTGCTAGTCCTTACATTTTAGTAAGGAATATCAAAAGGTTACCTGGTCCAACACGAATAAATGAAGAGAAGGAGACAAATTGAATGAATGAATGTTATTATAGTATACTTTGTGGTAGATTGAGAAAGAAATTAAATGCAGGAGATTCATAGAAGGGTGGGCAAATTCTCCTGGCTGTGTGGTAGATTAGATTTTCTTCCACTACTGAAAGGCTTCTAAGTGCAGTTGTTGAGTGGAGTAGACTTACTTCATCTTGTTTTGAAACAGCTACTCTACATGTCTGCAGTCTGAGAGATTGCATTGCTTTTTCAAAGGGCAAATTTGTCAGACAGTGGATTAACTCCCTAGTCTTTGCTTCAGAGCTGGAAAAACCCCTCAGACTGTGGGATGGTTTTATCTTTTTCCCTGGTATCTTGGAACATTGAGTAAATTGTACACAGTACAATAGCCAAGTGATGGATGAACAGGTAAAGTGAAAGTTGACCTGTTTATTCAGTTTTGAAGGATATAAACTGCTTAGTGAATCAAATAAAGTATCATTGTTATTTGCTGTTTCTTTGGATTAAGAACCGATTACTGAAACCCTTAATTTATAAGATAATATTTTAAGTTGGATTGATCCAGATTAAATATTTCCTTCATAACACCTTTTTGTTCTTTTACCTGTGCAGGGCAAGTATCCTGCTAAAATAAATGTAATTTTAATGAATCTAGAGCCTGAGTGTCAAGATCTTTTCTTTCAGCTTATGCTTGCAAGGGGGGATGTCAGGATTTGAAAATATTTTGAAAATATGAAAAAAGAAATGAATCAGTCTTCAAAGATATGAATGGTTTTCAAAGAGACTTTTTTTTTCATTTCAAAGGCAAGCAAATGTTTGCATGTTAGGGAAGCTTCTATCTTATATCCTTTTTCTTATCTCAGATGAAAAAACTGATCAATTGCTAAAATTATGTAATTGTTAAGACAAATTTTGTAAAGACAAAATTGTCTACAGAAATTATTTAAGCCATAAGAAGTAATGATAGTTTTATAAAATTAGTAACCTCTAAGGTTTTTTTTTTGCATAATGACAAGTATACCTCATTTTAGAGACAGAGTGGCACTGCAGTATGTACCTGTGTTCTTTCTAAGTGTGCTGACACATCTGAGGTAGGAAAAAAGAAAATTCCCTAAACCAAAAGCATTCATATGTTCACCAAGTAGACTAAAAAGTTTGTATCACTGGTATATGACATAGTATATAAAGGAAATCTAACACGTTACTTAAAAACAAATCCTTATTAAATGAATATGCCGTTCCCCTAAATGTGTGTTTGAGTGTGTGTATCAATTAAGCATGGTTTTAAATACCACACAGTAAATTTACAATAGGTAGGAATTAAAATTGCCTAACACTGCAATTTTTTATATTGTGACACTTGGATTCTCAGTATTTCTTAGCTATAGAAAGTGTTTTGAGGGCTAGACTGCAACACTAACAGTGACATCATAAATATACTTTATGAAATATTTTTCTTGCTGAAGGGAAATGTTTCACAAACCCGCATCTCTACATGCCTGGCCTATGGGAGAAAAAGAAAGCAAAACCTCTTTCTATTCTAAAATGCCTTGGGGATGAAGCTTTCATGTTTGCAACTGTAGGATATTACATCTCCAGCCTAGTCAGTGAATCAGACTAAGAGTCTAAAAAAGCTACATTTTACTGCTGCCATAACAGGGTTATTTATGTGCATCAGTTCCTGGTCTGCAAACACTGGGTACGATGGAGAATGTTTTTAACCTGTGTTTTAGACATTTGATTTTGGGCTTTTTCCTAGGCTAATCTTCTAAGTCTTCCTAAATAGCAAATAGAGCTGGACAGACTCTACAGGAAGGTGATTGGGAAGCCCTGGGTTAAGCTCTCTAAGTAGCTCTTTTGAAGAAACACCTACCCCTTTTCCATGAAAAATAAGAAGCCTTGCACAAATCCCTCCGATTTGTCTTTCTTGCAGGCTTTCTTGCCCTTGACATCATCATCTGCTTAAATTCAGACCATGAAAAGGCATTTTGGAAGGTAAATTCAATGAGAGAAATACTTCTGAAATCAAACAAACTGTTTATGTCTGTAACCACATACAAAAATCCCAGTACGTGCAAAGCTGGGATGTTAGATAATGAAGTCTTTGAGGAACAAGCTGTCTGTTTGGCAGAGTTAGTTAAATAAATAGTAACCAGCAGGCTCTACTTTTGCAATCAATAACTGTAGTATTTCTTTTCATGTTTGTGTTTAGATAAAAATGTATTTATGATGAAGCTCTTTCAAAGTTTGACTGAAACCTTAAAAGACACAGTAACTCAAATATTTCACATGTCCTTTCCTCCTCAGGATGATAGTTTTATTTTTGTGTAAAGGGTTTTATGACAAATAGAGAAAGAACTGTGCTACTGCATTTCATAGATATGGCTGTATTTGTAAAGAATTTTCAAATATGTTGACATATTAACTTGCATATACATAAAGCAATTATTTCTGTTTATCTAACAACTTGTTTCAGATACTGGATAGTTACACTTGACCTATTTCTGATCTCTAGAGCAGAAGGTGATTACTTGCAACTTTTGCTCCGCTTCTCCCTTGCAGATATCTAGAGAAAAGCTATAAAAGTTCCTTTTCAAGGGAAAGAAGGGTTGGCCGCTCTATCAGACTGTAAGGGCTGGGATTACCGTCAAACTGAAAAATCTTTTCTATAAAAGACCCATTTTTTCTATTACAGTTCTTTTCTGTTGTTCATATAAAGTTAGCATAGGTTCTGTACCATTTTATTTTCTCCTTTGGATCTGTAATTCAGCTACTAACCTGCTGAGAGAAACAACAGGTGAGGCTGTGGAAGACGAGTGGTACACTGAAACATGTTGGAAGATGCAGCATTGGTGCATTTCTGAACAAGAGCCCATTGTTGAAAACAAAACTACTATGGATATTTTGCTATTGTAGGGGCTGGACAAGTTGATCTATCTAAAAAATAATATTGTTTTATTTTGTGTGTTTCATATATGAAACATTTACTTCCTTGTCAGTTTATTAGGTGTGCTTATTGGAGCCACTGGGTTCTACAAGTAGACTGTGAAATATCTAAGTCTTGATGTGACACAATATCAAAGGAAGGTAACCCCCTCTCCAAAAAAAAACCAAACCAAAAAATCAAACCCAGATGTATTTACCTCTTTGGATTGAAATGAACAGTAAGAAAAAGAGTCATATTCATAAACCTCTGTCCTGAAATTCTCACATTTATTCACAAAACGCATGTAGATACACATTCTTTATACCATGATATTGTCATATGTTTCATCCAGGAAAGTGGAAATGGGAGTGAGATTTTCTAGGTCTACCCAGCACTTGGGTTGCTTGTTGACACAGGAGACAGGAAAGAAAATCTAAGTCATAGTGAAATATGAAATTTACTGGGACCTGCACTGCACACACATTTATTTCTCAAGTCTAACAGATTTATGTATATCAGACTGATGATTGCAGTGCTTGTCAAAGAGATAATATAGAATGGAAAAGTTTGTAGTCCTAATTATTACACCCTGAGCCAGCTTTTCTTTAATCCTGCCTCACCTCTCACTTCAGATAGGAATTTCTTTTTTCATATTTTCTTACATTTTTCTCAAATGATTCATTCTTCACACATAAGGTGGCACCTCCTAATCATCAGGCTTTCTCTGATATAGCCGCTTTTTTTTTCCTGATATTTTTATATCTTCACATTGTCCACACTTTGGGTATTTGCGTAGGATCCCTAATAGCTCATGAAACAGGAAAACTGCTGCAATTTTTAAATGATCTTGGCATACCAGGGAAGATATCTGAAAAAATGAATGAAATTTAATAGGGAGAGGTCCAAGGAATTATAGGTAGACAGAAATAAGTGCTGTGCGCTTACTGGATGAACTGATTAGGTAGTAGGTTTCTAAGAAAGGGTAAAAAGGTGGTACTGGATCACAGTCAGAATATAGTTCAAGACAGACATACTGTTGGGAAAACGGTAAACGTGTCACAGTATGGCAAACTGTGGTGTATTTCCAACTCTATTCAGCCTTAAGAAAGGCTCAGTCAGAATACTGTGGCTAGCCGGGGTGAGTAAGACATGAAAAGTGCAAGTTCCTGCTGAGATCAGTAAGAGGTAGTGTTCACACAATAGTATCAGGTTTTGACATGGTCAGTTTTAGGTCTGTTTAGTAGTAAGTGCTTTTGTGTCATTTCCTTACGATATTGGCATCACAGATACTGATGAGTGAAGTTGCTGTAAGATAAACTGAGAAGGCTTACTGTGGGAAAGATATAGAGACAACTAATACTGGTTATGTCAGGGATAAATAATGATAGTTATATTGGAGAATAAAAAATGGTAATTTACGGAGGCTTCAGATATCTTAGTTCCATGTAATTTATTCTGGCAGCACTTCAACCACACCACATTAAGTATCTCTATAATAGAATTACTGTGTATAATGCTGCTTTTTCTATAGAAAGGCAGAAGTCTTCTCTAAGTTCTTTGATATACAAAACATTAAAGGTGCAAATTTCCATATTTTGGTAGTTAGTTATTTTCCGCAGGCATTTGCACAGGTCAGAGAATTACTTATCTGATTTAGCATAAAAATAATTGTTATTTCTTCACATTTTCTGTGAAAAATAAAAAGCCAGCAGGATTCCTGCACTGTTAATAATTCCTGGGGAACAATACAAGAAGTCCTTTGGAGTCAGCCCTGGCTTAGGAATTTTAGAGCTCTATAGCAGGTGAGTACCCTGGGGCCATCCCACAGTGATAGGATGGCTAAAGGAGCCTCTGGAGAACATTTAGGTGAGTCTCCTGCTCAGAGCAGGGTCTGCCCGTTGCTCAGGACTGTGTTTTGTCCAGTTTTGAAGGGGAATGAAGGCTCCACAGCCTCTCTGAGCAAACTTCTGCAGTTTTTCACCAACCTTATGGTAAAAAAATTTTTCCATATATATTTCCAGTATTTCAGTTTGTGCACATTGTCTCTCGTCCTGTTACTGGGCACCACTGAAAAGAGCCTGACTTCATCTTTTTTGCACCTTCCCTTCAAGTATGTATGTACACAGATAATATCAGTGGCTGAGGATGATCTATCAGTGACTCCTCCAGTAGGGGGGAGCATTCTGCCTTATTGTTAGGAACATTAATAAGATGTTAAAGAGCACAGGTCCCAGCACTGACTCCTCCAGTGCACCACCAGTGACTGCTCTTTATCTGGACTTTGTTCCACTGATAACCCTTTGAATAAGTAAGACAGTTCTCAATTCGCGACCTGAATATTCACTTACCTAGCCCACACTACTTCAGATTGTCAACAAAGATATTACGGGAGACTGCCAAAAGCTTTGCTGAAGTAGAGATGAACAGAATCCACTGCTTTCCCCTCATCCACTAAGCCAGTCATTTCATCACGTAAGGATGTCAGGCTGGTCAGACATGGCTTTTCCCTTAACAAATACATTACTGAGAGTGGAGTGATACCTGCAACTCCCTCAGTCGCCATGGGTTCAGACTATTAGGGCCCATGGATGTTTGTGTCTGTCCAGTTTCTTTAAATGTTCCCTAAACTTTTCCTCCTGCACTAAGAATTGGTCTTTGCTCTAGTTTTCTCATCGGGTCTCAGGAAACTGGGGTTGCAGAAGGTCAGTGTTACCAGTGAAATTCAAGGCACCTGGTCCTTTTATGTTTCTTTAGTTTCCAGGTCTTCTGCCCCATTCTCCCAGCTAGCCCACATTTTCCCCAATTTTTCACTTGCTGTTGAGGCTTTCCTCGTTTTATTTTGTGACCCTCTCCAGATTCAACTCCAGGTGGAGTTTCACTCTCCAGTCCCCATTCCTGCACCCTATCTCTGTATTCCTCCTTCATGACCTGATTCTGATCCACATTTTATGGACTTTCTTTTTGTGTAGTCAGGTGTTCCTTACTCATCCATATAGGCTCCCTGCCACCTTTGCTGGATTTCCTGGGAGACAGACTGTTCTTGAGATTGGAGAAGGTGATGCTTGGAAAATCAACCAGCTTTTCTGGACCTGTCCTTTCCTCAGAACTGTCTCCCATGACAATTGTCGAAGCAGACCCGTGAGCAGGCGAAAATCTGCTCTCCTTTTCTCCCACGTTAAGCAAGGCTCTCGAGGTTAACAGAAAGAATGTTTTAAGCTGCTCTGTGCTCTTTCAAGTAAGCTAAGCTTCAGACATAGCTACACAGCTCGCAGAATGTTGAGTTTGTGTCCTTTTTCTTCGTGTTCCATAGTCAATCCTACTTTTAAATGAGGTTGTGTACTTCATGTCCATTCCTGGTTTAGAACAGTGTGCCCATACAGAAGAAACCATCTTCCCTTAGCTTCGGAAAAATACAAATAGCATGAAATGCAAGGATACAGAGCTCCATTACTCAGTTTCTGACTCCTTCTATTCTACCCATATTTATCACCTGTGAAAATCTCTGGTAAAATTACCTAACACAGAGTGCAGGCAAACTGAGTAGAATAAAACCAATGTTTACATTTCCACTATGGAATTGTATTTATGTGGCATGAACTGATTGAGATTATCTAAAATAGACCGCTTTGGCTTTCAGTCAAAACAATTTTAGAGCACTTCAACGATTCTTCTTTGTGTTACAGATTAGAAACTCATTCTAAGACTCCAATACCCATTAATTTCTCACAGGCTGTTTACTTATTAAGCACACTAGCTTCACAAGAAGAGCAATTACTATTTATTGTATTGATACACTTACAGTATGCAAAATCAAGATATGAATTCTGTTCTAAAAGCATAACCTTTATATTTTGTCAGCTGCAATTAAAGTGATAAAGTGATTAAAATTATAAAGGATCCAAAAGTTAGGATTTTTTACTTTAAGATGACCAATCTCTTTCTCTTTCTGTGAAAACCCTGTTCTTTTTGCTCTTGCTCTTGCTGACACAGAAACCAACATGCGTTTTCCTCAACACCTTTACTAGTAGGTAGATGACATCCATATGATTAATCTGACTTTTGGAATTACTGCTGGTGGTAAAAATATTAAAAGACCAAGCATTTTGAAGGCAAATGAAATAAACACAAAAATTATGGAATTTAAATGTCAGTCTCCTTGGGAAAGAAATGCTAAAAATGCTAACTCATGTGAAGATGCAATTAAACTCTTGGAGTGGTTGTAAGTATTTTCAAAGCCCTTGCAGGGTGTGATGCTCACAAAGTAGTAAAGTAATACCTGAAAAATTGCCAGCTATGGAAAAGTATGCCCAAATCATATTCTTGAGAATATTAACATTGAAGTTGGTGACTTGTCAATCTATGGGCAACACCATTTATTTAAAACATTCTGTCTAAGATACTGAAATGTGCTAAAAAGTTTCCTGTTAAAGTATTGGTATGTCTGAAATCTTCAGATTTTGAAAATTTCAAGATCCTTTGTTTAGTCCATACATTAATGAATTTAAGATCTCTTTGTGCTGAAGTACAGTATGTTGCTTTTTATATTTTGCTGTTAACTAAGTTTTCAGCGATAGGTTTGCCTCCATTCTTGAAGAAAATATAAGTCATAAATAACAAAATCCAACCAAGAAAAGAGTAAGTAATAAAACCTAGTTCCTAGAGCTAATTTTCTGTATGTTCTTCCATTCCTCTTGAGTTTATTCTTTCACCTAGAGAAAAAGAGATTTTTATACGTACTAATATTTCCTTACCTTTTTTCCCAAAATGTTAATTATTATATCAAAAAATATTGTGCGGACAAGAAAAAATCAAAACAAAATCAAATACCTGAAATTGTAATTATATTCAAGCATATATAAACATTGGTAATGCATATAAAACTATTGTGAAACAGTTGTACAGCTGATATAGATGAGGATATAAATTTAGTAATTTATGCATAAAGGTAATTATTTATTAGTACCTGTATGTATACTACATACATATAATTTGTGATCAAGATTGTTAAGGGAGTTAGAGCAAAGAGAAAACCGGAGACTTGTCCTGTTGTAGCAGGCAGGTAACACAGCACATATCTAGATTTTTCACTGCTGCTTAGGTAGAAGTACGAAATATACCTTAAAACAAATTATTAAAGAGACAGATAGACAAGCTGTTTGGAGTGGAAAAAAGAGGAAAGGAAATTAATTTGAATTAATTTTTCATGGATAAAGATAATGTATGTTAACTAATAGAAAGATATGGGCCAGAAGCTATCCAGAAGCTAGTTAATGAAGTTACAAGGTGTATTCTAAAATCATCTTTGAAGTGCATTCAGTCTTTTACTGATATCAGGTTTACATTTCCAAAAGTTAGTATGGAGAGGCTGCAGACTCCTAGAAGGTAGAAGGAAAACTGATTAATACTAGTATTTTATCTTATGCTCTATATGTTAAATAATCTAAAAATGGAAAGGTGGTAGAGTGTTTTTAATAGCCTCTAGTTATTGAAATCTCTTATTAAAATTAAAAACCTGTACTGTAATAACTTTAAGACACTTCAGGGCATTTTTAGTTAAATGTTAAAGTCCTCTGGATAGTTGAAGACAGCTGTTTTGTTACTTTATTTCTCTTAACCTACTCGAGGCATGTATAAACAAACTAGCAAAACATGCCTTCGGGCACCTTATAAGTTTATTGGTGGCATATTAAAAGGTTTTTTGGGGAGCAAAATGATTATTGATACTGAATCCAGCTGTTGCTCAAAAACTCATTTTGTTTCTTCGCAGCCCAACTTGTGTTGATCCACGCTGATAGGGTGATATTTAATCTATAGGAAACAGAGCACATATGTACTAACTTTAATCTAGGTATACTTTCTTCTTTAGGTAATGTAATCTGCAGCACATGAAATAACAGATATAATTTGCCGTTTAGTGAGGTCCCTCTTATGCCCAATTTCCAAAAATGTTATGTGCTTTCTGTAATATATATTATAGCTCAGAAAACTCAGGTGGCTACCAGTACTGAAAATGCAGTATTTATTTTAAAGTTGATTATATGTGTACTTTGAGGGAATTAGAAGAAATAGACCCTATGTCTATATTGTGCTCTCATTTTGAACACTATGAGATTATTTTTATTAGTGAAAATAGCTGTTTAATACAGTGCAATTATAATCAGAAAGCAGGATGCAGAATTTCTATTACTTTAATTTTGTCACTTTAAAACCACATTCTGCTTATGAAAATGGAGACTTCAGTAAAGGAGTTTGTGAATACTTTGATGGAAAAAATATCAGGATTGAAAAGAAATACTCAAAAGACAATTTAAAAACTAAATATACATAAAAGAAATGCACAGATGAGTAGCAGAAGAAAGTCAAGTTTTCATTTGCTTATACTCATAGTCAGAGACTGATTTTCAAAAAATTTTGATACCTTCAGCTCCTGGTAAAGTCAGTGTAAGTCTTGGATTATTGCAATGCAGCATTGCAAACCTGACCTTGAAAGTCTGGTAGTGAAGTTCTCAATATATGAGTTTTATCCATGAGCTGATAATTTTAAAGTCAACTAGAGTTAAACCTCTGAGGGGATTTGAAGTCAGATGAATGCACAGCAGGGAAAAAATGGCAGAGGCTGAGAAGAATCTGAAGTAACTAATAAAATAAGAACTAGAGAGTTTAAAAGAAAAGGAGGAAAAGGAAAGTCACAAAGGTGACAAGAAGTCCAAAAAAACCTCACTACATGTCATGCAATGAAACATGGATGGGCTGTTTAAGAGTTAAATATGTAAGACAGGAGAATAACACTGTTAAATAAACAGAGGAGAAAAGGTAACCTGTGAAACAGATCAAACATTAAATTACCTATGAATGGCATACATTTTGATATTTGGAAAAAATATAGCCATGAGAAGGCAGAGAATAAATATGCCTGCGTGCTCAAATACATCCCTCCTCTGGCCTTACTTGTATCCCCAAGCATATACAGACATCTCAAGCTTTCCAATTCTGCTGAAAATATTTTTCACTGTTCAAGCAGAGTTGTCACTACTGTCCTCCTGCCAGCTGTCCCTCTGCTTATATATTGAAATAACCTGTCATCTGAATGACAGCTGGCAGTAAGACGACTTCTGGTGATGGAGTTGATTACTAAGCCTCATTGACAGAAATAAGTGTTTTCACTCAGTCTTTCTCCAGCCCACCTTCCGGGCAGGAGGATAAAGACAAATATTCATTGACAGGCTTTGAATTTAATGAGAATACTCAGCCATTTGGATTTTTTTTCCTCGCTCTTTTTTTTATTAGGAGGTTTTTGGACACAGTCACTAAATGCTTTAGAGATAATATATATAAATACTGTATTATATGTTAGTATCGAAGAATTAATTATTAATTAATTAATTATTGTGCAAAAAATTAATACTATGAATTATGAAAATTAAATTAGTTTTGTGAAATAATTTGCATGTTAATAAATTATATTAAAAAGTTATGAATTAAAAATCTGTTGACTAATAAACATGGAAGGAACTATAATCCAGAAGAATAATATAGGGCAATATCAGAGGAGCCCTTGATGTAATATTAATTTATTATATAGCCTTTTGAAAGTAATTTTACCTTTCTCTGTTTCCTTAAATAAGGACAACACTTACCTATCTGCCTTATGAGGGCATAAGAAATATAAATTAAATCTTTCTTGTAAAGTATTCAGCTAAAGTATTATTACTCCTTTAATTATCATGAAGTTAACCAAAACCAAGCGACCAAACTTTTACAGAATGTTGTTGAGTGCTATCAGAAAAGGCAGGGTAAAATCTGTCATTGGTTCCCTAACTTCATACCCTTGTCAGACTTTTTGAGCATATTCAGGATAATGTGTGATATTTCTTATCTAGACATAGCAAGCTGAATAAAGAACAGATTGTCAGCCTAACATATATCACAGCGGCCCCAGGGCAGAGCAAATCTGTACGGTCGATTTATGAATGGCTGAAAGGTTTAACTAGGAATAAAATAATGCAAACTGGCAACCTTAACTATATTGTAATTTCCTAGTTTAAAATTTTTCTTACTTGAATGAATCAGTTCAGAAATAGTAGCACAGAATTAATTTTATTCCTAAACTCTCAGAATATTCATCACATGCAGTTAATAGTGAAGGAACTTTTAATGTATTTATTCTAATAGTTCATTTCAGGAAGTACTTATACTGAATCATCAATGGATCTGCATTGTTTCCAAACACCCTCAGGGAATATTTAAATCTAGATCTACATCCAACTTTAAATTAAACAAGTTTGTGCACACATATAGATACTACGACAAATAACCAGAATGGATTTACCTTTAAGCTTCTTAAAGAAATAATTCACCATAAGAAAATAATTGTTTGTAGGAGAATTTAATGATCTATGACATGTAATTCAAAGCAATATATTTATCTCACTTAGCAGACTGTTCCAGCAGAAAAAGCAATCATGCTTACAGTGTTTAAAATATCCACAGTTTCTCTCCTTATCAGCCCATGAATTTGTCTAAAAAAAAGAAAAGCTGTTCTAGTAGGCAGAGTTATCATTTGTCTTTGTCAATACTATATTAATTGTATTCACTTATTTATTGTGGTATGGTGTTTTATAAAGAAGCCATCATCTTACAGGATATAAAAAGAAATTAAGCTTCCTGAAGTTAATGTTGTTAAGTTCCTCAAGTTAATATTTGAAAAAAGCCCATTAGTAGACTGCATTGGCCTGCATTTCCTGGTAGGAAAGGAAACCATGGACAAGGCTGTTGATGCCCAACTGGGAAACGTACACACCTAGCAACTGGAAAAACATTGAAAATATCTTTCTGTCCTTCAATGTATTCTCACATTGGCCACATTGTGGAGCTACAACTAAATGAGTCAGAAACTTTGAAACACCCTGCTGGGTTTCACAAGCAGTATGTGAGGTAAAGCACTAGGTAATGTGTAGTATGTGCAAATGCATTTTAATTTTACCATAAAATATTTATATTATTTTAAAACATATGATAATATGAACATCTTCTACTGTTTCTAAGACTGAGATAAAGCAGTGTCTGGAAAAATAAGATTCATCTGGACTTTCTTCCTGACTCATGCAGCTATAGTTTGAGAATGAGGCATTTTACCATAAGCAAGCAATGGTACAGTATCAGAGGAAACCTTCCATCAGTTTTTTATCATCAGTTTGTGCGCAGAGAAAGAGAATTAACAGTCTCACAACTACTATAGTTAGTGAAATTGTAGTTAGTTTTCTTACTCAAGCATGTGGTCATATTTTTAGAAAGGAGTTAGGAAATTTTCTTAGATACTGCCTTATGTGATTTTCTAGAATTTTTGGCTTTTTTTTCTGTTACTTTTACTGCATTTCAATATATGTACATTACTGATATTCATAGGATGTACTTGAGATCTTTAAACATCATCTTCAGCTTTCAATAAATATACTTCAACCTAAGAAGCCCTGGCTCAGTGAACAAAATGTTGGCTGAAGTGGTAGGAACTTGGAGAAACTGATGTCTTTTAAGAAATGTTAAAGATGTTTGTTTTCAGAAGGGTCTAGGTTTTGACCTGAGGATGAAAAAATGATTTTGACTTATCAGACAGGTTTTCTGAAGTATTTGTTGTAATGTCTTCCCAGGCTGACCACGTCAAACTTGTTTGTTCCTTAAGCAAGCCCAGCTTGGCTTGAAGCGGATGGTTATGTAAAGATCCCAAAGTTATGTATATTTTTGTTGAAATAAATAACTATATATTTTTTCTCTCTCTGATATGACAGGGTATCTTCTTTTTGGTTTGGTTTTTTTTTTTTTCTTTTTCTGTTGCCTTTCTTTCACAAGTCAGAAGTGGGCAACGTGGTTAAGGTTTTTGAGAGCAAAGGGGGGAGCTCTTGCTGCACTGACTGTGATACAGAGGCAGTTGTAGGAAAGCTTATGCTGCTCATTTAAGCCACATAGCAGAAGAGGAGGTTTAGGAAGGGTTTTGGAGTGATCTCTCTGGTCACTTCTCTTCTAACCCTTGCCTTACCTATGCAACAATTGGTGAAGTTACTAAAAGATTAATACTTGAAAGGACACTTTGGACTAGAGTGAAGCATGCTACGTAGAACTGCTTTTCCCCTCCCTGATGGATTCCTTTCTTAATCTGGCTACTTTGTAAATATTTATAAAGCCTACATACCTAAGTAGAACTGAAATCACTGGTTTTAATTTTGTTTGTGTTTTCTTGTTTCCTTTTCAAAATGGCACAAAACATTAGTATCATTAAGCTTGAGTTTTTATGAATACAGCTTTTTATATTCAAAATACAGGGTATATAATACAAACACCATTTCTTAGGCACATCCAAACCTGAGTCTTTAGGGTAATCAACTAAGGATTTAAAAATCGTCATGATTTAAAAATCACTGTGACAAATCAATCCACAGTTACATGGAAATTCATATAATTTTAGTGTAGTGTTTCTGAGCAGCATATGGGGAATTTTAAATATGCAGCACACTACATATACAAGTATTGCATCTCATTCCCTTTGTGTCTGCAGGCTGAGAATATAGCTTCATTTCTGAAGACTGGATTGTGGAACAACTAAATATTTGCAGTTTGGGAGGCATTTGCATTGCAGGACACAGAATGCCATCCGTTTGTATGTTTACTCTTCAGTTCTGACAGGCTTTTAAATGTTTAATGCTTGAGATATTTTTTCTGCCCTTAGGAAAAAAATCACTTACCCTCCTATGCCAGTTCCTTTAATAGCAACAACCTCCTGAGCATTGCGAAGGACTCTTTATCTTATAATACATATACAGTATTTGTAAACTCGACTTTTAGTTATTTCCAGAAAAAAGATGCTTTTTTTTTCATTGGTGTTATATTTGTTCTTACTTAGATGCTTCTGTTATGACTCCACTGACAACCCTGTAATTTTCTGCAGCCTGAAGAAGAGCCTTGTACCTTTGAAATTTTCATTACCTTTCGTCTCCCTGCCAAGATTTCTGCCACTGGTGTTTCGTGAGGCAAAAGCTGTATCTTGTGTTGCCAGCCCAGAGACTCTGGATTGGAGGGAGAAAATCTCTAGAATGGAGTGAAAGTATCAGCATTCTTCATTTTAAAGCATATTTTCACTGGCTGATTGGTTGCAGGGGCTAGTGGTAGAGCAGGGAATCACAGTAAAATGCTGGCCTAGAGTTAGCCACCAATAAAAAATGTACCCCCAAAACCCACTGAACTTAACAGTGGCTGAAACCATTTTTACTCTGTCAGATGGTGAAATGAAGGAAAAAATGGAAAGTGTTATGGCTCATAATGGGTATGGGCACAGGATGTAGCATTGTATTTTATTTATCCACTGTATATTTAACTACTTTCTTAAAATGGATGCTATAGATGACTGTACCTATATTACATTCAAGGACATGACTGCAATTTGATGTTCAGTATGTATGTTTGTATACACACTGAAATGCTTTAATACTAGATAGTGTGGAGTTCAGGACACGTTGGATTTAAATTGGAAACTGGGTGAATAGTCAAGCTCCTGAGTGAAAAAAAAACCACTACAGCTGCGTTCCTGTCAGGATTCTGGTCATCCGAGTCTATACAAGCTGTAGTCATATCTGTGATTGCACTTAATGGAAGCATTGGATTCGATAGTTTTTGCCAAAAAGCATCACATGCTCCACATAATGCCATTAAACACAAATTGCTTCAGAGTACTTTGTCCTTCAGAGGAAATACAATCACCATTTGGAGCAGGGCTATGTCCCTGCTTGAAAAGGAAAGCATGAGGTGCAGCTGAGGAAATAATGTGTGCAGTCATTATGCTTTCATCTGTACCTTGTAAGGAGTAATGTTATGGGTAATGCCTTGCATCGAATCATAGAATCAAGAATCATAGAATCATAGAATCATAGAATAACCAGGTTGGAAGAGACCCACTGGATCATCAAGTCCAACCATTCCTATCAAACACTAAACCATGCCCCTTAACACCTCATCCATCCGTGCCTTAAACACCTCCAGGGAAGGTGAATCAACCACCTCCCTGGGCAGCCTGTTCCAGCGCCCAATGACCCTTTCTATGAAGAATTTTTTCCTAATGTCCAGTCTAAATCTCCCCTGGGGGAGCTTGAGGCCATTCCCTCTTGTCCTGTCCCCTGTCACTTGGGAGAAGAGGCCAGCACCCTCCTCTCTACAACCTCCTTTCAGGTAGTTGTAGAGAGCAATGAGGTCTCCACTCACCTCCTCTTCTCCAGGCTAAACAACCCCAGCTCTCTCAGCCGCTCCTCATAAGACCCGTTCTCCAGCCCCTTCACCAGCTTCGTTGTTCTTCTCTGGACTCGCTCCAGAGCCTCAACATCCTTCTTGTGGTGAGGGGCCCAGAACTGAACACAGTATTCAAGGAGCAGTCTCACCAGTGCCAAGTACAGGGGCAGAATAACGTCCCTGGACCTGCTGGTCACGCCGTTTCTGATACAAGCCAAGATGCCATTGGCCTTCTTGGCCACCTGGGCACACTGCTGGCTCATGTTCAGTCGGATGCCAACCAACACCCCCAGGTCCCTCTCCTCCAGGCAGCTTTCTAGACAGACTTCTCCTAGTCTGTAGCACTGCATGGGGTTGTTGTGCCCCAAGTGCAGGACCCGGCATTTGGCCTTGTTAAACCTCATGCCATTGGACTCTGCCCAGCGGTCCAGCCTGTTCAGATCCCTTTGCAGAGCCTCCCTACCCTCTAGCAGATCAACACTTCCACCCAGCTTAGTGTCGTCCGCAAACTTGCTAAGGGTGCACTCAATTCCTTCATCCAGGTCATTGATGAAGACATTGAACAGGGCTGGACCCAGCACCGAGCCCTGGGGAACCCCACTTGTCACTGGCCTCCAGCTGGATTTCACACCATTTCCCACCACTCTCTGGGCCCGGCCATCCAACCAGTTTTCCACCCAGGAGAGTGTGCGCCTGTCCAGGCCAGAGGTTGACAGTTTCCGAAGCAGAATGCTGTGAGAAACTGTGTCAAAGGCTTTACTGAAGCCCAGGAAGACCACATCCACAGCCTTTCCCTCATCCAGTAAGCAAGTCACTTTGTCATAGAAGGCGATCAGGCTAGTTTGGCAAGACCTGCCTTTTGTGAACCCGTGTTGACTGGGCCTGATCACCTGGTTCTCTTGCACAGAGTAGTTTGGGTGGAAAGGACCTTGAAGATCATGTAGTTCCAACACCCCTGCCATGGGCAGGGACACCTCCCACTAGATCAAGCTGCTCAAGGCCCCACCCAACCTGGCCCTGAACACTTTCAGGGATCATCCACAGCTTACTTGGGCAACCTGTTCCAGTGCCTCTTCTCTTGTAGTGTAGAAACTCTTCCGTATTCCTAGTCTAAATCTGCCCTTCTCCAGTTTATAACCATTGCCCCTAGTCCTATCACTACAAGCCTTTGTAAACGAACCATGTGACATATAGAGTGCAAACTTGGAGAAATTACTATTAATAAGGACATTATCAGTAACTTAATTCTTGTTTTCCTGTATTTTTAATAACTTTTTGGTTTTTTAGTTTTAGAACATCCTATCCAAAGATTACTAGTCCAGGGTTTCATAGAATCATGGAATTGTTTGGTTGGAAAAGACCTTTGATATCCTTGAGTTCAGTCATACCTGTCTACTACTACACCATATCTCTGAGTAGTTTGTGTATATCCCTTTTCAAAACACAAGACAAAGCAGGTACAAATTAAACTTGATAAAACCAGGAGTGTTTTGTTTTCCTTCCAGGCAGATGGTAGTCATTAGCTATGAACTCTTTTTAAAAATTTCCCTCTGCATCACTTCTTTTTCCCAATAGAAATTCCACTCCAGTGCTGGCATGAGAAGATGGACCATGAAGCCTTTATTAAAGATTATGGAATATACTAAATCCAGGAATAAAATGATCATTTCAAAGGGAAGGGGATGGCACATAGGAAGCTGCCTTGGCAATCACCTCTTTTAGACATACAGGGAATCTTTTATCCCCATTGCTTATCATAGTAGTGCTGTTTGAAGTAAGGACAACAGCAGTTCTGTTAAGTGAATTGCAAGACATTAGTAAATTTTTTATTAAAAAAATTAAACTATATGCTCTAACCAAAATCCAGATAATTTGTCTAGATATTCTTATAGGAGCTGACATGCACCTCCTCTACTGATAGTTTTCTTTTTTTATTTTTTCACAGTGATTGCTCATTTAGCAGTTAAAACACAGAAACAAATGAGTTTAAATTATTGTTATACTCTATACAAGACACTGAGTTCCACATCCAGAGGAACTATGCTTCTATAAATAAAAATTCCCAGTTAGAACAGGCTGAGCTGGTATCCATTCCCCTGTGTCCTGTTTCATTTTTGCAATTCTCAGTGCAGTCTGGCAGAAGAAGGCAGGTAAAGCAAAACAATCTTTTGAAGTTCTTCACTGGAGTCTCTGACAAATTAGGAGATTCTGGCCAAGCAGAACTTCTGGTCAATTGAGGAAAAAATATTTGAATATATTTTTATGTTCATAGAATCATAGAATCATAGAATAACCAGATTGGAAGAGACCCACCGGATCATCGAGTCCAATGTATGTATTTATTTTTTATATTGTATATAAAATAAATCATGTTCGGGAATATACTTGGCCATTGGAAAATGATCATTTATCCTGTTGAGTTGTTAGAATGTTTCCTGGAAGAGTTTTGATTTGTGTCAACTGGCACATTCCCAGAAAATTCCCAGGCGTATTTTGGGAGTTAGAAGTTTCTAGACACTAGCCAATAAGCAATATGCTGCAGTCACCCAATTTTGAAGGTAAAGAGCTATCACTAGCATAGGCAAAGGCTGTTCCACACCTGTTTATCTTGGTGTCAGGGAATGTTCATAGCACACAAATGTCAATTTAAAATTATACAGATAGATCAGGCATATCAGATAGTGAATTGAAATATTCAGGCTCACTCTGTGTTGGATACTCATAATTTCAGAGTAATTATCTTTCCTCCAGCTGTCTACCTCCCAAACTCACTTTGTCTTCGCTGGAGAGTTTAGCATTTATTTTTCTCATTTATTCATTAAGGCAAAAGATTACAATGTATCCTAAATTGAATAAATCTAAATAGATACATTCCAAATTAAATTCTAAATTGACACCTGGCAACACCATGTGATGACAGCATCCCTGGTGTCAGTTCTAGAAAACACAAACTCCCTTTTTTCCCCTCTTTTATATGTAGTACAGAGAATACATGATAACATACTGATGTAGTATGTTTAGAATAATGAGATCCTTTTTGCTTTGGAAGTTTTTATATTACACTCATCTTTTCAGCTTCTGAGCTACACTTGTAGTAGCACATTAACTGTTCATATCTGGAATTTCCTGCCAAATGCCATGGTTGCAATGCTCCGCCAGCGGAGGTTTAGGCTAGACGTTAGGAAAAAGTTCTTCACAGAAAGGGTCATTGGGCACTGGAACAGGCTGCCCAGGGAGGTGGTTGATTCACCTTCCCTGGAGGTGTTTAAGGCACGTGTGGATGAGGTGCTGAGGGATATGGTTTAGTGTTTGATAGGAACGGTTGGACTCGATGATCCGGTGGGTCTCTTCCAACCTGGTTATTCTGTGATTCTGTGATTCTGTATCTTGGGGGATGTTCCAGGACTTCCTTTGGGAATGATCCAGCAGAGGAGTAAGAAAGTGAACAATGTGCACTTTTATCTTGCCTTGCAAACATTTGCACTTCAAGTAATCAGCTGCACTAGAGAATTCACTAGTGCTTATACCTTGCATAGTCAGTTGAAACATAGTTACGCAGTCTATCTATTAGCTGAACAGTTTTCCCAGTATTTCAGTAACAGACAGTATTATTGTCACTTAACAGATAGAAATATCAAGAACTTAAGAGGTTTTCTGAAAGCCATACATCTATGCTATACCTGCTAACATGCTTCTGGAACTTCAACAAGAGTTTCACAGAATCACAGAATAACCAGGTTGGAAGAGACCCACCGGATCATCGAGTTTAAAAGAATGTGTCTGGTATATCAGTTCTCTTTGCCAATTACAAAATCCTCCACCCTCCATCCAAATACTGAGTTATAGTCTAACGCTCCTGCTTGAGCTTCAACTGCACCTTTGTTTGCACCAGCATCCCAGTGTCACCATATTGGTTGCCTGTTCCTAGCCTAATGGTACTGGCATCTTCCCAGTCTCTTCCTGGCATCAGGATATCCAAGGGTAGAAACATCTTATACATTAATACTGAATTAAAAGCAGGGGATTAAAAATCTACAAAAAAACCCACCCCACCCCAAAATCAACCAACCAAGTGTTTATCTCTGATTGTAGAAGACCGATTCATCCAACGTTAGATGTCTACCATGTAAAATTAAACAAGGATTTGAGGTCACGTGTATCATCCTTGAAATAAATATAAATGCAAACTGTATGGTATACAATGTCCTTGAATTTATTAAGAAAGAAATATTTAATACTTACATTTAACCTGAAATATATAATATATAAGTAGATTACGTACATTTATTTCATGGATTCAGTTCTGCTGCATGTGTTTTGGAGGGCAGTTAGTATAGTGGCTCTTTCCAATCAAGCTAATTGTTCCTCAGTACTTTAAGCACTCCTATTAACACTGATTCAGACAGGTTTCCAAGGCAATGTTCCTCTGAATGGTTTTAAGTGACTTTCAGACACTGCTATTTACATAATTTACAAACATTACTCAATCTACTTGATGTCCTGCTTCAAGACCTTGTTAAATCACATTTTTTCAAGACTGGAAAATAGCTGGGGCAAAAGCTATACTTATGTCAGCAATATTTTTAAGAATTTAAAACATAATTGAATGTTTACAGTAAAGCGATCTCATATAATACTACGGCTATGATAAGCCCAACTGTACAAATATTTTTCTTCCATTCAAATGTATAAATATTTTGACTTGGATAAAGTATGTTGTTTATGGTCATCTTCTAGCAACCATAAGAATCTATGGGTATTAAGAGATTTGGAATTATGAAATTGTATTAAATTATTATTCAATATTAAATGAAATATGAAATTGTAGTAGAGTTTTTCAATTAATGACATCTTATTTTGTATCATGTTTTGGTTTGCTCTTAGTTGTTTTGCTACACCTTTTTTGTTTCATTAATAGATTGACTGTCAAACAAATCTGAACAGGAATCTTTCTAAGTGATCTTCTGTAGTTTACTGACTGAGAATTTTCTGCTAAAAAAAGATGATTCTTGTAATGTGATCCAAAACATTAGATTGAAATATTACATAGCAGCTTTAATGATTTGAATATCAGAAAACACAACTGCTTCTGTTTTTCTGATCACAAGGACATTTTGACCAATAGAAATGTCAGTATGCAATCTCAGTCTGCCAAGTACAGTAACGTCAGCCTTCACTTTATCATTATACAGGTCACAAGATTATGTTGCTTTTCTGCCTCTAAACAAAGGCTGAACTCTTCTAACATTCAGCCCAAGTTCAGTTTCTTAGATTCTTTTGATTTTTCACAGATTATTGTGCAAACAGGCACACCAGTACTCTGTTCTCAGTATTGATTCTTATCAAGATTTTGTCTAAATTGTCCAACTACATTTTTATATGATTTTCAATGAACTGGCCAGCCAGTGCATTCTGGGGGCAGTTTGTCTATTCTGAATGCACAGTTAATGAAACCAGTCACTTCACATTTGTGCTGCAGTAAATTTTTATACATGCACACTTCAGCTGAGTCTCTGTCTTTCAGCAAATGTATCCCAGTTGCTTTAAATCTCTGTTGCTCTGACATTTATGTTTACATCTTCTTTCACAATACGATGAGAAAAAAAAGGAAGATTATATATGCTTTTATAATATATAATATGCTTTTATAATATGTATTCCAATTACATGCAAACATCCACTCAAAATTCTATACCAAAATCTATCCGAACTGAGAAAATTTAACTGCTTTCTTCTTTGCTTTGCCATAAGAAAAAAACCTCACCCTGATTCACAGCTCAGTCATTTAGCAGTTATAGAAGAGGGATATATTAAGACAGTATACACATTCATATTAGTAGGATATAAAGAAATGGGATTATTTGAGTAATGACTATCTTAGTTTTTCCATGCAGATGCACTAAAGATAAAGGATGCAGTAATTTTCTCCTTTCCACCAATTTTGATGAAATATTAATTGTCATCACCACCACACTATGAGGAAGTACAAGTCAAAGGTAGAACAGCTAATGCCTCTAGCAGTGCTAAGGCCTAGATAGCTCCTGCTTTACTTTGAAGCTGTAGGCAACAATACTTTGTGTTACACAGAATGTATTTAAGGAAAAATGTTGCCTTCATCTACTTACTAGTTTTGGACATTTTGATCTGCATTTCCCTGCATTGTCTTTTCAAATCCCTTTTTTCTATTAAAAACATACTTGGTCTGACTCACAGATTCTGTCCTTATAGCCCCCTCCATCATGAACAAAATTTGTGAGAGCTGCTTAATAATCACTAAAAATGCTCATCCTTGCAAAACCAATCCATGAGTGAGATCCTATTCCAGGGTTAAGCCCTCACAATTAGGCCTTTCTGCCTTTTTTGAAAAAAAAAAAACCAAACAGGGTAAGGTAAGACTTTAGCTTTGGAGCTTCTTTGGCAAATTAACATAAGCAGCATAGTATTGGAGTAAGCATTTTGTATCACTTAACACTTTTTTTGTCGGTAGCTAGTAGTTAGCCCTTCCATAATCTGTATTCTGATGATTCTTTCTTGCAAGTGCAACTGTTAAGCAGCAGAATAAGGTATATGAAGTAAATAATTAAATAACAATGAATAGATATAGTATATAAATGCATGTGCATCTTACACATATTAGGGATACAAACAGCTTCATTACATAGAAAAAAGGTTCTGTCAGAAGTGCTGCATATGAGTCACAGAGTAATTTAAGTTCGAGTGGACATCCAGAGCTCACCTAGCCAGATACCCAGCTTTGACCTGGGATAGCTGGTGTCAGAGTTTTCCAGGTTCATTTAAATTCTGAGTACCTCTGGGGGCTGAGAGTCCATAGCCTCTCTGAGCAACCTGTTCCTGTACTTGATGAAATTCCTCCTTATTTTTTTTTGGTGCAATTTTCTTCATCTCAATATGCATCTGTTGCATCTTCTCTTGTCACTGCACACTTCTCAGAAGAAACTGTAGCTGTAGACAGGAATAAGATCACCTCAAGCTGCCTCTTTGCCAGACTGTACAGACACCACATCTCCCTCAGGCTGTCCTTGTATGTCTTGCGTCCCAGTTCCTGACCTTCTTGGAGGTCCTTCACTAGTCTTACACCAGTATGTGTGTAACTCTCTTGTACTGGATGCAGTGCTCCATGTGTGGTCTCACAAGACCACATGGCTGAATAGAAGCCATCAATCTTTTCCCTTTCTGTGCTGCTTCCAGTCTTGCTGATATAACCAAAGACTCTGTAGGCCTCCTTTGCTGCAAGGGCATACTGCTGACTTATTGATCTTGTCCACCAGGACTTACAGGTCCCTTTTTGCAGAGGCACGTTCCAGTCCATCATCTCCCAGGTTGTACTGAGACATGAGGTTATTCTTCCTAGGAGCACAACTTTGCATTTGCCTTTGTTGAACTTCGAAATTCCTTTTGGCCCACTAGCATCAGCCGCAACATTGACTCCACTGAAGTGATTGCCAATTAAACTTTGTTCTATAACTCACTAAGTCTAGTGATCCAGCTAATTTTACACATACCTTATAGTCCATTTACCCAAGACGTATCTCACCAGCTTGTCTATAAACACTCTTTGCCAAAGTAAGTTACGGAACATTCAGTGTTCTTCCCTTTGCCACAGAGTCAGTCTTCTCATCGCAAGTGACTACCAGCATGGTCAAGCACAATTTTTCCTCTTTATACCCGTGCTGCCTATTCTCAGTACTGCAGTTTCTTTCTTATTTCTACCCATACAGAAATAAACGTTGTGAATACAATGACTTTGAAAGATTTGATTTTGTAACTAGCTCATATTGTGATTAGTAACAACGAATGATAAACTTATTTACATAATTCTATTTAAGAAAGCACAAACCCAGAGCAAGGAGAACACTGCAGTTATGTTCATGCAGTCATGTTTCTGAGATGTTTCCTCAGCGAGGATCTCCCTCTCTCATCAGGCATTGTACAGGAGACAGTACATTTCCAATGCCAATTTCACAAAAAATGCAAATAAAGAGACTCTGTTGAGAACAAACTAGTGGCTATGTCTGGATTCAGGATGATATTTCCAGAAATAAACAGTCACAGTTGCAGTGCGAAGTATATCTTGAACAAAATGTTAGTGACAGGTGAGATAATGGAATTGCCTAAGGGATGTAATGAAGGCTAAGAGAAAGGAAAAAAAAAAACCATAAACAAAATCCAAACCAGATCAGACTGCATTTGTTTAATCTTAAAATAGAGATAAGTGAGTAGAAGAGAACCTGTCGAAGGTTCAGATGATCTGTGAATGTAAAAGTAATGTATGGCTGTGCCAGAGGGTATGCATAACAGCAATAGCCTTTTCTTCACATTTGTCAGGTAAAACTGTTTTGTTGGGATAATCTCAAGTAAGAGACAATGTGCTGATCTATGTGATGTAGTAGAACAGCTCACCCTTAGAAGGTTTTGGTTAGTCTGTCTGAATCAAACAAAATGAATCATCTGTGCACAAGGGAGCAGTTTGTCTTGTGTAGCAGAATTAGAAGAAATAATTCGGGTTATTTTGGGAAGACATGATATTATATAAGACCCCAAAATTTTTTAAAGAGCCTCATTCACTTTCTGGCAAACTGGTGAGAACCTTTTATGTGATTTCAGTCAAGAGAGATGTGATATACAGAGGTTAAAGTATAGGTATTCTAGTCATAGTCAGTGAAATAAACAGATTAATTAACATCCAGGAGAGAAGCTTTATAGATTGTATTAGATGCATTTAGGAATGCTTTTACACATGTCTGTAGATGGCATCAGTGTACTGTATGCAAGGCAAAAATAATTAATTATGCTGATAAATCTTCCTTTCCTGACTTATGTTACCAAGTAATCAACTTGGAATGTTCAGTAAGTGCTCTAGCATCTAAAATACCAATTTTCTGAAACAGAATGCAAGGTAACAGGAATGGTAATGCATTCTTTTTTTTTTTTTTTGTTACTAGATAAGCATGGACTCCCTCCATATTGTTGGTGTCAGCATTTTTTATAAACATTGTCTAGCAGACACTTAGAAAGACAAGTTTAACATTTATTGATTTTTCTCCTGTTGGGTTATAATAGCAATTTTTTCCTGGACACTGATTTACAAAAGCAGAAGGAGGGCTTGTTCTCAATTAGAATCTATACAAATATATTTATAGAATATAAAGAAAGAAGAAATTCTATTCATGTTCTTCCTGTCCTTCCAGAAATGTAGGTTTTCAATGGTGAGTAAGATATCAGTGAAGAATATTTTCAGATGAAGCTTTTAACAGTTGAGGTTATGTTGAGGTAAAGCCTATATTATCCCCCTAAGCAGGCTGCAGGCATTAGTCTTTTTCAGTGGCAGCTGTGAAATCTCTGATAGAGCATGTAGTACAGTTTACCACCAAGTGGGAACTAGTGACCTGTCAGAATCTGCACTTTTGACCTGCAGTGCAACAACAAAGAGATTTGCAGGATTTAAAACATGCCAAAACATGCCACATAACCTCTTAAGGTCATTGAACATATGACCCTTAAAATCGTGACTTTAAATAGTATACACAAATGTGCAGCTCATCTTAAATTAAGTTTCACAACGTAGAAGCTGCACTGTGAGATGTACGTGCCACCTTTCCTTAAGGAAAGGACAGATGCTGCAAAATGCTGGAAGAAATAACCATTTTTTTATAAATTGGATTATCTGGAGAGTCTTCTTAAACAATCCTGCAAGCCTTTCAGAGTAGGATCTACAATGTCATCATTATTCCATATTAGACTGAACGCAGTTAAAGCACACAAAGCCAATAGTTGGGATAAAGCAAATAGGATCAAGGCTCTTTGCAGACTCATATAACAAGGTGTTTCTACCAAGTAGAAACTGTTGTCACAACAGTAAAGAGCCAAGAGCAATGGAGAAATACTCTGAGTTCCATGCCTGCACTCTAGACTGGCACCTCACCTTGGGAAAGAGAAGCAGATAGACATAAGGACCTGCATCATGCAATTTCTTTTCCAGGAGCAGGGACAGGTCTTGGTCCAATTTATGAGTAGTGGGATAGTCAAGATGACTGGTATGCCCATATGCTCTCAACTGCATCAAGGAGCACGTACTTTTCTCTTAAATCTTGTAAAGATATTCAATAAATCTAGTTGCTGTAATTAAGATGAAGTCTAAAAGGTAGAAAAGTAGTTATCTCTTATTGCTCTAAGCTGTTATGTTTAGGCAACTTAATAAAACCCCAACTCATTAGACGTAAGAACATAGACATGGAAAAGGTCTGCTGAACTTCAGTTATGCCTTGCCATAAAAAGCAAGATCATATCATCACTGCTGCGTGTTTATCAGGTTCTGTGCTGTGGGTGGTTAGACTGTATAATCTCTCTGCTTTCTTAAAAAGGTATTTTTTTCATTTTCTCATTCAGTTGTTTTCAGAAATTTGTCCTCAGCAAATCAAAATACAGTAAGACACAGTTTTACTGCTGTTCATTGCAGTGATCAGAAGCACTGATATTTATAGATTTTGTTTCCTCCTGTGCCTTTAGCTTTTCTAATTACTCACCATTTTGATTAATTTCCTTTGCTGATATGGACTTTATCTTTTCAATAACGAGCACTCAATGTAAAGTTACTTAAGTCATAAACATGATCTTTGTTTAAGGCATCAGTCATTCTGAGTAGGTTAAGGTTACATTTTTTGCTGTTAGAGGTGATCATTTTTAAAGTAGCTCCCTTTATTAGCCATAGCTGTTCTAAGTGAACTGGACTGCGTCCATTCCTTTTTCCATACTAAGGCTGAACAATATTGTCTAATGCCAGAATTTTCCATTTATACTTTCATAGTTTTTACCATACTGAAACATCTGAATTGCTGGCACAACTTTAATCTACTTTTGCTTAACCTGGCAGTTAAGATAACTTACAAAAAACTATCAAGGGTACAGTAGAAGGGAAATTAATTCCTAATAGTCAGTATTTGCTGATTGAAGTAGGGTGGTGTAGTCTCTATTTATTTTTTTCATTGTGCCTTCCAGATGTTTTAGGAGTGTTTAAAAGCAACTACCATACCACTTTTTCTTGAGTACTGTAAATATACCTGCTCAGTGTAATGTCAACAAATGCCCAGTGGCTTATACAGAACACCAGCTGTGCTATATATATTTGTAATAAGTAATTCAGGGACAGAGATTGCTGCAATATTTACAGAAAAAATAAAGATCTTCCATATGATCTCTACGCATAATCAAGCGTAACAGAAACACAAGTATTCCAGTCACAAATTTCAGAACATGAGAAGCGAAAGAAAGAAGTGTGTCAATTTCTTTACATTTTGCCTTTATGTTTTGTCACAGCCTTAACCTGCTTGCAGCTATTAAAATTCTGTTGTCTTAGAAGCTGTCTGTTTTGTTCTATGCACTCAGGATTTTAAGAATATCACTGTTACAGAGGCAGAAGGCCTTCAGTCACACCTGCCAGCCTGTGGAGCTCATTGGAGATTTGCCAATAATTACCTCCACATTTTCCACAGAGCACTCTCTTGCTCAGGTTTCTATTTAGCAGCTTTATTCACATCATACACCACTTCTCTGTATCCTGAGATAAAGGACTGTTTTCACAGGAAAGTAGCCAAGGTCATAGATCTGATTTTCCTTGCTAATAAAAAGAATGGTATACACTCAACACAACAAACTAGCTTCACTAAGTATAAAGGTTGCTGTAACAAGTAGATGAGATTTTTGCTTGATGTAAATTGGCAACATTGGTTTACAGCAGCACAGAAACTGGCTGCAGTATTTTAAAACTCTGAGATGTAGTTCCACATTACGAATAACACATTCTGGACTGACAAGTCAAAGTTTGCCCCTGTTATTCATTCTTCAAATATATCTTTTTTAAGTAATCCTTTGGCTTGGTCATTCTTTCTTGCTCTTCTGCCTTCATGTCAGGTCCGCTTGTTTCATCACATCTCAAATGATACATGTATTCATTAGTGCTGATGTGGAACTTTAAAGCAAACCTGAATATGCTGATTCTAGCAGTATACCAAGATTTTTAAATAAAGCATATCTGGAAAACTATTTGAAAACCCAAAGTATCAAGGTCTACCTTTGTTATTGTATCTGCAGTTGGTCTTTTCCTGTGGGCATACAAATGTGTTGTTAATGGCCCTTCTGTGCTGCATCCTGATTAAGTCATCAGAAAAAACAGTGGACCAATTCCCTCAAAAATAAAATACAGGGATGTTGCCCTGACAGGCACAACAGTGCACTTAATGTACAAGTGAACTGAGTATATAGGATCCTGGACACAACATAGTAGGTAGTTGCAGGCAGATCCTCCTGTAATACCTGTGGTGCTCTAAGACAGCTTGACTATTAGATTAATATGCAGTCTCAGAGATAAAAAACATGAAAATATGAATTAGGATTGAGGGGACATGCATCTCATTCACTGTTTAATACCGTAGCGGTTGTGCCATCCACCCTCATTATAAATGGCATTTAACGTTGTTACTTTCTTCATCACTCATGCTTTGAAAATCCGTATTTGTATTGCCTTGTATGCCTTTTATTTATTTTTATTTTAACTCTTTTTCCAGCAGTTTGCAGTACTGCTGATAAGACTATGTATGGCTTCTGGAAAAAGTATGAGTGGACCTGAAAAGTGGCTAGTATGACTATTCAAGTGTTTGTGAGTAGCAGTGAATTGACTGCCTTGGAAATCTAGATAATAGGTTTCATGTTTAGGTATGTTGTTTGAATAATCTTTGTCATGAACTTAAGTTTTCTCATATCAATGACAGGAGAAAACCTTTTTTTTTTCATCTGTTACTGTAAAGTGAATATTTTTTCTATTTTCTAATGGAAGAAGGTCAAAAAGTATGTAAATAATGCTGAGCAGGTGGTGTCACAATGATTTAGCTAAACTGAAAAAAATTTCATGTTCATATTTTACTTAGTAATCCGTTTACTACATAATGCATTTCTCCTCATGCTTCAAATTAACATTAAAAAAAAAGCCTTCTGGATTTATCTCTCTGCACATTTCATCTCTTTGATGTTTTTCCACAGTTTTGAAAATTGAGCCAATGGAAACCTGTGGTAAAATATAAAAGTATCGAAGTAGATTAAACTATCGAAGTAGATTAAACTATCGAAGTTTCTATTAAAAAGTGGTTAAGTCTACTGCAGTATACATTTTCATAGATCTTCAGGATGCTTTTCTTAAACATTTCTCATCATCTTCCAAACTTAGGATTGTGTGTCTCTTAGACATATCTGAAAATGACTCTTGGATTTGTGTGTCTTCTAATTCTATTTTTACAAAATTTTCCTTTCTGGCTTTTGCACTTTTTATTCATTGAGGTCTCTAGGGAACTAGGAATGCACAGAGATGCCTGGAGAAAACCAAAAGTTGAAACCTATCAGCAACAAAAAAATTAAAAAATGACATAGTTATTCACATTTATTTATGTTTATATTCGGACATATCACCCTTGTAGCTCATGTGATTATTTTTAAATCTCAGCATCATCTTTCAGAAATAAGTTAAATTTTCCTCTCAGTCTTCAGACATTAAGCTCAATGAGGTAGCAGTAATCCAAAAAAATTTCTCAAGTTCAGTTGATGTGTCTAGATGATACTATGGTTAGTATGATCTATTATCAAGCTGTTCTGGGGTTTTTTTTGTTTGTTTTTTTCTTCTGTGATATTTTCTAGAGGACAGGATCAAGTAAAATAAAATCTGTGTTAATGTAAGGTACTGATGAAGTTTATCTTGTTAGATTTTGAAAAGAAAAGAAGTTTTACAGATATACTTATCAGGAATGCACTCATCCTTTCAACAACTTCCCTGGCATGAACAGCTTTTTTATTTAATTGACAGATCAAACTGCACATTTACCAGTGGAAAAGGTTACTGTGTATCATATAAATTAAAAGCCATCTAGCAATTTGTTTAAGGATGAAGTTTGATATTAAGTTTATATGGGATGTTGAAAATTAATTATTTCAGCTGACATTAATGTTTCTTCTATATGTAAATTATGCATTAGAATGTAACTGCAGAACAGGGAGAGATCAACTCTTCAGTTCTAGAATGTAAATTACATTTACATTCACTGAAAGTGTCCTTAACCCTGCTAGTAATGTGTAAATGACCTTCACTGTAAATGAGAAACAGACTCACTACAGAATTTTGTCATAAGGAAGTCAAAATTTTACACTTTTTTTGTTTAATTTTAGAACCTTCAAGATAAATATTTCAACTTAGGAACTAAATGTACAAACATCGCTACTTCTTCAGAAGGTGTTTTACTTACACATCCCAAAGACATTTAAAATATAACCTTTAAATTTTGTCATGCACTGATAAATAACTCTTTTACTTCCCCTTTGCCCCTTGTAAATTTACAAATATCAACATTATTATGGAAAAAGTACTTTAAGAGAGTCTTTCTCTTTTAGAAACCTTGTCATACAGTATACAGCACTCTGAAAGTGTTGATTGAAACTAAGAAGACCAAATTAAACAATACAGTGCTGCATTATAACAGGTAATGAAGGAATTAGAATTTCATGAGTAGCCCATCTAGTGGTTATTGAAATCTGTCAGGAGTTATTTTTCTTACGCAGGTTTATTAGAAAACATCTTTTTGTTCTCGCAAAGATTAGAGCAGTTTAAATTATGGTTCTTCCAAGTTTGTGCCCTAAGGACCATACCACTTTATTTCTTTTCCCTGTGTAAGAATTTATGGATCATTAAATGTAAGAGTACATTATGAGGCACTTCAAGTGTAGGACAAAGTTTGCTAAAAAGTGTATCTATTTGCTACATAAATCCTATTGGTTAAGAAGACTCAGAAAATTCATTTTAGTAGTTGCAATCCACATATTATAACAGAGTAAATATATTAATTTAAGGCAAACCCAAACTTATCCGTGTTATATGTAAATGAGAATATGCTGTTCTGATGGCAATTTAAAATTACTTTCCTAGAAGACTTTAGTTTGGCCAGATCTTCTACTTAATGTGAATTAGAGGACTTAAAATTGAGTATTCACTATGCTTTAAACTGCATTTTACGAATAAATAGTTTGTCATATGAACAAGTAAAAACATAATCCAAAGATTTGTAAGAAAAAGTTTGTGGTCAGAAGTAACATGTTCTATGAAATCAAATTATATACCTGAATATAGGAGACAATTTTTTTTTTGCAAGAGTGATCACTGCTCAGCTTGTAGAAAGATTCTCCTAATTATTATTGTATAGAAAAAATAAAGTTGTCATTATTAAAAAACCATATTTTAATAGCCCATATTAGGACCAGGAGTACAAATCTTTTCCCCAAAATGTCAAGGAAATTCATTATATAATGGATATTTACCAAATTATCTATCTATCTATCTATCTATCTATCTATCTATCTATCTATCTATCTATCTATCCATCCATCCATCCATCCATCCATCCATCCATCCATCCATCTATCCATCTATCTATTATTTTAAAATAAGAACTGAAGAACCATTCCACAAACTTTTTAACGTTTTTCTGTGGGATTCCATTTATGTTTATAGCATTTTTTTCAATTAAAAATTAGACTTCTTTCAAGTAGTATATACACCTTTTTTTTTTGCATTGTAGCCACTTTTCTAAGAAGAATTAGCAACAAGGAATTCATCATCTGCCCGTGAAAGAACTGCAAAATATTTCAAATTTTCAGTGTATGATGAACAACAGGTTTTTGGAATATGCTTATGCATAAAGAATTATCTATTAAGGTAGTCTGAAACAACATATGGATGGGGCTTCTCAAGGCAACACAGGAACTGAGATACTCTATTACCAGCATTTTGCTACACTTCTGATAATAAAAATAGATTTTTTAGTGCAGGCCTGGAAAAGAAATGGTTTTTGAAATCACAGATTAGGGTGTAGAATTCAATGAATCTTCTCATAAGTTGAATGTAAACCACCTCTAACCATGCCTTGTGATAGCTGAAGTGAAGATTCTGCAACATTAAGCATAGTAGGTAAAGAAAAATGTGTTATATTTAACAGAGAAGACTTTGGAATTAATGTGGAAAATCAACACGTGTTATACTCTGCTTTATGTATTATGGAATGTACTTCATTAATGCTGCACAGACTTCTGGATCCTGCATTTAAAAAGCAGATTTGATGCTTAAGCAATGTGGTCAATGCTGCCTAAATTAGAAGCCCATTATCATTCTTTTTTTTTAAATTTTCTTTTAACCAGAAAGTGAAGCGACCCTGAGAACCTTAAAAAATAATTGAGAGAACCTGAGCTGGTAGCTTTCTTTTACTGATTGTGTCTAAGGGAACCTGGGATCTGTGGGACAATTCAAGGCTTCCTTTCTCTCCGTGAGGAGCCAAGTTGCAGTAAACTTGACAGAGCAGCAGTAATGCTAAGCTTAAGACAGCTACGTGTGTAACCCTGAGCTATTGAACAACCTGTGTATATTTCATCGAAAGCTTAACAAAGGCAGCCACCAGATATCTATGGTACATTATGAAGAAGGGTGTATAAATAGGAGATGAAATGGAGATGTTTAACTATGGCACATCAGGTTAAACAGCATGAACTGCACGTACAGTATTACTACTCAAAGCTATGGGGTGCTTATAATAATAGAAAAATTAATTAATCCATTGGAAAATTTGAGTTTTCACATTAGCATAGTAGTCTATAGAATTCTTTTATAACTGTTTAAATGCATATATATATACACATATACATACTTATAAAGAATAATATCTGTATATGAGATTCATTGGCTTGAGGTTTCCTGTCATCTATGCTTCATTTTTCAGAACACAGTGATATGTTTGCTAACTTCTATATGGACCTAAATAAGGAAACTTTTAAGTGGTATGCTATTTGATATGACAATTAATTTAGCTTACATGTCAAATAAGTTTGGTACCTGAATTTCTGTTGTAGTCAATGAATGAAGCATTATCCTGATCAGTGGTATCAGGAGAACGATCCAGCTGGTCAGACACCAGAGGGTCTATTGTGTTTTCTAAAGAGAGATGGTTAGCACTATTTAAGGTACTGTAGTACTTTCTGCCAAGCCATTAGCTGCAGTTCGTAATGTTGTACTCCCATGGGTTCAGGTTAGGTTCATAGTCACATTTGCCAGCCCCATTTAGATGTGTTAGATACACTAGGTCTCAGATAAAGCCAAATGCTTCCATTTAAACAGGTGAATAAAGATCCCATTGTCTATAACTGAGCCTGCATATAGAAAATAAAGTTTAGGTATCCTGATCTCAGGCTGAATCCCAACCTTGTGAAAAGTGAGTTAAATTTCAAGCTGCCTTTGATTCCTATGAGAGGGGGGATTACAAATATACAGTGGAGCAGACAGCATTCACAAAGGATAAACAAGCATATCCTGGTGTACAAACATGGGACTGATTCTGGAGTCTGTAAAGCTAACAGTTTATTGCAACCCTTACAAAGCTGAAAAAATCTGCACCTTGGATTTTAGATTTTATTATCAATTCAGCGAATGGTATTGTTAAATATAATCAAGAATCACTCAGAGAAATACTTATAATACAGTAATTAACTTTCATTTATTCAGCAAAAACAACATAAAATATACTCTTAAGAAACTTTTCATTGAAAAAAAGAAAATCAAAACATTGGTTGTCACGTAAGATTTCAGGTTTTAGCTATGAGAAATTCCATGAGAATTTAGTGATGATAAAACTGTCTTACAAAAGGCTGATTTTCCTAAATAGTACTCTTTATTTATTTATACTGGTTTCAAACAAGGGTGTTTAATGCCTCAGTTCTCAGGCTACTGACAGCATAATTCTGCTTTCTTTAAGGGAAGGTCTTGCTCTTGAGTAACACTGTCTTACCTTTACTTTGAATTGAAGGTGATCTATATTTAAGGATTAAGAATTATATCTATATTAAAACCATACTGATGTATTTGTTTTAATAAATTCATTTTTATCCATGTAGTAAATACATAGATGGAAGTTAAATCAATGGAATTTTTTTTCCATAATGCATAACTCTGTTGGGTTTTGATGACCACAATTTTTAAAGGACAGTAAAGTGATAAACACAATATTACATTTGGTTACAAGAGTTATATTTGTGATGGAGAAAAGGTTGGTTTTGGCTGTGGGAAAATATACCAAGAAAATGTGACTGTGTAGACTGTATAAACAGAACGATTTTACTATACCACTATAGTCACAGAAAATCTTTCGTTTCTAAGTATAAAGTGAAGAACACATCATTTGTAATAAGTTTGCATTGTAAGGAGCTAGATTTAATCCATGTGTATTTTATCTCTATAAATATGCATATCATGGCTTATGGAAAGTACCATGCAATAGACAAGTACTAAGTCAAAAGTCTTCATAAGTTTTTTTCATTTCAAAATACAACCTTTTATTGAAAATTGCAACTTTGTTGAGGAAATGACCATTTTTTCCCAAATTCAATTAAAAGTTCAAAAGATGTTTATATAATTACCAAAAAGATGATCTTTTATTATTTAAGGAAATAAGTAGTTTTAATTTTATTTGACTTCTTATTTGGAATTTGAAAACTGAATTTCTCATTAATTCTTACAAATAAAATTGAGCAAAATGGAACAAAGCATATAATGGCCTTACATTCATTTCATTATCTATATCATCCTAGTATTCAGTTGGCTGTTCAAACATTGTGATGGTATTATTTGTAGACCAGAGTATGATAAACACTGCTGCACTTAATGATATATCGGTAGAATATAAATCTTACTTTAGTTTTTACATATGTTATTGTGCAGTACTTATAGTTGTGTTCTAGTATATGCAGAAAACAGAAAGCACAATAATAGTTCTACAAATTCATGTTTTAAAGTCATGTGATATAATAAACACTCTTTAAAAACTCTAGGTAGAATCTGAGGTGATAAAAGATAAAAAGAATGATACAATTCTGTGTTTATCTTTTTTTTTTTACTTTTTTTTGCACAGATGATGAGAATGATATGTCAGGTAGAAGGTATTTTTATGCATATAAAGGTTGTGATTTATGTTTTTTATAGGCAGAGTAATGCCAAAGGTTTGCAAAGCAAAGGTTGGTAGCAGAATGTGGAGCCCTAAGGTTTAGGAATATAACCAAGACAAACTAAGTTCAGGGAGGACATTCAACTATAATGGGAATGTAAAGAAAACCTGAGGGGAGTGGGTTGAAAATGGATCATCTAGGTAGGAAGCAACTGTTGTGCTCTATGGCCATATTTCTTTCCCATGTGGTCATCAGAAATTCAGAAGGAGTCCCAACGGCTGCTTGTGTGATATCTCATGTAATGAATAGGTCAGAGAAAGACAGAAGAAGCCTTTACAATTCTGCACCTCATTGTAGTCAGTGCACCATCAGAGATTCCTGATGAAAGATGGAAAGTTTCAATTGTTCTCTAAAGACTAAAAAAGGTCTCTGCAGGCATTTGAAATGAATAGAACTGGGGGAAATTGTAAATCTGCTAAAGTGGAGGTTGCAAACTCAAAGTCCTTGCTAAGGAACAGTTCAAAGTATGATTTGACCATGCAGGATATAAATAATCTCTTTGCTGCTACATTTCTTACCTAGCTAATTATGTATTACTTTGCAGTTTGACATAGTAGGAGGAAAAAAATCTATTGTGATTTTCTAAAATGCATATGAAGAGAATATGAACATGAAACAGGGAGGCTGTATCTGTCTTTATATAATCTAGTGATATTGTGTTCATTTTTCTATGCCCCACCTTCAGAAAGATATGACCAGTATACAGAGAATTCAATTTAGTTTTGTCTAATTGGATGTGATAACAAACTTTCGTATTGAAAGATAAAAGAGATTTTTTTTTCAATGTATTGCAAGGAATATAAAGGTGATAAAGGTAGGAAGTGAAATATATTCCTATTGAGACATATACCTTGTTATAATTTATAACAAAATAGAGGTATTTTATCAGGACACTGTTAACTATGGTCAAAATGGTAGAAGAAACTCTATGAGAAGAGTATTCTTGCATTAAGTGGGAAAAACCCTAAATTTATGATAGGCCTATCCTATTACATTTTCTTCCATTCGGTTATTCTTTTTAAACATAATTTTGTGTTTTGTCTTTAAAAAATAATTTATTTTGATTTAGGTAAATCCGGGAAAATTCTTTCAAATTACCTTTATCAAGGCAGACCTGGTATGTAATTCATTATGATTGTGGCTTTGAAACAGGTGGCCATTCAGATTTCTCCTGGAGCACTGAAAGTAGAATAAACAATTAGATAAAAAAACAGATACCTGCATAGCCAATAGAGGATGGCCTCTTTTAAGCACACATGGTTTCTTATGAGTATCTAAAGGAAAAGCATGTAATAAATGTGATTTGGATAAAGATACTGAAGAGCTGCTTGGCAAATGAAGCATTTTGAGATATAGATACTACCTTTAGTTTTGGCAATATTCCAGATAGTCATTTCAGCTCTTCAAGATTTTATTGCCAGTTGGATTAATTTTGTTGATTCTCTCAGTACTGGAAACAAAAAGTAAATGTATCCATGATGTGCCAATTTATCTACTGCTTTAAATAGCTCTGTTAGTTGAAATAATAGCAAGAATACTTGATGGGTTTTCTGTTGAAGCTGTTGCTTTATGAGGAAAAGACGGCACACTGGAACAACTTATCTTTCCCAAATGAGTCTCCCAAACTTTAACTTGGGGCTAAAGGAGTATTCAATTGCTATGACTTTTGCACAGTAGAGAGGATAACGTGGGCTTTTTTAAATTATACTGGATGACACTATGTTAGACAAAAAAAAATGTTAAGATTTTTAGATAAAATATTTAAACATCCATACCAGTCATATAAGTCCATTCTGCCATTTTTCCCGAATAAAATTCAACTACAGATACTGTCACACTCTTGTTGGCAACTTGTATGACTTTACAGTGGTAAAACTGATGCCAAAGCAGCCCCGATACAGTGCTCAGTACTAAACTGGCTACCAGGTTGGAAATTAATAGGGAAATTATGGAAAACCAAACAAGTGATATGGAAAATGGAAATCTTGAAGGCTAGCACTCTTTTTCAAAAATATTTGTCAACTGATGAACCTGTAAAATACAGATTATCACCCTTATTCTGTAAAATAGAAAAATAACAGAAGGAGAAGCAGCTGGAAGAGGAGGAACAACAGCAGGAGGGATCATAAAAGCACCAGTTTGAGGGTGATTTATATCCTGCTCACTGGCTCAAGCCTCCTAGCAGTTGCAGAGAAGACTTGAAAGGAGAAGATGAGCATGAGAAGAGCAATGAGATGCATTAAGTCATGACCATACGTAGAAAAGTTTTGAACTGGCAGGTGGTACAGAAACATATTTTTATAACAGTCCTCTTGGGTTCCTATTCTTAGACACGTCTTTTTGCAAAATACTTTAACTGGTAATGCTGGGATATACACACATGAAACTTCGTTAGTTAGAAGATGTAAGTATTTGGGGCAAGGAAATCTCAACAATTCATGTTTCAACTAGGAACACAGGGTATCTGTATTTAATTTGTAGCCTATTATATTTGTAGCCTATTTGTAGCCTATGATTCTATGAATGGTGTGGCCAGCAGGAATAGGGAAGTCATCATTCCCCTGTACTCGGTGCTGGTGAGGCCACACCCTGAATACTCTGTTCAGTTTGGGGTGCCTCACTACAAGAAAGACATTGAGGCATTGGAGAACATCCAGAGAAAGGCAGTGAAGCTGGTGAAGGGGCTGGAGAACAAGGCTTAATGAGAGGTGGCTGTGGGAACTGAGGCTGGTTGGTCTGCAGGAGGCTAAGGGGAGACCTTATTGCTCTCTAAAACTACCAGAAAGGAGGCTGTAGCAAGGCGGATGTTGGTCTCTTCTCCCACGCAACAAGAGATACAACAAGAGGAAATAGCTTCAAGTTGTGCCAGAGGAGGTTTAGACTGGACGATAAGAAAAAATTGTTTACTGAAAGAGTGGTGAAGAATTGGAACAGGCTGCCCAGGGAAGTGGTGGAGTCACAATCTGTGGAGGCGTTAAAAGAGTTTGAAGATGTGGCACTTCAGGATGTGGTTTCGTAGGCATGGTGGGCTGACAGTTGCACTTGATGATCTTAGAGGTCTTTTCCAGACTTAATGATTCTATGATTCTATTAAGTCTGGAAATTGAATTTTCCTTGCAGTAGGATGTGCTCTTCCTTTGGGGTAAAAGCAAAAGGTAGTGACTTGCAGGTGATGGGATTGCTTTTGCATGTGAAGGTACTTTTTCTAACCTAACCTCTGTTTTACTTCAGTTGCATTTAAACATATAATGTATTACAAGAGGGAGGTTATAGTAAGGCCTTTCTACCTTGATGGAGTATGCTGAAATACAATGAAGATAAGATTTCTAAGCCAGTGTTTGCTTTTAGGGATGCTTATACCTGGGAGGTTGGGGCTCTAGTGCTACTCCCTCCTGTTCAAGTCTGTCATCCTCACAGGGAAAACTGCACTAAAAACTACTGGCTTAACTTTAAGGTCATCCAGTTATACAGGCTTTACATGAGCTTGGTCTCAACGTAAGTAATGTATCTAAGGACCTCATCTTTGACGTTTATATCAGTATTTTACTGCTCAGACCATAGAATGAGCTTAACTGCAACGGCCAAGATCCTGCAAAAATTTGTAATGCTAGTCTGTACCTGTAGGGGAATTTAACTATGATCAAGATGATAATAATAGATAATTAATAAGAGGCTGAACTGGACAATGAGGTAATTCTACTGAAGAGGCAAAATTCATAGACTGTCAGGAAGAGTTGATGAGACATACAAAAAAAATAGTTTCCCCATAATGCTACCACCTCAACAGCCCACAGGAAACCTACACTGTAAAATGTCAACTGTGCTGTATTTCAGCCTAAAATATCTCTAATGTCTGAGTCTGAAGTAAACACCTTATGACTACCCTCTTCTTTTTTCTAATCCTCATTCCTGCCCTAAAGAAGAAATCTGGTGTGTGTATGTCCTATCTTCTGGACTGTAACAGAAGATTTTCCTCTTTCTTTTGCTTTACTTCTTTATGAAAGACACTGTCTGTCCCTTCTCCACTACTTTCCATCCTATTTAATATTCACCTCGATGTCTAACCAAACCATACTTCTCAGAGCAGCCATAGGGGCACACCATAACAATGCCGATGTTTGAACTTCTCAGACTCTGCTGGAACTTGAGTGCTCTTTGATATGACTAAAAAAATCAGCTACATTTATGGATTAGGTTGTATCCTACAAGCTTCCACTTCCAGAGTATGTCTGGTGCTAAGCGAGGAGACTGCTAGGAGAAGGGGAAAATGATGAGAGGATGAAAGATAGGAAGACTGTTTGGAATCTGTGGATGATGCTCTATATATGGTGCTGAAAGCATGTCAGGTGTTCGAGAGAAAAATACCACAGTGAGCAGCCAACTTAGCTAATCATAAAAGACCGACAGAATATTTTGTCACATGGCCTGAAGTAAAATAATTTTCTGGCACACTGCTGAAGGATAGGATTTAATGGGCCTTTAGATAACATGCAAATGTAATTTAATTATTACAACCATAATGAAAAGAAAGAAGAATGTAAAGAAAAAATACACAAACAGGAAAAAATGTGGGCTTTTCTAGCCTGGAATATTTATCTGAAAGTAATAAAGAAGAAAATAATCAAATTAGGCTAGGAAGGTATAGAAGTACCTGCCTTTCTTTGCAGCCAGTGCTTCTTACAAGGGATCCAGAGGCAGTAGGTGAGAAATGAACCAGATTCACTCAGCAGTGCTTGGACAGTAGCAATTTCTTCCGCTTGCTATATGGCTTTAGAGACAGAGGTGGAGTATGAACTATCTGGAGAAATCTGGCAAGCATACTAAAAAAAAGAAAAAGAAGAAAAGAAGAAAATTAAAAGAAATGAAACCCAGTGACTGTCAAATCTTTCTAGACATCGAAGAAGGATTGTACAAAGTCTTTTATCTAGACTGGGCTGAAAAAGGAATCATTCTTCACAAGCTGCAGACCAGAGCAATTTCTGTAGAAATAGGTTGTGGGCATGGCACAAGTAATGGAGGAAAGTGAAGAAATACGCAGATTTTGACTGTGAAAGTTAGACAGGATTAAGTCCAAACTGAATAATAGCTCTGGGTAGATCAGGGATACGTTCCACCCATGCAAACCTGCTTTTGTGTTTGAACCCAAAGCACATATAAAAAAGAAAACTAATAGTTCTGTGCTTGTTGCACTTCAGCTGTTCACATATTTTCACTCAGGAAATGAGGAGTCCTGAATGTCTGACCACCATATAGCACTGTATCAAACAGACAAACAGATAGCCCATCCCAGACATAGGGTTGCTTCTTCACCTGTTTAACTGGTCTATACTAATACCCTGTGCATGTCTTCCTTGTCCTGACTGTCACGTGCAACCTCCCTGAGTATATAAAGGACCTATCTGGCATAAATATGAAAAGAAAAAGGCAGAAAGGTAATTTACAAACCACTTATTGACTAACTTAGGATTGTCTTTTCTGGGACAGACTGAAATATACAATATAATTGTATCATTTTTAATGACAATTGTACACTAAAATCCATGTTATTCTGTTCCATATTAGATATGCTGCTTTGCATGAAACATTATCAAAACAAGTTTTAGCCAATTAAAATGTACTCTCTACTTCAATAAGTTTTATTTTGTCTTTAGTGGTGAAAGAGTAAATGAAAGAAAGAACAAGATGCATTGCATTCTTGGATTTACCTGAACAGTCCTGGTGTTCAGCCCTGCTGTAGTGCTGGGGACCTGCACTGAACCCATTAATTAGAGCTAAGATCCATGGCCAAGCATGCGTTTGAAAATTAACGATCTTCTCATTTAGTCTGAATTTGAAATAAAATTGGATGTTACTTAAGATACTGTATTGTATATTTTTTACAATCATTTTAATGTTTCCTCCTTTTCTCTTTCATGTTTTTCATTACCACACAGTGTTTTTTATCATGATTCAAAAATAATAAGGCTTGTAGTATATTTAAATGTATAAAATGATTTTTTTTTATACTTCAATTAAATATTGTGGTTTTTCTCAGAAAAAAATGACAGATCCATATAGAACATTGCTCTGTGGCTTGAAACTGTGGAAGCTGCATCCGCATTGTGTCTCATAAGCAACAATAAAGCTCAGATATAATCTGCTTTTTCACAACAACAATGAAAGGCTATTTTTGCTTGATAATTTAACTGAGATATGACTCTGAGCAACAGGACTGGATGTTTTTTTTTTCTCCTTTGCTGACTCGAATTTAATTACTAGCATAGCAACATGCATGAATTGACTGTGACAACAAATAATGTCTTCAATAACTAATGAATGAACAGGAGAGTTTACTTGGATATGTTTTTAAGAGGTCTTACATAACATTCAAGTGCCTTTTTGCAAAATACAATTTTCCTTGAGATATTCATTTTCTTTTTGGTCTTTATAATGTCTATGCTCTCTGGCTTACATTATTTTATGGATATTTTATATTAAATATTTTATGTTATTTGAGTTTTATAATTCTCTGAAATACCTTTCAAATAGTCAGTATTCACCTGATCTATGTTGGAGGTAAACATATTAAGACATTCAAAGGCCTGTACTGTAGAGTTGTTTCTAGGTCATCATGTTTTATTGTGTACAATCACAAAATGCGGTGTGGTTGGCAAACCCTGCATTGGTTTTTGAAATTACTGTGCTACCAGTGTGTTCCAATCAATGAGAACCTCTGAGCCGTGAACTTCTATTGATTTATATTCTTCTGGGTAACATGAATGGCTTTCCTTATGTCTTCCAGATTCACTATCATGATTTTTTTTTCTAAAAACTGAAAAGAATGACAGGTTTATTTATGCAGTTGCTGTGTTGTTCAACTCTTCCAGAACCTGAAACAGAAGTAAGAGCTACAGTAGGAGTAGAAATGCAACGTTAACCATATTTTTGATTTCAAGACCATTCGTTAATATATCTAGATATCTATACATCTGACTTCTGGAAATATGTAATATCATATTAAACCTATTCAGCCTGCTTTGAAATGTTTAATGTTTTTAGTACTTTAAGTAGTCTTCCTACTGCATTGTTTTTATTAAAGATATTTGAACAGCAAATTTCAACTTGACAACTCAGTCCTAGTCAATAATGACAAAGATCAAGGAAATGATGGCTATCTACTATGGGAATGAAGAATTCATTGTTTTGATGCACAGGACTCAGGGAAGCTACCTTCCAACATCCCATTTACTAGACATATTTACAATACTGAAGTAGCAGCTCTGTAAGGAGTGAAATTTATCCCAAAATACTATCTGGGTTGTGTCAGAATCAGAATAGAAGTCTCTTCAGATAAATATTTGGTTCATATTAGGCAGAAAAGAATCTAACTTAATTGCTTATATTTTTCATTACAAAAGATCTCAAAACTACTAAAAATTATTATATTTTAGATATTTTCTGTTCTAGAAGCTGGCTGATAAGGAAATACTGGAAGAGGAATCGAGTGAATCAGCTTTCAAAGGTCTGTCAGTGTGTATGCAACAGCACTTCTTCAGAGATTCACGCTGATTCATTTAAAAGAAACCTGGAGATATATACATGTACCAATAAATGTATCCAGCAAAATTTGGTGAAGGTCACAGGAAGTTTGTGACAAAGCCAGGAATTAGACCAGCCATTCCCTTAGTTTCAGATTAGGTCTATAATCATGAACTGCCTTTACTTTCCAGTATCCTGTCAGTCCCTGCTTCTGGTAGAGATTTTCTGCATCACAAATCAGTTGATAAATTTGGCTTTGATCCACAGAAGGATTTATGTGCATATGTGAGAAACTGTGATCATCAAAATACTTACTATGGCAGTAATAGTCATCGGAAAATGTAACAGAACCAGATATAATATCATATAGCAATAATATCATATCATATCATATATATAGTTATATATATAACATAAGATAACATATATAATTATATATAGCATATAATTACATATAATATGAAATATATTGTTGGTATCATATCATATCATATCATATCATCTTTTTTAAAAAAAACTGCCAATTGCTCTGTTAATTCTCTTAAGTAATTGTTCCATAGCTCAACAGTGTAATGAAATGCTATTTCTGGTTTGGGAATAAAACTTATGGTATTTTCCCCATTCTGTGTTATAGCTTATAACATCTTTAGGCAAAGTGCAATCTTGCTTTATTTTTGCCTTATGCTGTGTATAAGAGAACAAAGACTCAGTTTGCACTGAATTATTTAAGGTGCTCTAAATGATTTGCTGAAAAACATTATGACAGTAATGCTCAGTCTGAAAAGTACTGGCTGTAAGATGTATAAGGCATCATATATGCATAAGCTTATACAGACATACATATCGATGGATAGGCAAATAGTTCCTGTGGCTGAACATTAACAAGCCTTAAGGGAATGTAATAGATATGTAACAAATTTTAAATTTTCTATAAATAGAAGCTTGAGATAATGCCACAGATAAATATCGTTTTCTGTAGCTTTTGGAGAAGAGAAATTTAAAGTTTTCTTTATTGATTATATGTTTTTCAAGCCTTTTAAACATTTCCCAGTACAAATTAAAGCTGTTCTCACTTTCATTTCTGCCTGTGGCTTTTGAGTTCTGATACAGACCAGTTTGGCTTCCATTACTATTAAAGTTTATATTTGAGAGTTGATTTTAAAATAAAAATTTAAAAAGGTAAATTTGTCATTTTTTCTTACTTTTTTTGTTGACTATATTGATAAATCCTATTTAATTTTTAGATTTCATCATACCATGGAAGACAAACTTATTATTGCATCTTTATTGTCATAAGTATTTTAGCTAAAATATTCACCTCTCAATTGAAATTGTTTTTAAGACTGTTTTGAATTGAAAACACAGATCTACCTAGAAAAATTTTTACATCTATTTCTTCCTCTTTCAACATTTTTTTCAAGGTTGCAAAAGTAAAGATGTATCATTTATATATATCTGTTTTCTTACTTAATAGTCATAACCTGCTTATAGACCTAGTGCAATCTTTAGAAACAAATGAACGCACAGGGCCAAGTTCCTTCAAACCTAATATATAGCCAAGAAAGCAGAGATTTATGTTAGATCTTTGTTATATGAAAGTGCATAGTAGAGGAGTAACATATATTCCAGATAACATATGATGCTGAAGTGAACAACAGTGGTTGTACTAACAGCAGATAAAATTAAAAATTCAGGGATCTAGGGCAATCAATTCATTGGTCTGTAAATTAGGTACTGTGATGAATTTTTGCCTTGCATAGTACATGGTTGCACTTTCTCTCCTCCCTTGAATCTTCCTACTAGAACAAGTTGTTTTGACAGCCAGAAGTGACTGCTGAATTGCAACTACTGTACTGTCTTTCTTATCACAACATGCGGAACACTTGTATTTTCTTTAACATGATTAACATAGTTACATGTCCTAGAATGTGTATATTGGCCAGAATTTGGTCACAGAGACTTTTCCCCTCACTTTTTTTTTTTTTTTTTTTTTTTTACTGCTTACTTAGAGATAATCATCCACACAATGTCATAAGCAACCCAATAATGCCAGGTGTAACTTGTATATAGGGTGACACCCATCTGGAAAAATGCTGCTCAAAATGTGATTATACAACCTGCAGATCCACTAGTAGAGACATATATCTGCAACAAAGGTTATTCTCCAGTTGCCCATGTGTTAAGTTCAGCTTTTTCTGAAAGACTGTTGGTCATTTCTTACCTTCTTGTGACCTCCAGTCACCTTCCCTGGAGGCGTTTAAGGGATGGGTGGACAAGGTGCTGAGGGGCATGGTTTAGTGATTGATAGGAATGGTTGGACTCGATGATCCAGTGGGTCTTTTCCAACCTGGTGGTTCTATGATTCTATGATTCTTCCCTGAGCTCATCTTAATTGCCTGCTTCCTCTAAGCTTTCTTCCATTGAAGGGTTGAGTTGGTCACAGCAAGTAGAGAGATAGAGGCACTTTTAAAATCTGAGCTGGATTTACGTGGAATAATTTTCATAGAATGATATGTAATATCTCACCTTGGGGATTTTATCATTTGCCATGTTTATAGTGTGCTAGATGTACAATGTCTGATATTCCTTCCCTGAAACTAATCCTATAGCTCAGGAGCCAAGAGGGGAGAGGAGGGACAATGAGGTGGTTATAGAACATGCTCTAACCTGTCCCAGTGAGACAAGGCTCAACTCGATCACTTCGCTTAGTACGAGTGGACATTTTCTTACTCTTGGTTGGATAATGTCCGTGTATGCCAGCCCAGAATGCTTTGTCTGTGAAACAATTTTTTGCTAATAACCATGTCACTGTGCTTGAGAATCCATCCTGCTTGTCAGACCTGGCTTCCTCTTCTGAAAGGAATCCATTTTCAGTTGGTAGAAGATGTGAAAGCAAAAATGATGAAGATGCTCAATAGCCTTTCAGAAAATTATCTGCAGAATTGCTTTGAACATTAGCAGCATCATATGCAGCTGTGTGTCAGCTTAGAAGACAACTAGTTTGAAGGTGAGTGTAGTGGATTTTCTTAATTTGTTAAATAAAAAGAGTTACAGGCACAGTCCCAGGGGGCTTCACCCCATATATATCTACTCTTGGGAAAAACAAAACAAAACAGAATAAACATTTCTTGGGGGTATTGGACAATTTTTATTTGTGTATATGCTAGATTGTAGGATTACATCATGAGATATCACAAGCTTCACTGTAAAAAGTTTTTGAGAAAAAAAAGGAACAAAGAAAAGGAATCTTAATATCTCCTTGCATTTAAATAGACATATTTTTTATTTGGTACATTTCCTGGGATTATTCACTTAAATAGTAGTCAAAGCCTGTTGGCTGTTGATAATGTAAAATCCAGAATTGTTATAATTGGTGGAAAATGGAAACAACTGATTTTTTATTATGTTCTTTCATATTACTTTTTAGAAAACTTTTGTATTTTGACTTTTTGACTTCATGCTTACATAAAGGAAAAAAGAATCTTGTGCCATTTACTCCTGCTACCCAAACAAATATAGTGACAAATGAACAGAGAATAGGAAAGCTGCCTCTTTGTATGTAATTGAAGGAGCAACATCAATTAGTTAATTAATATTGATGAAGTTCCTAACTGATTCTGGTAAGGTTAGATAGGACTAAAAACTTTTGCTGCATTCATCTTACGGAAATTATTGTAAGGTGTCACAGTTTTCTTACTGAGGAAATAAAAACTCATGAGTTAATGCTATTTTGACTGCCGAGCTGTTACTTTCCATCAAAAAAACAATGCACAACAACAGACAAAACCTTCTCAAGCCCTGTTATTTATGCTTATATACCAAATCTTTTTTTATCCTGTAATGTGGCTTGACAAAATGTGTTGTCATGATGGCATAAATATAATTTCTAATAAACACGTATGTGATATTTTATCTCCTGAATATTTTTCATTTTACAAACAACTGTGAACTATGTAAGTATGAAATTAGGGGATTAAATTCTCCTTAGTTACATGAGTCATTATATTATATTTTTTATCCAATCTATATAAAATGATGTCTAATCAAAGTACATTATTTTATTAACTTAAGTGGCTTCTAAAATACCCACATGTGAAACAGTCCAGATTGCAGGTCCACACATTCTAATGAGTAAGCATTCCCAGTTATTATAGTCCCTCTCTGTAAAAAAACGTTGTATGTATAGATCTTATACCAAATAGATACTTTGCAGTTTCCTAGATCTCACTGGGACTTATTTTTCATTCTTGTTTTCCTTAAAGTTAGAAGCCTTTTTATGTCAATAAAAGTCTCTTGGTATGTACCATATTTATTCAAACATTAGCCACAGATGTTTTCAGAGATTTTGCCCTTCAAAACTTGACTGTGTAATTACTCAGTCATTTCATGAAGTGCTGGGAATATGTCTTATTGGAAGTCACAGCATATCTTCCTGGCCTTTTGCAGACAATTCTACACTCATTTTACTTGTGCTTAGAGCTGGCTAATAGCCAGCGAGCTTCAAGCTGAATGCTGTGCATCTTTATTAGCATGGTACTGTACTCTCATTAGGCTTACTATATTACCTTGAGCTCACAACCCTCAGACCAGGGCTAGCTGGCATCCATCCAACTTTGGACCACAGGAAGAATGAGATATGCAAGACCCAGAATGAAAATTAGAGAAGTTCCTATGTGAAGGATCCGCAGATACTTAAAGCAAAGCAAAGCAAACCAATCCAACAGAACACAACACACCCAGGGGTTAAATTTATGTCAAATTATTACAAGTGCAATCATTTTTTAATAATAAGTAAAAATCAACTATCTAGCTCAATATAGATGTTAGAAATTGCCAAATATATTAATGTTAGTATTAGTTTACAAATATGCTTAAACATGTCAGGCTTTTCCACTGTAGTCCCAGGATTTTTAATAATGATTTTTTCATTAGCAAGGCATGAAACTTATAGTGTGCTCCTTGTAATACCCAAAATAACCAGAATGACCCAGATGGAGCAAATAGATATAGCATTGGAGTTATCGACAACATCTGTTGACTGGGTGTGATACCTGTTAGCATCTCAAGCAGCACTAAACACTCAGGTTCGGAGAATTCAAACAAGTCCCTAATCCATATATTTAATTATACCTATGAAATGGTTCAGCTGATGAAATATACTTTTGAGGTGTGTTGCTTTATTGACTCTACCGAGGGTGTCATTTAACAGTATGATACTGGAGGCAGGTATGGTGGCTGGGCCTGTGAGGTAGTTCTATATATTTGAGGCAGTAGCTGGAAGTTAGTCTTCATACCTAAATATGAGGGTCTTATTCAGGGGCTGATTTCCATCACAATATTTTAAAACTGCATTTTGACCATTATATTAGTATACAATGTTCAGCCATCATTTATATTATGGCTTGTGTTTTCAGTGCAGATTTGTTAGTCCTAGTTCAAAAGCTTAACTATATGGATTAAATTCAGGAGCATTTTGGATTAACTTGAATACCATTTAATGAACTAGTTTCTTTGAGTCTCCATCATGTGTCATGTCAGCTCAGCTTCAGACAGCTGAAGTATCTATAAGGTAGGAGTTCAGTTGAGACATGCGAGCTTGCACAACGCAGGGCCAATTAAACTAATATGTCTGGTGTCTTTTTGGCATCCTCCCAGCAGTCTGTTACTTATATTGAGGAGATCTACATGACCCTCACAGAGGATTTGCTTGAGGTACCTAAACACCCATGCCTTGCATTGTTTGAGACATTCTGGGTACCCTGCATCCATGTGCCATGCCAGAAGAATGCAGGTCTCCTCTAGAACCTCTGTCAGATCTGAAATCTAGTCTGTCTACCTTAGGCTTCTTAGGCTTTTGAAATGACACTAGGCACTTGCGTGTGGGATTTTGAACTTCAGCCTAGAAGTCTGCAGCTGAATTAAGGCACGCTAGGTTGTCCATATATATATAATCATAGAACCATAGAATAGTTTGGGTTGGAAGGGATCTTAAAGATCATCTAGTTCCAAAACCCATGCCATGGGCAAGGACACCTCACACCACACCAGGATGCCCTAGGCGTAATCCAACCTGGCCTTGAACACCTCCAGGGATGGGGCATTTACAACTTCCCTGGACAACCTGTTCCAGAACCTCACCACTCTCATCGTGAAGAAATTCTTCCTTATATCTAGTCTAAATCTGCCCTTCTCCAGTTTATAGCCACTGTCCCTAGTCCTATCACTACAAGCATTTGTAAAAAGTCCCTCCCTAGCTTTCTTGTAGGCCCCTTTCAGATACTTGAAAGTTACTATAAGATCTCCATGTAGCTTTCTCTTCTCCAGCCTGAACAAGATCAAGTCTCTCAGCCTGTCCTCACATGGGGTGCTCCAGCCCTCTGGTCATCTTTGTAGCCCTCCTCTGGACCCATTCCAACAGTTCCATATCCTTCTAATCTTGAGGATTCCAGAACTTGGCACAGTACTCCAGATGAGGTCTCACAAGAGAGGAATAGAGGGGCAGAATCACCTCCCCTGACCTGCTGGCCGCGCTTCTTTTGAAGCAGCCCAGGATATGGTTGGCCTTCTGGGCTTTGAGCACACGTTGCTGGCTCATGTCGAGCTTCTCATTAATCAGCACCCCTAAGACCTTCTCAGCAGAGCCACTCTTAATCACATAATCCCCCATCCTGTATTGAAATCGGAGAGGTGATTAATGGTTGCCAGTATGGTTTCACCAGGGACAAGTACTGCATGACCAAATTAGTGGCTTTCTATGATTGGGTAATCGAAGCAGTGGAAATGGGAAAACCAGCAGATGTGATCTGTGTGACTTCTGTAAAGCCTTTGACAGGGTCCCCCACAACATCATTCTCTCTAAATTGGAGAGATATGGATTTGATGGGTGGACTGTTCAGTGGATAAAAAACTGGTTCGTTTGTCATATTCAGAGAGAAGCAGTCAACAACTCAAAGTCCAGATGGAGATTTGTGACAAGTGGTGTCCCTCAGGGTTTCATACTGGGACCAGTGCTGTTTAATATCTTCATCGATGACATAGACAGCGAGATTGAGTGCACCTTCAGCAAGTTTGCAGATGACACCAAGCTGAGCAGTGCAGTTGCCACAATGGAAGAACGGGACATAAACTGGAAGGATGGGACATTATCCAGACGGACCTGGAAAGGCTGGAGAAGTGGGCCTGTGTGAACCTCATGAGGTTCAACAAGGCCAAGCACAAGGTCCTACACCTGGTTGGGGCAATCCCCGATTTCAATACAATTCTGAAGCTCCTCAGCCTGTATACTTCCTCTCGCAGCTCTGCTACCAGGCTGGGCAGGTAGTCCACCTGCTCACACCTTATGAAGCCATTGCCCTTGCTGCCCTCTGTTTCCAGTGCAAGCTGGTGGTACTCCCTGCAGCCAGAGACCTGGACAGCTGAGTGCTTTCCTGGGAGCTCAGTCTGGACTGATGCATCCCTTCTGGAAGGTGCAGGATATGAAGCCACTCACCACGTGGACACCATGGCTAGTCTCCCTCTCACAGTGCAAGCTTATCCCTTGAGCATGGGGACTGCACTCTCTCTGCGAGCCCTGCTTTCGCGAACTGATCTCACAAACTGTTCAAGCCTGCCCCTCTCACAAGCCCACACCTGTTTGCGTCCTCCAGGTCGTGGCGCTCCATGTCGCGGTGCTCCCTGGAGACCATTTAAATCTCCAGTGGCTCCTTCTGGGACTCACCCCCACCATGTCAGCTGCCACATATGAGCCTGGACTTCCAGCAGTCTGGACCTGCCCGCTGGGCTCCCTCTGGGGTTCCTGGGCTTCCCTTTGGTTACAGTCCTGAGGGAGAGAAACAGCGTTTCTGGACATGCTCAATCTTCTGATTAAAGGAAAAGAAATCTAAAAAAAAAAAATATAGAAACAATTAAGTGCTCATTACAAGTTTCTGAAGTCAGTACCTCTATAATAAAACTTTTCAACATACACTCTTCAGGGAGAAATACAGCCAGTCTGACCTTGCCTTTTCATCGCTTTCCATCTATGCTTGCTTTTGCGACAGACCTTCTTCATGTACAAAACTTAAAATTGGTTTGGCCCTTGACAGTTTTGCAAAATATGTTTTCTGGTACTATTTATTGATCATGGTGTATGATTAATAGTTAAGCAGAATGAAGCACAAACTAAAAAGAAAAAAAAATTATGTTCATTAAGCAGATATCATCCTTAAGAGAAAACTGGTGAAGAAAACTAATATATAGTTAAAATTATATATATGACATATTCCTGCAATTCATTATAGATTTTGACTTAGCTGAAACATATTTAGAAATTATATGGACATCTTTTTATAAATTATATTAAAGATTGAATTCAAGAAATATTGGTGAAGTCTTGTTCCATTATTTTTTTATCTTCTCAGCTCTGGATTATACTACATTACTACATCCAGGTTAGAAATAAAAAAAAAGACAAAATTCCCCTAAGAAAATAAAAGAAAGAAAACTAGGACACCTTACTTTCTTGGTAATAGATGCTGTTTCCAACTACTAAAATAAAATAAGAACCTAGTGAAAACGTAAATTTAGTATAAGCATACCTAGAGTGAAAACCATTTATTTTACAGAAGGTCTAATTTAATCTACTTATTTGGTAAGAAATTGATGGAATTAGTTTCCTTTTTTTGCCTGGGAACAAAAGATGTTTCTGTTGATATTCAGATTTCTATCCTTTCATATGAATTTTGAAACTAGAAAACCACTTTCCTCCAGAGGAAAAAAAATATTTGATTCCCTTGGTTCACTAGTCAGTAGTTTCGATCTCTTTCTTTTTTTTCAATAACCTAGTGAAATCACAGATGAAGAAAAGAATAATTGTCCAATATTTAGGTCACAGCTTGAGAAATGAGAAATTTTATTTCAATTCTTTGCTTTACTCTGACTTCATTCCAACCTCTTTCTTCAAAATAATATTTTTTTCTGTGTATGCTTCTTTCTTAAACATCACCAAAGTGTGATAGTGTTCAAAGACCCTGATGGTAGCCTCCCTACCTGCCTTTGCTGAGAACTGGTAAAGCTGTCAGAAACATAGTTGAGGTGGAAGATTTAAAGCAGGATGTCTAAAGGTGCCTGAAACTTCTTCTCACCGTCTGAACAATGGTTTTGATTTCATAAGCCTGGGTGATAACTCTCAATATTCACCTAAGGCAAAAGAAAGTTGGGTCCCAGGGCAAGATATACATATGCCTGTTTTGGTGAGTAACGCTCATTTAATAGTATCAGAGGATGTTAGGAAATCTATGTTGTATCTTCTGTTTTGTAATGTTACCGCTATATTTAAAAACACACCAATAAATAAATAAATAAATAAACAAACAGGAGATACTGACACCTCTTTATTTCGATATTTGTCTAACATATCCAAAACAATGATATTACAAAAATAATCTTGCTTGCAATCAAGGTGTGCATTTTCCACTACCTGCCTGGAAAGAAGCCTCTTTGAATAGATTCATTGAAAGTCAGGACTTTAAATTGAAAATTCCTTTGAACAAAGAGCATAATATTGGATCTTGGTTATGTCAGAAAATATAAACTGTATTAATACTACTCTCTGTGAATGCTACAAGCTGAAAAAAATTTTTCAGTGCTATTTGGAGACTCACTACTATTTGGGAAAAAAGTAGCAAAATCAATGACCTGAATAATGAATATTCCTGAGATGTTCCTGAAGAACCGCAGTCTATGGGAAGGGCTCACATTTGAGAAGTTCATGGAGGACTCTCTCCTGTGGGAGGGACCCCATGCTGGAGCAGGGGAAGAAGGTGAAGAGTCGTCCCCCTGAGTAGGAAGGCACAGCAGAGGAAATGTGATGAACTGACCACAACCTCCATTCCCCAAAATTTTGTGCCACTGGGGGGAAGAAGGTAGAGAAAATCTGGATTGGAGTTCAGCCTGGGAAGAAGGGAGGGATCTAGAGAAGGTGTTTCAGCATTACCATGCTATTCAGATAAAATGAGATTGTATCTCACAGAAAAATTTCAAGGCTATGCCAGTGAGGCTGTGCAGTAAACATGCATATACTGAAAGAGGATAAGGTGGCCTGAAATAAACAAAAAATATTTATTTCCAGGTGCAAAATGCAGAACAAACACATGAACAGGAGTGAGGAGAAGATGTTTTTAGAAAAGTAGTATTAGCCATATGGGAAAAATAAACAGAAGACTGAAGAGCAGTAGAAGTTACAATTCAGGTCTTCATGAAGCATATTATAAAGTATAAAAAAAATAATAACAAGAAGCTTTGGGGAAACTTTTTGGTGGCGAAATGTAGAATTCAAAGCTATTTTTTTTCTGACAAAAGTTTTCCTTATAAGGAAGTTTTGGAATGAATCTTTCAGTAATTAATCAGAATTGAGACTTCCTCATCTCATATTTGCCTTCTGAAAATTACCTCATCAGTATTACAAAGTTTTTAAAAGATTTGTTAGTTACTCTGAACGTTATTTGATAGGTTTATTCACAATGAAAACCTTAAATATAAGCATAAAATATGCACTGTTAACTTATATTCTTGAAAAAGTCATTTAGAATCTTGAAACAGGGACCATGCTACTAGCACACAAGAGTAGGTATTTTTCCAAAAATATACATCCTACAATTCTGATAAAAAGTATGAGTTTAAGGAATTTCAGAGAGTCTAAAAAGAAATATGATTTGAATGTGATTTTTTTTTAAGTGAATTTATTCTAATTTGCTCTGTGAACTTGCTCTCTGGTTAGATCCTCGGTATATTCAGAAAACTGCTTTCAGGTTGGTTGGATTGAATCAAAACTCATGTCTGCTTTGCTTGAGGGCTTAGGGCAGTATTTGACAGCATATCTGAGAGCTTAACATAATTTCAGGAGAATTTAAGAGTTATGCTTAACACTAAGCTTCAAGTATTTGAGTGTCTGGTTGAAATGCAGCCAAAGAACTTGTCTTAATTCATCCACAGTCAGGCCCACTTAATGGCCAACATTGAATGTGTATTGGAGAGCTGGCACTAGAATTTTCTGGTCTGTGCAACCAGTTCACCAAGATCTTCAGGCATCTCAACTACTGTTTGCAATCACAGAATTACAAAGTAGTTGATATGCTAGTATGTGTTTGTTATTAGCAATAGGTAATTATGAACAAATGAAACCCTGTTGCTGCAACCTGCTTTACACTCTCTTTACTGATCTATGGGGCTCTGAGTTGTTCTTAGAAGCTGTGTGGTTTGACAGGCCATTTTCTCATGCTGTTGACTTCCCAGTTACAAGGAGTCAGTGACTCTACTTTGGCAAGGATGCCACCCTATTAAACAAATCATTCACTTGTAAGTGGGTCCTCATCTCCTGGAACTTGCCTGGCAGTTTATAAGAAAACAATGTCCTTAGGCTGTTTAGCATCCCATTCTATTATTTAAGAAAATTATTTTCCACTCAGGTTCACTGAGCAGCATAAACTGTAAAATTATCTACACTGTAAAGGAGCCATTCAATGTTCTCACATTAATGAATTAATAACAAAGCAGCCAAAGATTTGGTAACAGGCCTAGAAATTTCAGGAAAAAAAAATTTTTAGTCTTCTAACCTGAAATAGGATTTATGTATACAAAAAAAAAATTCTGCTGAGGAAATCCAAATTACCACATGGTTGCATAGATTGAGCTGAAGACCCCTGATCAATAATAAAGAATTGCATATATGAGGAACACTGTGAATAATGTAGTATGCAATTCAAGATGGAGACATGAAAAATCAGTAATTATCCATTCACATAATCACAGAAGGGTAGGGATTGGAAGGGATCTCTGGAAGTCATCTGGTCCAACTCCTCTGCTCAAGGAGGGCTACCTAGACCCAGTTGCCCAAGATCATGTCCAGAAAGCTTTTTAATGTCTCTGAGAGTGGAGACTCCACAGCCTCCCTAGGCAGCCTGTGCTGATGCTTGGTAACCCTTGCAGTAAAACAGTGTTTCCTGAAGTTCAGTGAGAAGCTCCCATCTTTCAACTTGTACCCATTGCCTCTTGACATGTCACTGGGCACCACTTAAAAGACCCTGGCTCCCTCATTTTGGTATGCTTTCTTCAGGTATTTACATACATTGATAAGATTCCCTCTGAGCCTTCTTTCCCCAAGGTTAAACAATACAAACTCTTTCAGCCTTTCCTCACAGGAACGATGCAAATGCTCTAGTCCCTTCACTGTCTTTGTGCCCCTCTATGGACTCTCTGCAGTAGCTCCCTCTCTGTCTTATACTGAGGAGTCCAGAAATGGACACAGTACTCCAGGTGTGGCTTCACCAGTGCTGAGTGGAAGGAAAGGATCACCCCCTTGGCCTGCTGGCAACACACCTGATATTGTCTACTTTGTGGCAAGGGTGCTTTAATGTCTCATGTTAACTTGGCATCAGCCCTTAGGGCCTCTTCAGGGAAGCTGCAGATACATTAACTTCTGTTAAGAAAGACTTGCTAACAAAAAGGAATATATTCCTAAATGATTGTATTTTAGACAAATTCTGAAGTGCTACTGAAAACACGGATGATCTGTTCAGTATATAACAAGGTACTGAATAACTACAGTTTATTGTCATGTCAGTGGATTCTATCTACAGCTGTTTTAGTCAAATCAGAATTTCAGTAAAATGGAGTTCTCCTTGAGATTAGCATTACTTAGAATCATAGAAAAGTGATATGTTAATTTTAAGTACTATAAAACTTATATTAATATTTCAAATTAGGACTGCATGTGTATTATTTAGAATGGATCTAAACTGGCATGTATCAAAATTCTAGAGTAATAAGGTTATATCCTTTAGTAATCTCATTTTTCATATCAAAACAGTTGTTTCTGAGCCATGTATTACTGCTGACCCATATGTTGTCCTCTAAGCCAACAAACATATGGAACTACTTATCTCATTGTATAAACTAGAAACTTGGAGGACAGGAAAGGATATTTGCCAAGAACATAAACTAGACATGGTTATATTTGTGCTCTGATAACCTGAATACCTTATATTTGGGACTCATAATTCTACTACTTTTCCTTTCATTTTTACTCTTTAAATCCAAATTCATAATTAAGAAATTGAAATTGAAATGATGAAATTGAAAACCATACATGTTTTCAAAAATCTCCACGTATTTTGTCTTGCTTCTTTGATGCAATCTTATCGTTCAGAGCTATTCTGTTTTCTTTTTCAGTTTCATGCCCAGCCCTCTATTCATTGGAGTTTTGCATGGCTCTTCATGTTCCTCCATCTATTTATTCCTTGCTTTTATACGGCACTTCCCCTTTAAACCATGTGACAAATTCTGTTTCTTCTTTGGCTATAAAAAAACTATTTCAGGGATAAGCTTGTGGAACAGCTGAATTCCAGCTCAAGCACCAACCTCTTTGAGCTTCACAGTTATAAGATTTGCCTGGTTTATAAGCAATATGCAATCTGTTAGGTGTTATCAGAACACATGTAATTGATTAGGATCCATTTAGAAAAAAAGAAACCAAAGCCAACAAAAAAATGAGGAGGATTTTGCACTGTTAAAAAGGTAGTTTCCTGCTTCCTTTAATTCAACAATTAGAAGCATACCACCATGGCAGGGGATATGGGTCTTTTCTAATACCTGTGGGTTTAGGGCCACTGCTTGTCTCAAAGTCTGCAGGAATACAGGCCGCTCCAGGCATCAGAAAAGATAGTTCTTGGTTTTGTCTCACTGATATTTTTTCAGTCTGCATGGAGTAATTTGAGTTTCATGTGTTGAAATCACAGGAATGACCAAGGGCCTCTATCCTAATCATTAGGATGGTTTGCTAGGAACTAGATGTCAAGATCACAGTTTCTGCTGACATGAATATTGCATCATTTTATCCAGTAACTGTAAAAAAAAGAATGTGTACCCTTTTATAAAGATGTGGGAATTTTTGTCTTTCTCTTCTTCCTCCCCAACTATTAACAACAAACTACTACCCGTATTTTGTCTGGGCAAATTAGTCTAGAAATGAATGATGTACTGATGTAACTCACTGACTAGCTGTCATCTGTTGAGAGAGACAACGTGCTTAACATTACAAGAGGGTAAACTTGAAAATATGTATGAGACACTTCATGAGAAGAGTTTATCAATCTGTTTGACTCTTTTTGCCTAACAGTATTGTAAGGGTGAAAAAAATATATATAAATTTCAGCCAGCCTGCTAACCAGAGTCCTTCCAATCTGACAGTGTAGCAAGAGCGAGAGGCCTAGACTGTCAGAATAATTGCTGTGCTAAATACACAATAAGTAATATAGAAATGACACAAGGATAAATAATAATAATATCCAGCTTGCTACATATAAGTAACAAAAGAAATAGTGCAAAGATAATTAATAATATAATGTTATCTAGCTTGCTATGTACCATTAGAGACTTGCCTTTTTAACCCCTCTGGACAGTTAAACAGCAGAGACTTGTACAAACAAGTCAAATTTATTAAGAATAACAGTTCATTACTTAATAAAGTTCATTAATAGCTGCGGAGAAGGTGCTGTTTATAAAATTACATTGAATAACTCTATTTATGGCCCAGCACAGGAACGCAACAAGCACATGACGAACAGTGATATTTGTGGAGCATTAACAATTGGTTGTAAGTAAAGGTAACACATAGATAGGGTTAGAGTACAGAGAGAGTTACTTAGCACACATACATAAAGTACTTGCCCTAGTTGAATTTGGGGTTGGGGGAGAAAAAGAATGGAATCCAGCCTGTCAGCTGATCTTAAAAGTTTTGATCACATTTTCCTCTCCACTCTCTTGCTCTGATGAAGTCCTGGGAAGGGGTGGAGTTGGGGTTCAGCCTGCCCTCTGTTCCCTAAAGATCTGATGATGTTTTTCTTTTCTTATTGCCTGCACGCCTGCCAAAACTTTTCCTTTGTTTACACTATTTATAGTAGGTTTACACCTGGGGTGAAGAAGTTTGAGTGGAAGTGGTGTCTGCGTTAGTTGCTGATTGTTGGAGAAAAGAGTCTTGCTTTGTGTGCCAAAACTTAACTGGGCAAGCCCAGCAGGTGTGGCCATGGGACTGGTTTGCCCCAGAGGCAGGGATGAGGCCGGTAGCCTTAGATGTGTTTTAGTATTATAATTATATTATAATGATGAGCACAGGTCATCTGTAAGCCAAGTTGTCAGAACAGCAGCTGCAATCCACCTGCTCAGAAAATAATTAGGCTCTTGTCCTTAGCAGAGCCTTGCCAGTAGCAGGAGTTGACTGTGCCTGTTCTCAGATGCATCACCTCCCACTTCGGATGCCCTTGATGTGTTCCTTTCTGTTGAAGGCCTTGTTCTCAGCCCGTGTCAAAGAGGAGGGGGAAAGGAAGAGGAGTGGTGGCTAAAGAGGTGGAAGCAACCAGTCCCAGTTCTCCCCACATTCAGCCCCATTTCCATATTTAGATTTTATTCTTGCATTCAGTCTTGTTTCCCACACTAACATACTGTAAACAGAGAGCAGTTTCCTGTATCCAGCTCTTGTATTACAGCATGGAATAAATCTGTGGCACATCAGTCACCTGAATCGGTATGTTTAATCATCTCAGTTGACAATGAAGTGAATTCCCCAGAATCAGTAGAATTTGTACAAAACAGCCCAGTGAACAGAAATTATTTTAAGCAGTTTTAAATTTACATATATTGATAAAGGCAAAATTATGTTTCACTCAAGAATTTTATTAATTTCTCTTTACCAAAACTGACTGTGATGGTCATTGTGAATCCTTTTTTAAACTGTTCTTTCTCCAGAGATTTTGCGTAAGAAAACAGGCTGTGATTTTCTTGACATCAACCAATGACTTAAAACTTATGAGTAAAATGTCATTGCAAAACTTCCTCAGAGTTGAAGACCTAGTTTCCAGCTACTTCTTTAATGCTAGATCAGGAATATGTAGAGACACAAGTGAAACCTTACTTTCCAAAGTCCCATGATACTGTAGCACAGTTTTTTCTCTCATTGGAGGTCCTCATTATTACAATGTTACTAAAATCCAGCCATTACTGTTAAGTGTTCTCATCATTTCACTAGTGTCTATGATGTAATACAGAGATACTTAAGTTTGGCTCAGTATGCACATCATAACAGCAATGTATACATCTACACATATATATGTACAAACATAGGGACACAAATACATAACTATACACAGGAATTATACAGATTTTTGCAGTACAAGATTCATTTAGCATTTTCCAATATGTAATCCTTGCTGCAGAGCTCTATTTTCCTGAAGAACTTTTTTGACAACACTTTGACCCCATTTTTTGTTCTTCTTTTGACAGCTTTTCCCATAGGGAAAATAGCCTGTTTGACTTACATTATCCTTGAACCCCTTGTTACTTACTTGACATTAATTTCTGTAACCAAGTCAATATCACAAGTGAAGCTAAAAGTCAAATCTCTGAGAATAGCCTTGTCTAGATTGATTCTTCCTTCAGACTGCATACTAAGCAGACACAGAAATCTTCCAAACTTGCAACAGACAAGAGACTTCCTCTCCTTTCAGTCCCAAAGGAGGAAAGCAAATCCTTCTTTTCTAGGAAGAGCTTTAGAAAGCAAGCCCTTCTTTTCTAGTAAGAGCTTTAGCTTTCAGCAGGCTATTACAATTTCTATAAATTTCTCATAAGTTTTGTACTTCATTTTGTCAGGATCTACTGAATATTTCAGGAACTGAACTACTTTGAGCTTCTTTATGAATGAAAAAGGAAAGATAAAAGCTTGTCATTATCCACACTGTTTTCTAGAATGCATTGAACTGTATGTTCCAGAAAAAATGCAAAGCTCTTATACATCTTACTGGTGCTCAGCTATACGGTTCCTATTAATACAATACATAGATGCATCAAAATGTTTAACTCTTGTCTTTTTGCAGTATCTACTATGATACAGATAAGTAAGAATTACAATGATTTTACAAAAGGAAAACTGAAAACTAGAAAGAATAATAGGCTTTATGCAGCAAGCTTATGACTTCAGCGGTGAGTACCCCAAGGCAAACACAATCTCATTTCAGTTTAGTTGTTTAATCAGTATTGTGTTTAGGCTAGTTGTCTAGGAGGCACGTCCGACTGAGATGGCAAGTCATTGTTTCATCCTACAGTAGGTGCTGTATTTTCCTCGAGAGGCCCTTCTTTCTCTTTTCTTTCTCTTCCTCTACTCTGATTGTAGGGGAAGCTTAAGCTATAGATGCTTAGGCAATATCAGCTATGAAGGCTTTCTTAGCTCGTATATTTATTTCTTGTACCCATAAAGAATAAAGAATGAGTTCATCTCTTTAAAGAAACATTAAAAGATAGTGCTACATCACACATACCTGCAAGAACCATTGGGCAGAAATATGGATAACACTGAAACATTCTTGGATGTGTTTCTATCCCTTCTTATATCCCCTGCCCCCATGATGTGCTTTGTGTATAGCAGTTACATTATTCCTATTCTGCCTGATGTTAAGAATATATCATCTGAAATGTATTTTTGTGGGACTGATATGATTTTGTCAAACAAAATTTGAGATGAAGAATGCATGTATTAATAGGTCAGCTCAAACACCTTCCTAGTGGCTTTACAGACAACTCTTCAGTCTTTCCCAGACACTTTGGTTGATTATTCTGCTACGAATGGCTTCTGCAAGCAGAGCTCTTCATGCATTTGTCACTATCTTTGAATATGAAAAGCCTGTACTCTGTGTAACTTGTCCTGAAATACTTAAAAAATTTCCTATCATGCCTATCATGAAACATGAAAAGCATCAAAGATTAAGGTAACCATATTTATTTTTGGTGTAAGGCTAGTTAAGGACCAGTAAAGAATGAAACCTCTACTCAACTTAAATTGGTAAAATATAGCATTCTAGAAAGTTCTTAATTTCTCATAAAGATTAAGGAACACTAGCACATAACTGGCACTGTACTGTAAAGTTTGTTTTTATTATTTAATAGAATACAACATACAGCAGAGTTGCTGATCCATAACTGTCCATTTGTTCTTCACATGAGCTATTCACTGCACACTGAAAAGAGGCAATGTAGATATTTTGCAAATCAGGTAATACACAAGCACCCAGCAAAGGTGCTGTGAATAATAATGCTTTGAATTAAGAAAACAGTTAAAGGTTAGTAGCTGAACAAATTTCTAGTTGCTGAGAAAACTCTTTTTCAGTAAAATGCCTGATTTTTTTTGTATAAAAAATGAAACCAATCCAAATTTTATAGTGATACAGCTGGGGACTGCTTTTCCTCCCACACAGATGTATATGAACTAAACAAACTTGGATAAGTGTAAAACTTGTTTGGATGAAGACAGAATTACAGCCTATATTGCCTCAAGGTAATGTTATACTCTCTAGAACGTTACAGTATTGAAAACAGGAACAGATTGGGTGAAAGCATTTTATTTGTGAAAAAAACCCCAAACAAACACCCACACAATTAATATTAAGTACATAGGAGTCATAAAACATTTAATATTAAAATCATCATTTGTTTGATAGATATCATTGATTCCTGGTTTGCAGCATCATCATTCATGTACATTTAGACAAATGAGGATGATACAATGAATCTAAAGCCACAGAGATGGATTGGCCACTTACATTGATTTATTATTAATCCACCAATTTTTCCTAACTCTGTGTGTACTCAGGCAACAGAGGGGGCAAGTAAAAAGTAGCTTTGTGGCTTTAGGGAATTTCAGTGTTTAGAACAAATAGGAAAACATCTATTGAATGGCTCATGTCAGTGAATTTGCTTGTATAGCATTTCCCTCTTGGCAATGCAGAGCAACTTAAGTTGATTACTTCATTTGACCTTTAATTGCTGAATGCCCTTCTTTTCTTTTGTTGATGATGATATTCAGGTTTATTACCTGCTTCATAGTCCTTCACCATAACTTAACTGTCAATTAGTGCTAATTTTTCATAAATTACCTCAGAAAAACCAAACCACTCAATAACAAAGAATGGATTGTGTGCTTGTGTGAGTGCACCTTTGACATGATTTGTAGCAGTGCAGTCCCCATATGGTGGTGAGATAAATGTTGACCATGCCAGCATTGTGTCAGATATCAGTCCCAGAATTATCAGGTATATTCCAAGTCTCTTGAGGATATTTTGGTTTGTGTACTGAAACATTATGCTGGAAAAAATATGAAAGGTGAGACTTCTGTCTCCATGGTTTGATGTTCTACATAATGCCATAGTTGCATGAACCTTTTGCCATTTCCAAGTAGCGATATTTTAGTGTCATACAGAGATAGCAGCTTTCTCAGTTTTAGAGTAATTAGACTTGACAGCTTTGTGTTTCCAAGTTGTTTGGATTGTCTTTCCAAGATAATTCCATTTGTTTTGCCAGCTATCTGCTATAAACATTTATGTGCTTGTTTATGATAATTAATATCTTTCATTTCATTGCTCCATTAAAAGAAGGTCCAGTAGAATTATTAAGGTTATAAGATTTCAAGAATACTACAAGATGAAGAGGATGTTATTGTCTTTATTTATCTAGATTTAGTGTGCTTGCATATGTCTGCTGTTTAGTTATTTTCTAACGTAATAAGAATTTATTTTCTCAATTTTAAACATGTGACTTACCCAAGGCACCTAGTTTAAATGAAATATCTCTCTCAAAGCTCCTCTTCAGTCCTTCTCTTTTCAGTGGAGCTTGCAATTACTAGAACACATTTATTTGTTAAGATGCATTACAGATTGATAGTAGCTCCCTCTTAGATACTTTTTCTTTTACCTCTGTAGAGAATTTGAATATCATTGGAGTGAGGAATTCCCCCCACTAGCATATGATGCTCAACAGAGTTTAACTTTCTGTTTGGCAGAACAGAGCTGTTGTCTGGGATGCTTTGTCTTGCTCTTCATGGCATACATTTTGCATCACATATAAGAATAGTTGCTCTGTCTGGAATTTAGCAACATACTGCTGAGATATGTACACATAAATAACTATTACAGTAGTTACCATTAACCGATAGGAAGACTCATTTCCATGGTTTCTTTCAAGTGAGAATACTTCAAAAGTTCTTGAACTGTGCCCTTAGTAAGTCTGCGGATGACACTAAGCTGGGAGGAAGTGTGAATCTGCTGGAGGGTAGGGAGGCTTTACAAAGGGATCTGAACAGGCTGGGACAATGGGCTGAGACCAACGATACAAGGTTCAACAAGGCCAGGTGCATAGTCCAGCACCTGGGAGAAAACGACCCAGTGCAGCACTTCAGGCTTGGGGAAGGGTGGCTAGAAAGCTGCCTGGAAGAGAAGGACCTGGGGGTGTTGGTTGACAGCCGACAGAACATGAATCATCAGTGTGCCCGGGTGGCCGAGAAGACCAATGGCATCTTGGCCTGTGTCAGAAATAGCACGGCCAGCAGAATCAAGGAAGTGATTTTGCCCCTGTACGCAGGATTGAGGCTGCACCTTGAATACTGTGTTCAGTTTGGAGCCCCTCACTACAGGAAAGGCATCGGGGCTCTGGAGTGTGTCCAGAGAAGGGCAAAAAAGCTGATGAAGGTGCTGGAGAACAAGTCTTATGAGGAGTGGCTGAAGGAACTGGGGTTGTTTAGCCTAGAGGAAAGGAGGCCAAGGGGAGACGGTATCACTGTCTACAACTACCTGAAAGGAAGTTGTAGCAAGGTTGGTGTTGGTTTCTTCTCCCAAGTTATAGGCAATAGGATGAGAGGAAATGGCCTTAAGATGCATCAGCAAAAGTTCAGATTAGATATCAGGAAAAAAATCTTCACCAAAAGGGTTATTCGGCACTGGAACAGGCTGCCCAGGGAAGTACCTAAGTCACTATCCCTGGAAGTATGTAAAAGATGGGTAGATTAAGTTCTTAGAGATATGGTTTAGTAGCGGACAGGTACGGCTAGAGTAGATGGTCTCAAAGGCCTTTTTCAACATAGTGATTCTATGATTCTATAAACTTTGTAACAGCGCAAAGATTAAATTCTGAAGCAAACCAAAATTGCCTGATGTTGATAAAAGGATGAAGGCATTTTTTTTACAGTAAGAAATAACAACAGTTACAGGGATATGTGTTTAATCTTTTGTAGCATTTGGGCAGAATTGTTCTAGAATAGTTGGAGTAAATGTGGACTACATACAGATGATGTCTGAGAAAATGAATAAGGGAAATCAGCAGGAAAAGATAGTATTTAATAAATATTTTATATAACCTTAGCTTGACATAGATTACCTTAATGATTTAATGCAGACTGAGCAAATTTGATGCATTACAAAACTGTCACAACTGTGTTACTGATCATTTTATGTAAGATAAGCATTCATTTACTCTGCTAGAAGAAAGTTTCAAAGCATGAATTTTCAGTGTATAGATGATACAGTTTCTTCTGAACAAGAAAATTCAGCTTCAGCAGTTTTAACTTCAGTAGAAGTTGCATTCTTTGAAAAAAGATAGTCTGTCTTAACTGACACACAACTTGTACCAAATTTCAGATGTTTAGTAAAACAATCCTTCTAAATATGTGTTCCATATAAAGTAATTGGAGAGAAGCTGGTGAATCTGGAAGTCTCCAGAGAGAGACTTATCTGCCGAATGAAGCCTTCAGGATATCTAGTTATTCCCTTAGCACTTCTTATTGCTTTTCAAGAACTTGTATTTGGAAATGACTGACACTAAAATGATGATGATATGGCTTCCAAAATCTATATATACAAAACCTTCTCAAAAATTTGGGTTTTCAAATCAAGAATATGAAGTTTGTTGGTTTCTAATAAGCTTTAGAAGGGCAATTATATGATTACAAGATATTGGAAATTATTGAGATGATTGATTTTGTGCTGTGCAAAGTAACAATTTTCTAGGTCACACTTAGAAATTAATTAATTGATACCCTGAAAAACTTTGTAATAGTTACTTTATTACGTACTTCAGTGTAATTTGTCTTATTCCCGTGAACCTAGTTCCAAATGAGCAAGTTTTAGTGAAGTGTTTATTTAAAAATTGTTCCAAAGACATGCCACTAAGTTTTCAACTGTAGAAAAGACCAAAGGCTGACTTGCTATTTCTTCCTTTAACAAGGAAGCTCTGGTCAATAGTGTAAAAATTAAATGCATATCTTTTATTAGCCATGTTTTAGCTTAAATGATTACAGGAACATATTTTTTATCTGACACAAATAACACAACTTTTACTCAGTTGTTTTCCACACTTAATATTTTCTGTAAAATCAACAAATGTGTATGCAGCTTTTTTCAAATATATATTACAAATTACAGATCTAAAAGTAAATGTTCCTTGAAAAGAATCTAAGACATTTTATTTTCTTTTAAAATAAATGTCGATCCATTAAAAAGCGTTTAAAATGTCTAGGAGAAATGTAATCTATTCTAGAATCACTACAAATACTGTTGCTGATAGCTAGGTGTAAAATATTTTTGATGAGTTTTCTGAGGCTAACTTTGCAATATCTACTCTTAAAAAACTATATAAGACTAGAGAAAAGCAGACAGTGCACCTGTCCAAACTCGAAGAGTTTTTTATGATTGTAGTGATTCATTGATTTGTTCCGCTTTGTTGATCAAAATTTTTACCACTTAGCACTCTAACTCATTTGTCGCCACACGTTTACTTTTTACTACTATTCAGGCAATTATTAATTTCTCGATTAGCAGTTACCCAGCATTTTGTAATGCCCAGCAGTGAAGAAGATGCTAGCAATAATGTGTGTAAAATAGCAATAATCAGCAATCATAAAGCAAGGAAGCTGAGAAGGAGTTATGAAAAAAATATATCCTAAATTTGAAATAAAACATTTAGTGGGCATACTGTGCTATCTTACCTTTCTTAAATGCAGTGAAACTATATAAATACAGGTGTTTTCTAGCATCTGGTAAGTGCCAGCAGCCTAAGCTGTGAAATAATTTAGAATTCAAGTAATATGAGAAGCTGAACAAAACAAATCCCTTAACAATGCCAGTACATGAGTGCCTACGTCTCCAAACTGGAACATGAATACAAGAAAATCCAGTTAGTGAAGGAGGAGTATATTACAAAAGTTGCATCTTGGTTACTGTATCAATGCCGGTTAAAGGAGATAGATACATTGGAGCAAATACAGTAAATAAATGGATTAGTATAAATATTATTTGGTCTCTGTATATAATATTATCTTGGGATGGAACTTCCCAAAGAACCAGGAAAAAGGAAGCACCTAGTTTCAACCTCTTTCGTTGGCATTTCAATGCTCACTGCAAAAGGTCAGCTGATGGAGATCAGCAGTGGTTTATTTATACCAAAGTAGTTTCAAATGCAGAAAATTGGCAATGAAAAGACTTCTTCATTGTTGTCAGATGAGGATTTAGAGGTTGTTATCTTCTTGCTCTCATGGCGATTACTGTAATATGTTAGTTAAGAATTCACTTTCAAATGAAACATTGCAAATGGAGGTGAGATTCCTTTTGCCGCAAAATAATGAAAAGAATAAGCTTTGTCAATCAGTCTCCCTGTACAGCTGCAGCAGCTATGAACCACCTGAACCTTCTGCAGCAGTGTGATTACCTGATACACATGCGTATTTCAGAAGTAGGGCAATGCACCCTAGCGAATAAGCCCCTGCTTCAATATCATGCTCCTGTAAACTGGCAACTTAATGCAGAGATTCCTGGATAGCTCCTGATAAGTTCAATGGGGCCAAGCACGGAAAAGCCCAAGAAGGTGATGGTAGACAGTGATGGCAGCAGCTGGCAGAGAGACATCAGGACAAGGTGAACAGCTGAACTTGCTAAAGTGAAGGACACCACTGTGTTTCTTGGGAGAACATTGACTATCAAGATGCTTACAGTTGTGCTGGAAAACAGTCTTCACCATGATAATACAATTTTCATTACTTTAATCTCTCATTTGGAACATGGTCCAAGTGCCTAAAACAAGCTTATCATCACTTCTTCCAAGCAATGAAAGAAGCAGCGAGTTTGAATCTCACTGATCACCCTCCTTTCTAAATTTGCTTGCTTGATGTCCTTGTGAACCTGAAAATATTAAAGGCAAAGTTAGTCCATCTGTCTTTCACTTCTTTTCTTCAGCATCTTCAGGAAGAGTTCAATTTTAAAATTTTAACCTGCTGGTCTGTGCAGTGTTTCAAATTTACATATATAAAAATGAATTATCTTGACCCGTGACTACAGTTTTTGTCTAAAAAAATTCCCAGGATTGTGACAGAATGCAAGAAACATAATTTTCTAGAAATGAACATAGAAACTTGCTGAGATTTCTGACAGGCTGATCTGTGATAAAAAGAAATTTCAAGTCTGCAGTGGCTCTGAGTAAATTTGTTTTCATTTAAAGAGTAATTTTCACAGAAAAGAAAATAAGAAACTATAGTGTTTGGTGGTGTATAGTTCCCCTGCAAACCTGTTATTGATGGTATGTCAGCTAATAAGGATTGCTTAGTAGAACACTTTCCTAAAAACCATGGGGCATTCTCTTTCTCCTCTTGAAGCTGAGTATCAGCCCCAAAATGGCTGATTCTTACAAGAATAAATATATTTATTACTTCTAATAGCTTTTCCAAGTGGATACACCAAGAAATCAGTGATAGCCATTGACCATGATTTGGTCTTTTAACAGAGATGTTGATAAAAAAAAGTAAACCCCACCAGCTCTATTTATAGATATAATAGAAAGTAACAGGAAATTTATATGAATATTCATATATTGAACTCAGAAAATAGGCATCTTGTTATTCATCACTTTAAAACATGTTTATAGAGTACAAATATATTGGCTTTTGTTTTTTTTTCCTAGTGTTGATGAAAATGAATAGTACTTTGGGACCAAGTCTGCCTATTAAACTGATGTGATACATTACCATGCTTGCACAGAAATGAGCACAGATGGTGGGTCTATTACTTCTTTAGCAAGAAATTTGTCATTTTTTTCCCCAGGATTCAAATCTGAGCAACTCTTGTTCAAGTTAGGCTACCTCTGTTGGTATCCTTAAAATGTGTTTTCCATTACTTGTACATTAGGATTAAAAGAAACAGGAAGTGATTAATACTGTATTAAAACTTTATAATGAATGAAGTTTCTCAAACCAAGAGTCTGAGATTTTTATATTTTCTCCTCAACTAAAGGGAATCATGTTTTGTACGTAAATGCAAGCCTATAGGGATGAAGTTTTGTGTACCATACTCAGATTCCCAATAGCCTATTTAGCTCTGACAGATAATTTAGTCTGCATTAGAATGTTTGAAGATGTTAGATTTATAGACATTTTTTAATTAAACACAATGATATGTGGAAAATAAAACAACAGCATATAAGTAAGGTTATAATTTCTGTATGCAAAAGACATCATTTCAAGCAGCAAAAGAGTAGTTTAAAGAAAAGGTTGACTTCTAAATTTTATTTTTATGATAAAAATCAATAAAGCAATTCTTTATAATGCTTTGTCAATGCCTTATTATGTACCTGAAGACAAAAAAGAGGCTTCAACCTGCCTTGTGACTTGTCAGAGCCTGTAAGACTCAAAGTTAAATGATAGTTTTTTAATGTCAATTGATCAAAGACAGATTATGTAACAGTGAAAACAAATTTAGTATGAGCTAAGATTTCAAATAACAGAAAAAAATGTGAGCATATGTATTCATTCACTTCAGTATGTTGAATGTATGTATTCGCATTTGGGGGTTCTATACCGAGACCACCATCATTTAGCAATACAACATCACATGAAAAAGTTTTTCAACATTTATGCTATGAACTGGTATGCAAAGACAATCTGGTAAGGTGGGTTGACCCTGGCTGGATCCCAGGTGCCAAACAAGCCCCTCTCACTCCCTCTCCTCAGCTGGACAGAGGGGGAAAAATGCAACAAAAGGCTTGTGGATCAAGATAAGGACAGGGCTGCAGGGGGATCTCTGCTCTGATGCCTGGAGCACCTCCTCTCTCTTCTACTTCATTGACCTCAGTGTCTGCATATTTAATTCTCTCTTATTCTCAGCTCCTCTCCTCCAGCTGCAGCTGCATAGTGTGTTTTTCCCCCTTCTAAAATATGTTATCACAAAGACATCATTGCTCATTGGCTCAGCTGTGACCAGTCAGTAGTAGGACTGTGTTGGAGCTGACTGGCATTGGCTGTATCAGACATGGAAGAAGTTGTTTCTTCTTGCAGAAGCCATCCCTGTAGCCCTTCTGCTACCAAAAGCTTGCCCCACAACCCAAATATATTTGAGGAAGAGTATTCTTCCAAATGGTATAGTATTCTTTCTATTCCATCCAAATGATCCTTAACTTTTATCATTTGCCTCTTTATTTTCAATATGTGAATTTTCCTGGGTGAGAATTGCCATCCAGAAGCTGGAGGATGAATTTCAAGTTTGGATTCTCCATGAATATAAAATTAAAAGTTCTTGAAGGAGTAAAAACTTTACAAAGTTAACAGATTTCTGGAGAGAAAAGTAATAATTCCTTTAAAAGTCAAGCTAGGGATTGTGTTAATACACCTAGTAGACCTGAGGATAAACCAGAAGCCTTTGAAATGACATTATTATAGCTATCCTGGACCCAAAACTTTCTCTGTGGATGTAATGTTTAACTCCACGTCTGAGCAGTCAGCAAGAATGTAATTGGGGTAAATAATGTTAGTAGGTTCTTTGATAGGTAAGTGGAAGGAAAAGTAGACTGGTAGTAGTAAGTGTAAAAGAAGAAAGTGTTTACCAGTTTTTCAGTTTCTTTACAAAGCAGTGAAGGTAGGCAGAAAAATGAATATTGATATTTCCAAACTAGACCAGGTCTACTCATACTGTACATCTACTTTCTGTATAGAGAAGCTTTTTCTTACCAAACTGAGCAAAATCGTGAAGGTTAAAGGAGATTTGCTACAGGCAGCGTTACTGGGTAAAATTATCTGGACTTTGTATAGGAATTACTTCAGTTATTCGAACTGAGAGAATATTTAAATGGATTTTGGACTGCCTTTTGGGATAACTTGAAGCTTCAAACAGAAAATGGCGAAGAGCCTTTGGGCCACACAGGGGTGATAACATTCAAAATGTGTAAATCAGAAAAGGGGTGGTTTTTTCAGTTGAAAAAGGAGAAGCAATCATTGCCTGGAAAGAAATTTAAATATTAGATAATAGAACTCCTCTGTCTGGGGAGTCAAAATGTGTTTTGCCTTAGAGAGAATATTAAAAAAATGACCATAACAGAATGACTAGGAGTGGGACAGAGGGAATCAAATTAATTGCTAACACTTTTTTACTGGTAAGCATATCCAGTTACTCCTTATGAACCACAGGATTCCTGAAGAGAAATGTAGAGGATGACAGCTCTAAAGAGGCCTGGGAACATGACTGAAACTCCGACTTTGTGGTCCACTCACAAGACAGTATTATTCTCCCAGCAGCTTTCCCTCATGAGGAAGAAGGGAGTTACTCCTACAGTAAATACCAGCTGTACAAGAGTCTGGATTCTGTGGTGGAAAAAGCTGAAAATAAAATGCTCGCCAGCCTTGAATGAGTCAATGCCAGATAATTCCCAGATGAGCTATATTAATAAAATTGTAGCCTAGGCAAGTCTCAAACTCTGCATGGTTTATGTCTTCCAGCATGGAAAATAAATGAGTATTGTCAATTGAATTAAAATAATTTTAAAAGATATTTTTTCACATTGTTATGCAATTCACAGGTAAATGTATAATAGATGGGTTTGCAGCACTTGAGAAAATGTGTTAATTGAAGAATTCTGAGTGAGAGAAAGTGAGAACACAGGTTTTGTATGCTGTTAAACAGAAAAGGGGAGCACTGAATAGAAAAGATAACCATAAGCTTTAAATTCTTTTTATAGTGTTATAATATGAAGAGAAATAGTTGTGTTCCATTAAGCTAGTTTGTTGACTTAAACCCATTATCTGTCTGGTGAGTTCAGTATTGTTCAGCTTGGAAGGGGAATTAAGGAAGGATTTCCATATTGAATTATCTATTTTGATTTAGAAAAATGACTGGGAAAGTAGGAGCTTCGAGGAAAACCTTGGAGAAGATTATTTATTTATTTATTTTATCCATAGATGCTACCAGATGCTACATTGACCCTGCTCAAACTGCTGTGTTAAACATTCCCTAATTCTAGCAGGCAGGCTGCAGATGCCTATAAAAAGCTTTATCCCATCACTACAAGACAGTACAAAAAGCTGTCTGCCATAAACCAAAATACCACTTTATGAAGAATATGAGCCATTCATATATTCAATGTATCAATAATGCTATGAAGATTTTTTTAAACTCAGTTCAACCACGATGTTCCACTGAGCTACATTAAGTATATTAATCCTTCCTGCCCTGATTGTGCAGCATAAACATCTTTTCCAAGTAATAATGGCTAGTGAATCAGTAAAGGGTTCCATAATGGCTTTTAGTTAGAAGCTTATTATGTTTAGTATTTACCTTTAGCTGGCACAGTGTGGATACAGATGACTATTTTCTCAAATGAAGGATGAATAAAACTGAAATCTTTAACTTGTGGCTAATCCTAGGTGATCATTGCTACAGTAACTTGACACATAATTGAATTCAAATTTTATATTATATCTGCTTCCAGTGAACTTGATTGCATGCAGAAGAAATAAAGGGTACATTTGCCTTAAATAGCACATGCAGAGCTCCATATAGAAGGCCTTGAATTTTAGTATTTAATGTGGGAAACTGATTGCTTTAAAGGACTTAAATGATGAAAGACTGCTGGATTTTGCTACCTTAAAAGTCAGAGAAAATTTTGCTAAACCACAACTAAACCAAAGAATTAGTTCACTTTTGAAACATTTTGCAGAACATGTTGCCCAAAAATTATCTTCTTGTAATGTCAAAGAAGCTACTAATTTTGTCACAGATATAGAAGGCAAATTGTACTCCCTGGGGCTTAAGGTATATTTAGAGTAATTTTGTATGATAGGGTTAATTTATATCTATGAGCATGGCAAATGTCATTTTAGGAGTGGTATCTGGGTCCTTGTATACTTCCCTATGCATATCCTCAGTGTCACTGAAGGTTCTATTTTAATAATGATCAAAGACAAAATACTGTTGTTATGTGGCAACCTTGCTTCAATGAATAGTGTTTGTTGTTTAGCATACATGAAAGTTTTTTTGTGGAGCTAGGAGGACCTGCAATGTTTTTCATAAAACAGATTGTCCAAATTTGACTATGCTGTTTTCTGTGCTCATATGCAGACCTAATAGGCAGGAATTAAGCAATCCTTTACTCCATTCCTGATAGGGTTCTTTCTTTTCTGCTTTTAACAGCACAACAGCTGGCAAAATATTTTTGAGACAGAGATATATAGAGCTATCCTACTGTAGAGTATTCTGACAAAACCAAACATATGGAGTGGTTTTGCATAATGTACAATGTCTGTTATGAGAAGGTTAATATTCAGTTTTTCTTGCATAACTCGAGTATTACATACAACATGGAAAGTTGAATGAAGAATTGCATCTTAATAAGCCATAGAATTCTGCTAGGTGGTTATTCTTTTGTCTCTGCATTTTGAGTTTTGATGTACTCGAAACAACGTTCTACTTACTAGAGCAGTTCTTTCTTGAATGAGCATATGAGGTCTGACACAAAAAAAAGGCAAGACTAACCCTATAAGCTTGGGAACCAAGAGTGGGAGGGGAGAGATAAAGAGATAGTTCTAGAACATATTCTAACCTGTCACAATGCAACAAAGCTCAACTTGATCGCTTCGCTCAATATGAGTGGGTGCATGTTCAAATATAGATGTTTTCTTACCCTTGGTTGGGAAATGATGGCATGCTCCAGCTCACAATGCTTTGACTGTGAAGCAATTTTTGGCTTATAAAAATATCATTGTGTTTGAGGACCCACCCTATTTACCAGACCTGGCTCCCTGAGTTTTCTGCCCCTTCCCAAAGGTCAAGTCGGTGCTCAGAAGAACCTATTTTTTGCTAGTAGAAGATGTGAAAGCAAAACTGACAGATTCTCAACAGTCTTTCAGAAAATGGTCTGTGGAATTGCTTTGAACATTGGCAGCACTGTGTGCATCTGTGTTTCACTTCAGAAGGGAACTATTTTGAAGGTGATCATAGTGGAATTACTTAATTTGTTAAATAAAAAGGAGTTACAGGCATGGGCTCATTATTTTTGTGTCAGTCTTTATATATCTGGTTTCTGTTGCTTCTTTTTTACGTATCTATCTATCTATCAAGTATCAGTTATATAATGCTAAATAATTTATGTACAATTTGTCTGTTGTTTTGTCATAAGTATTATATCTGCATGTGCATTCACAATACACAAAACCTTTGAAATCCTGAAGTATCGAATATTTAGGCAATGACCATTTAGTCTGTATTTAAGAAGACCAAAATCAAGGATGGACTTTGCATTCACAAAAGACATGCATGGGGCTGAATATTTCTTGCTTTAAAATGTAGATAACACTTTTTAAATTAAATTTTCTAGTAAAATTAAAGCTATAATAAATAATACAGCATCAGGGCTCAGTGCTGGGTCCAGCCCTGTTCAATGTCTTCATCAATGATCTGGATGAAGGCATCGAGTGCACCCTTAGCAAGTTTGTGGACGACACTAAGCTGGCTGGAAGTGTCGATCTGCTGGAGGGTAGGGAGGCTCTGCAAAGGGATCTGAACAGGCTGGACCGCTGGGCTGAGTCCAATGGCATGAGGTTTAACAAGGCCAAATGCCGGGTCCTGCACTTGGGGCACAACAACCCTATGCAGTGCTACAGACTAGGAGAAGTCTGTCTAGAAAGTTGCCTGGAGGAGAGGGACCTGGGGGTGTTGGTTGACAGCGACTGAATATGAGCCAGCAGTGTGCCCAGGTGGCCAAGAAGGCCAATGGCATCTTGGCTTGTATCAGAAACGGCGTGACCAGCAGGTCCAGGGAGGTTATTCTCCCTCTGTACTCGGCACTGGTGAGATCGCTCCTCGAATCCTGTGTTCAGTTCTGGGCCCTTCACCATAAGAAGGATGTTGAGGCTCTGGAACGAGTCCAGAGAAGAGCAATGAAGCTGGTGAAGGGGCTGGAGAATAGGCCTTATGAGGAGCGGCTGAGAGAGCTGGGGTTGTTTAGCCTGGAGAAGAGGAGGCTGAGGGGAGACCTCATTGCTCTCTACAACTACCTGAAAGGAGGTTGTAGAGAGGAGGGTGCTGGCCTCTTCTTCCAAGTGACAGGGGACAGGACAAGAGGGAATGGCCTCAAGCTCCACCAGGGGAGGTTTAGGCTAGATGTTAAGAAAAAATTCTTTACAGAAAGGGTCATTGGGCACTGGAACAGGCTGCCCAGGGAGGTGGTTGAGTCACCTTTCCTGGAGGTGTTTAAGGCACGGGTGGATGAGGTGCTGAGGGATATGGTTTAGTGTTTGATGGGAACGATTGGACTCGATGATCCGGTGGGTCTCTTCCAACCTGGTTATTCTGTGATTCTGTGATTCTGTGGAATGTAATAATTATGTTGTATTTCTTTTCTGTGAAAAATATGTCCATGAAAATAAAGCATTTCATTAAAGTGGAATGTTGGTGTCATAAGAGTTAATATGAACTACAAAATGACTATGAGTTTAGCATAACTTTCTAAGCCACTTCTATGTGTGTTTTTGTGTATTAAACTAGCTATACTCATCGCGTGGTTGGCAGTGGAATCAAAGCTCAGTCTGCAAATCCAGAAGTGAAAGTGAAGGGAACAGATCCTGTAATAAATCAAATCATTGACAAGCTGAAACATATTATTCAGGTAAGCTGCTTTTATATCTGTAGATTTAGCATAGTGCTAAAGACCACTAGTAATGAAGCTATCAATTTATTGTATGTTGAAAGTTAATTGTTAATTCAAGCAACCTTTCAATGTACATCAACACCAAAACAGTACTCTGTCTCACTTCAATTATTAAAAATAATTTAGTTAAAAGGTTTGCATAGGTTAGATGAGTGTAGGAAGTAAGACTCTGGCAACTGAGCCATCTCTACCTGTGAGCACCACAGCTCAACGTTGCAGTAAACATACAGAAGTACAAATAGTGTAGTTTAGGGATATTAACTGGCTGCATATGTTTTAAAACAATAAAACATAATTTTCCTCTTCCCTCTTTACTTAATCAAGGTTTTTTCTTAAGTAGTGTTGCTGTGAAGTTTTTTTGTTTAGATGCCAGACAGAAAATCTAGGAGGTTTGAACAAGAATAATGTGCTTTTGAAAGGAATTAGTGTTCATTACCTGATGTGTGTATCTGAATTACCAATTTTAAGGCTTACAAGGCAGACAATTCTAATACAGCCCTGGGCAATCATAGTATTATAATACATTTAAAGGATTACAGGTATCTTGTTTACATAAAATGCCTGTATGCATAGATATCCAGACTACAGGACTAATAACTGATTCTATTGAAATGAAGTTATTTTGCTGACAACCCTGTACTTCAGTTTAAAAATGTCAGTTTCCACTCTGATTTGAAGGCTCAGTGATAAGAAATGTTCTACTGGCATTTCTTGTCAGCGACCCTTCTAACCCAGTATCCTCTCATCTGCAGTGGTCAAAGGAGAGGCTGTTTAGGGAGGACATGCAAGCTTGGCACCTTTATGGTCTCCAGTCCCCTTCTCTGCTTCATTCCCCAGACATGAGAATTAAGAGATATTAGACTGCTCTTCATTGCCTTTGGCATTTAGCTCCATCTAAGGACTAGATTTAATTTTGTTTTTCCATCTTCTTGGCAGCTTTTAAATGCAGTTTCCCAAATGGTTTCTGGAGTTGAAATAAGCAAGCCATTCTAACATTACTGATAGCTTCATGATAAACTCTCTTGGTTCTTGTTTCTCTATTTGTGAAAAATAGCTCTTCTCTGACAACAAAGGAAAGACTGGTGAAATAGGAAAAAAAAGCGCAGAAAAATGTCTTTTCCATCAGTAGGAGAAGTAGCATCCAGATTGAAGCTCAAAGGCAATCATTATTCCTTCCTCCTTAAAAGGAACATCTTTTGTAGCCCTCCAGCTTCAGCATGGTTTTGTCTGTCTTTCTTTATTAAAATGGTGACTACAATAGTGAGAAAATGAATGCGATTTTCCCTCCAAAGAGATGCTATAACTTAATTACAAACTACAAATTACTGTGCAGAGAAAAGCATTGCAAACCTTACTCAGTAAGTCTCAAGGTCTTTCATCTATCAGGAATGCCATTTCTCTTTGATATTAAATCTACACTGTATAGTTTATTGTGTTGTTTTCCTCTACAACCTAAGAATTGTGCTGTTTCCTCCCTGAGTGAGGATCTAAGAGTGGAATGAAACAATTGCAGTATGAAGTATTTAATTTTGAGAGCTCCTTTGCCCTTGTCTCAAAAGCCTAGATTGGGTCTCAGGGAGGGGACATACAATTTACATACCACAAGTATTACTAGCCTCCAACTCTGTTATCTTCTGTGGGACAGTTGCCTTTCTTGCAGCTCAGAGTGTGGAAATAGGGTCATGGGATAAAGAGAGCATCAAATTCCTTAGAGACCTGACATATAACTGCTTTTCCTAAAATAAAAAGACTGAAGAAATTGCACAGAAAGCTTTCCTCTCTAACATTTGCTGATTGGGAAAGGAAGATGGAGAGTGTAAATTAGAGATTCATATGTAAAAGGTCATCTTTTTATCCTTTTTTATATGAAAAGTATGAATCACATATTAAGCTTACGATGGACAAATTAAATAAGGAGAACTTAATGGTGGTGCTGTCTCAGACAGAATCATACTTAAGTCTAGCACTCTATCCAAGCAGAATTACTGCACTACAGAAATTTAAATAACAGAAAAAATTGTATTTGTCCTGATTTTTCAGAACTAATCATTCCTGAAATCTGTAGAAGTTTACATACTTTAATTTATCTTTAAGGTGACAGAGATTGGCAGGGTAATACATAGCTTGCTATTTGTGTAGGCAACTATATGTATTTTTTATAAATTTGATGTTGCTGTAACCTTGCTTGCTAAACAAGTATATTTTTGTATTTAGTTGTGTGTGGTACTTTCTATATTATGAGAAAGGAAATTAGTGATAATTCAAGTTTATTTAGCTTTTCAAATCAGCTTTTAAACATTTCAAGATGCAGGACATTGAAGAATTATTTCTCTCTGTCCCATGATGTCATGATAGGATATGGTCCTTCACTTTCAACCACAATCAAAGCTCTGTGTATTAGTGGTAAATATAGCCTAATTTTCTTTTGTTTGTACAGCCTGTGATGGTACCAAGGCCTTCAGGACTGAATAGTCTCTACCACTTTGTAAATACTGAGAACAGGAAGCTTTGCTTCTGGTACTTCTCACAGTGAAAATAGTGAAATGTACTGAAATGGAATTTAATCAGTGATAGCCTGTGTCATTTGTTTGCAGCAGTGGTAGAATTCAGTTCTTTAATCAGACCACCTGCCTGTAGAAGTTTTATCTTCTGTTATACGTATATCTAGTCAAGGACCTTAGAAAGCTTTTCATTTGTATATATGTAAATATATGCTTCAGGATAGGAACGATAACTCTTTGGCCCTGCACAATGTAAAAGGAGTTTGAGTAGACTGCCCAGATGTTGGCATCTACATTGTAGACACCTCCAGCCTGGTGTCTAGTCTGAAGGATTTCAGTTATGTCATATTTCTGAGCCCTTTCCAAGAGGCTGTCAGTCTAAACACAAAAGCTAGAAAGACATAATTTTCTAAGGAGAAATACGTAGTGTGTACACTGGATCTTCTTACACTGCCACTTCCTGCTTTTGCAAATGTTTTGTTGGACCACATGATCATTAAACCAAAGAAAAGCTTAAAGTCTACTTGATTAGGAAACCTTTTGCTCTTGCTGGTATCTGAGTTGGGTTTAAATACTTAGGGTAATCTTTTTTGTTTGGTTGGATCTTACTTTCTCTGAAATTACTGGTTTTATTTCCAAAATCTTAGGTACAGTTCAAACACACAGGACCTTTCGAAAATCCATACAAATATTTGGGGATCTCTTAAAAAATAATCTCATATTATGATTATATGTTGTTTTCTAAAGGTTGAAAAAAGGTGATTGAACTATAGGACTAATTTGCAGAGGATGACTGGTTTTGCGTTTAGAATACATAGTTTAAGCCAGATGGAGAAGTATATCTTGATTACAATTTGTCCTGCCAGACCAGAAAAAGTAATTATTTCTAGTAAAATCAGGGTAGAAAAACTCTTTTAGAAAGCTTCAGTGTTTTCTGAAACCTTTCCTCTTTGTCATCAAAGCAGATGAACCCTTTCCTCACCATTTACACTAAATTTTCCTTCTGACTTTCAAGAATCACAGAATGAGGGTGAGAAGGAAGTGAATATTCTGTGATATAGAGGGAGGGTCCAGTGAGCTTTCAGAAAATCAGACTGTACTTATTTATTATAAAAATGACTGAATATTATCAAGTAGCACAAGAAGAACCCATATCTTACAGATTCCTTCCTGCTTATCTTTAACATGTACATAAGAAAACAGCTGAAAAAAACATTCTGACTGTCATGAAAAAAATAGATGTCTCCTAGCGTCTCCTCTTTTCTTGCAAGGTAGATATGCAGAAAAATCCAAAGCAAAAAATTGGTTTTAAAGTATGTAAACATACAATGCTTTAACATACTCTGTTTTCTAGGTCCTATTCTATTAAAAACTTCAAACCATTGAAACCAAACTTGTAGCAAAAGGGAGACTATCTCTTCCCAGCAGGCTATGGTTTCTGGGAACTTCTTCTTTGTAAGAGGCTCACAATAATCCTCCTTCTTTTTCTGTAAATAGTGGATTTACCAAAAATCAATAGCACTTTTTGATTCCATTGGACCCTGACCGCTATAATCTGTGCTCTGGACTCCCCAGGTTCATATTCACAGCAACAAAGTGCAATTAGAGGAACTAACAGGAACTCTGCTGAACCAGTCAGAGCTGAAAATGGATTGACAAAGTCACCTTCTTTTGTAAAAAAACCCTTACTTGTACAGACTGGTGTTTTGGAGAGCTTTAACTGATGGGCTCCTCTTCATTCATTTATCTTTGTGGTAGGCAAATAATGGTTTCAAGTCTCTTATGTATGCAATCTGCAACTATCACTCTAATAGGCAATCATGATAAGCAAAGTCAGTTGCATATGGCAGCAATAATAATGATAATTATTTTTATTTCTTCTGCTATAATTTAAAAACATGATTAATTTGTCTTTCCTGCAAGTGCAAACACTAAGGTTAGGAAGTAAGTATGATAATTTGGTTCTGTGATTACAGGCAACTGGATCGTGGCCATTTCAATGTATTTCTTTTTTCATAAGACAATCTTGAAAAGATACTGCTTTTGAAAAGAATACTTGGAGATTGTATTTACAGGTGAAATAATGACTTCCTAATATTAGGGAATCCTGGCATAATAGAAAATGACCCTACATGTGTCTGTCTAAATCTAGCAGACAAAATCTCTCTCTGGAGATCTTCAGGGGCAACTGTCACTCTGTTGCCTGTACTGCAAATTTAAATGCTTCAATTAAGAAAATGATTTCCTGTTTCTAGGTGCAGCAAAAGGTAAGTCTGAACTTGTCTGGAAAGGACCTCATCTTATACTGCAATACCACTGGACTTCTAGCTGATATACGTGGAATAACATTTACTTTCAAAAGGCTGAAAACTATCATGAATGGAAGTGACACTGACGTCTTATAATTGAAAGAGGCCGCGACTTCATAAGACATTAAATGCAGATGCCAATCTAATTCTTCCTTTACTACTCGCCATTATTACAGCATGATAAACACTGTGTTTCACTTTGCTATCATTTACCCATTTACATAGTTCAAAAAGTTACAAAAATAGTGAGGTAAGATTTGGTTTTGACACTGATTTATGATACTAATGACTAAACTTTCCAGCTGTGTGTTTTTAAAGCTCTTATCAATGTACCACAGCATGGGCAAAATAATACATGTTTTTTCGGTATAAGATGTTCAAGTACATCTTGGGAATGGTGATGTAATACATTACCTGAGTCATCATTTGCACATTCAAAGATATATATTTTAAAATTATTCACGTGCAAGACGTGCACTTGCAGCTGTTCTTCTCTTTGATCACTGACATAAAATTTGTGTAATGATAATAATCTAAAAGTTAAAATCCCTCTGTCTCTTACAGCAGTTCAAACTGCTGTATAAATTTAGCGAATTACGCATTCGGATTACTCTGTTGATGACTGACATGAAATTCTATCTTGTGGAATGAGTAAATTTGCAAGAGTACAGCATTTAACAGTTTCAGATACTTAGAGCCTTATTTTGATACACTCTTCAGCAGCACATTTTTTGAAATTCACTTTCAAAAGATTATTTTTTCCTTTTTCTTCTGAAATTTTTTTTGTTGATATATTGTATCCTGCACTTTGGACCATTCAGTAACAGGTACCCCATAGAGGTAATTGGGAAGTAAAATTTCAGTGCACTTTGTGCAACTGCTATTCAACATTCATTGGTTTTAGAATTGCTTTCAGCTCTGTTTGCTCCTAAACTGCCTATTTATTATTTTTGTTGCAATAGGAGAGATTGCCTCAAAAGTTCTCTTTTGGTTTGGTTTTTGTATTAAAAATGCATATCTAAATATTAACTTTGCTGTAGATTTGTTTTTTACTGCCTTTGTAACTTTTTAGTTCCTTCCAAGTGTAGAATAACCCTGCAGATACAGAATAGCTCAGTATTTTGATCGTGTTATTTTTTTCTCTAGTGATTTCTTGGCTCTCCCTTTCATATTTGATGTGTTCAGTACTTCTTTTGTTTTATTTCTGGAATGAATACAACATTACTGTCTTTTTTAAATTAATCCTTTGGACAAATTCCATCTTTGGCAAGGCATTATAAGAGAGTATTAGACTGATGTGCTGTACAAAGATATTCTTCCTTGACAGGAAATCTTACATCATATTTGTTGTTTGCGATGTGGCTTATCACATTGTATTGTCTTGAGCACCCTCTAACTGACAGCAAGTGCCAAAAATATGTTAAATACTTGAGTATTTCGTTTGCACGTAAGTTACTGGCATAATTTCTGCAAAAATATTAAACAGCTAGAAATGAGATGGTAAATTATTTTCTGAGTTTTACCCTCCTCTTCTTAAAATAAACTTCGCCTTCCAACCTCAAAATACATATTACAGTGCAGGATCACTGATGCTTTTCTATCTCTTGAGAGTGAAAATGGTTTATTCGCATTTCTGTGATGACAATGAAGGTATATGGCCTTTTTGTTGCTAACATAGATGGTTTTTCCATATTTGGAAGTAAAAACTCTAAAAGTTATATGAAAATGTTAAGATGACAGTATGTCCCAAAACCTCAAACCTACACATGGTTCATAGGTGGAAGGAAGAAGTGATTAAGAGGACATGAAGCTGAACCCATGTGTCTTCCAGTTTTGTGATGCTAAGGGGACAAACTGAGAATAACAGGTCACCAGTCGCATAGTCCTTTTTGTCAGTCATTTAAATAAAAACCAATAACCTGTTTCCCATTTTGTTTTATTTTTCAGTAAATAGCTTACAAAAATTATTAAAGGCTAATCAGAGTCCCCTTCATTTAGCACATATGATCCTCATTTTTGTGTAGTATCTTTTAAAATAGGATTTATGCTTAAATGAAAAGCTTTTGATTCCTCTTAATATGAATAACAAATGGAAAAGACTATACATTGTACAGAGCTTTCTGGAACTAAATTTAAGGTTCAAATTTGCATAAAGCTAAACAATTAGATAATTAAAAAAATTAAAATGCCTACATTTGTATTTTTGCTAGTTTTTCTTCCTCAGTTGCTCATGAAGCACTGCGCAGCACGTACTGTGAAAACATACACGTTGATGCAACTCAGAGATACTATCAATTCTTATCCATTTAGTACACATAACAGTGGCACAGAAAACAAGACAGCCTTTTCGAGTTAGTTAGGTGGATAGTGACACTAACCACAGTATTCATTATGGTGCAGGTGTTCTCTACAAAAGCCTATTTTGCACCTAAATCGCTTACTGCTATAAGCTGGTAAAAACTGCTTGTGTTAGGGTTTCTAAGCAAAACAGGAGCAATGTTCTACTCATTTTTAAGTATTAAGTGAAAGAGAGTTCTGAGATTTCTGGAAGAATTATAGATGTGACAAACAATGTGATCTGGGGCACTGATTTGTGATGTTTACTTTAGAAAATCTGACCTACATTACTGCTGGCAAAACTGTGGAAAGCAAATTATGTTTTCCTATTTATAATATATCATTTATACTCCTTGTTTCTCTTAAGAATACATTTTATTTTATTCTTTATTATTTTCTTTCAGTCTTCTCATAACTTTGGCTATAGTTCTAAAATAAAACAGGTGGTTTCATCCCCCTGCCCCATGCAAGCAGTAGAAATTCTGCAAATGAAAAGGAGTTTCTGATGTCCTTAATTCCTAATCCCAGTTAAGAAAAAGAAGAGAATGTATATAACTGATAAATAATAGAGACAGGCTAGAGAGTTAAGGAGGGCTTCAGGGCCCAGATGCAGTAGTCACAATAGTATTCACTCAACGCCTCATTAACTTTGGTGGGCTCCACAGAAGTGTAGGGGTTGATCTGCGAAGGCTGGACACTTTTGCTTTCTTCTATCATTTCATCGGAGAATAGCAAATCCCTTATATTTGCAGTGAAGTAGTAACTCATTAGTCGTATATATGGATGTGACATGGTGCATTAACCTATGGCAGTGGATATCAGATTTTTAACTAGCTATCTGATTTAGGAGAATCTCTCATACAAGATGGCTTGGGAATTTTGGGGGACATATGCGCTTTTTTTCATTGTTATAAAAAAAAAAAGCAAAAACCTTAAATTTAGTGCCCAGTCCAATTGTATCGAAGGAAGAGGAAGCTGTCAGTACCTAATTCAATGTTTTATTTAGATAAAATTAAACCCCTATGATGACTTGTGAGGAGGAAGAAGAAAACTGGTAGCAGAAATGCACTTAATTTTGTGTGAACAATGGTCTAACAATTGGCTTGTCTCTGAATGCTTTGAAATAGAAAATTGTTTTAAGGAGCTGTATTATGGATCACTTCTGCTGTTTGCATTCCAATTCAAAGAATCAATTGTTGTGCAATGGCAACCATGTCACTCAGCATGTAATCAACTACAAATTAATCTAGGAATTCAGCTTCTCAGTGTCCTGCCTAATGAGATCTAGATTTGTATAAAGAAGCTTTCTTTGTATGATTGAAAACCCACATTCCTTTTATTCTCTTGTGGAATAAAAATTGGACTTTGTAGTGATGCATACAAGCGTTAGCTACTTCAAGATACAAACAGTATATTCAGTCTTTTACATTCACAGGTTAGATTGAGAATGAACCAAAACTGAAGTAATATGTCTATAATAGGCAAAAATACAGGAAGGACATATCCTATTAATAGATTTTTTTTTATTGCATTAGTATTCACTGCTATTTATCATATTCAAAATTGTCAGAATAACACTGTTCTCACTAGGCCTTAGTATAGTACAGTGAATCTTACTTAAACTAATAAGTTTTGGGAACACCCTATCTCATTTAGCTACAACCTGCTAAATACACTGGAATACATACATATCCAGAATTGTGAAAGATGAATAACAGTTTGAGTATCAAATTGTAGCCGCACGGGCTTGTGCTCTTCTTGTACAGCAGTAGAAATACTCTTTAGTTAGTTTTTTTACAAAATGTATTTAGCAATGTGTTGCAGTTTGTAATAATTTTTTTTTGTCCTAAATGTCTTCTGAAAAATTAAGCTAGTTTGTTTTGCAAATATTTTATATGCAGCTTTGAATACACTTGATTGCTATTAAAAAGGTTGGCTTAATCATATGAAAAGAGATAAAAATTCAGTCAATCTTTACATTTGGACTCTTTTCCCAGATTTAAACTGTAAATTCCATTAACAGAAGTGATTCTGGGAGAAGCTACATTAATTGTGTCCAAGCAAATACCACTTGTGGTGGGTTGACCTTGGCTGGCTGCCAGATGCCCATCAAGCTGTTCTATCACTCCACCTCCTCAACAGGACAGGAGAAGAAAATAAGATGAAAAAGCTCATTGGCTGAGATAAAGACAGGGAGATCACTCACCGGTTACTGTCATGGGGGAAGCAAACTCAAATTGGAGAAAATTGGTTTAGTTTTTTGCCAATTAAAAGTAGACTAGGGTGTCTTTACCATGGGATGCAGGGTAATCTCTGCTCCAATGCCTGGAGTACCTTTTCGTCCTCCTTCTTCTCTGGCCCCGGCATCTGAGATGCTGTTTTTCTCACTTTTTCTTTTTCCCATGCTCTCTCTCACAGCTGCTGCCCACTGTTTTCTAACCTTTCTTAAATAAGTTTTCCCTGAGGTGCAAGCACCTTGATGATTGGCTCACCCATGCCCTGCAGTGGATCAGTTGGAGCAGGTTGTGGGTGGCAGTCGCTGCCTCTCCTCACAAAGGCCACCCTGAAGCCCCCACTGCCAACACCTGGGAGACTTTAGGTACATCATTATAATACCTACTTCTGAAATCAATATGCTTATTAGGAAAAGGGTCTTCACCCTTTCACCTGAGGGTGTCAGTCACTGGAACAAGCTCCCCAGGGAAGTGGTCATGGCATCAAGCCTGTCAGATTTCAAGTTTACCTGGATGATGCTCTTAGTCATATGGTTCCATTTTAGGTAGTCCTGAGAGGAGTAGGGAGATGGACTTAGTAACCTTATGGATCCCTTCCAACTTGAGAAATTCTATGATTCCATTACATTAATAAAAGATAGAGGAACATTCCCAAACCGGCACACTGTGGACAACATATTCTCTCCTACAAAGGAAGATAAACGTAGCCTTTGGTATCATGTAGGACTTTGAAATACTTAAGTAAAGCAAGATATATCTCTCTAGCCAGAAGTGAAAATCAAATTAGTGGTTCTAACTTATGAAATCTGATACATATCAAAAAACAACCCCATATTTAGTTTTATTGGTAGCCTATTCTGAGTAGAAACTGCAAGTAAATATCACACCAAGATGGAAAGTAGCAAGAAAAATTTGAGAAGCAGTTTACTGTTCCTGTTAGTACTAATTAATGACAGCTGTAATCTGTCAATATAATAAAAACATAATAATCTGTCAATATAATAAAAACATAAACAAAATACTTAATATGCAAGCAAATTAATTAAAGGGGGGAAAAAATGGAGTGGTGCAGTAACTGGAGTTGCCATTAGGATCTACACGGCATTTAATTGGTCTCATAGTATTGGTCTCTCCAGTACTGTGGAAACTACTGGGTGAGTAGTCTGCTAATCTGATATATTAAGGAAATAAGCAAGATGACTGTACTGAACCTACATCTGTATGTTAGTGTTAGCTAACTGTGCATCCCTCATGTTAGTTTCCTGAGCGTAAATTCTGTGCAGCAGCAGAAATCAGTTGAAAGATAATTACATTTCTGTAAATGTCGATAAAATGGAATGTCAGTCCAAGTGTCACAGCTGAGGAAAACACTACTGTGTAAACTCATACTTCATTAATACCAGGTAATATACATGAGAAAAGTCACTGCTGATGATATGGCCATGAAAACAGGTTGTCATCAACTACAAACCAAAAAGCATTAGGAAACACGCTTATAATCAGTGATCATAAGACAATTTCTTAGAATATGTGTAAGACGCACTGTTCAAAACCATGAAGTTTGAAACAAAACAGGTACCACAGTAGCACAAAGCACTGCAAAAATGAAATGCAGCAGTATTTCAGTGGTATGCAGTTACCTACTGAGAGAAAGAGTTTATGTCCACAGAGTTTCTTGCTTGAAAAATGATAGATCCTTTTTGAGCATATTGAATGTTTCCTATTTGAGACAGGCTGTTTCCTTTCAGTCCCAGTCCTGGGAAAACCTCTGAGTCAGTGGCCTGTGGACAGCAATACAAAGCAAGTCATTTGCTGCAGGCATCATCATAATTTGTTCTCCTTGTATGTCTGTAAAATAAGCAATAAGTTCTGGAGGCGCAAGAGCTATCAGTCTGGGAAAATAATCTGTTGCTCTGAAATCTTATAAACAGTAATCCCATGTTATCTGTGAGGGTGCTTTGTTGCCTAAGGACCTCATATGCCTAGTCTTTTGCTCTCTCTGAGTGTAGGAAATTGTAGAAAACAGCAGCATATTGTGGCACATTAAGCTGCTTTTCACTCCTGAAGTGTGCATATGAAATCTATGTGAATAACATAATTCATATTTGAAATTATACCATATATTTTAAGGGCACAAATTTTGCTCAGCAAAAGCCTGATATTGTCTTGAGAAAGTCAGCCAGCAAATGGCTAAAGAATCAGAACCAGAAAAGTATATAATTTGCATGAAGTCTCAGCAAAGCTGTTCAGAACTACAGATTGAAGAGAAGTGTCAGAAACAAGCTGAACTATGCCATTTCTACTTTAGTTTTGTTTCAAGAGATGATAACAAGCGAATACAAATATGTCCTGGCAGGGTATGGTTATTTGTTAGGTTTGTGGTTAGATTTGTTGGGTTTGTTAGTTTCTCTCTAGAAAGAGGGATACTACACTGCTCTGCATCTGACTGACTGACACGTTAAAAAAAACCAAATGAAACAACAAAAAAGCCTGATAAATAGTCTTACACTAAATTCCTTCTAAAGTAAGCACATAAGAACAAAATGTAAATTATAGAAGAAAACTTGCCTAGATTCATTACCTATATAACAAATAATAACTTTGATATTAATGTGAATGAATAGACATTTACTTGTCACTTTAGAAGACAGGTTAGTCACTACTTTTGAAAAATCTTTTTCAAATTTTGTCTTTAAAATGTATAACCAGACCAATTTTGATATACTTTATTAAACAGATAGAGCAGTTCCATTTAAATTTACTTTAATGCATTCATTTCTTTGAATGACTTTCCAAGACCTCACATACTATAAATAATATTACTTATTTGTTGGCTTAAAACCAGCATGCTTGCCAATTCCTTAAAGCTCATAAATTTTTCTGTCTTTTGCCCTTCTAAATCCTTGTCTGTTTCTGATGGGCATTATCTTTAAAAGCAGACAGATGAAAGGTTTGGGGAAGATCTAGACATTCTGCTGTCAAGGACTCACCCTAGGTTATTTGAAAACTTCATTATCTCCATCCCCGTAGGTCATACTTTGTAGAGAAAATGAAGATACTCCTTTCTCTTTCCTGCTCTGGTGCTGGTGATAATTGCAGGAAGTGCTGTACTGACAGTGTGGCCTTGATGAGGCATCTCTTCTTCCACTTCCTTGGGTTTTTTGTCATCTCACGGACTATTTCAGCTTGATCTATGGACTGCTTCACTGCACTGAATTAAACAGCTATAGAAGGAAAAAAAACATCAAAAAACAAACAATTAACTGGATTTGCAAAGAGAGCCCTAATACAATCCTTTTATATATTATTTTTTAAACATGATATATAGACACCATTTTTTCATGTACGACAATGATTAGAATCTTCTCTTCTTGTAACTTGCTTGTCACTTCAATTGAGTAAAATAATTAAAAGTAATCATTATCCATATCTAGTGTTATCCAACATCTGATTACCATGTAAATCTGTGCATAGGTAAATGGCCCATAATCCAGGCTGTGCAAATAATAAAATCAACTTTGTGGGGACTTCAGGCTTTTACTGATAGAAATGCTGTAAGTTAAATTTAGATAAAAATATTTCCCTCCTTTATTTTCTGCCTGTTCATGGGGCATATATTTGCAATGGAGAGAGAAGTGTCCTACCCGTCTTCCATATTCCTTAAAATTCTATATTTTTTCCCCAATTGTCCCCTTATCATATTCTTGTTTTTGTTTCCTGACCCTCTCTTGTTCCTCTTCCTATGTTCTTGAAGAATCTCATGGTTCTCATCTAATTCCACCAAATATTTCACTATCATTCTCAGTATTTCTTTAAATGGATTTCTGTCCTTCTGTGTTTCCCATTGGTATGCAGGTCTGGGACAGTCACAGTCATCTTGAATACAGAAATGTTTCTTCTCAGTCATGATTATAATAGAAAAAATAATTTTAAATGTCTGAATTAATGTCTTAGTTTTAGCTAGTAACTATTCATACAGAAAAGTAGGAGAGAAAGTGTGTTATAGCCTCTGTGAAAACTTTTGCCTTGTTTGTGGTGAGAAAAATTTTTTAATGCAAATAACGAATGACTGCAATAATACCACAGTGATAAGGTTAAAAGGGGTTGCAAAGTTCAAATTCTGTTACCTTAAACTGTAATTTCCTTCTTGGCTGCTTTGCTCTGACTGCCTTGAAAAAGTACCATTTACTTAGGTCTATGTTAAATTTGTTCTGCTTGAGCTTTAATGTCAAAGCACACATACCTGTGTAAACATAAAATTGTAGTACAATATGTCAATAAGCATACCAATATTAATTTTTAGAGAGCATATACAAAATGCTATATCAGACCTGTATTCTGTATTAGACCAGTAAGGCTACTGTTCGTAACACTAACTATCATTACTTTCTACACGTTTTCATTCCCTTATTTAACATGCTTGTAACATGAAAAGATGTAACAAACTGTTTTCCAAGTAAGTCTTACTGATTTTCAACAGTTAGATGCCATCATAACCTGTAGGCATAGTGTTCAATAATGTCATGAAAGGCAATTCAGGAAGTGCGTTCTATATATAAAATAATAAAAATGATAGTTTTGAGGAATTTTGAGGAAACTTTAATTTGGAAGTTTTAAAAAGAGAGAAACTAGTGCTTTTAAATGACCCTTTAATTGAAAAGATTATTTTAACTTCATCTACTTTTCACTGCCTTTTTCTGCTTCCCATTTAATTCAACTTCTATTTTTAACTAATCCTGTTCTTCACATGAAGAAAACTATCCCACTAAAATAAATGATTGAACAGAAACAAAAATGTATTTAATATTTTTCTTGAGAAACAGAAGTTAAAATGTTAATAGTTGAAAAAAAATGAACAAATAAGAAGCTATGAATTTTTAATTTCTGTTTTTAAAATCTATTAATCTATAATTCTATTTTTAAAATCTATTCTACTAACCTGATTGCCTTCTATGACAAAGTGACTCGGCTGCTGGATGAGGGAAAGGCTGTGGATGTGGTCTTCCTGGACTTCAGTAAAGCCTTTGACACAGTTTCTCACAGCATTCTGCTTGAGAAACTGTCAGCCTCTGGGCTGGACAGGCGCACACTCTCCTGGGTGGAAAACTGGTTGGATGGCCGGGCCCAGAGAGTGGTGGGAAATGGTGTGAAATCCAGCTGGAGGCCAGTGACAAGTGGGGTTCCCCGGGGCTCGGTGCTGGGTCCAGCCCTGTTCAATGTCTTCATCAATGACCTGGATGAAGGCATCGAGTGCACCCTTAGCAAGTTTGTGGACGACACTAAGCTGGGTGGAAGTGTCGATCTCCTGGAGGGTAGGGAGGCTCTGCAAAGGGATCTGAACAGGCTGGACCACTGGGCAGAGTCCAATGGCATGAGGTTTAACAAGGCCAAATGCCGGGTCCTGCACTTGGGGCACAACAACCTTACGCAGTGCTACAGACTAGGAGAAGTCTATCTAGAAAGCTGCCTGGAGGAGAAGGACCTGGGGGTGTTGGTTGACAGCTGACTGAACATGAGCCAGCAGTGTGCCCAGGTGGCCAAGAAGGCCAATGGCATCTTGGCTTGTATCAGAAACGGCGTGACCAGCAGGTCCAGGGAGGTTATTCTGCCCCTGTACTTGGCACTGGTGAGACCGCTCCTTGAATCCTGTGTTCAGTTCTGGTCCCCTCACCACAAGAAGGATGTTGAGGCTCTGGAGCGAGTCCAGAGAAGAGCAACAAAGCTGGTGAGGGGGCTGGAGAGCAGGTCTTATGAGGAACAGCTGAGAGAGCTGGGGTTGTTTAGTCTGGAGAAGAGGAGGCTGAGGGGAGACCTCATTGCTCTCTACAACTACCTGAAAGGAGGTTGTAGAGAGGAGGGTGCTGGCCTCTTCTCCCAAGTGACGGGGGACAGGACAAGAGGGAATGGTCTCAAGCTCCACCAGGGGAGGTTTAGGCTGGACATTAGGAAAAAATTCTTCACAGAAAGGGTCACTGGGCACTGGCAGAGGCTGCCCGGGGAGGTGGTTGATTCACCTTCCCTGGAGGTGTTTAAGGCACGGGTGGACGAGGTGCTAAAGGGCATGGTTTAGTGTTTGATAGGAATGGTTGGACTCGATGATCCGGTGGGTCTCTTCCAACCTGGTGATTCTACGATTCTATGATTCTATGATTTTATTTTTATTTGATATTTGTATAATAATTTATCTTAAAAACTGTTTCCCTCAGTTTGTTTTTTATTTTTGATTCTGAATTCAGTTTAAAAAATATCTTTGATCCATCTTATAGTGAATTGCAAGTCAATATAATTCCCTTTTTTCCCTGTGTTTTGGTTATTGTTTTCAAAATAGCAGTAGCCTGCCTTTTCTTGAATATTTTACAATTTTCAGTTGAAGGCTATGTGACAAAACAATTAAAATATAAATCTTTCTATGACTTTTCTGGGCAAGATATCAGACAGTTGTGTTCTTCTTCTTATTATTATTATTTTTAACTAATATTCACAAGAAATATATTATTGCTCCCCATTGGGATATTTCATTTGATGCTGAGACTTCACTAATGTTGTGTATGAAATTCACAGCATGTGCTGTCAGGATATCTTACTGTGCTTTTGAAATTCTGATTTCTAGTTTTCTTTCATATGCTGTGAATTATTAATCTTTTCAGTTTGTTCATGGCTCAATGCTCTGTCCTGTGTGTTCTGCCAATTTGCCTGTCTACTCAATTCATATTAAATTTTTTCTGAACTTCCCAGACTGCATATCAGACTCTTAAACATACTGTTTAGGTTCCTTACATGGCAGTTATAGATATTTCCACCTTAAACTTTACTGTAGCCTAATGTGAGAACTGATAGCGTTGCCCCCAGTGGTACTTCTTCACTGTCTCCTGGAAATGCCGTTCCAGAATAATCAATCCCACATTCCCTGCAGTCCAGGCACCACCAGGTGCTCTTCTTCCCAGTAAATCCCATTAGTCTTCATTCTTCCCCACTACAAACAAGCTTTTGTTGGAAAAGCATCATCAGTAGGATGAAATGCAGTCTTTCCCATGGCACTAATGGGCAATTGCTACAGAGCACTCCACTGGCACAGATAACTTTGAAATTGTGGGCAATAAAGAAGTAAGGGGAAAGAGTTGTTTCTTAAGATCCTATCTGGGCATAAATATCTCTGAAATAATTAATTTTAAGAAGTGGAAAAAGTAGAATATATTCTTTTTTATCCTTAATGATCTTAGGTGTTATTTACAACAAAAACACTCAAACAATTTTGAGAAAATGTTTTGCCAATTTAAAACACTGATGATTTGGGTCATGCTAAAACAAGTCTTATTCGGTTTTGTTGCTGTTGTTGCTAACAAAATAATTGATTTTCCTGTCCTTTGTCTCATTAAGCCTGAATATTTTCTGAGAAAACCGAAGAGACCTGTTTTAGGAGCAGAATTCATGGGACTGTATAAATTTTGTGTGTTTTGGTTGCAGTTGAAATCTAGAGGATATGTCTTGTAATAATTTAAAAAATGTTTTAGATAATTTTTTCTGATCTAAAACATTGAGTCTGTTTGCAGAGGCCAGCATCACAAATTACAGGAAAATGTTTTCATGACTGTGTTTCATTTCTGGATTTTATAACTAAAACCTCATTTGACTATTTCAACTCTATTAACAATTTAGATATTATAAATCAACATGGAATATCATCTGTAGACCCTGATATTTTGTTTTTCATCTCTGTATTCCTATATTGCACAGGAATATGTGACTCAGCTGAAAGTTAATTTATAGAATTCTTTTAATGCTGCTCAACTTCTTTCTCTTTTCCCTTTTTATTTTTCTCTCCATCTCTCTTTTGTTTGCCAATGCATTTAAAGTAATAACAAGCTTCAAGCACTAAAATAATTATTTTTGAGTCTAACCTTTACTGCTTTCTAACTTATATGACAATTCCACTATTCAGGGTGTGAAATATGCAAGATTCTTCAGGATAGGAAAAGAATACATTGATATTTTTTGTGTTTCTAAAAGGAAAAAAAATAAAGACGTGAGCAGATATGATTACTTCGATACTGAAAACAGAGTTGTAGCCTGTGCTCAAACAATTTTTGAGTCATTTAAAAAGATTGCTTAGACTTTCCCTGTAATAAAGGGAAAGAAGCACCTCTAGAGGCAATTCAGACATAAGAATCATACTCTAGAACATGTAATTTTTCTATTTTGGCATCCTAGAATAACCACAGTCTAAACTGAGATATCTTTGTTTACGTATATTTGGAGATAAACACAGAATGTCATTCACTGTGAGCAGTACAACATTCCATTTGCATCTGTTCATGTAGACAGGCAACTATCTTTCAAAAACAGGTTGACCAGTTTGCAGCACCACAAAAATCCTGTAGGTTCTTAAAACCTATTAGCAGATCTCCAGACATGTACACTTAATTAAAAACCTCTGATGAGCTGATTTCTTGGGAATAATTTGAGTGTACTTAATTAACTCAGGATATATGTTCATGACCTGAAGTTTTAGTAGAAATATCAGTCTGAAGGATTCCCATCTGCCAGACATCTTAGCAATCTTTTCCTCATTCTTCTTTTCAGAGTCTTTTGTATATCTTGTTTGGGGTGATTTGGAAGGATGAATAGGTGAGAGAGGATTGCTTTTACCGAAGTCTGATCTGTTATGCAGTATGGGCCCCCTGTTATCTCAGGACTACTGAGATAAGAAAACCATCTTTTCCAACCTGATAATGTTGCATACCACATCCTGTGATTGCAGTGAATTAATTACAAAGTAGAGACAAAACAGGATTGAGATCACATTAGATGACTTTTACTAGTAAGTTGATTGTTGCAGTGCTTGCCCAGGAAATGTAAAAACTCAGTTCTAGGTGATTGTAAAGCTGGGATACAATGAACCCCAAAGTCATTCTATAAAGAGCCTGGGATTCCATAAGTACCAAATGGAATTGATGGAATGACTGAGCTATAAAAAAAAAAAGAATCATAATATTTATAACAAAAGTTTATACTAGCAATACAGTATACAGTAATGCATTTATTTAGAGTTGGATGTGTGTTGGATGTGTCATCTCTTTCTCAAGAAAGAATACCTTAACTATGGACAGAGAGTAAGCAAAGAGAAGATGTGTTATTCTACAAAGGTTTTTGTAGCCTAAACCCCACCTAAGAAAATGGCACACGTTGGCTGTTGTTTGCTAGAAGGAATCTAAATGTTGTCATGTGTATTTTGCTGGCAGTGACATCAGGTGATCATTTCCCATGTTACTGAAATGGTTTAGTCACTTTAAAAAGCTTTTTGACATTTTAAATTAACATACTGCTAAAAAAAAGACAGAAGTCATTCATACATAAAAGCTGTAGCTAAAATTTTATTTCTTCAAAAAACAAAATGAAAAACTAAGGATACAAAAGCAAGTCTGCCAAGAAGTTAATGATTTTGAATACAATAGGTCTCTTAATTGTAGAAACCGCTCCTTATTTAAATGTCAAGAAAAGAGGAAAAAATAAAATAAGAAAGTGGGGATAAAATGGATAGACAAAATTGCAAAAGCCCATTGGAAATAAGGGACCTGATAGAGAACTGTTAGAAAGTGCAGGGATTACATCGAAATGCCAAAAGTCAAACTGTCTTAAACGTGTGGAGAATAGTAAACCAAATCATAACAAAAATATTCAGCAAGATTAGTAAAAAGCCAGTCTGAGTGAACTGAGCTTCAGTACGTTCATTTCCACTAAAAAGGTGATGTTGAATAAGGAACATAAAGAGGAATGGATTATGGGAATGAGGTAATGGAAATAAAAGGGAGGTGATCAAGATAAAAAAAAAAAATTAAGCCCCAATTCAGTCTTCTGTATACCTAAAATATGGACCACACCATCATGAATCAACTTAGGGGAAAAGGAGGAGGAAGAGAAAAAATAGAAATTGTGCCAGACCGCGTGAGTTTACAGGAGCCTGTTGTGATAGAATAAGAGAATATCTTGTCAATATTCCATGCAAACATATTGTAGAATCTTTGCTTTAAGGAGTGTTGTAGAATAATTTCTGGGTGTAAGTATGATGATTGTTAAAATGTGATATTAATTAAGTTCGGTGGATTTGGAAAGATAAGGAATGTAGAGTTTATAGATAAAAAAATTAACAAAAAGGGAAAGAAGAAAAAAGGAGAAAAAATTCTACTATCTCTATTTAAAGAGCAGTTATTAGGCTGCAGGAAGATTACGAGGAAAGTTCCTCAGAGGGTGATACTGCAGACAATATTAAATGATCTTGGCTTAAAAAGGTGGTGTTTTACAAATTTGGAAATGTCATGATTTGGCACTCAGAAAAAATCCAGATCATGCAGAAATAATTAAGGCCACAATAATAGAAACAGTATGAAATATAAAAATGTTAAATGAGTGCTTGTGCATAAGGGACAGCCTTCCACTTAGAAATAAGAAATTCTATGAAGTTGAAGCACACCAACTGGAGGCAACTGAGGAAAGAAAGACCTTGGTCTGGTAACTAATGAAAAAATGATTTTCAGCCACCTGTATTCCATAGAATTCTGAATTCATGGAAACCTTACTATTCTTGGCACAACTGTAGATCCAGACATATTTGCTTATCATTCATTCATCTTCTTCCTGGTTGTTCTCCATATAACATTGAAATATGATCACAGAATCACAGAATCACAGAATAACTAGGTTGGAAGAGACCCACCGGATCATCGAGTCCAACCATTCCTATCAAACACTAAACCATATCCCTCAGCACCTCATCCACCTGTGCCTTAAACATCTCCAGGGAAGGTGACTCAACCACCTCCCTGGGCAGCCTGTTCCAGTGCCCAGTGACCCTTTCTGTGAAAATTTTTTTCACAGTATAATGAATCTGAAGGGGAAATAATAAATTTTGAGAAAGAAAGTAAAACACCCTGACTAAGATACTCTGTCCAACTCCAAACATAAGCATTATACCAATGCTTGGTGGTGTAATAACCCATGCTTGTAAGTCATTCTTCTTGATGTCTTCTTGAATAAGAATTTGTTAAAACAGCTTAAAAAAATATCTTAAAATGTTTAAGCCTAGAAAGGGTATCAAAATTTCTTATGCAAAATAAAAACCTCACAATTATGAGAATTTTCTTTTACATCTGTAGAAGTTGACTTAGAATCATAGAATCATAGAATAACCAGGTTGGAAGAGACCCACCGGATCATCGAGTCCAACCATTCCAATCAAACACTAAACCATACCCCTCAGCACCTTGTCCACCCGTGCCTTAAACACCTCCAGGGAAGGTGACTCAACCACCTCCCTGGGCAGCCTGTTCCAGTGCCCAGTGACCCTTTCTGTGAAAATTTTTTTCCTAATGTCCAGCCTAAACCTCCCCTGGCGGAGCTTGAGGCCATTCCCTCTTGTCCTGTCCCCTGTCACTTGGGAGAAGAGGCCAGCACCCTCCTCTCTACAACCTCCTTTCATAGGAGGAGACATATGACATATGATCCACAAAGTGTGGGGCTCTGCTGTTTTTTTTAAAGCTAGTTCAAGTTCAAATATTCTTTTAGAATTACAAACCATATAAAATAAAATTTAGTATTTTTTCTCTGTGAATTCTGTATGCTATTCTTTATACCTTTTTATTTTTATACAAGACTGAATAGTAGTATTAGTAGCATAGTAGTATATTTTGGTGTGATTGGTGAACCTTTGGGTAAAAGTATATTCTGATGATTTCACGAACTCAGTTGCACTACAGAATTGGTTTCAACATTTCTTTATTACTTCTCAGATTCTATGTTTAATTTTAGCATTTCATATTCTTACAAGGAAGAAGTGTTAGTGCATATTTACATCTTAAGTTATTACTGCTTCACTTAATTATTTAAATATTTCCAATCTGTACGTAAATATTAAGCTGTTTTGTTTTATTCTAAATCGGGTTATGATAGCCTTCTTCCTGAAAACAGGCAATTAAAAAACCTTGTATCTGCATTTCCAGTATTAACAATGAAAAAAATGTTCATGTTAATTTTTTTGAAACTCAGGAAATGATGGTTGTGTTATTTTGAGGACCTTTTCATGAAACTAAGAAGATAATAATGGCTAGGACTTAGAGAAAAATCAATACTACTTTAAAAATGACTGTAATAGTATCTTCCACATTCTATTGAATGTTTTTGAGATGCTGTTCATGAACTGATTTTATTTCAAAGTTTATTCCCTTGAGAGAATCAATAACCCTACTACTAGTAAATCCAGTAAAACTAAAAGGCTCAAGTTGTTTCCTATACCTCACTTCTCTCCTCCAAAGTATATAAAAATTTCTTTATTAAAATTGAGTCTCTTTTAACTCTTGAATAGCTGTGTACATTTAATTAAAACATTTTCTGCTCTACTACTATTTCTACATGTAATTTCACAATAACATAGGTAAAAAAAGGTAGAATTGAACCATAAGGAACTTCTCCCTCCATTGAACTTATCATAGAAAAGAACTACAATCAAAAATGTCTCATGAAAGCTTTTTGTGAACATTTAATCTCTTTAGCTATCCTAATGTCCGTGAACATTTTAAACTGTAGGAGTGATGAAATTTGAGTGATATTTCTTGTAAAGGTCTTGCAAGTGATGTGAGATTTGTGAAATGAAAAACTAAAAAGAAAAAAATTCATCTTACTTTTTTGCCATGTCTGGGTAAGCCAATATATCTTTTTTTCCTAGCTGAACACTCTAGCTGAACACTGTCTAAAGGCTACAAAATAAATATTCTCTTTTTTCTTTGTAGAAATAAAATGATCACCCACAGGAAAAAAAAACCAGGTTTTAAACTCTCAAGGTACTTTCCAATACTTAATTGTTTGTTTAAGCAGTTTTGAGATGGAAAAGAGATGCAAATGGTCTTTGAATAAGATATTTAAGTATTTACCTCTTGTGTCTTTTTTATTCACATCAGTCTCGATAAATGGTTTGTCTTTCTCTCCCTTTATTAAGTACAAAGCTCAATAACCATGAAAATAATTAATTACACTATCTTCTTCTTTTAGTTATGGCATTCAATGATTGTTTTATTTTTCAACGGATTATTCTTAATGTAAATCTGGATTTACATTATTTTTTTCAAAATCTTGTATAAATCAACTAATTATGAATTTACGTATTGTGATCTGTGTTGGAATGAAAATTACTCAGATGGATCTGTATAATCACGGTCCACTTATAATAATTTTTTCCCTTCAAAAATAGTATTTGATTTGATACTTCATTTTAATATGTAAGTAATTAGTAGAAAATTAAGTTAATTTAATGATCACTTCTATTTTTTTAATGAGAATATGAACAAATTATTTATGAAAAAGCATGCAGTTTCTTGCTTCCTCATCAAAATTAGTTGTCTGCTCTCAAGAACAGACTCATTAACTTTAATTTCTGATTTTAATGTAAGTTTGAATTAAAGTGCATTCTGTAAGAAAACATAATATGTTTGTGATAAAAAGAGGCAATAAAGGGCAATGTTCTTAACATGATCTGTAAAATGGGAAATTATGCATTCCTGATGGTTTCTGGAATTTGGTTTATTGTGTGCCTGTAAAGTTCTGATCTCTATCACTAATGTTATGGCTTAGCCCCACATGGCTAAATTTTGGCATTTAAACCATGCAGTTGGACTCTCAAAGTCGTTCCTCTCCAGCTAAAGGACTTTGCAGTTCATAACTGCAACTGAACTGCATAACAGAACTTTGTAAGGTTTCTGGCAGCCCATTTCTCTAACCTATCAAGGTCCCTCTGGATGGCAGCAAAACCTTCTGCTGTAATGGCCAATCCTATCAGTTTTGTGCCATCAGCAAACTTCTTTAGGGTACACACTGCCCCATCATTGAAATCATTAATGAAGATGTAAAGCATGACTGGATCTAGTATTGATCTCTGGGGTACATCACTAGTCACTGGTCTCCAACTAGACTTTGTGTCTCTGATCCCTGCCCTTTGCACCTGGCTGTTCTGCCAGTTTTCAATCCTCCTCAATTGTCATTAATTTTATAGTCGCCTGACAGTGTTTTTCTCCTGTTATTATAATGAAGTCCTTCTGTTTAAGTGTAAAATGTTCTTATAAAAAGTCATTGCATTTTACTCTTACTTTTCTTAGATTTGTATTGTTGGTGTTTTTTGACTGTAACTTTCACACAAGGTATTGCTGTGAGTTCATGGGTTCATATAGTCATGTCTTGGCAGCTTAATTGTACTGTATTGTTAGGAATGCATCCACATACTTAGACAATAAATAATGTGTAATTGAACACTAAATTTAACTAATTTACAATGTACATAAAAGTGTTTTGGAAATGCAGCTCCGCCTCTCTAGTCCATTCCACTTCTTTATGTCCAAGAAGAGAGGAAAAAAAAAAAGGTATCCAATTTCCAGTACATTAGGAATAGAAAATACTGAGAAACATCCTCAAGAAGTGTTTAGTAAAACAGTTGTCTTTGCAATACGTCATTCAACACAAATAGGGGAAAATGTGCATGTCCAAGTGTTTATAGCACAGTTCTCTGATAGAAATATCCAGATAAGAAAAATGTTTTTTCTTAAAAAGAACTTTAAGATGGTGGTCACAGAGAAAAATCTATTACTGTATTGTTAGCTAGAATACAATGAACAGTAGAAAATTAAAAAAAGTGAAGCTACTATTAAAAGAACTTTGAAAATCAAATCTTCAGCCTGAAAAATCATTAATTCAATACTCTATGCACCCAAATTTTCATAAAATGTATATCTGCTTCTGCAAAAGAAGGAAAATGGATTCTTTTTGTGCCATTTTTTTCTATTATTTTTAGCACTGTAATTCATAATTTTTTAATAATACACCTGAAAGCACCCAAAATGTAGGTTTCATTTTGCATTGTTGTCTAATAGAGGACATCACCTCTCTTGACCTGCTGTTAACACTCCTCCTATAGTGTTATAGTGAATACTGACGTGGTATCCAAGCTAACCGAGATATCATCATCAGTGGCAGCTTGCAGTGCGGTCTGAAAGGATAAGGTCATGATGTTCCCAGTACAGCCTACCTTCTCTGGAATGTTGCACAGCATAACATCATGGGGAATAGAGGTGACATTGTATCAAGAGGTGGGAAGAAGTATTCCTGCTGGCAACTTACCAGCAATACTCTCTGATCTAGGGTCTGGAAGATCCTCTAGACTTTGAAAGGCAGTTTCTCAGCTGCCCTGATAATATAACTTTACAGAACAGCAGAGTACTTGACAAGAAATCTGTTGGACCCCTAACTGACAACTCTATCTCACTCACCAGCTGTCTATATCTTTTGTATTGCCTTTTGCAATGCAGTCTACACCCTTTTTTCTAACTAACTTTGCTGACTGGGACAAGTTCTATAAAGTACACTGACAGTAGAACAAAGCACACCATGATCTTGATCTTGTTCTTATCTTTTCAGGGAAAGAAGTTGCAATAATTTTATTGTTGGGCATACATCTGTGTTCCAGGGAATTTAGAAACAAAGAACGTTCTCTAATTTATCCTAGTGTTTTATAATAATTACTACTTTTTTGAAATATACCACATAAAAAACTAATTGTATTCAAGTTTTTTTTTTAAGACAACTCTCTAAAGATCTCTTCCTTTTCTTCTATAATCATCTGCAAACGATTCTCTTGTTTTAACCCTAACCTGTTCTGAGTAGGTCAGCTATGGTGCTAAATACAAGTGATATTATATTTGGCAATTATCTGACATATTCAAGGAGAAAATGAAACTTTCACTGTTGCATGTATGATTGCCTACAGTAACATGTTCTTTTAGGGTGCAAAGAATAACACAGACTTCTCTGTCTCTTCCTATAGTTTTCTCACAGTATGTTGGTGAGAGTGCTGTTAATGACTTTACCCTCTTTGGAGCAGAGCAAACAGTGATTAGTCATTCAGGAAAGTCTCATATCAATGTTTCTTTGTTCTTGTTTATGAATTTGAATGCATACCTATCTTGTTTCATTGTACAATTACATATTCAGTTGATATGTATCCAGCCACAACCAATGTAAACAAGTTGGCTTCCTCCAGCAGCCTACATACATAAAATAAACTCTACTTAATATCTATTTCTGTAATGGTTATCTTCTTATGAAGTTATTTGTTTTTATCTTTTTATCAAGTTATGTATACATATAAACTTACATACATGCATACATAAAAATACACATATGCACTCAGATATACTACACAACCTGTCTGCTTCTGTGACTAGACATATGTAGCTATGGTGAAATCATCCTCTGCTTGAAGGTAGCAGGGAACAGGGGCCTCTTATGGCCTTTCCCTTAGAGAAAAGAAATCATCTTTATTTGGAATTTTATATGAGATTCTGTCTTGTAGTACAATACAATAGTAAATTTGTTTTCAGGAGTTTTGACACAAAAATGGTATCCACTTCCTATAGTTCAGCTTTTCCTGATTAATTATTTTTAATCAGAGAAAACAAAGAAAAAAACCCTCTTTCACTATTTGTTCAGCTCAGTACCCAATTCCCCCTGTTTCAACCACACCTTCATTTAGCAATACGAGTAATATTTTACACCTTACCAACTTTACATGGTGACTCTTGACAAATCAGTACTATGTACACTGGAAACACGGTAATTGGTAGAATGTCTTTCACAAATACCTCAGTACAAGTCTTTATATATTGCCTCCTAAACGATTGTTTCACTCTCTGAAGGTTGGTTCCTGAAATAAGTCTGTCTCTTTTCTGAGCTTCTCTGCCTCAGATGGGAAATGTTTTCATTTCTGCTTGTTTACAATATAGTTTCCTGCAGACTTTCTTAGATTAACTTTTATTTTTCCATTTAATTTCAGGAAGGCTTTAATTCATTTGAGATAACCTCACTTTTCAATCACGGCTAGTTACAGTCATTCAATCATTCACCTCTGTGCAAAGAGGCAATCAGGTCTTTAACAACAGAACAATGACACAAAAAATGGAAATCCATATTATGAAAGAGGTCCTAAATCAACCTTTACTGATTAATTCCCTCTTTATTCACAAAGCCTAACTCATCCTGACTGAATCAATCAAAAAGCTATTACCTTCATACTTGCAAGTGTTACTTTAAAAATCAATAAAAACTGAGTTAATTTTTAAGATACAATATATGACCAAAATAAAAGTTTCCATTTACTTGGGCTACAGATTTATCAAAAACTGCTGTAGTTAGTAAAATCATGTTCGTTGGCCCTAGTGTTTTGTAGTTTTTAACTTTGCCCATTTCTTCGGTTTCATTTACTTCAGTAGCTGGAATCATATTTTTAAATTTTTTTTGGTGAGTATGTTTTTTATGATTCTGCATACAAAAGAGTTTTTTTTATGATTTAACAGAATTTTTTTCTGCCCCATATGCCACGTTTTCATTCTGTTTTTTAGTAAGGCCACAGTAAAAGTAGTCCAAATTTGAGGACTGATGGGTAAAGACAGGACCCAAACAGAAAAGCAGAGCAAAAGCATCTTTGACAACAGGCTGAGAAACTTGACACCCAGTTAATTGTGGAAGCAGTGAACAGGAATGGAGAGTAAAAGGTGCAAGGTGACAGGAACGAGAAATTATCCAGAAACAATAAAACAGGGCAAAAGAAAACCTTCCTGAAATACACATTAATATACACAACCATGGAATCAAGCAGGAGGAACTAAAACTCCACTTGCTGATGCTGAATTGAAACTTTTTTAATGCCACAAGTAAAGAGATGTGGTGGGACAGCTTGTATGACTTGAGTACTGCAATGGAATAACAAAGTCTACTTAAGAAGGGCAGGCAGTGAAAAAGGGAAGTTGCCCTTTATGTTAAGGAACGGCTTCAAGGTGTGTAGACCTTATGTACAGCAGAAAAAGGGCTGCTGGAGAGCTTGTGGCAACCTTAAATTAGAGGACACTTTGGTGACCATGACATTGTGGTTGGAAATTGTCCCAGATCACCCAATCACAGTCAGAAAGCTGAAAAATTCTCCTCTAAATAACTAGAGAAAGTCTCTGTTATCACAGACTTTGGCTCTTACAGGAGAGTCTAAACTCTCTTACAGCTACTGGAAGTACAACACAGCAAAAGGCAAGCAAAAATTCCAGAGGGCGTCAGGACTAGCTTCTTTGTACAGGTACCAAGTGGATCATCTAGAGAATGCCTCACAGCTGGAACTGATATTCAGTAGCAAGAACTTCTCAGGAATATGACAGTCAGTGTTAGCTTTGACTGTAGTCATCAAGAAGTTCAGTATTCTGAGGGGAGTAAGGAAGGACAGTAGCAGAGTACAAACCTTGGACTTTAGTTTAACAGACTTTGGTTTGTTCAGGAAACTGTTAGATGGGATCCCATGGGAGACAGTCTCAAGAGCAAAGGAGGTCAGGAAAGGTAATAGTTTTTTAAGGACAGGACATTTGTGTTACCAAACCAGTTCATCATACTCAAGAAAACAAGGAGGCACACCAGGAGACTGTCTTGGCCAAACTGAGAACTGATGAGAGCTCTGATGCAGAAAGGCAGCATAACAGGGGTTGAAACAGGGACAGCTGCAAAGAAGATATTTGCCCATACATGCCCTTGGGACCCTATAGGTTGCAACCAAGAATGTTGTAAGAAAGTTGTGTTATATGAAAGACAAACACATTTTATCAAGGCCTGTAGTAAAAGCACAAGGGGCAATGGCTTTAAAAAAAGAGTAGATTTAGATTGGATCTAAGGAAGATATGTTTTAGAGGGAGGTGGTGAGACACAGGAACAGATTACAGAGAAGTTATGGATGCCCCATCATGGGCAGGATGTGGCTTTGAACAACCCTGCAGCAAGATGACCCTGCCCATGGCAGGGATGTTGGACAAAATTATCTTTAAAGGTACCTTCCAATCCAAACCATTTTATGATTCTATGATTCCGTGATTCTATGATTCCCAGAGAGTGGTGGTAAATGGAGTTTACTCCAGCTGGAGGCCAGTTGCAAGTGGGGTTCCCCAGGGCTCAGTGCTGGGTCCAGCCCTGTTCAGTGTCTTTATCAATTACCTGGATGAAGGCATCGAGTGCACCCTTAGCAAGTTTGTGGACAACACTAAGCTGGGTGGAAGTGTCCATCTGCTGGAGGATAGGGAGGTTCTGAAAAGGGATCTGAACAGGCTGGACTGCTGGGCAGAGACCAATGGCATGAGGTTTAACAAGGCCAAATGCCGCGTCCTGCACTTGGGGCAAAACAACCCTATGCAGTGCTACAGACTAGGAGAAGTCTGTCTAGAAAGCTGCCTGGAGGAGAAGGACCTGGGGGTGTTGGTTGACAGCTGACTGAACATGAGCCAGCAGTGTGCCCAGGTGGCCAAGAAGGCCAATGGCATCTTGGCTTGTATCAGAAATGGTGTGACCTGCAGGTCCAGGGAGGTTATTTTCCCTCTGTACTCGGCACTGGTGAGACCGCTCCTTGAATCCTGTGTTCCGTTCTGGGCCCCTCACCACAAGAAGGATGTTGAGGCTCTGGAGCGTGTCCAGAGAAGAGCGGCAAAGCTGGTGAAGGGGCTGGAGAGCAGGTCTTATGAGGAACAGCTGAGAGAGCTGGGGTTGTTTAGCCTGGAGAAGAGGAGGCTGAGGGGTGACCTCATTGCTCTCTCTAACTACCTGAAAGGAGGTTGTAGAGAGGAGGGTGCTGGCCTCTTCTCCCAAGTGACAGGGGACAGGACAAGAGGGAATGGCCTCAAGCTCTGCCAGGGGAGGTTTAGGCTGGACATTAGGAAAAAATTTTTCACAGAAAGGGTCATTGGGCACTGGCACAGGCTGCCCAGGGAGGTGGTTGACTCGCCTTCCCTGGAGGTGTTTAAGGTGCGGGTGGATGAGGTACTGAGGGGCATGGTTTAGAGATTGATGGGAATGGTTGGACTCGATGATCCGGTGGGTCTCTTCCAAGCTGGTTATTCTATGATTCTATGATTCATTCTGGCCATTTGCATTTTCTCCACAGAAAACAGCAGAAAAAGAAAATAATTTGATAGCTCAACAGCAATAGTATACTTTATAAGACAAGGGTTTGATTGACTTGAGATGAAAAAGAAGATGTCAGTTGTAGAGATGTCTTGGTTTGTCCCTCCAGTGAGTTCAACCACTTTGTACTAGACCATATTACATGATCTGACATACATGACCTATAATAAATAAGTAATATGCTATACCACAGGTATGCATGAATTTAGGACACAGACATCTGCAATTCAGTGTCTCATTTGAGAAATGCTCTAATACACTGCGGTTGAATTCACTGGAGAGACAAACCAAGACCTCTCTGTCTGTCCTCATAGGTTTATATTACATTTAAAGTCAGAATACTCTAGGCTATACTGGCCTTTTTATATGTTACTATTTGAGAGAGCTATTCTGTGTTATATTGTGTTAATAATTTATTTAGGGTAAAGATAATCTCTAACTGTTTCAGAGAATGCATATACATTTTTTCTTTGCTTACTGTGAGCATTTAAGATCTTTAGTCATACAGCTCACAAATGGCCACAAAATGTCAGTTTCAAATCAAATGAAATTCTGCTCCCTGGGATGTAAATGGATCATTTCTGCTGTGCTCTCGGGAGTTTCTAGTTTGAGGAATGAAAAATACAGTCAAGCATCCAAAATTAGTTTTCCTGCAGTGCATTATGAAAAGAAAGCACAATTAATATATCCTACACATTTCAGAAAAAACGTTAGTGACTGTGGTGTTTAGTTTCAGTGTATGTTTTAAAATGAAAAAAAACTAAAGTGATGGAAACTAGGATTTTTAATTTTATTTGATTAAAGGTTACAGCTTCTCAAGTGAGGAGCTGAGGATGCTTTTGAGAAAGAGGACATTAATTTTATCTATCTCATTGCCTCTTAAACAAAATTAAAAAAATGTGTAGGAAACTTTAAGGGTGTGCGAAATTTCTGGGATCTCAAGAGGGAGGAACAGCATAGAAGTCTTGAGGAAGAGTGACTGGAAACATGCCTGGCAGAGAAGGACCTAGGTGTGTTGGTTGACAGCCAGCTGAACAAGAGCCAGCAGTGTGCCCAGGTGGCTAAGAAGGCCAATGACATCTTGCCCTGTATTAGAAACAGCGTGGCTGTGACCACGGAAGTCATCCTTCCCCTGCACTCAGCATTGGTGAGGCCACACTTCAAATCCTCTGTCCAGTTTTGGGCCTCTCAGTATAAGAAGGACATGGAAGTGCTGGAGTGTGTCCAGAGAAGGGCAACAAAGCTGGTGAGCAGGCTGGAGAACAAGCCCTGTGCAAAGTGGCTGAGGGAACTGGCGTTTTTTAGCCTTGAGAAAAGGAAGCTGAGGGGGAAATCTTATCACTGTCTACAACTATCTGAGAGGAGGTTGTAGTGAGGTGGGTATTGGTCCCTTCACCCAAGTAATAAGCAATAGGATGAGAGGAAATGGCCTCAAGTTGCACCAGGGGAAGTTTGGACTAGATATCTGCAAAAATTTCTTCACTGAAAATCTTACGAGGCACTGGAACAGGCTGCCCAGGCAGGTGATTGAGTCACCATCATTTGAGGTATTTAAAAGATGGGTAGATGAGGTGCTCAGGGATGTGTTTTAATAGTGGACAGATGTGGTTGGACTTGGTAATCTCAAAGATTTCCCAAACAAATGGTTCTATGTTTCTATGATAGCATCATTAATGATTTCTTCTTCTTTTACATTAATGTACCAAACGAAATTTTCACAGACTCACACCAAAAAGCCTGGAAATCTGAAATTCAGTATCCTTTGACCAATTATAAAAGAAAATATTTTCAAGCTTTTTCATTTAAAAATAATACTAATTCTTTTTTTTTTTCTTTTTTTAGCTGATTGTTAGTAGCTTTTTTAACTGGAATTCTAATTATGTGGCCTTATCAAAGCTTCAGAAATAACTTTGTGCAATTCTATGGACTTTGTGGCTTCTTATTTTTCTTTCTTTGCAGAAAAATGAGCAAAAAGCATATAATGAAGCTATAGTTATTACTGTTGCCTTTTCCCTTAGACAGGAACTGGATTGTGTTTTTACTATCTCTTCCCAAATGGAATCTTAGGGCTCTTAAATACAGTAGCTGTTATCTAGCACTCAGGACACGCTATCCTTGATCTGTCCTAGGGTTTATCTGGAATGTCTGAAAAAGAGAGAGTATGATAAAATGGGTTCTTAATAATTAAGATTTGCTATGTTTTACACAGAAGTATTGGGTGGGGAAGGAGGAAGAAACTGTAGCTCCCTTGAGCATGCAGATATTCTCAAACCAAATTATCTCAGAACATATCTAAAAACTAGAACTGGCTTTATGGCTAGAGAACAACCTTGTAATTTCAAACTTAAGCTCATCACTTTCTTCCTTCTTTTTTCTTTAACAGTACTATGTACTTTCTTATATGTAACCATGTATATGTACATATGTTTAGAAGGGTCCACGTAAGTATACTTACACTTGAATATACTTGCATCCCAAACTACTTCATCAAAGCTCTTTTTCCTTATTTTAAACAGCAATTATTTATGTCTTATTATGTTAAAGTGGTAAATCACAGAAATTATGGCATTATCAACATCATTAATGTCCTGTAGACCTTTTTCTACACCCAGCCTTTATCCAGAAGTGTAATCCTATAATGCTGAAATGTGAAGGCTTACTTAATTCTCAGTCAATAAAACTTTCATTACAATCACTAGCGGTCTGCCCAGTACAAACTGATAAGAATTTAAGAATATTTTGATCTGTGCCAGGAGTATTTTTATGATCAGAGCCTTGTGCAAATAGATGCAAAGTCAATTTCTTATTTATTGGCCAGTAAAATGAAGATAGGTATGAAAGAATTTTTGTTTGCTTTTACCTCTTAAGAGTTTAAATTTCACTTTCATTTTGTAGTCTCAGCTTTAATTGTAATTAAAATTAAAATGCTTGTATTTTTCAGTCAATATGTTATGTTCAGATATAGATAAATCCCAGGAGCAATAACAATATTATACATGAGCTGCTGTGTTATGCATCCAAATAACTTTAGATAGCTTATGGAATAAAGAAACCATGTAGGGGAGAAACGAAGTTGTAATACAGGAACAAGCATACATGATACCGATAATACAGCACATTGTGGTGCTAAAGGAGGAAGTGGCAGAAATACACACCAGATGTTCCTTTGCTATACGAAGGCACAAATGAATCCCATGTTGCAGCAATTATTCTGTCATGTAGCTACACTCCTGAATACAATTGATGAGCAAGACCATACCTTTTAGGTTTTTGAAACACTTTAGGAAACTGCTGTTCAAGTAAACAAAACTATCTATTCCTTTTACTGAGTGAAAAGCATGTCTGATTTCCAAACTCCAGGCAGCTCAGAAGACAGATTTTTTACTTAGCTGTGCTCAGGCATCTGTATAATTTTTACTGAATAGATCCTTTTCCGCAGTGGTATGGTAGATTTGTAAAGTTACCAGTAAAAATGCTGCTTTTGTAATTTTTCATGTCAGAATTTAAAAAAAGATGAAAGGAAGAAGAAAAGAAGAAATGTACCTTTTTTTCACATTGTAAAGAAGTGAACAATATTTTGTGGCCTGATGGTGCTAGGCATGGAGTAATGCTTTATTAAAGGTAATTTAGGAAGTAGTCTTCTGCAAGAAGCTTTGAGACAGAATATGAATAGCAGAATATTTATGGTATACTGGAAATGAGGTGTTGTGGGTAATACACAGCCTCCCCAAAAGTATTTGGAGTAATAAAAGTATTTTAAGCATTTGAAAGTCCTCTTCAGTCCCTCAGAAAGGAGGAGGGGGAAGAAAGAATAAAAATTCTGCCTTAAATTATGGGAAAACCAGGCAGGAAGTACTTTACCACATTTTCAAAAAAACCTAAAACATTTGAAGAGTCTTTCTTTGTTTTTTTTTGTTTGATTTTGTTTTTTTTAATAATTTAGCTCAGTAAGATTTGTGAAGCATAATTACCTCTATACACTATGGATTACTTAAGTTTCCAGCAACGGCCACTGTCAGGTGATAGAATTTATAACCTTTCTTTGGAACATCAACATTTGAGTGAAATGTTATTTTAGAAATGCATTGCTAGAGCTGATGTGTGATGCAGTACCCTTCAATGTTGCTCTAAGCATATGTAAACAATGAGATCCCTCACACAGTTTGGTTAGTACAGATGTTGTAAATATTTGCTATGCTTTAAAAAGAAAATATCTCCTAATGATTCACTGCAAAGTTTTGCCATGAGAAATTTTTTTTTCTTCCAGGAGAACATTTTTCTCTGAGAAGCATTTTTTTCAGTCATCCTTCAGTTTTCTCTAACTCATCTTTAAACCAGACTTTGTACATTATAGATCTCCAAAACCACAATGATTTTAATCCCTAAACTGAATTCTATATTCTAAGTGATCCTTAAAAAAAAACTAAAATCAAATCAGCAGAAAACTACTTGAGAAATTGTTTTCCACATGTTCCCTAAGGTAATATGTGGGTGAAAATAGATTTTTTTTCATTTAACCAAAGTAAAAGCATTTGGGGGCATATAGCCTTCATGAAACGGGTAAAAGGAGACATCTACTCTGACCAGCGTTGACTAGAATTTTTGAGGAATGCAAGTAGTGTGTTTGTGGAATAAACGTAGCTACTCCTTGAGAAAGCCGTAGGAGCATTAAAGTCTTGTACGTATGTGTATTTGAACAAGCTTGTGAATCACCCAACAGCTTTCAACTGACAAAGAAACAGAGTTCTTTTTATCTTAAGCAGCGGAATTCTTTCTAACATATGAAACCTGTTTCCTAGTTTTAAATAGACATAAATATACATCCAATATCCACATATATTGTGTATTCAATGTAATAGAACAACAGACTCACAGAATTGTTTAGGTTGGAAAACACCATTAAGATCATCTAGTCCAACTGTAAACCTAACACTGTCAAGTTCACCCCTAAACCATGTCCTTAAGCACTGTGTCTACATATCTTTTAAATACCCCTAGGGAAAGTTACTCAATCACTTCCCTGGAGAGCTTCTTCCAGTGCTTGACAACCCTTTCAAACAAGTTATATTTCCAGTTTTAACTTTCCCTGGTGGAATGTGAGGCCATTTCCTTCTGTCCTATTGCTTGTTACTTGGGAGAAGAGACTAACACCTACTACACCTACTCACCACAACCTCCTTTCGGGTAGTTGTAAAGAGCAAGAAGGTCTTCCCTCAGCCTCTCCTTCTCCAGACAAAATAGACCCAGCTCCCACAGATGCTTATCATAAGACTTACTCCCCAGTCCACTCACCAGCTTCACTGCCTTTCTTTGGGCACATGCCAGCACCTCAATCTCTTTCTTGTAGTGAAAGGCCCAAAACTAAACACAGTGTTCAAAGTGTGGTGCCACCAGTGCCAAGTACAGGGCTTACTTATTGAGTCCTTACTGATGACACTGTTCCTGACATAGGTCAGGATGCTATTTACCTTCTTGGGCACACTGCTGGCTCATATTCAGCTGGCTGTTGATGAACACCCCCATGTTCTTTTCTGCCGGACAGCTTTCCAACCATTCATCCCCAAGCCTCTAGCATTGCATGGAGTTGTTGTAACCCAGGTGCCACACCCAACACTTAACCTTGTTGAACCCCATACAGTTGGCCTTGGCCCATTGATCCAGCCTGTCCAGATCACTCAGCAGTGCCTTCCTGCCCTCAAGCAGATTAACATTCCCACACAACTTGGTGTTGCCTGCAAACTTACTGAGGGTGCACTTGATAACGTATTGAATAACGGTTGGACTCGATGATCCGGTGGGTCTCTTCCAAACTGGTTGTTCTGTGATTCTGTGATTCTGTGAATAGCATCATATTGAATATAGCATATACTCAGTAACACTACATTGGATATTTAAGATCACATCTATTTGTCAAGGGTGGCTATGAGTAAGCAGTATCTCTCTTACTCTGAAAGAATCTCTTTTAGGATACGTGAAATAAATTCTTGTGACCAAAGCTTTCCAATAGAGCAAACACTTGCAGAATCTGAAGTCATCAGGAATGATTTATTAGCGCTGTCATCCTTTGTCTCATCATCGGCATACATCAACGTCTTTCTTCTCCTGCTACATGGGTTTTGTTCAAGGCTGCTGCTGCTGCAGGTGTTCAGAAATTAATTTAAACTTCTAGATTTGCAACTGTCTATCTCTAATGGTGCTGTTCCAGTAAGGATGGCAGTTTTTCTTCCCTGCCCACAAGATATTGTGGGCCCAACAGGAAAGAGACTGGAAGCCTCACATCTGCTTCTCCATTTATTCTAAAGTTCATTGACTAGCACTCAGCATAGTATTCACCATAGGTTTGCCTGTGTGTTAGGAGCATCTTTGTTTACATGTGCATTCCTAATTAAGGTAGGAGAAACACAGGCAGCACTTGACCCACATTTTGGAAATTTTTAAAAAAAATTTTTTAAGTTGAAATTGTAGAATTTAGTGGAGTTATTCATGGATGTTGAGGAAAGCTATCTTTTAAGCTCAAGTGATACTATTCTTCCAAGCTTCCTCAAAGACTTCTTATCAGATATTCAATTTAATTTGAATTAGTTATAACAAACTCTGACTGACCTAGATGGAGGATGGAGAAGCAAGAATAGAGAGGTAAGGATTTCTAGGAGATTTATGGCTGAGGACTTAGTCTGCTTGGCTAAGACAAGTCCTATATTTATAATTAATGTCAATAATGCCTCTGGATGTTTTAAAAGACAACAGTAAATTGAAATATGATAAATTTATACATATTTTCTTTGTGGAGCTCTCTTTCTTTTGTTTAGGAGTCTACTGGCTTAACACAAATATTCATAGAATCATAGAATCATAGAATAGTCTAGGTTGGAAGAGACCTTAAAGACCATCTAGTTCCAAGCCCCCTGCCATGGGAAGGGATATTCCACTAGATCAGGCCCCTTTCAGGTACTGGAAAGCCTCTATATGGTCTCTGCAGAGCCTTCTTTTCTCCAGGTCTGTTCACACAGGAGAGGTGTTCTAACCCTCTGATCACCATCTTTGTGGCCCTCCCCTAGACCCACTCCAACAGTTCCATACGCTTCTAATCTTTGGAATTCCAGAAATGGACACAATACTTCAGGTGGGGTCTCACGACAGCAGAGTAGAGGGGGATAACCACCTCCCTCAACCTGTTGGCAATGTTTCGTTTGATGCAGCCCAGGATATGGTTGTACTTTGGCTGTGAGTGCACATTGCCAGCTCATGTTGATCTTCTCATCAATGAGTATCCCCAAGTCCTTCTCCGCAGGGCTGCTCCCAATCATGTTGCACCTCCGCTTGTATTGTGACCACAGATTGCCCCAACGCAGGTGTAGGCCCTTGCACTTGTCTTTGTTGAACCTCATGAAGCTGACATAGGTCCACTTCTCCAGCTTATCCAGATCACTCTACATAACATCCCACTCTCCCAGTGTGACAATTGCATCACTCAGCTTAGTGTCATCTTCAGAATTGCTGAGGGTGCACTTGATTTCACTGTCTATACCATCAATGAAAATATTAAACAACACTTGTCCCAGGATGGATCCCTGAGCCATTGCTTTCTGTGGATCTCCATCTGGACATTGAGCCACTGACCACTACTCTCTGAATGCAACCATCCAACCCATTCCTTATCCACTGAATAATCTACCCATCAAATCCGTGTCTCTCCAATTTAGAGAGGATGTGGTGAGGGACCACTTCAAAGGCTTTACAGAAGTCCAGATTACATCCTTTGCTTTTCCCATGTCCACTGATGTGGTTACCCCATCATGTCCTGCCTGACCATTAGGTTGGTCAGGCAGGATATGGCCTTGGTGAAGCCGTGCTGGCTGTCCTGAGTCACCTCCTTGTCTTCCATGTGCTTCAGCAGAGTTTCTAGGAGGATCTGTTCCACCATCTTCCCAAGCGCCAAGGTGAGGCTAAAGTATCATTAGTTCCCAGGGTCATCCTTACTACCCTTTTTAAAAATGGGCAGTATGTTCCCCTTCTTCCAGTCACCAGGGACTTCTCCTGATTGCCATGACTTTTCAGATATCATGGAGAGTGGCTTGGCAACCATATCAGCCAATTTCCTCAGGACTCTGGGATGCATCTCGTCAGGTGCCATAGACTTACATATGTTCAGGTTCCTCAGGTGCTCACAAACCTGATCTTCCCATACATTGGGAGGAGTTTTATCCCACTCATCCACTATTTATATAGGTTTGGAAACTTTGTACTAATTCCCACTCAAGAAAGCAAATGTTTCCTTATTTATTTTTCTCAAGGTCTTACCTCATACATTTTTTGTACCTCTAGTTCTTTTGTCTTTCCCAGTTTCTTGTTTATTATGACTATTTTATACCTCCCACTACATTTTATCAGTCAGCATCTTGCAACACATAGAGGAAGTATAGAAAGTGATGCAATGACATTATACAGTGCTAAGCACTTGAATCACCTAAATAAGAACTGGGAAAAAAGTTAGGGCTGCTTTAGAGAACAAAGTTGTTCTCCTATTTGTGTGTGTGCTTATTGCTGTGAAATGCCCTAATCTGAGAAAAAAGTAGAGATAGATCATATTAAATTTATTTTCACTCTGAGGTTCTTATGAAAGACAGCACTGTAGTAGAGCTCCTCCTAATAGGAATTCAGAAGTCATTGAGGTTTATCTCATTAAGTCGAGAAAACACTATCATGTATGTTTTCCTTCGCAATATTGTGTGGTTAATTTTAGTATTTAAATTTATTTTTTAAAATACCAGATCCTGGTATGGTTTAGTTTAACTATAATAATGTACTAGTTCATGTTATCAATGTTCTATCACATTTAATATCTATAAACCAGATCTGAACTTATGTTAAGAGTCAGCAAAGTCTTGGACAGTCTTAATTTATTTTAAAAAAATGATTTTTCACCATAAAATATCTTTGGTCACTTCCTTGAAGAATGGTGTCCTAATCTCTTGGCTCTAAGACTGTGCAGAACTATGGCATGTGCAACAACTAGATGTATTCTTAGTCATATATTTCTACCAATGAATTAGCCGAAGTTAAAAAATACACTTTAGGTTTGTGCATAGGGATTTTAGCCAAAGTAAATGAATCAGAGTTTCAATTCACTTGGGTTCAAATTCATTTAGGCTTGTCATATTGAACAAAAGAAAACTATCAGCCATAAAGGAGCAGTCAGGCATGATATTAAACAGCTGAACTTGTAAAAATAATCAGCATGTAGTTATGAAGTTGCATTCAGTACATCACTGCTTTACAGTTATCGCTATTGTGTTTGATTTTTACATGCTTTAGATAAATTGATGTAAGGTTTGGGGGTTTTGGGATTTTTTTGCTGTTTTTACTTGTACAGTCAACATAGAAGGCAACATTTACATAGTATTTGTTTGTTGAGCTAGGGTATTGTTAATTGTTTTAAATTTGTCCTGTTTGAATAGTTCCTCTAATTCCTGAAAGGCACACTGATGGCAAGATGCTTTTTTGTTATTTATTAATAGCTTTAGCCAGTAGATAAGGAGTTTGTAACCAGTTTTTCTGAGCTTTGCATCTGCTTGCCATAAAGCCATATTACTCTGCTGAATTTTTCAGCCAACTAAAAGTATGTCTTACATGTGCATATGCAACTAAAAATGAACACTTTATTCTATGTAGCTGTTTGAAAAATAATTCAGTTCTAGGTCATTTATTGCTGTTCTTTTTTTTTTTTTATCTCAGTACCCCGTTAAAATCTTAACATTACAGCTTTCATTTAGTACCAGACTGAGAATTCCATAAGAAGATGACTATTATTAGTAAGTTACTTCATGAATGGCAAGTAGCTTCACTACAGTTCCAGACCATGTATTTTCCTGTCAATACTGTTTACAGCATGTTTTGCTCTGCCTCATCAGAAGAAAGGAGGACAGCTTATGTAATATTAATAAGCAACTCATTTATAGATAGGATGTTGGTAATCTTTGAATATTAATTGGAATCATTCTAAAGGAACGGTTGTAAAACAGACAGTGAAAGAAGACTCCTTCCTCTGAGTGTTGAATAGTGCATTATTTTTGGACCATAAATTATTTACAGAGAATTATTTACTGGTGCTTATACCCAGAAATCTTATCTTTCAGTCCTTGTTTTAAACCTGATCAACAAAATGACATCTAACTTCACACCTCCCCTAGATCCTGACAGTCATTAAAGCACAGCCATTTTTAGGCAGATGTTTGCAGTTGATAAGATGCATTAAAGTATGGACCATTAGCTGAACTGTTGTGTGAGTCATCAAAGATTTAGATTGCTTAACAAATTGATATCCATGCAGGAAACAAAAGACAAAGAAGGTCTTTGCAATGCTGCAGTAGTTCTTATTAACAGTCTTTGAGCTCAACAGGAGATGCTACACTGGGCAGAGTACAAACAGATGAGGATGGGGCATGTTTTGAAACAAGCTTGAATCCGAATGAAATAGATCGTATATTAAAGTAACATATCCCCTCACTAAAACTCCTAAATGTGCTGAATTAGATACTTTTCTGCCTAGTGACATCGATTGCTGTCATATTGAAATGAATTAAAGTCTAACTTCAGCTTTGCAGAGAAACTCATCCTAAAATTATCCTGTGGTGTTTAGATGTGTGTGCTTCATGCAGTTTACAATTACACAGGAGGAAATACATGACAACTCAAAAGAGTCTGACCTAAATATAAATATTACAGATGGAATGGTGAATAGTCATAGCTAAATAACTGAATGGAGGAGGGAAAAGAAAGGGAACATGGAGTCTGGAAAAGAGTAAAAGATGAATAGAAATGAAAAAGTCTCACTGAAATACAGGTAAGAAGTATCACAAGACTCAACAGAAGATCTGAGGTAAAAAAGGAAATATGAGGTAAATGAGTAAACAATTTGTAATAAAAGACAAACAAGAAAAGAAACACTGGAAAAAATGGAAGATAACATATGCCCCAGGAAGAAAGAAAGAAAGAAAAAGAAAGAAGGAAGGTAGATAAAAGGAAGGCGAGAGAGAAAGAAAAGTTTAGAGAAAGAAAATTTTGAAGAAAGAAAGAAAGAAAGAAAGAAGGAAGGAAAGAGGGAAAGGAAGAAAAAATAGAAAAAAAAGAAAGAAAAAAGAAAGGGAGGGTGTTGAAAAGAGAAACTGTATAAGATAGATAAGGAAAAAAAGAAAGTAATAGTTAATGTTAGTGTGTGTGTGCACATGCCTGCAGAGATGAGATATTTCCTAGTAAAATCCAGACTGTGCATATATACATGTGCATGTCACTTCTTGATGCTAGCTATGACTTTAAGTAGTTTAAGTATTTCATATCCTCATGCAATCATCTGATAAAGCTCAAAGATAAATGAATTCTGCCAAATGATTTGACAGATGGTTTTTTTTCCATCCTGGCATTTGTATATTAGCAATCGTCAAGTATATTTCCAAGTAAGATATGTATGTAAAGAAATATTTTCAATAAGAAACCAACTTTCTAATTAATAGGACTGGTTAGGAGGGTTATTTTTGAAAGCCAAACAAAAATTAGATGGTGTCAGAAGGTATCTTTTTAAAAAATTGTAGTTTAGTGAGGTCATTGTGCTAGTCATGCTAAGCTCAGCAACATTAACCCAAAGTTTCCTGTTTATTCCTCTGGGTTTTAGGATGGAGCCTGGTCTGGTCAACAATACATGTTAGCTCTGGACTTATTCTTGTCTTATCTTCTAATACTGTATTTTTTTTCTTGGGTTTTTTTGCTGCTAGAATCCATTATTGTAGATAAGGGGATAGATGCATTACATTGGTTAATCATTCATTAATGCTGACAACATTCATTAAAACCACTTCTAATTTTACTGTTACATTCAGCAGGAGTAGGATAGGGCACCTCATACTATTGATATGAAGGCATTGTTTACTGTACCAGAAAAATATTTTTAAAAGGACATATATTTAGTAGGTTGCTTCATTCTAGCTTAGAAGAAAAAGAAAATAATTCTAAAGCATAAACATTAGGAGAAAAGCCTAGGTGGGTTTGGGGATGGGAACAATGTTCAGTTCAGGGTCGCAGAAAAATGTTATGTACTTTTCTTTGTTTCCCTCATCTTTTCAAATCTAGACAATTTCTACTATGTGCAAATTGTGAGTTTCACAGAAGCTAGTGTTTCCCTCCTCTCCACATTATTTTTTTTCATACTTGCTGTGCTAAGTGTTCTTTAGGCTGCTTTCAGCTGCCTGGCTCAAATTTTTTTCCAGTGGAATTCTTCCTCAGTTAAAACAATACTCAGATTTTACACCCTTCACCTTGCTCCAGTACATAAATTTTATTGGTCACACAATCTAGTTAAAAATATCTACTGTGTTAACTGATTTTCTCCTAGCTGCCAGATTTGTCTGAAAACAGTTTTCACTGATGTCAAAGGCAAAACTCCAATTAACCACAGTCATAGAACAATCCATTCTAAACAATTGTGTTAATGAGTAATTAAGTGGTTAGGGAAAGTTCCCTCTAAATTTTTTAAGATTTTTAATGTAATTTTTCTGGTTGAAAGTAATTTGCTAACTCAAATAGCTCTCAAGTAAATGCTTGCATTAGACAGCTGATTTTGTTGAGCAAGCATCTTAAAGAAGCACACAGAGGAACCTTCTGACTAGAATCTCGTTCTTTGGGACAATTTCAAAATAAAATAACAGCAGAATCAGATGCAGAGTAATATAGTTGTGAATACAATTCATAAAAATTGCTTTGGAGTAGATAATAAGCAAGCTTATGTATCAACATCAATTTAGTTGTACAAAAACTCCAAATCAAACAAAAAATCAAATCTTATACAAGTTTTAGTATATTTTCCTAGAGACTTCACATTCAATGACTGTGCATTTCATTGTGTAACTGACAAGGGCTGTACAGTAGAGGCTATATATCAGGAATTAGCTGTCACTTTTCAAGCAAATGAGGTAACAGGCTCGCAGAAAAATTACACTGTCTTAAAAAAAATAAATGAATCCTTGGAAAGCAGAATGAACTGATCATCAGGCACCCAGACATTACTGTGAAGAAATAAACTCCTTGAAAAGTCTCTGTACACCTGAAAAGAATTTTAATAAATATTACAAGCTTTAGTAATGGAATGTCAGCCACCAAAAGAATGGAATCTGCCAGAATGATTATCTTAGTCTTCACCACATCTAGCAAAATACTGTGGGAATTCCTCACAACTTTTCATCTTTCCTCCTTCAAATACATAATTGAAAAGAAAGTAGGATTCTATACCAGAACAAGACTATTTTCAAGTTTCTATTCATGGGTTTTTTTATTACGGTGGCATAAATTAATAAGAATTGCTAATACTTGCTGTGTCAGAAGAAAGGTAGATATTTGGTGATAGATAAAAGAAAACTTGTTTTGTTTAACTTCTGCAATGTCATCATGTAAACCATCTTAGAAATCAATATGATTCCATAACTGCTGGAGCTATTATGGGTTAGATTCAGCCTTGCTGAGCCTGAATATAAATTTTTCACCAGCTTAATAGAAGCAGTAAGAAGATCTTCTGTACAGGTAGCTGACTGAAACAGTAGTAGCCCTTCCCTCAAACCCAGAACAGTGTCACCTCCCAGAACAAAGACATACGTTGTCACTCAGGAAGGAAAAGGATGACTGAAGAAAAGGAAAGAAAAGGCAATAAAACTGCAGTATGGAGAAAGTTAGGAAAGAAAGGTATTGGTCTAAGTGTCACTGAAAGAGATTTGACATTAAACATAAGAAGTGTCTCCTCTGAGTTCCTCTGTGTCAGGGGAAAAGAGCTATGTATATTATTTGTAAATAAGCAGGCTTGCATAGGGACTATTTGACTCCATACAGCCCCTGCATTTGGATAACCAAGTAGGTCAAAAAGCCCAGTACTGATGACAACTGTAGGATTATGTTTCCATGGAAACAATGCATGAGTTTGTACTTTGCTGAACCAAAATGAAACAGAAGATGGAGGCTGGAATATTCCAAGAAATCCCAGAAAATTTAGAATAAATTTAGCTGAAGACAACAAAACCCCAAATTTAAATGTTGTCTGTATATTTTACAAGAAGGCAACAAGAATTTGAGACAAATTTGTTCTTTACACAATTTAAAAGGTCGTTTCTACCATCTCATCTGCTGTATCTTTCTCCAGAAGTTGCCCAAATGAAACCAGAAGCAAGTACATGCCACGTACTCCCAAATTGTGGCCTGCTATATTTATTTAAAGTAAAATCAATGACATAGGAAATGATTTATTTAAAGTAAAATCAATGACAAAGGAAATGAATGTACCAGGCTATGAACTTGAATGCCTCAGCAACCAGCACATGCTCTTTGATTGTCAGTAAGTCAAGAATGGTAATCTCTTTCACAAGGAAAGATGAAGCCTGAGGGAGAAGATATTCCAATACATCAAATCAAAGCTTGCCCTGGAGCATTCTGGTAGGTAACTTACAGTCTGAGATGAAATCTGTGTTGAGCCAGCAGTTATAAAATTCTAGTCACTTAAGGAAACTCTAGCTGCAAGAATGTCAACGAGGAAATCGGTGTACCTGTAGCAGGGACTTGCAGAACGGAGAAACTGCTGGGAGGAGAAATCATAAAGGCAAAGGTAAAACTGGAAGTCAGTTTCAGGATGGGAAAGTGAGCCAGATCAAATACATGAGTAAGATATACTGTTTACAGCAATTTTTTTTTATTTTTTTTTTTTTTATCCTCGTAATCTCAAAAAAGTAGATCTTGGCCAAACCTTCTAACTTTTGAGGAAAAGAATATAAAATGTTTGAAGTAAATTATGTTCATAAAACCCAAAACTGATAAAATGAGGGGTTAGTGCTTTGTGAAGCAAGTTTTTAATGTTGAATTTTATCCTGAGAAAACAGACTATCTTTTCTACGTACTTGCTCTTGATGCATGTTTTGGAACTAGCCATCAGTCAAAGTTACTAAACCCACTGAAGACTAGTAGAAAAATGGAAGAAAACAAAGAATCCTTAATAGGGAGACCTTAATTTCTGATATAAACAGATACTAATGAGGACCTACTAGATTTAGACCACTAACTTGACCTGGATATTTAGTTTAAGACAAGGAAAAAAATCTCAGGAGTGCCATAAACTTTTGATTGCACACTGAAACAGCAAAGAAGCAGGAATGAGTGAAGAACATGGAAACTAATGCCTGAGAATGTTATAGATACCGATGTAAGTCAAATATAGAAGGAGAGGATTCTGAAGCCACTTGCGTTGCTCCAGACTGTAATAAAGAAAAGCAAAATACTTAAATTGTGAAACAGAGAAAGTATGCATTAATCCAAATATGAAGATATGCAGTTCAGTGAACTGAAAATTCGACAATTCAGTTGACATTTTAAGGAGAATTGCACAAGAAACAGGATCCCTGCAAGTACAAGTTCTGTTCAGTTAGCAGAGCTTAATGACAGTTCCTTTCATACTGTAAAAAACTCTTCCAAACTAAAACCCAAACAAAAAAAAAAAAAAAAAAAGGAGAAGGGAAGCAAAAGGGGCAACATTGGTGCTTGCAGAATAAGCTTCAGAGCTCTTTGATCAAATTTTTAAGGAGCAGTTAAGAAAATTTTGGTTTTGAATGTGTACAATATCACTGGCACTGGTTCAAACACATTTAATTTTGGTAGTTATGCTGCAAAAAGAAATTATTAAAGCATCGCAAATTGTATCACCCATTTGTTTTCAACATAAAGAAGGATCAAAGAAGTTTTACCATCCAAAAATTAAAAAAACCACTTCATGTTGAAGCTTTAACTTTTCAACAAGAAATCTGGATAGTTGAAACAGCTGTAGACAAAGTAAAAATTGCCCCTGAGGTTTGACTAATTATTTGAATTAATGACTTGCTTAGCAAAACCCAAGTACATTCTAATCAAAGGAGAAGTTATTATTTTCACAAGCCATTTAGATTGCCGGTGACCAACAATGAGATTCATCTCAGGACTTAGATACTGTAAATGTGAGTACCTGCACTGCTGGCTCCTACATGTACCCACATACACTCAGTGAAACAGCTTTGTCATCTGCAATTGGCAGGATTTTACCTATTTAATGATGTTTCAAATGCCCTCTTGAAGTGTTATCTGTATAGAGCTCAGATAACTTGCAAACACAGGGGCAGCTAGTGCCTCGATAACCTATAGTACCTAAGAGGGCAGTAAACATTTAAGTTCAGGCTTTAAGACGAGGGTGAGTTGAGCTCTGTGTCCCCAGAGTTCAATTCATTTTACTGCATATAGGTATCTCTGTGCCACCTGAAATGCCTGGCCCCTAGCTAATGCAACAGAAGCTCATGGATATGTCACACATCCTGTGGCATGTCTGCCAAGCTTACATAGGTATTTTGGCTATCTTAGGACACCCTTGCCTATCCTAAAGTATGTGAAAATTTCAGGTGCTTTTTCAGTAACTTTCATTGTAACAGTGTACAAATTAACAGTAAATAAATAAATTGACACATGAATTATTACAGCTTGCTTCTTTCCTCAGAAGCTAAGGCAAGCTGAGCATTGTTAGCTAATCTAAATACACACTGAGTAACTTTTTAGAATGAATAAAAAACATACAGGTCGTTTTCTTGGTATCAGTAGAAAGATAGTTCTTTGAATTTTAAGAAAAGGGGTTTCCAAGTCCTTTGTAGACTCTGCTTCTACTTTCATATAATCAAATAATGAATTGGAAAACACATATTGAACTCTAAATGTTAATGCAATTTATACATAAATCTATCCCTTGCATAAAGTACAGTTTTAGACCAAAGTCAAAATACTTAAACTGTTTATTATAATTCCATTTTGCAGCTGAAAGTGAGGCACAGATCTAACAATTAAAAGACTTAAATATGCATAACCGGAAATTTGACTGCTTAGTTTGTTTTCATTGTCATAAATAAGTGAATCTCAATTTTAATAATCTAAAGTGCTCATTATACTGCTTTTTTATGTTAGATTTTATAAAATCTAATAATGATGGTTTTTTTAATGAATGTTTGGGCAAACAGATTAAATTAATCCTGTTTTGCTGTTTTTAAATAAATAGTGAAAGCATGCCTAAAGCTTAGATGTTTGAGGTTGTACCATTTAAAATTAAAGCCTGCTTTTTAAAATCATCCAAAGAAAAATTTTCTGTTGCGTTAATTTATAGCTATCAGGTAGAATAATTTTTTCTTTACTTACACAAGCTTCACAGCTGTAAGAGACTAATGGCTACCTCTTGTAGTACGTACAATATAGTTCTCAAATATAAATAACTAAACCACAACTTCTATATGTACCAAATCATACAGCAAATAATTAGAGTAAATTTAGTAGAAATAACTGATTTACTTAATGGAATAAAAATACATAATTTTTGCAATGACTTTAAGTCAGTCTTGTCTATGGTTGTGACTACTTAATTACCTAGAGTGAATATTTCTGCATGTCAAATACATTATTAATGTGTTAAAAGAATGCTCAGACTAAGTGTGAATTGTATCACTGGCCTTGCTTTCTAAGGCTATGTTTAAATAGTAGTAGTTAAATAGTGCCTCAGTTTCACATAAGAGAGTATATCTTGGACTGTAGCAAAGTTTTTCACCTTGCCTCCTAAACTCTGATTCGATGGCAGTACTTGATAATGAAAGACCTTCATTGTGCTCCCAAATCTTTTGGTCTAGATGATGAGGAGAGCAGAGGAAGAATGTGAGGGGAAATTATGGTATGCCATGGAATTCAACTCCTTTCCGATTCAAATAGACAGTGAAGCACCAATTCTGCTGCTCACACACAGACTTCTGAAATGTCTTAGGATATCCTAGACACCTGTACGTGGCTGGCAGATGGCAGACATGGGACCTACAGGTGTCATACATAAGGAACAGCTGGAGACCATGCGGGATAGAATTTGCCATCTCATATGACACTTAATCAATATCTGTGGTCAAGCGACTTGAGTCTCTTGTCAGCACACCAAGTGTCTGGGGAGCCAGTTGATCAAATGTCAGTGTCTGGTTTTACAGTGACACAAATAGCTCTATATACTCTATTGATTGTATTTACTGTCTCTCCATTGACTGTAATGATAGTTTAAGTTCCGAACTTAAAGATAAACACTTGCTTGTGACATATGCATTTTTAGCCAGATCTGAATGCTTGCATAAATGAATTTCCTCATGTGGATGATAGAGCGAAGAATATTGCTCTAATCAGGGAATGCATTTTCTTCTCATGTCGCTCTCCAGCTTTTGCTCCATGATGTAGACTGAGCAGGGATTCTTTTTAAAACAGAGCTTTAGAAATTATCAGTGACACCCAAAATCTTTTAGAATAAGTTCAACATCCTGAAAAATTTTCATTTCTTACCTGGTTCTGTGGCAAGGAACTGGGAGATGCAGATAAATATTTGCTTTCATTTCCTCCTTCCTCCCACTTTGCCTATGAAACAGAGCATTGTTGAATGTTAGTTTGCAGCTAGGGATTTTGTTTGCATTTTTATTTGCTTGGGGTTCTTTTAAATGACTAATGGCCTAAGCAATAATTTATCAACTACTACCCCCAAACAGAATCAAAGCATTTAATTCATTTTAAGAAGCTGCAAAAAGGTGAGTTATTAGGTCGTTAGCCTTAAAAAACATGCCTTTATGTATTGATGCTACGAGTAATCTGTGAGTGAAAGTGAATTGCTAATGTTGTTCTATTTATTGCTAACATGAAGAACTCCCAGAAACCATGCCCTGATCTATCTTGGTTTCAGTAATTTTAAATAAACCATTAATTTATGCCAGCGTCTCACTTTTCTATTGCATAATTATTGTAAAAGAACCATAGATATATGTGTATTCTCAGGAATGAGGCCATATCCACAGAACTGCACCTTTGCAGGTAGTACCCCTGGGAAATGCTTAGTGGTCTTAGACTGAAATAAGTGCAGGCAGATTTACTGTCATCATTGGAAGAATAAACAAAAGTATGTACAGTAGAGACAGGAAAGTCTTTTAACTGTGCTGTTAAAGAGACCAATACTACGATGCAGCGCTGAAGCCGACATTTGAAAGAGGTGTGGATAAGTACAGAAGAATAGAGAAAGAGTTATTAAGTTTAGAAAAGATAACCCTCAATTAGAACTTGTTATTTGAACATATTTAACTTATTATTTAAAGCAAGCAAATATAAGGACGATTTGGGATATTATTTTCCTGGGTTTATAACAATTTTCAGAAGGAAAATTTGTACATTCTACTTTAGCCTTGACTTCGTGGAAAATAATAATTGGGAGAAAGAAGCCAGACACGTTTAAAGGGGAAATAATGTTTACTAGTGGTAAACCAATGCAACAAAATGAAGATTAATTCTTCATCCTATGAGATCAGTAATTCATGAGTAAATGCCTTTCAGCACTGTGTTCTTTTTTCATGTCAAAGTGAATGGATTTATTCCAAGCTCAAATATTTGAATATTAAAAGCCCAATGAAATAAAGTTTTTAACCTCAAACTTATGAATTATGATGCTGTAATTATTGGTTGCCAAAACTGCAGAAATGGCAATGTGAAATAACTTCTCCAAAGAGACATACTCATCTTAGTTTTACTGGAGTTACCTTGCCTTGCGCTTTAGTTCTCTTTGTAGTGCTGGCTCATTGTCCAGGAATTTTCATTGTCATACTAATAAATTATTCAGATTTCTTAAGTTTTAAGTGATTTAGATAATTTTGACACCAGTGATTCTTGACCTGGAGCTCACCCATATAGCTTTCTACATGTATTGCAGGAACCAAAGATGTAGGATGCAAGAGGTTAATCTGAAAACCCAGACAGAGGGGATCCGTAAAAAGCTATCTGAGCTCTAAGTTGGTGTTACTTTTTTTACAAAATATTTTAACAACTTTTTTCTTCTTTTGAAAACTCTTTATCATACTTAATTTAAAATATATGCCACATTCTGCTCCCCCTCCCCCAAAAAAACCCACAACAACCAAACTTAAAACCCAAACAAACCAGCTCATAGCACTTTACAAAATGAAGTTAGCTGCAGCAGTACCCTTAAATATTTTTAGCAATTCTCTTTCTGGTAATTTCAAAGTTCTGGGATTGTTTTCCCTATAATTACCACAATATGTAAATTTTTCAAGATCTTTCTTTTCCACTTTCTCTATCATGTAATCTTTTTTAGACTGGTGAGATAATTTTGGTTTTGGTTTTTTTTAATGGTTCACTTATTTTCTTTACAGATTGCCACAAACAAAAGTACTTCTCTCGAACAGAGCTGTTGACAAATCCCACACATCTAGCATTCTCTCCTCTCTGGCATTGTGTTTTTCTCACATATTCAGTTTCTCTTCTATGCGATGCGTGAATTTGTACTTCATACTCAGATAGGCGGGCCAGAATGAATGTGTTTCAAAACTAGTGGCCTCTTAACTTCTTGCAAGTCTGCAAAATGCACAAGAATTCTAACTTGAAAATTGTCACAAAAACAGAAACTCAGAAAAGTAGTAAGAGTACACTAATAAAAATGCTTGCAGAAATAATTTTAAGTGGATGGAGCTATGCCCCAGGAAGCACTGGAAACATATGAAACCATAAATCTGAGAAATAGCTGTGGAAAATCCAAAGAGCAGGCAACTGTACGAGACACCACCTGCGTATTCAGTGAGTGTGAAAAATTCCCTGTGATCACATCAAAAAGCATAATGAAGATGACATATGGGGGATGCCCTTGGGAGTTCACTCTATTTGTCTAAAAGGGAACAGTGTTTTCATTAAAGTTAACATTTCCACAGCTAATTGCACACTACAACAAAAACAGTAACTGAGCTCTGACACATAGCTAGCAGTTTCATTTTGCTAAATTTGTGACATTTGATAATTTCAGTTTTTTAAAGGTTCTCCTTTTTTAAAAAGAACTAAGGAAAGAGGTAAATAAAAGAAAGAGAAATTCCAGCTTTATGGTGTCTGTCACCTTGAATGACTCTATAAAATCTTTCTGGTGATTTCTCATTCATCCAGTATAATAAATGATTTGGCTTAATATAAATGAAGTGTAAAGACCTTTGCAATTACAAATGGTTTTTTTTTTCCTTAGTTTTTTAAAACAATTTTCTGGGAAATGAAAGAAAAGATTTTCTGAGGAAGTCTTCCTTTTTCTATTTCAAACATCAAGTCACTTTCCACATACAAATATGAAGAACAGTTTCATGTCCCTTTTCTGGCCTGCATAAAAAGGCAAAATCTTCCAAATTCTCATTAATGAGATTAAGCTTACTGTTAGGTAGCCACAACAGAGCCCCAGAAGAATCTGTGATATTAATAGTTCATGTTCTCTAGGCAATTGATATTCATAGCGCTAGGACATTTATCAGCAATTAAAATTCTACCATCTTTCCCCTCTTCTTTATCATTTTACTCATTAGATTTTACCCATTATTGTATGTTGTTTGAATGATCTGCAGTTCTGAATTTTCTTCAGGCGTCACAGAGTGAATGCATGCCCAAAAAGTAATAGTAAAAGGAGCTCAATGCTTTCCTTGGATATTATTACATGTATTTTATGCATTCTGTCCTAACCGTGCACTTAGATAGCTTAATCAGGTGGTTTCAGCCCGCACTACATAAACACAATGAAAGAGATCATAAATTTTTAAAATCAATGCATCCCAATACTCCATATAAGTAATCAATTTTTGTTAATTTTTTGTTAAAAGTATAAAATGACTGGAAAACAATTAAATTTTTTTATGCCGTACATGCGGTTAAATGGAAACAGCCTTGTTGATTTCACTAATATATAGACCAGGGCCACTGGGAATTTATAAACATGAGTACGCTGTTTGTATAATTTGTGTTCTGAACCTAATGGAAAGTTTTATTGTGTATTATACCATCTGTCAGTTCTTATTTATCGATGCAAGTATTACAGGGAAATTATTCCCTTCCATGTTATAACCATGGGGAATTTGTAGTTGTAAAATAAGTAGGATTTTTTTTTAAGTAAATTGAAACAGAATATCATGGTGCTTTATTTTAAATTACAGTGATTTAATAAACATCCCTTGGTGATCCAGCACAAAATATGTATCTGAAAGTTTTCCTCCTCATTCATTGTGACGGAATATAAAATCAAAAGTAAACACAGTAGTTGCTTCTGACCAATGTACTTTCATTTTTTGTACCTTGTCTGATAGGGTTGTTTGTGGCATAGAGATCAAACACCCCTTGGAGGAGGTTTCAGCTTTATTATGCCATTCAAGTAAACTGTGTCATAAAACTCAATAAGGCTACCCTGAGTCAGACTAAAAGGTTTGTGAAGTTCCATATCCCACATCCAATATAAGCTAAAACAAGTTCCTAAAGAAGAACAGAAAAAGGAAAATATGTTTCCATAACGCACATTCAACTGCAACATAGCTTTTACATGTCCAATAACTGTTAAATTCCATTAACTCGCCAAGTTTTCCCTCTAAATCCATGCAACTTTTAGCATTCATGGCACTGCGTATCAAGAATGTCTACAGTTCTGTGCTTCATTCCAAAAAGTGACAGTTTTGCTCATTAGGAAACTGGCTGCAGCTAAGTTCGTTTGCTTTTCCTGATTCTTGCTGTGGATGAGATGATGAATAGTCATTTTCCAGCCACCATGTCTATGCCAGTAATTTTTTAAATCTATATGGTATCACTTTTCCTGACAATGTCTCTTTTCCTTATTGAAAATGCCTGCTTAAGTTCATAGTACAAAAATATTTGTACACTTCTGATGAAAACTGCTCACAGAAGTAAATAGAGATGTGGCTCATAAATTTTGAATTGATGAACAGTGTTCTCTAAGGCTCTCTGCGTCATTTTTTGATTCTTTCCTAATAATTTATAGCATTTAGTGTGTGGTTTTGATTTATAATATTAATACTTTTTGATCTGATATTTTGATGGAACTAGCTATCGGTAAGCATTATATCCTAAAATGGTAACGATTATATCAAGACCTATTGTCCTAGATATTAAGTTAGAATTATTTTTTCCACAAATGAACTGATTTCCATTTGTCTACATTAAATTCTGCCATTATTTTATTGGCAAACCGTTCATAAGATACTTCTGCAGGTCACCACAGTTGAGCCTTGACCTTATTATTCTGAGTAACTTTGTAACACGAACAATCTTTCATCCTTCATTGCTCATACCCTTTTCAAGGTATATATTCATGAGGACGTTGAAAAATATAACCATAATTTATGTTGGCAGGGTCCTCTGGAGGTCAACTCATTCAACTGCCTGCTCAAAGAAGGTTTAATTAGATAGCTTGCTCAGGGTAACATCCAATGGAATCTTGAATATCTACAGGGATGGAGACAGCACAACCTTTCCAGGCAATCTGTGGCAGTATTTAACCAACCTCATAGCAATTTTTTTTCTTTGTATGTAATCAAAACTCCATATGTTACAAGTCTGGTCCACAGCCACTTGACCTATCACCATGCAACTCTGAGAAAAGTCCAGTTCTGTTACATTTATATCCTCTGATCATGTAGTTGAAACCAACAGTAAGGTCTTCTCTGAGACTTCTTTTCTCTGAACTAAGTCTCATGTGATCCAGCTCTTTGACCACGTTGATGATTCGTGCTGATCCAGTACATCCATCTCCTCCTTGATCTGAGGAGTCCAAAACTGGGTACAGCATACTAGATATAGTCTTACAGTGCCAAATAAATATGAAGTATAATTTCCTTGGACCTACTGACATTCGCACTCGTACAGTCCAGGATGCTTTTGGCCTTCTTTGTTGCAAGGATGCACTGTTGATTCATGTTCAGCTTGACCACCAGAACCCCCTATTGGCAAGTACTTGCACTTGCTCTTGTTGAGCTCCATAAGGCTCCCATCAACCCTCTCCTCTAGACTATACAGGCTTTTCTGAACAGCAGCTCTGCCCTCCTGCCTTCCACATATTGATTGTTGTCCACAGTTTGGCATCAGCTGAGAATGCCCTCGGTTCTGTCATTCAAGTTGTTGATAGATACATTAAACATTAATGGTCCTGGTATTACGTCCTTCAGGACCCCAGTGGTTACTGGCCATCAGCTGGACTTTGCATCACTGATCACAAACCTTGTAGACTGGCAGTCTACTATGCCCACTTACTGTTCACTTATCCAAACAGCATTTCAGCCATTTGAGGTAAGGAGGCAATGCAAGGCTGACTGAAGATTGTAATAACTACAAGATATAAAATGCCTACTGCATTTCCTTTGTCAATAGTGGCAGTTACCTTATCACTGAAAGTATTGACATTGGTCAGTCATGACTTCCTCTTGCTAAAAGTATGATGGCTGCTCCCAATCACTATGATTTTAATGTTCTTAAAAAAAATTCTGTTACTGTCAGGCCCCAATGGACATGATTGGCAGGATGGCAACAGCAGGTTTCTTCTGAATGTTTGTGCAGCATCCATGGGAGTGAAGACAGGTACTCCAGGGTCTGCTCCAAATTCCAGTACTTAATTTGGCCTTAGTCAAAGTGGCCATGATTTACAGCAACAGTGTTTTACTTTGAGCTCTGTCAAAGTAACAATAGTTTATAAGAAGAACTTGGATACAACCGAATTTGACCAAACATGACAAGAAAAAGGTGAGGTAGATTTAGGGAGACAATAAAAAAATGACAAAAAAGTAGCAGGAAATGGGGGAATATAACATAAAAATAGCAGCCACCCCAATGAATCCACCAGAGGTTTAGGCAGGAAACATAGTCCATGGGACAGAGGTCATGCACTTGTGCTTCTTTTCCTGGTTTATTTATAGAGGACCTCCTTCCCCTCTTAGCATATGAGAAAAGGTCTCACTATGCCTATGACAAATGTCTGCACGCACACTTTGCAAACTGGGGCATGCATAGACGTTTCTTTGGGACTCTTCTTAAATTGATGCCACTGGCAGTTCGAAGGACATTTGCCAGAATAACCGCCACTTGAACCCTTTTGGCACGCATGTGTAGTCAGGGGCAATCCTGTATTTTCAGAGTGTGCAAATCCTTGAGCTGGGGGGACAGTTGAAAGAAATGTTTTACAATCAGGGTAGTGAAGCACTGGACCAGGTTGCCCAGGGTGGTGGTAGATATCCCATCCCTGGAGACATCCTTGTCCAGACTGGATGGGCTTCTAAGAAACCTGATTTCAGGGAGGTTGGTCTGGATGACCTTTAAGGGTGCTATCCAGCCCCCAAAATTCTATGATTCTATGATGATGTTATCACAGAGAGATCATTTAAATGCTGGCATTACATTTGCCATTCCCAGTCATCAGGTAGAATCATAGAATCATAGAATAGTCTGGGTTGGAAAGGAGCTTAAAGATCATCCAGTTCCAACCCCCCTGCCATGGGCAGGGACGTCCCACTAGGTCAGTGTGCCCAAGGTACCAAGGCTGTTTAAAGTAAGAGATTACATGTGTTTGCCTTTATTTCAACTATATTATCTTTTAATTCTTTGAGATCTCTTAGGTAAATACTATCTGGTTCTGGCAGTTCATAACTATGACCTTAAACTACCCCTTTTTCTCCAAAGCAAACTTTGACATCTAGCTGGAATATGAACAGATAATCCAAATTAGTATTTTTAACATGTGTTCTGATCTAATATAAATATAAAATTTTGTTGCTGTTTCACCTGTGAAGTTACATTTGCATTTTCAAATCTCACTAGACATGGTCCCAGTCATTAATATAGTTGCACAATTTACTGAAGCTAACTTAAAGAACAATGAGATATTTAAGCCCTAATATATGTACAATCTCTAGGACTTTGTAAAGATCACCCTTTACCATTTCCCATAGTAAATTCAGAAACAGATCTCAAAATGCGTACAGAAAGCGTGTATGTCTGAGTAAAAGGTATGAAATAAAAAGGAAGGCGTGTTTGCTGTTGTTGACAGTTTAAAGAATGGAGGGGAAAAAAGTGGCAGAAATCTCACTGATGAACAGTACAGGTAGAACATTGTACTCTGTAATTTGATTCTGTTCTTAATGCTTGGATGTTTGCTGTCTTGGAAATAATTATAAAAAATCCTGTTTAAAATAACCAAATAATAACTACTACAGAAGCACATCAAAAGCACATCTCTCCTTGGAGAACTTTGATCATGTGACTCTATAAAGCTAGAATCAGATCAGCTTGGACTAATTAAAAGAAATAATAAAATAGTTGCCCAATGCCTCAATAACAGCAGTGATTTATTAACTAAGCTTTTCTACTGGCTATAGATACAGGAGAAATCAAAATGAGTCTTAATTTCCTCTCCTTTGTACTTCCATTTGAAACAAAATGTATGATATAAAACTTCTATTTATGATATGTAAATATATTTCATTGTGCATGTTATCTAATGTCTTTACCTGTGAGTAAGATCAAAAGAGGAAGAAGAATGGAAAAGGAAAGAGAATGACAAGGAGGAAATTGGTCAGTATTTTATGTGCATATAACAAGCAATAATGCACCCTTTGCCATTAAACTAAGTAGCATTTGAAACCACAAAATCATGGTGAATTTTAACTCATTTAAGCAGGAGATTCGGAAATGACTGCTATGAAACTCCTCCCTTGAGTATGTTAATTGGTAAGAAACAAAAGTCATGCTTGTTCTAGCACAATAAATATTTGTGTATGTATGTTGAAGTGTGGAGTGTGAGCTTCAGCCACAGAAGTACACGGCACCTTCCCTCCCATCCCAAATACTTATGCCTGAATATTACAGCATTGTCAGGAGAAATGTATATTTAAAACCGTAAGGTGAAAAAAGCCCTGACTCAACATTTTCAAATGGTTGCAGGAGTTCTTCAGCCTTCTGGATTTAGGATAAAAATGGGCAATGGAGTTTTATACATGTAATTATCCTGTGCTACCAATTTGCTCTGAATGAAAGTAATGTTTCCTTACATTTTGTGAAATAAAAGACTTAATCAAAACCCAGCCAAGTATTTTGGGCTGAAATTTTCAAACAGGAAAATAATGACTTCTGGAAGCCTTGAGGAATAGTCCTTTATTCAAAGAGAGGACTAAAGATGAGCAAGAGGTTCAAATGTGTGGGCCAGGGAGGTTAAAGATAAAATACAGTGGGTTTTAGTGTTGAAAGTATAGAACAAGAGTCCGATATTATGGAAGTGCCTTCTTGGCCATGTTATGAACTCTCACTTTAATTTTTGGAAGATTGTTATAGTATATATGTAGTAAGAAATTGAATTAAATCACTACTGCTGTCCTAATTCTGCTTGACATTGCAACTGTAACAATTAAATAAGGTTACTAATGTAAAATATTATATACAACACTGGCTGTAAGAGCAGTACGTGACTATTAACTGCAGGGAAGAGCTAGGTAGTAAAAATGCTAATTTTTAAATGTGAAATATTTGTTAAACTCTGCAACAGAGCCAGTCTTTAAAAAAAATTATGTATTAGCAAGACTGATGCATTGAAATTCTTTAGTGTTTTCCTAAGAGTCTGGAAAGTTGCCAGGAAAATGCAATTGCAATTATTAATTCCTATCGAAAAACTGCCTAAAAATGTCTTTGCTTGTGTATATTGCAACAGCAGATTTACTCTGTTCAAAAGCGTCTGCAAAAGTATTTGAAAACACAAGCTTCAATTGAAATTATTGACATAAGTAGTATGGAGGCACAGAACTGTTTGTCATTTTTCACTGAATTTTTGAAATTAAAAATAATAATTTCCAAAATGAACTTTCCAGTTTGAGATTTTGGGTTTTGTCTTCTGTTTGTTTTATGTTAAAATACCACTTGATGTTGACAAATTCTTATTCTACATAAAGACAAAATTAGTGTTTGGAGGCCATAGTAATGGACTAAAAAGACTCTCCCATTCAGTATATTTTGTACTCTGGAATGATGGAGGTGCCCTTGGGAAGTGTGTATTGTGCCTGAAATATAAGACTATTGGAATTCAATCCTTGTTCCATCCATAGATTAGTTTTATATTAAATTGGTCTCATCCCACTCATAAAAATTAGTGTCAATGGACTAAGACTATCTATGACAAGTATATTTATTACAGAGTATTAAGTGGATTTAAAGTATAATTAACTTTAAGAGAATTTGGTGATTAAGATAACTTTAAATCCAAGTTATATTTTACAAATAGGATGATTTGCCATCACTTATTTCAGCAGTAGTAAACATCCCTTTTCAATGTTTTTTACTTAGTTTTGGACTAATGTCACACTAGATTGCAGAACGCTGTGTTTTGTCTCCTTGATTAGTGAAACCATTGAAGTTGCATCAGAACTGAGCGTCACCCAAAAATTTAAATGGAAAAACGCTCATGTCAGAAAGAGACATCATATTTTTCTTTCAAGGAATTTTCTGCAGAGCATGTTCATAAACACAAACTAAAGTGCCGTGAGCCATAATAAAACATGCTTTGTTAATACACTGTCAGTAAGGACTTCAGTCAATGAGTTCTTATCTCCCCTGAGAGTAAGTTCTTCCAAACAGCATGACCATCTGCGTATACAAAATCTTTTCTTAAATGGTGATTGTGAAATGCAGGATGGTTGCTTTAATTACCTCATTGTTCAACCGGTGTCACAAGATTTGCTAATCAACCACCGTAGTTGCTTCTGTGAGTATCAGGTGTGCACAACAAATTGGTGCTTCATTCTTTCCTTTGGCATATAACGTTGCATATATTTCTGTGCTGGAACTATTGCAGCTGTTCTGGTATTAAATGTATTGCATTAAGGTAGTCTGATGAAACATTTAAAATGCAAAATTAATTTGGAATAACACGCTGACTGGAAGACACTACTGAAATGATGATATATTTCTCTGAGTGTAGGGCCAAGATAGTGATTTGGTCATGCTGTTTCATATCAGTCTGTCCCTGTACTGACTCCTCTCTGATTTTCTCGGAAAAGGAAGATATATAGGTAATAACTGAATGTGCTTCAGGAATTCTTAGTTACCACCACATTATCTAGGGAATTATTCTTGGGTGCTGTAAATCTGAAGACTTTTAGCTGCTCAAGTTGCTGCTGGTCTGAGCTGCCTTAAGGTAGCCTCAGAATTTACAGGAATATAAATCAAATACCTATTTATTGCCTCAGCCATGCCAAATGGAATAAGTCAGTCTTGCTTTTCAGGTATCCACCGTATCATTCTCTATATTGTGGCACAGTAGAATCCAGGCTGTAGTAAAGAAATGAAGCAATATTGTTATGTTGTCTCCCTCAGCCATTGAGGAGAATAGTCTAGGATATTTTACAGTGGCCTGGATAGTATCTCTCTGTGCGCATAGTTGGGAATTTCCAGTCTTTTCTACTTTTGCTATGCCTTTCATGGAGCACAGGGAAAGAGCGTATACTCTTACAGCACCTTCTGGATTTCTCTCCTGTAGTCTTAGTTTCAGAGAATTAGTGACATCTGCTCAGCTAGGATGCAAGTGGGTACAGCTGTACAACTGTGTGGTTGTGTATAGGATGTGATGTTTGAACACCAGGACAGGAAGTGCTTATGAATTTTTGCCAATAAGGTTGTATTTGACCCCTTTCTGTCTTATTCTCTCCTACCCTAAGTTCAGCAGCTTGTTTTGTTACACAGAATCCTGTGTTTTAAGTTACTGACTTCAGGTTAGGTGTAAGCAGTACTCTGGAACAACGTGTCTCTTGAAACTTTTATTACTGCTGATCCATACAGATCCAATTATGTGTAGAGAAGTTGGCTGTGTTACTTAACAGTTAAACTATTGAAATTAACATCCAATAAGGTTAGTCATTCTTCATGCAGAACAAATGTATGTTAGACAATGCTGATAAAGGAAATAGATCTTCTCTTGAGTTATTTCTCTAACTTACTGACAGTCATCTCTTAATCACACCTGTGAGTTTTACCAACATTCCATCTCACTTTAATCTGATCTATCAGTCACCACATTTTGACTACCACCTAAAAATTGCTTTCCAGAAAAAAGAGCTTTTTTTTGTGTTCCCTTTCATCCTAGTAAAAATCTTACTTTGGAGATTTTAAATCCTGTTTCTGAGAATCTGCTCTGGGTACAATTTATTGATAACTAGTCTGCTATCATATTTTGACTTCTGAAATAAAAATAAATAAGAGTGCACATGTATGATTCATTGTACTAATTTACTAGGTTTTTCATAATTGTTGGATCAGGTAACTGTTTGCATCATACCAAATATAACTAAATTATAGCTTTGTGTGGATTAAGTTACAACAATTTTGTTTTATAAAGAGGAATTGAATAGTACTGTTTGATGAAATACTAACAATTCAGCTTATTAACCTTCTTCTGAAGGCTATCAATGCATTAAGGTATAATTTTAATTTAAAAATTGGAATAATTTAAGTAAATGTACATATATAGAATTTATGTTTAAATCTTTCTATCACTTACTAAATATAATTTTTGCAAGACTACTTCATTTCTGTAACTGTCTTATTTTTTTGTGCACACTTTCTGCTTTTCTGTCCAACAAAAGGAGGAAACCAAGGCTCCTTGTCGTATAATCAAGTTGTTAATGCTTTTGAAGTTACAGTCAACAGTAATCAATTAAACAAATGTGTTTAAGTCTCTTTTTTTGCCCTTCTGTGCCTCAGTACCCTGCTATCCCTCACTTCTACCTGAAATCAATGATACATTTTCCATTGATTTATTATAACAGGGAAAAAAATCTAGCTGCCTGTTAGCAAAGTGTGACATATTGAAATCAGGTGGTGAGAATGAAATGGCAAAAGAAAGGCTATCTAAAAAAGTCTTTGTTTTTTTCTGTAAGATTTTTTAAAGAAAATTAATTTTATTGTCAGAGTCCTATGCTTTTATTATATTTTTAAGAAAATTTTAATAATTTTCTTCCATATTGTTAAATTAAAAATTTACACTTTGGGGGGAAAAAAAATGATCTTCAAGTTATTATCCAGGGTCTGATTAGGGCCCACTGAAGTTAGCTAAGTTTTTCCTTTTGGTGTGAATGGTTTAAGATCCACCAGATTTATGGAGTTTCTGGAGGTTAAGAATCTTGTAAATCTCAGGAAGACTATATGAAGGAAGAGGGTGATACTTAGAAATATCAGTCTTAATTTGCCTAAATTAAGACAGTCCTAGCTTAATGCTCGCTGCAAACCACAGTGGGTTTTATTGTCCTCAGCCTAAATTTGGAAGGCAAAGACATGATTAAGTAGCATCTTCATTAAAAGGTGTCATTGTTTGGTTTATAGAGAAACAATTGAGTTTAAGTTTGCATACATATTTCTTATCTCCATAATTTTAGGGTGAATTAAGAAATACTATATTCATTGAAAATTCAAAGAGAATAATTAGTGGATAAAATGGTTGAATGCAGTGTGCAGTGAATAAAACATTACATTATTTAGCATAAATATTGTACTGCTTAACTGGGCTATTTTTTCACTTTTATCAGTGAAAAGAATTGGTAAATTCATAGTCTACAGCATCACAATTAATTTTAAGTTATTGTTTACAAAACAAAAAAACCCCAAAAAGGTTAAAAACAGCCCTGAAAAAGTGTAGCGTTTTAGTGGTTTTACAAATTCTTTTAAATTTTGTCTATTGAAAAATGCACACTCTTTTCCAGTAAACTTATTTTTTCACTTACTGTGCTGGCATTGAAGACTTGTTTATTCTTGTAACATAATGATCTTGAGTATTTACTTAATGATAAGGAGACTGCCCTCAAGATTATATATTTGACCACTTCTTAGTTTCTGTCCACAGTCAATGTAATACAGAAATTGTGTCCAAGTATGGATTATTGACAAAATTTATGATTTTTATGGATTTGTGATGTTTTTGCTCCCTGTCATTGCTCTACCAAACTTTCCTCCATGCCTCTGCAAAAGAAAAAAAAAAGGGGGGAGGAGAAATGAAAGTTTTTGGGTTTTTATATATGAAAAATAAAAACTATGCATTCATTTTGAATCCCTTTCAATTTTTTTGAATACCAAGTCAAAAGTTTGATTTTTTTCAATCAAGTCCTAATGATATTTTGATCTAAACTTAAAGGTTTGTGTTCTTGTCTGATATTTTAATGATGATAGAGTACTGTAATATGACTGTAATATGCGTTATTTTAACTGGTTTTTTTTCTGATACAATTTTAGAGGAATTCCTATGTGGACTTCTTACAATAATGACAGTATTTTTAAGACAGAAAAATTTCATCCAGTATCATTGTATTTTAAGTCTTTGATAACCTTCAAAATATGCAAAGACTGAACTGACATTTCCAAAACTGGCTGTAAATCTCTTTTTTTACAATAATGCCTATCAGATCAAATTGTCCAAGTAGCTCTGCATATAAAACTAGATTCATAAAAATCACAATACATCAATACACTTGTATTTTAATTACCCCTTTTATAGAGCTAACATAAAAGAAGATTTTAATAAGACATCTAAATGTTTCTTAAAAATACGATATTCCTAAGAATAGACTTTTTTTCACTATCTTCTGACCTGGACTCCCGATGAACACAATATGGAAAAGATCAGCATTTCAAAAATTATTTCAATCTGCACTTTAGTAAGTATGGTAATAAATAAAAAACTTTCTGCCAGTGTAAGTGATAACTGGAGGTATAGTTTTCACATAGAAGTTATGATTTCCTTTCCTTTTTGCCATTAATTGTGAAAAATAGTTGGGTTTTGGTTTTTTTTTTTACTGATAGAATAAATATCTTGTCAGAGGGAACCTTTTTGAAATTGCAAACATGCACAAAAGAATTGAACTCTTTTTAAAGTAATTATGTAACACTTCTTAAATAAAAATATTAACTGCATTGGTAAATCTCTTTACCAAGAGCATGTCAAGGTATATGTTAAATTACACAGAATAAAAACTAATGAAATCTATACATTAGGGTGGATTTAAATGATATAAATTAAAATGTCTAAAAGTCAAACACTTAAGTTAGCACCTCACTTCTATAATAAATGGAAGATATAGGAAATAGAAAAGTATGTTCTGGTAGGGGTGGAACACTTGTCTTAAAGAGGTGAATTACCACTTCTAGATTCATATTTCTTTCCATTGTCTACAAAGACGGGGAATGAAAGTAGAAAGAGAGAGTTATGTTAGTTAAGATGAATGACAATATTGTTATCCACTTGTGATGGTTCTATTTTTCACAAAAAATTTGGTAATTTCAGGTAATTCCAGCATAGGACTGAAACATTTAAGTGATTAAGTGGGTGGAATTGAAAGGATTTGTTGCCATGAGACAGTCTTTACTTATATCTTGTGTCAAGTTTTTGTTCATTTATTTATTTTTGGTTTTAGAACCACATGCTTGCTGAGTAAGCAAGTTGCCTTAGCAAGTGATTCTGACTACAATTGAAAGCTGAATAGATAGGCTTTAAGGTGATTTAATCTAACTCCTGTCTGCCAAAAGCAGGAATTTCTATTTTTTCTGACAAAAGCTTGGAGTGAAAAGAGAGAAAGAAAAAAGAAATTAAAAAAACCCAAGAAAAATAGAAGCTTGGGAAGGAGAAGAAATTAATAGGTTCTTAAAGAATCTGAATGAAAAACTAAGAGCTACAGAGTTAAAAATGGGTTATGTTTAATGTGCATCTCTTGGTGTTGTGACTCTTGGTGTTGATTTTAAGGCAAAAGTTAATATAGTACAAGGAAAAAAATTCATCCTCCTTAACCTGTTTTCATACTAAAGAAATATATACATAGCAGAGAGATAGAAAAGAGATAAAGGGTTTGGTAAATTGACCTGCAGATCACAGAAATGGCAAGCATCAGTAAACACATGCAGTAACTTATGTGGTTAACTTAAGTGAAACCTGGGCCTGATACTAGTATCTTTTTACTTTTTTCCTGAGGGGTTGATTTGGTAGAAATGTTAAAAATGCACCTAGCAGACAAAAGGAAAAAAAATCAACAGATTTTTACATCACTTATTTTTAAAGGTAAAGGGAATTGTCCATGTAATTATAAAAGGGCTTCACGGACCAATGAAAAAGGAGATCATCAGTTCACTTTTTCCTTTACCTGAAGAAGTTCAAACCCACCTGTCTCTTTAATTGATAGATTTAGATAAGCTGTTGTGGTAAGGATTGAGAGACATCTTTGACTATGCTGTTTGAAATGTTCTAGGAGTAGCAGTAATAGCAAATTACTGAGTAAGCCAAAGACAGCATCTTTCCCTGTCCTAGTGCTTGTACATAGATACATACAGCATAAGGCTTGATTCCTGTCCCAATTTCATTGTAATTTGTTTTAGAAGAATCCTTTTGATAATCCACTTTAAGTAATCTGATATTTTGAAATCTGAGCATACAACTCTGAAATGGTGGACTTTATATCTAGCTCCAAATTATATATGCAGTATAATGAATCTGAAGGGGAAATAATAACTTTTGAGAAAGAAAGTAAAACACCCTGACTAAGATACTCTGTCCAACTCCAAACATAAGCATTATACCAATGCTTGGTGGTGTAAAAACCCATGCTTGTAAGTCATTCTTCTTGATGTCTTCTTGAATAAGAATTTGTTAAAACAGCTTAAAAAAATATCTTAAAATGTTTAAGCCTAGAAAGGGTATCAAAGTTTCTTGTGCAAAATAGAAACCTCACAATTATGAGAATTTTCTTTTACATCTGTAGAAGTTGATTTAGAATCATAGAATCATAGAATAACCAGGTTGGAAGAGACCCACCGGATCATCGAGTCCAACCATTCCTATCAAACACTAAACCATGCCCCTCAGCACCTTGTCCACCCGTGCCTTAAACATCTCCAGGGAAGGTGACTCAATCACCTCCCTGGGCAGCCTGTTCCAGTGCCCAATGACCCTTTCTGTGAAAAATTTTTTCCTAATGTCCAGCCTAAATCTCCCCTGGTGGAGCTTGAGGCCATTCCCCCTTGTCCTGTCCCCTGTCACTTGGGAGAAGAGGCCAGCACCCTCCTCTCTACAACGTCCTTTCAGGTAGTTGTAGAGAGCAATGAGGTCTCCCCTCAGCCTCCTCTTCTCCAGGCTAAACAACCCCAGCTCTCTCAGTCACTCCTCGTAAGACCTGTTCTCCAGCCCCCTCACCAGCTTCATTGCTCTTCTCTGGACTCGTTCCAGAGCCTCAACATCCTTCTTATGGTGAGGGGCCCAGAACGGAACACAGTATTCGAGGAGTGGTCTCACCAGTGCCGAGTACAGAGGGAGAATAACCTCCCTGGACCTGCTGGTCATGCCGTTTCTGATACAAGCCAAGATGCCATTGGCCTTCTTGGCCACCTGGGCACACTGCTGACTTGTGTAAGCATAGGCCCAGGCTATAAGAAGAATTGGCATATTTGTGGCATTTGTGGGACAGGAAAGTATTGTGGGAAGCAATGAAGAGCTTGTAGGTGAGTAGGTCTGTAGGGTGAGCAAGGAATGAAACCAAGGATAATTCCAGGTCCTGGAGTTAGGTGAAAAAAGTTTGGCCAAGATTCTATCCTGTAAATGTAAATACTGTACTTTGAGTGAGTTGAAGAAGTGGATTTTTATTTTTTTATTTATTAGCAATACAAAGTTGTGAGAGGTGTGCCATAGGAGATTAATCTTCAACAGTTGGCTGAAAACATACTTGAGAATCTGTCACAGTATTACACCTTGGGCTTTTTCTTCCAAAAATTTTTTAAGCAGAATACTGAGGTGCAGGCTGTAGGGGGTGATGGTCAATTACACAATGCCACAACTTTATATAGTGTTCAGTAGACATGTTTTGCCAGTTATTTAATGAAAGGTTGTAAAAGTAATAGCTACAATTCATCTAAAAAAACCCCAACAAAATAAACCCTCCAAAACCTGCATATGCACAACATGAGCAAGACTTTCTGCTTTTTAATATAAATATCTGTTGGCTTTAAAGGGAAAATTGGAAAAGATTATCTGTCCTCCTGCTATTATGAGTAAGTGTATTCTCATTAAAGACCTTTACAGATCAGTTTCTCAACTCTATTAAAAGAAGTTTAAATTGCCTTTTGAGGCAGACTGATCCATTATGCAAGACACTTCACCACTTGTTCAGAGGGGAAAAAACTACAGCATTCTACATGGGATATTCAAGCATAAAATGAACCTTGTAATCTACATGGCTGCAAGTTTTTGCAGGTTCATATCAGTACATTTGTCCTCATGCAATTCACAGATTTTAAATATGAACTAATGATCTATGATTTCTAAATATTGACTTTTTAAAAAAATTGAGCAGAAACAAACACTTAATAGGAAGGAAGGCGTGTAATATCAATGCCTCTACATAACTTTCTTCTCAGGCTTAATTTCTCCCCTTAAAACTTGGTCCAACTTTTTTCTAAATTAAATAAGAATTTGGTATGTACTTTAATGTGACTACAGTTTGGATCCATGGAAGGCATTTAGTGAAGGTGAGAAACAAGCAAGATCAAAATTCCCCTAAACGAGGCTTTAGACCTACTTTAGTATTTAGAGAAACCCTAAAGAGAAGGAAATTAGAACTGTTCTTCCTCCTGTACTGACTTTGCTGCAGAGAACTGCTGCTTGATGAGTCAGTGTATATTTATTAGTCTTGAATTGATAATCCTTTTCATTATCTTGTGATAAGTTCTGCACACTTTGTTGTCTACAGTCCCCTTTATCCTATCCAAAGCCTAGGTTAACTGAATACTTCAATACAATCAGAAAGGTTTTCACCTGCGTAGACAACCTTCCTTCCTTATTCTTACTTCCCCTGATCCAGGGCAAGAAAGCAAATGCAGCGTTAACTCTTTAGCAAGCAAACAATATCTGGCCACTACAAATCTGTATTAAAGATTTGTTTTTCTAGCAGCAAATTGCTAAAGTATAAATTTGTCATTTTGATGCTTTATAAATTTATGAAAGCATATAGGCAAAAAAAGGAAACAGAAGCCCATAACAACTTTTCCTTCCTTAGAAAGCAAACACAGCTCCACATAAGTATCACACAGTATTTCTTTTTCCTGAGTCTCAATAGACAACTAAACCAATTTCCTCCGTGAGATAAATTTATAAGAGCTTTTAATGAAATATTGCTTTATTTGAATAGAAGATTAATAGATTTTAAAATTATGAAAGATTCATTTAGTATGAGCTGCCTAATATTATGTCATGTGCGGCTGAAATGAAGGTACTAAATACCTTTAAAAATGGAAGAGTTTATTCTATGTAAATCTTATTTTATCAGTTTTGTTTGTCTGGAATGATGATCATGCATATGAATATATGCACCCATATAAGTGATCATACGTGCACATAAGTGCAAATCAGAATACACATACACACAAATCTTGTCTGAGAAGGAGTATATAAATAAATGTGGTGAATTGACAGTGATTTATGGAATCATTATGGCTGGAAAAGTTCTCTAAAATCATCCAGACCAACTGTCAGACCAACACCACCATTCCTACTAAACCATGTCCTGAAGTGGCACATCTACACGTGTTTTGAACACCTCCAGGGAAGGAGACTCCACCACATCCCTGGGCAGCCTGTTCTGATACTAGACCACTGTCAGTAAAGAAAACTTCTCTAATACCCAATCTAAACCTCCCCTGGTACAACTTGAGGCCATTTCTTCTCATCCTGACACTTGTTACTTGGGAGAAGAGATTAGCACCCACCTCACTACAACCTCCTTTCAGACAGTTATAAAGAGCAGTTGGAGATCCCCTCAGCCTCTTCTTCTTCAGGCTAAACAATCCCAGTACCCTCAACCACTCCTTCTAAGTCTTGTGCTCCATACCCTTCAACAGCTTCATTGCCCTCTTCTGAACAATCTCCAGCACCTCAGTGTCTTTCTTGTGCTAGGGCCCAAAACCGAACACAATATTCAAGGTACGGCCTCATCAGCGCCAAGTACAGGGGTACAATAATTTTGCTACTCCTCCTGACCATACCATTTTTGATACAACTCAGGATGCTCTTGGCCTTCTTGGTCACACAGGCATACTACTGGCTCATATTCAGCCGGCTGTTGACCCGCACCCCCAGGTCTTTTTCTGCTGGGCAGCTTTCAAACCACTCTTCCTCAAGCCTATAGAGTTGTATGGTATTGTTGTGACTAAAGTGCAGGACCTGACAGCTAGCCTTGTTAAATCTCATACAACTAGCCTCAGCCTAGCATCCCAGTCTATCTTGGTCCCTCTGTAGAACCTTCCTGTACTCAAGCACACTCCTGCCCAATTTTGTGTCATCTGCAAACTTACTAAGGGAGAACTCCATCCCCTCATCCACATCATTGATAAAGATGTGAAACTAACATTGAGTGTTGTGAAACTAACAGACCTATATGTGCTGTAGTGAACCAATTTTCCTTTTAAAATGCTAAGGAGAACAATAGTTTGTCCAAATTCTCCAGAACTTATGCTGTAGTCTGAAATTTATTAAATAATCACCACCAGTCATCCAGACTGCTCCTTTATAGATAATTTCAATGTTCTTCCCTAAAAGTTAGTCTGATTAACTTGTATATATATTCTAACTCATCTACTACAGCCTTTCACTGTGGTGGAATTCAATGCTCATATTTTCTAATTTTAAAATAGGACCTAAACTAGATTTCAAATATTCAATAGTTGTCATTTAACATAATTTCATTTAGTGATGGAGTGAAAAGTATTTTCTTATCACTTAAGATGGAATATTTCATCTGGCTTTGTTCCAAACAGAAATATTCTTAGACTGCTTTGACATGCTGTATTATGACCAATGATGATGAACTGGACATCTGTGTGAACTTTAGGTTCACACAGTGCTAGAAGAGCTTTTATTCCCAATATGGTATAGTACTTATTGGCCTTAATATTTGCCTTAGAGTTTTCATAAATACTTTCAGTTTCCTTTAGCAATTTCTTTTATTTCCCAGTTGTTGATTTTTACAAATGGCTATCAGCTTCTCCATTTTTCCATTGATGATATGTATCTTTGACGCTTCCTTGCCATTAAGTCAAAACTGAATTTCGCTTCTGCAAAAGTGTTTTTTATGTAAGTCAGTGCACTTTTTCCCTCCAGAAATCCTAGAGAGCAAATAGCTGTTCCTATCAATATTTTGGTAAGTCTTACTAGGATTCCACAAAAGCAGAGTATTTGAATGTGTGGGTAACTTGCATGCCCAAGGAGCCTAGAGAATCAGGATCAGTGTTAAAAATCGCTTGTTTAAAGAACGCTGTAGCAATTCCTCCTCCCTGGTCTAATAAGTTATCACTATTCCTTATTTCTATAGTTTCTTTTCACTTGTGATCCCCTCATTAATTTTTTAAAAACAAGTAAGATAAAATCAATCATTTTTATTATTATTTATTACATTTAAAGCTGTTGTGGGTGTGGAAAGTGTATGTAATCAATAATAAACTATAAACAAAAATTAATCATAATCTCAAAACCAGTGATAAATTCTATTTCCAGTATAAACAAATGTGCATGTGATGAAGTAACAGGCTGCACACAGTTCTAATGGGAGATGAGAAGATTAGCTGCTTCTTCCAGATAACACTTGACTCTGGAAGAAGTCCCACTGAAATAGAGGGTGAAAGCATACAGAAGGTTGTTATTCAGTTGTGCTTTCTGTTTTGATTTGCTCATTTGTGTGAAAGAAACAACTTGAACATATTATTTTCTGAAATTTGTCAAAATATTGAAAGGTTTTGGGTTTTTTTAAAATTTAAGTCTCATGTACTATCATGAGGTTTTTCTGCATGCATATACATGCATGTATGTACTTATACAAGGTATTTGAAAGTGAATGTGGCAAATAGACATGAAACTTACATATTAAGGATATGATTTAAGTCAATTGAATGTCTAATATTTCTCATTAGCAAAAAGAAGCTGCAGAAAATTTCTAGGTCCAGTTCTGTTAGCCCTTTGCGCATTAAACTTGTATTGGAATAAAGGAAAGCATAGCGTAAGAGTTTGAAAAATCAAAAGAAGCTCTAGCTGTTAAGAATAGCATACACTTTTATTACTTATTTGAATATTCATCCTTTGATTATTAAGAAATTCTTGGAATTTGGCTATCTGGATTGTTTTTAACAAGTGTAAAACTAGACATATTTTTTAAATTATTAGTTCAATAGCCAGAGAGCATTGTAAAGTGCAAGAATTTTGTTGTTATTGTTCTTTCTGTTTGAAATCACAGTTGTTCCATAAGTGATTGAGAACAAAGCAGTTTAAAGTAGATTAGCAAACAGAATGGGAAATGGGTAGGACAAGAAAAGGTTTTCAAATATTTCTGGAATATTATGAAATATAGACAACTTGAGGAAAAGGAGAAAAGAAAAAAAGAGGCATAGAAATAGCAGTGCGTATAAAATAAAGAGGCAATAGCTTTTAATGTATTTTTTTTTTTCGAAATAAGTCTTATGTTCTGCACAGTGATGTTTTCCACTAGGTTTGATCTGAATGCCTTAGAATAAAATATGCAATGTCCAATGGGATTTTTGCCTGGCATCCAGCTGTTTCTACAGTAAGTTGCAAGTCTAATTTTCCTTCTGTGTCATATCTTCCAGCCCAAGGTGTATCTCTTGGATACCCTGGGACTTCTCAAATAGTACTGCAAGCTTAGTTTGCATAGCTAAGTGAAAATTACCAGGTTCAACAATACTACTTTTTTATAACCTTTAATATATGTTTTATGAAAGCTTTTATTCAAACAGGATTAAAAAATACTGAAGGACATGAACTATAATATTATATTGAAACAGTACTGATTGTTGGTTTTATTCTTGGGCCCAGAAAATTTTGAGAGCTGAATGCTGAAAAATTAAGCCTTTAACATTGTGTTTTAACAAAAATTGTATTCTTTCTCCCTTTCTCTATTTCATATAGGTATGTGAAATGATTTAAAAATTTTATTGTAAAAGTGTCCAAAGGTCCCTTCCAAATTCAAGCATTCTGTGATACTATGAAAACGGTACCTTTCAGCATTACCTCTTGAATCCTGAACTTTTGATATTCTAATCATTGTTTGCTCTCAGTTTATCCAATAGCAAGAGGATACTCCACAGCAATATTCACTTGATACTGGAACTTGAGACCTTTCCTTCTTAAAAACAGGTTGTTCTGTGCAGTTATAAAGTATGATTTCTTTATTGCTACATTGCTTCTATCTTAATAATGGTCTATGAACTTTTTTCATTATACTTTCTAGCATGGTATTCAACAGCATCTTTTACAGCTTGCATGTTTTTAATCCAGTCCCACCACTTAAGAAAGAATTATGTGTTTAGCAAAGTATAATCGCCAAATGCTTCAAAGTCTACGGGTGTTATGCTTCTAAACAAGTTAGGTGTTTCAGAAAACAATACATTCTTCCTTAGAGTAGTGGAAGGCTAACTCGGCTCATAAAGTAAAAAATACTTTTTCCTTAAGGAATATATTTTATTCTTCACAATCTTTCCAGTGAAACTGCAATAATTTAGATAAATGGAAAACAGTATTTCAAGTCAAAGCAATTAAAATGGAGTTTTTTTATATATAAACTGAGACTGTGTTTTTTTGCCATGTCTGTACATTTTGTTGAATCCATGGTTACTGCAACTATATCCATGAAATTAAATTGTTAACCCCAGATCACAGAATCACAGAATCACAGAATAACCAGGTTGGAAGAGACCCACTGGATCATCGAGTCCAACCGTTCCCATCAAACACTAAACCATATCCCTCAGCACCTCATCCACCCGTGCCTTAAACACCTCCACGGAAGGTGACTCAACCACCTCCCTGGGCAGCCTCTGCCAGTGCCCAATGACCCTTTCTGTAAAGAATTTTTTCCTAACGTCTAGCCTAAACCTCCCCTGGGGGAGCTTGAGGCCATTCCCTCTTGTCCTGTCCCCTGTCACTTGGAAGAAGAGGCCAGCACCCTCCTCTCTACAACGTCCTTTCAGGTAGTTGTAGAGAGCAATGAGGTCACCCCTCAGCCTCCTCTTCTCCAGGCTAAACAACCCCAGCTCTCTCAGCCACTCCTCATAAGGCCTGTTCTCCAGCCCCTTCACCAGCTTTGTTGCCCTTCTCTGGACTCGCTCCAGAGCCTCAACATCCTTCTTGTGGTGAGGGGCCCAGAACTGAACACAGGATTCGAGGAGCGGTCTCACCAGTGCCGAGTACAGAGGGAGGATAACCTCCCTGGACCTGCTGGTCACACCATTTCTGATACAAGCCAAGATGCCATTGGCCTTCTTGGCCACCTGGGCACACTGCTGGCTCATGTTCAGTCGGCTGTCAACCAACACCCCCAGGTCCCTCTCCTCCAGGCAGCTTTCTAGACAGACTTCTCCTAGTCTGTAGCACTGCATAGGGTTGTTGTGCCCCAAGTGCAGGACCCGGCATTTGGCCTTGTTAAACCTCATGCCATTGGACTCTGCCCAGCGGTCCAGCCTGTTCAGATCCCTTTGCAGAGCCTCCTTACCCTCCAGCAGATTGACACTTCCACCCAGCTTAGTGTCGTCCGCAAACTTGCTAAGGGTGCACTCGATGCCTTCATCCAGGTCATTGATGAAGACATTGAACAGGGCTGGACCCAGCACTGAGCCCTGGGGAACCCCACTTGTCACTGGCCTCCAGCTGGATTTCACACCATTTCCCACCACTCTCTGGGCCCGGCCATCCAACCAGTTTTCCACCCAGGAGAGTGTGCGCCTGTCCAGGCCAGAGGCTGACAGTTTCTCAAGCAGAACGCTGTGAGAAACTGTGTCAAAGGCTTTGCTGAAGTCCAGGAAGACCACATCCACAGCCTTTCCCTCATCCAGCAGCCGAGTCACTTTGTCATAGAAGGCGATCAGGTTAGTCTGGCAAGCTACTATACGGGGTCAGTCTGGACGTAAAGTTTATTTTGTGATACTTAAGCCCAGTTAGTAGCATAGGTAGATTCTTCTCAGTGTTTTTTCCCCCGAGCTCCAATCCCAGTCCTGTCAGTTCTTCAGCCATAGCTCATCTCCTTGCGTTGGGGCCAGTTCTTATTGCACTGAGGAAAAGAAAAAAGTGACCAATAACATTTTGCAGTGTTGTTACAAGATCTCTGAACTAGCTGGTAAATCTACATAGCAGAGGGCTGTGCAGAGTTCCATAGAAATAGTAGTTTAAGTCTACAAATCGGAGTAGGTAATAGCCTCCTTCCTAAAACTGATGTTAACAGCAAACAACATGTAAAACAACTTGAGTCAGCAAAGGTCATATTAAGAAACAAAAAAAGAAATGATAAACCCAGGGTGGCATTTTTATTCTCTAAATATATTTAGAATCATGTTTGTTCCAGCAGGAATTTAGAAAACAAGGAATGGCTAAAAGTTCTGTGAGAATATGAGCGTTTCCCTATCCCAAATGCATGCTCTAGATCAGAGAAAGAGAAAAAGATTCTACCACCAAGAAGTTAGATCATTTACCTAGCCAAGATGGAAATCAACTACATCTCCCTTTTCCAGAGGAGACAGGGAACATCAAAGAGAAAGGAAAGACAGCTCGATGACTTTGGGATTGGATATTTTTCTGGAAACTGAAAATGCTGGTTCTTGATTCAAATGAAACAGGCTATATCAAAACAGGGGTTCTGAAAGAAAAGATTGATTTTCTTGTGGTTTGGGAGGGGGATCCTGAGCTGATGCTGCCACTTCTAAATTTTACATCACGAGGCCTTAATCAAAGTCTGTAGCTTATGGATACTTACATGCCTCAGAATAAGCTCTGTGATATGCAGCAAAAAGGAGTGCCTTGAACTACCTAGAGCAGAATATGTGTGCTGACAGTACTGTGGTTTCAGTTTACTCTTTCTCACAGCCTGGGGAACCATAATGGGTTGAAAGTCTGCCCTGGACATTGCGCTTTTTCTGTCTTTCAACTGAAGAAAGAGAAATGGTTCTTTCTTTCTTCAAAAAGACAGTGGAACCTCTGTAGAGGTCTCATGTGGGGTTCTGTAGCCGAAGTTGTTATTTAATGCTCTGGATCACAAAAATACATTACAATCTGCAGAGATTAAAATGTGCAGTTAGCCTATCTGCCTTTTAATGATATGCATTTCAATAGAATTACTTGTCTTTGCATAATCTGGCATGCAAACTCCGGTATGTGACAATGCTTCTGAAGTTGTAAATATTAATTTTTCTGTTCAGAGGAATGCATATTCTCTTCAGAGCTGACAGTTAATACATAATTGTCAAAACTTCTTCATATCTTGAGTCCTAGAATTTTTCCAGAATTTCATGAAAGAGAAACTCCTCAAGTGCAAGAGTATTCTTCATACTCTGCATTACTAGGTTTGCAACAAATTTGTACCATATGTTCCTGAGAAGTAATTAAACTGTACGTGAACTACTTAAAAATTCATGAAATTTCCTCAGTAATTTTTGCATAAATTTCCTAAACAAAAGTAAAGTCAAAGCATGTATGCCTGACCTGAAAATGAATAATAATAGATGTCAGTATATGGCTGTAACTAAACCTGAAATGTTATGACTTGCAATGTGAATTTCACTTCTTTGATATGAACCACTTAACTCACTGACATTTCACAAGAATGAACTTTGTCCTATGAGCAATAGTCACAATTTATCACCTCTTCAAAGTCTATACTGTTAACCAGTTTCTAAAAGTGTTTTCATGTAATTATCCAAGGCTCCCCAAACCATTTGCCATACAACTAGTTTGTAAGTCGACTGTTTACATAATTTTATCTCCTAAAGATACAAGCCTACTGACAATTTAGGACAGTAACAGAAAGTACACATTAATACCATAATTTGTTATTTATACACAGGCACATATTCATTATAACATACAAGAATGAAAACCATGATAAAGCATGTGAGCTTTCTAATCACTGTGACCAACACTCTTTGCCATTATTGTTTCTTTTTCCTGAGTCGCTTAAGTCTTTTTTGAAGCTCTTCAGTGAGAAATATTTAAACTGTTTTTCTTCTTTGGATGGAACTACTGAAACCTTATGCTTAAGAGCTTTCATGCTGTCCCAGAACCTCATTTACTGTACTCTCCTGGGCATAATTCACATTGTAGTATTCAACAAGGACCTTCTCTAATTCTGCAGTGGTGCCATATTTTTTGCACATAAAAAAGTGTTAGTCATTTATTTAAACAGTTTAAGGCTGAAAATGTCTGGGCTTATGTTATATTGCAAGTGGATGATTTGCTATTGAATTCTTACCTTACTTCATAAGATTTAACTTTATACCTTGTGCATATATTATGAATTTGCTGCAACAGAAAAGAAGTTAATGTCTTTATATATTTGGTGTCTGTGAGTGTAAAAAGTACAACTGCACACATTAGCATTTTATTTCCTCCAAATGTCTGCCAGTTAAAGATCCCTGAGGATTTTGTTTAATTTGTAAGTGAAAGCTGGAAGCCATTCTACTCTCCCTGAGTCTGTCCTCCACACCAGAGTTCAATTACACATCTCCCCTATGGTTTCCTTCACCTGCAAAAACAAAGCAAATATACTAACAGAAAAAGGACCTGCATTTGAATTAGACAGGTACATGTCAGTTAAGTGGATATATATGCAAGTGGGTAGCCAAGCTGTCGTTCCTCACCCTTGCCTCCAGTGAAAATAAATCTTCTTTATTTACTTTCAACCATTGAATCATCCAAACCAACATATTCTGCTTGATTAAAACAGCTAAATCTTTCTTTATGTATTGGAAGGTCATGGCCATGTTTTTTTCCATATTTGTCGCCTGCTTCGTTAATCAGCAGAAAAACTTACGAACATTTTCTGTGTGGAAGTACAATACTTTCATACATTACCCTTTTCTATCCTCAGATGTTGAGATACAAGCGAAAGTTGTTGTTACAAGCAATGAAAAAGGAGGACAAAAACTATATGCCACAAAAGTAGATGTGTTTTCACAGTATCAAAAATTGTGATAAAAATTGAGCGAGAAGAGATATATATGCTTTTAAATTAATTTATGTTACCTTTGGCATATAAAACCAAAGTACACTTTTGTAGGCAAGAATTCTTCTTCAGTTAAAAAAATAATCTGATTCAGCCAATACAACATAAAAATAAAACCTGTAAGATGATGTAATCATCCACACCACAAAATGATAGAGAATTGTTTAGTATTCTGACTGTTTTGTCCTGCAATGGTATTACTGTCATATCCAGCATTTTGAAGTCTGAGCTCAAAAGCTCTGTATGTATGTACAAGAGCAGAAGTGTGTGTGCATAAAAACAAACAGATAAAGGAGAAATTAATATAAATCATGGGTCAAAGAATGTCATAAATGAGGTTAAAGAGAACCTTAAGAATTATGTAGTCAGTGTTATGAGAGGTAGGAATGCTGAAGCAGTGAGTGGAAAAAGATAATTATATTGAGAGTGTATTATTGTACTGAAAGAAGATGGCAGATTGATAATGTTCATAGAATCATAGAATAACCAGGTTGGAAGAGACTCACTGGATCATCGAGTCCAACCATTCCTATCAAACACTAAACCATTCCCCTTAGCACCTCATCCACCCGTGCCTTAAACACCTCCAGGGAAGGTGACTCAACCACCTCCCTGGGCAGCCTGTTCCAGTGCCCAATGACCCTTTCTGTGAAGAATTTTTTCCTAATGTCCAGCCTAAAACTCCCCTGGTGGAGCTTTAGGCCATTCCCTCTTGTCCTGTCCCCTGTCACTAGGGAGAAGAGGCCAGCACCCTCCTCTCCACAACCTCCTTTCAGGTAGTTATAGAGAGCAATGAGATCTCCCTTCAGCCTCCTCTTCTCCAGGCTAAACAACCCCAGCTTTCTCAGTCACTCCTCGTAAGACTTGTTCTCCAGCCCCTTCACCAGCTTTGTTGCCCTTCTCTGGACTCGCTCCAGAGCCTCAACATCCTTCTTATGGTGAGGGGCCCAGAACGGAACACAGTACTCGAGGAGCGGTCTCACCAGTGCCGAGTCCAGAGGGAGACGAACCTCCCTGGACCTGCTGGTCACACCGTTTTTGATACAAGCCAAGATGCCATTGGCCTTCTTGGCCACCTGGGCACACTGCTGGCTCATATTCAGTCGGTTGTCAACCAATACTGTTGCACCAGTATTTTTCATAAACATAAACTAGGTACTGTTGGCAACTGTCCTGATACTGAATCTGGACAAAAATCTGAAAAAATGATGACAGGCATAGAAATAAGAACTACAACAACAACAATACTAATACGACCCTCCTTGATTTTAATTATTTATAAGAATAAGGAGGGTTTGAATAAGAGGTGGTTCTTGGAAGAATCTTGGCATGCTTTTGGAGATTAATATCACTGTTGGAGAAATTTATTGTGTTACATATGTCATAAAATGTGTTTAAGTGCTGGGATACAGTGGCAGTACTTTCCTTCAAAAAAGTCATCAGAGAGGTGGCTTGAACAAAGACTGTTTCCCAGATTATCAGAGATGACATGGTAAACAATGAATAGTGAGGCAAAATACCACAAACCCAAGGCTAAGAGCAAATTTTCAGTTTTTCATTCTGCTGATTGATCTGTCATTGTTTTATAGATACTTTGCAATGTGTTATTGTCCCCAACCCTTAGACACAGCTGGTTTTCTTTTGAGTATCATAATCCCAATTAAATTCCTATTTGGTTTAAACGTAGAGGAAAAGTTGCTATCTCTCTGCTTTTTGATTTGCCAGTAAATAAGTGTTCTAAAAATCTTAGCATCACTTTTTTTTTTTGTTTGCTGTTTGCTGTATCCCTGCAGAGACAGATAATCCAATGCCAAGTAATTTTGTCTCCCTACCAGTTTTAGTTGATGTTGGTATGTATCAATGAATATTTATCATTTGAAAATCACCACTGACTTGAGGGTCATCATCTTTTTTCACCTCATGCCCAAGGGATGAAAGGATCTCATGACAAACCTTTTTTTTTTCAGCTTTTTTCTGCCATCTTTTCTACAGGAACCCATTAGAATATTTCAGACCTTGATGTGTTCAGCTCTAGCATTAACTGTACCTCTGACCTCAGTGGGAGCACCTTTCGGTATAATGTTCTTTCCTCATTAAAAAAGTTCCTGAAAACTTCCTGCTTTTTACACATTATAATCACCCTTGCTAAAAGAGGTGCATGTTAACTGTCAGTACGGATACATCTCCAAAGCATGATTTGTTTGCATCTGAGAAACACAACATCATATAAATTATGTTTGTCCTCTATAAACTTAGTGGCACAAATTCACCCGCTTATATCCCTTTCTTTTTTTTTAATTTAAAAAAGGTGAAAGTACCACAAACAACTAAAGATAACTTTTGAATGGATAAAAAATACTGTCTAACACAAAAAAAAGTTATCATTGCTTATTGATTTCACAGCCGATGAGTGAGTGACCCACTAGAGGAACAGTACCAGGTGGTGCCTACAACAAAGGCTACAGATGCACTAGCTCCCTTTCTAGTCAGGACAGACACAACCTAGAAGTGATTAGAGCCTCAAATGGTTCTTTTAGTCACATTACAGCAGATCTTAGAAACCTGAACCTGTTCTTTGGCTGTCAAGAGGTAAATACTCTTGGAACCATATAATCTTTTTTTTTACTTCACCTCACAGAAAAGAACAGACATCCTGTAGAGTGAAACTCATTCTTTAGGAACAAAGCAATTTTTTTGACAAAGGAATAGCAGGCAAAATGCGTGAAAACTTTTTTTTTTAGAAAGAAAAGCAGCAGCAAAGTCACAATGGAGTAGTAAGGTTCTTTTCCTTTGCCATCTTTTATAAAATGATTCAGATGTATGCTGTTCTTCACTGACCGATTTCCTTTCTTCTGTCCTTAATACCAAGCTGTTATTTATACTACAAGAGAATGAGGACATCCACAGCTGTGGGAAAAAGGGCAAGTACAAAAGAAGGCCAGGACAAGGTGCAAAATGTAACACTCTTTGTATCAATGAAGAAGCTGAAAAATGAATTGGTACAGAGGAGCAGAAAAAAAAATACTACATTATTTATTCTGATGTAGTACAAGTACACTTAACTGAAAATTAAAAGACAGTTAGGTACTCATGATTTAAACTTTAAAATACCTCATGATTTGTAAGACTTGTGGCAGTCAGAGATTGAACATGGCTATTTTTTATGATTTACATTGACAGTATCGATCCTCCTTGGCCCTTCTTCTTTTATTGATGTATTTGTAGAAGGATTTTTTATTATCTTTCACAGAAATAGCCAATCTAAGTTCTAGTTAGTCTTTAGTTCTTCTGATTTTATCTCTATATGATCTCACTTAATCTCTGTACTTCTCCTGAGATGTCTGCCCCTTCTTCCAAAATCCATGTATTTTCCTAGTTTTCCTGATTTCCACCCAGAGCTCTCTGCTCAGGCAGTCTGGGATTCTTCCCCACAAGCTCATTTTCTGGCACAGAGGGACAGCTTGCTCTTGTGCTGCCAGGAATTCCTTCTTAAAGATCATCCAGCCCTCATGGGCTCTTTTGCCCTTAAGGACTGTCTCCCATTGAACTTTATTGACCAGCCTTTTGAACAGACCAAAGTCTGTCCTCTGTAAGTCCAAGGTGGCTGTTGTAGTGACTCCATGCCTCATCTCCCCTTTACTTCTCCTAGAACTGAGAATTTTATCATCTCGTTGTTGCTATGTCCTAGGTGTCCTCCAACTGTCACGTCTTCCACAAGTCCTTCTCAGTTCAGGAACAGCAGGTCCAGCAGTGCGCCTTCCCTCGTTGGCTCACTCACTGGTTGTGTAAGGAAATTGTCTTCCACACTCTCTAGAAACCTCCTGGACTGTTTCCTCTCTGCTGTATTATACTTCCAGCAGACAAGCAAAATATTCATATTTCCAGCTTACTTATTGCATATTAAGTAGATAAAAAAGAACTCATCAAAACCTGAGTTTTGCTTACAATCAGTTCTAATTTTCCAGTAAAATTTTATCAGCCCGGAGAATTATTTTGCTTTCTCAAAGCTCTCTTTTTAACCAGAGAAATTAAATATAGTCTTATTTAGTGCCTACTGAGTTCATCAGTCCTTAAAGTGATCAGCCATTTAATAACCATTTGATTATAGTTGAAAAACAGTATTGGTGAAAAAGAAATTGCTACCAAAACAGATCCTGTGTGGGGCTAATATAAAATATTTATCATAAAACTAAGTTATTAAAGATATAAATCCTTAGCTAGATAACTAGAGTGTTAAAATATCAGTAATATGGAATAGCTAAAGAATCTGAAACTGAGGGATTTCAATCCCATCTAACTACAGTTTCATATGATGGTATTGTTTCCTGTTAAATGGTTTAAATCAATTTTACCTTAATTTTTTAGGAAGTGTAAGGATCAAATCAGATTATTTTGCACTAGTCATTTTGTGACTTCTAATAGAGTCTTAAAAAATCCCTGCCTTTGAAAATTTCAAGATTAAGCCTCCCCACTGCTAAAAACCAAGACATTCTTTGAAGATATTAGAAGGCTCTTAAAATTGTAAATCCTATTCTGTATTTAACTATTTAAGGCTCTGACTAACTGAAAGATCAGTCTAAGAGACAATTTTAATAGTAATTATAAAACTTAGGTTTTGTCTTGTGTTTGTGTAGATGAAAGATTGAGATATTTCTTGAGCTTGGTTTGCCCTGTAGATTTACTGGTGCTCTGCACAGTCCAAATCTTTGTTAGACAGGAAACCTTGATGCATAGAAGAAAGCTTTGTAGTCCAGGGTCTTCTAAAGCATTACCTTTAAGAACAAAATTTCTAAGAACATCATGCAGCAGAGAATCTAATTGTCCAGTAACATAGACTGTCTTGCTTATGTTCTGTGAATACCTAAAAAAACCCTAATTCTACTTCAGCTGATTTGACAAAGTTGAAAGAGAGCCATCAATGTGCCCTGGTGGCAAAGAAATCTAATGGTATTCTGGGATGCATTAGGAGAAGTGCTGCCATCGTGTCGGGGGAGATGATCCTTCCCCTCTGCTCGTCACTGGTGAGGTTACATGTGGAGTACTGTGTCCAGTTCTGGGCTCCCCAGTTCAAAAGAGACATGGAAGGCCGGCCAATGAAAAGCCATGAAGATGCTAATGAAGGGACTGGAGCATCAATCCTTTGAGGAAAGGCTGAAAAAGCTGTGACTGTTCAGCCTGGAGAAGAGAAAACCTGGGAGGAATCTTATCAATGTGTAAAAATATCTGAAGGGAGGGCACTTATTTAAGTGCCCAGTGACAGGACTAGAAGCAATGGCTTATATATGCTACTCAAATAGCAATAGTTTAAACATTCATGTCTAAGAACCTAGACCTCACAAAAAGATATCAGTTTAGATAAACCTTTCTTCAGCATTACTGTGTGGTTGATTCTGTGGCATGGAATGTATTTGGTGATTTCTAGCCTCTACAGCAAACTGAGAATATAATACATGATTAGGAAGAAGTCATGGAATTCAGCACACCAGTGCTTAAGACATTTTATGGATCTAGCATCTAGGCCAAGACAATTGATTTTTCATTTGTACTTCACCATCATTTTCCTATTCTAGAAAATGTTTAGTGGGTTACAGAATCTTACTGGATCTAGATTTAAGATTTCTGAAATGTGGATAGCCGTTCTTTTTTTTCTGCTCTTTTTCTTTGTTACATATATGTATCTTATTGCTTTTTACACAGGAACTTCACAGAGTGTGTATTTTATTTTTATTTCTGTAACATAATAATATTCCATTTTTTAATATTTGAGGTTCACCTTTGGAAAAAAATTGAATTTAAAACCTGTCTTACTTTGTTTCATCTCTTTGTACCTTTGGTATTAATTGCAGTGGGTGCTAAGTAGTTAGTTGAAGTTTCTGCATTTTACTTGTACATGGATTTGTGATTAAAGGGAGCTGGAAATGTAATCAAACTTATCATACAAACTGTAAGGTATCCTTTTAAGAACACCTATTCTACCCTGTGGGATTCTGTAGAATAAATCTTTTTAATACCACCAGCTGGAAGGGGTACAGATGCAATTAAAATATCACTGAACACTGAACACAGTGCACTCCAAAGGTGGAAATTAAAGTCTGTGTTTCACAGTGCTTCCTATCAACTGGTCTGTGTCACTTTCTGTAATGCTTCACAGGTAGCTATGGCACTTTCTGTGGTGGGGTATGTTTTTCTTCTCAGTGAAATTTTATCAGATTTAATAACACTAATAGGAGTTCAGAGTATGCTTTAGAAACAGCTTGCTTACTGTGTGTGTTTTTAATAAAGACGGTTTTCTTTTTCTGAGCTTAAAAACAAACAGAAGCAGATTATTATATGACTGCAAGAGCAGAGTGTGTCTTATTTCGCTGTTAATGAATAACTGAAGGTTGCAGGTCACTGACCCTGCGTCTCATCTGGTGATAAAAAAATATAATTATGACTGTTTAAACAATGCGCTGCTATGCTTCTTGTGTAAGTCTTCAGTCCCAAGTCTATTCTTTTTTTTTAATATATTAGGAACTTATTTCCTTTGTAAGTGGATTGTTTTTCTTTAACATTAGACTGGACTTTAAAAACAAGAATGCACAGAACTCATCTATGCTCAAGTCTGAAATGTTTTACTTATTATGTTTTTTCTTTCACAGTATCAGAGTCTTTAAGAGAAAAGAAACAAGCTTCTGCTATAAATTCTACTTATACGTTGAGGCCTCTAATAGAAACATGCTGTGTAGAATAGGCTTCTGCAGAAACTTGAAATATCCTGAGGTTGAAACATGCATCATTAGAAGACATGGTATGATTCAATGACATTTTTGTGAGATAGTTTTATAGGTGTATCATTTTGTCTTTGAGTTTACAGGCACTACTTCAGTTCATAGAGAAAAAAACACATCAAAAAAAGCATAAAGTTGACAATCTTGACTGCAAAAGATGGACTTTGCGCATTGTATAAATATCCTTTTTAAAAAATGGACTCTTTATTCTCTCTGGTCATGAAGAAGAGAGTAACAAATTCCTTTCCCAGCCTTACTTGTCTTTAGGAATTGGTAACTAGGGAAACAAAATACATTTTGTGAAAATGTATTATCCACTTATGAAATTGAACATATTCACGACTGTGTACAAAATCAAAACATATGTTGAATAAAACTTCTTCTAATTCTCTGAAGACATAAACTGCATTTCTTTCTGTTTTGTTAGTGTAAGAACATGCTCTTTGATGGGAAGTACAGGAGAAGGGCTGGAAAGATTTTTCATCACTGTATTTCCAAGCCAATAATTTAAAAATATATAATTTGATAAATTAAGATACTTTATCTAATTTTGCTCTTTCTTGCAGATGTAAGCTAAAGGACTACCTTTTTTTTTTTTATGCAGAGCTTCTCTGAGAAGAAAGTTAAACTAGACTGAGTTTGGTCTCTTTGGAGTGATAATGTTAAACACAATTACAATATCTACTTTTCCAGATTAGAAAGATTCAAAGATCAGGTAATAGATGAAGTATCACTTTGAACAACTGTGAAGTTTTGGATCTGGTGTGTAAGCAGTGTGAATAGAAATGGCAAAAGTACAACTCATGACTGAATTTTTCAGGTGGTCCAGAGTGCATACACTGTATTTGTATGGAGACATACTTTTCCATTTGTCTATTTGATCTTCCTATTTTCTGTAATTGCAGAAAAGTATAGATAAGGCAGGAGACACACGTTTGTACTAAAGGAAGATTCTCAATAAATTCTAAGTGTCTGAGAAGCACAAGACCCATTGACATTTAATGAGACTTAAACTTCTGTTTTCTGATTTTGAGAACTCTAACATATATTTTTGTAAGTTTGTAAAAATTATTAATTTTAGAGAAAAATAGAAAACCCAGCTAGTGGTTCTCAACATCCTGAAGTTGAACACTAGTGTTAAATGTTCTTTCTTCCAAATGAAACTATGATGTGGCACTTCATTCAATAATTTTTTTTTCCACTAGTGAAAAAGGAGGGGCTGTTTTTGAAGACTAGCTATTTATTTCTTCGATATACATATAATTAAATATCTGTAAGTACTAGTTCTTTTGGAGAGACTTGCACTTGAAAATTTGTCAAGAGTACTTGGGGATCTCTTTTCATAATCATTTGAAGATCTCCTATATGCTATGTTTATATCTTCCTTATATTCAGACCTCATTCATGCCAAAAGGTCCTGCAAGTGAATGGGACACATTATTTTTTACGCTAACAATGTTAGGTTTTGATAAACTTTTTAGCGAACTAACTTGGAAAAATCTCTCTTTTGTGACTGAATAATCCTGAATAATCATAGAATCATAGAATCATAGAATAACCAGGTTGGAAGAGACCCACTGGATCATCGAGTCCAACCATTCCTATCAAACACTAAACCATGCCCCTTAGCACCTCATCCATCCGTGCCTTAAACACCTCCAGGGAAGGTGAATCAACCACCTCCCTGGACAGCCTGTTCCAGTGCCCAATGACCCTTTCTGTGAAAAATTTTTTCCTAATGTCCAGCCTAAACCTCCCCTGGCGGAGCTTGAGGCCATTCCCTCTTGTCCTGTCCCCTGTCACTAGGGAGAAGAGGCCAGCACCCTCCTCTCTACAACGTCCTTTCAGGTAGTTGTAGAGAGCAATGAGGTCTCCCCTCAGACTCCTCTTCTCCAGGCTAAACAACCCCAGCTCTCTCAGCCGCTCCTCGTAAGACTTGTTCTCCAGCCCCCTCACCAGCTTGGTTGCTCTTCTCTGGACTCGTTCCAGAGCCTCAACATCCTTCTTGTGGTGAGGGGCCCAGAACTGAACACAGGATTCAAGGAGTGGTCTCACCAGTGCTGAGTACAGAGGGAGAATAACCTCCCTGGACCTGCTGGTCACGCCGTTTCTGATACAAGCCAAGACGCCATTGGCGTTCTTGGCCACCTGGGCACACTGCTGGCTCATGTTCAGTCGCTGTCAACCAACAAGCCCAGGTCCCTCTCCTCCAGGCAGCTTTCTAGACAGACTTCTCCTAGTCTGTAGCACTGCATAGGGTTGTTGTGCCCCAAGTGCAGGACCCGGCATTTGGCCTTTTTAAACCTCAATTGAATAAATGCAATTACTTCCAACTGTGAAATATCATTTCAATATATATTTCAATACATTTTACATTAATTTAACCCAGCAAAGCGTATGCCTGTCCAGGCCAATGGCAGCCAGTTTCTGAAGCAGAATTTGTTAATTTATGAGTTAAAAATGTGGAATCTGAGTCCTGCCTATCTGTAGCTAAGAGGTTGCAGTTAGCTGCTGCACTGCACAAACTGTTTTTAAGGAAAATGTTTTATTATGATTTCCTAGTTGTTAACTATCATTTAAAGGGAGACAAAAACATTTCGTGACTTAATGAGCAAACTGAGATTTCTGCAATGAGTATTTTATTTTCCACGGTGTTGTTCTTATTTTCCAAACAGAGAATTCATTCATGACACCAGACAAGAGAATCTTACAGGAGAAAGAAGTGTCAATTTATCCTTCAACATACAGCTGAAATGTAAAGCCTATTTGGCCTATGAAGCATCCTACAGGCTAGCTGTTACCTCCACTGCTTTCTACACAATGGTCTGACTATTTTCCCTCTTAGCACAAGATGTGAAGCCCATGGTGATTATGAATACCAGCGTATGACAATCTAAACTGACCTTTAAGAAACCAGGAAACCTGAGTAAAGAGTACAACAGAACTGTAGTGAAGTTAGAAAATAATTAGCAAGGAGGCAAGAGTAAGGATTCAGAAGTTTAACTGTGACATTTTTCTCTGGCCCCCAGCAAAACAAAAATGCTCTATAATGTCATCTGTTTTTTAGCTTCTTTGCGATTAAAGAATTTTACATTTTTCGTATGTATAGGCTGATATTGTAGAACAGGTTTGAAAGCTATTGGTTATAGGAGGTCAGTTTGAATTATGCTAGAAGTAACTAGCTTTCATCTGGAAAAGTTACATACTCAATTATTAGGTACTTCCGTAGGTTTTTCTTTTTTTTCCTGTTCTTTGAAATAAGAGTTGTAATATTGGTCTGAAGTTTGGCAATACAAAAATAAAGCTTACTTAAAATTTAAGAAGTCATTATTAATGGCTAGTAATCAAATAAGTGTTATGTAACATTTAGCAATTTAGTCTAATTTTCCTGTTGTTAAGTGTTAGTGTGACCACACCTGTAAATGCCAATTATATCACATTAATTCCTATTGTGTAGACTCAATGAAGTCAGCAGAATCTGCCTAGTAAATTGGCAGGGTTTAGCCAGGAGCATTGTAAGTAAATGTATCAGTTAACTTCTGTAACCACTTTCATATATCAAAATAGAATTACAGTGTTTTCCAAATAATGCTTCAAATTACTTTATCAGAAGGACTATGATTCCCCAATAACTGCTAGAATATTTTAATTGCTGTGTCCATTAAAACTGAAATATATGTACCATTTTTTGTCATTACAAATGTGTCTCTGGTAGAAATAATTTTTGTACACTAATGTACATTATAACTGGGTTTCTACTTAAATAATTCAACATCACTTTCTTCTAATCTCAATTTCAGTGTTCCAGAAGTCATAATGCAAAAAATGTGTTTTATAAGCCTTTACTCTAAGACTTTGTGGTGGTAAATGGTCAGTTAAAAGTGAGAAATTGATGGAAATAATCTGTTGTGAGATGACTGATCTAATTTCTTTCGATGAAGTTCTAAAATTTGTGTTCCATACATATTACATAAGGACTGAAAGACAGAACAGACTTAGAACTTCATTTGCAAGTGAATCTCTCCAATATGTGCTTATGTAAAATATTATGGGTCTTTCATATGTGAACTCTACTTCATTAACTCTTGATAGCCAAATTTACAGATATATCTTTTGGTATTAGCAGAAACTTCAGTACTGTTACTTACAAGATATTTGCTCTATCTTTGACTATACAACAGCAATTATTGTTTCTGTATGAAAATATAGGCTAGGAAGATGTCATGTGGATCACTGAGTCCTGATTACCGCAGTCCTCAACCATACAACAGATGCTCCAGTCAGAAGAATCTCAGAGAGCATCTGTTTGTTCTCCACAGGACCCCAATAACAGATCAGAAGTGAATGTTTTCTTCCTTAAAACTCTGGGGAAAGCAACACTATTAAATCATTATAAACAAAAATCTGTTCCTCAACAGCTGGAATTGAACTGGGTTTCTTATGACAGACTGAAAGTTTCTGTCATTTCTGGAAACATACTTTTTAGATTTTCTGATACTTGTCTTCCATATAATTAACTAAATAATACAAATCATATGGCTTTATGCTATAGTGGAAATGTTAGTGCAAATTCATCCAAGAGTGCAAATAGGTTACTTTAACAGAATGGAGCCTGTCTTGCAGCTCTGCACAATCTAGGGAAAATCTTTAACTGAGGAATCCTAATTTGAGAAAGCTTTGATTATTTCGCTTTAGTTTTTATCCACACATGTTCAAACATAAAAAAACAATGTGTGCAATAATATATGCATGAAATATTTAAAATAAAAGCACAATCTGTATAAGGTCATTCTCTATTTACTTTTCTGTCTACAAGTGTCCAGTCAGTTACCTTACTCAGTATAACTATGTGCTTCATGAAGAAAAACTTGTTCACTTCTTCTTATATAAAATGAATCATAATTCACACTAACATTTTACATTTCAATTTTACTGAAATTATTTTGTTCGTGGATTATTGGGGTGTACCAGATTGTAAATTGTACCTAGTAACACTGAGTATTAAACACACTAATACAACAGACTCTTAAAAGTGAATGTAATTCTTGTTCCATACTTGTTGTGACAAACAAATCATCTGTGATTAAATTCCAGTGCAGAAATTTCGTCAATTTTGTAAAGAAAAGGTAAATGACTTTTCATTTCCCTGCTATCTACATCTTCAGAGATTTTGACAGAACAAATTTTTATATACTGTGTCTGTTTAAAATTTTTATTGAAATTGTACACACAGGTTACGTACAGGATTCTGGTGAAGAGAACCTGCTGCTTTGGGTATGTTATTTCCTAAATAATAGATAAATAAAGAAGAGTAGACTGCAATATATAGGCTTTTTCATCATAATCACAATTATGAGCCCTTGCATATTTGAGATTAGAACTGGTCTGGTTTTAGTGTAAAAAGTGCAACAGATCATTTTTGAAAATCTCAGGCCAAATCATTAAACACCATTTATTTTGCAAATTACCAGAAACAGAATTACAATATCTATTCTAGACAGCATAATTTGAAGCTCCATAATAAGGAAAAAGAACTAGCAATATGTTCAGAAGAGCTAGCTATACAGCAAGAGAAAAGGAGTGTGACAGAATAGGAATACTAAAACTGCATGAGAATATATACTTTCTTTTTTTTAATAAGTCATCATGTCTCAGGGACTTTGTACGGTCAGACTTAGCTGAAGGTTCATATGTGGGGCTTACCTGTCAATCTTTCATGTAGATTTTTGGGTTAAGTGGTTAAGAGTTTGAGAGTATTTATTACAAGCTTGATCCCTTTCTGCTTTAGCTTTTGATGTGGAGCTCAAGTCATTCACCCTACATCTAATTTAGTTTTCTTCCCTGGCTCCAGACTGGAGTGGCTGTTTTGTTTTCTACATTATGGACACAGAGAACTTTACACAACAGTGCCATGGGAGAGAGCAGTAACTGAGATCCAGACAGGAGGATCAAGGCACTAGTTTCTACAGGGTGAAATGTCATGCTCCCCAGGCTTCATGACTGGGTGATTTCCTATCATCTGGAAGCTCATCCCAAATGATCACTGTCCAAGGGACAAGGTATTCCAATATCAATATACAAAAATTTGAAGTCTGTAGAAAATTAACTCTGTTTCATATAGTTCTATATATTTATATACTATCTGTATCACGCCTGGATTGTAAAATAAGTGCCAAAGCCCTACCAAGGCCTAGAAACATTTAGGATGTAAGTGGAGTATCACAGATCTAGAGGCAAAGCAGACATAGGGATGCTATCACTTCATTTCAGTAGTCAGGCTGATGTATCACATGCCTGATACAGATAGGCAGACTGTGCTTTATTTTCCCCTCCCTCCCCTTCTTTAAATTTTCCCAGCCAGACTGGCCGATGCTGTAAGTCAATGACAGATTAACTAGTGACTTAATATTAAGCTACACTACCCTTTTAGAATAGTTTATGGTAAATCTATTTTCACTTTGATACTGTGTGCCGTCCTTCCTTTTTCATCTCTGGAAACTTGTATCCAAGCAAGCATTGCACATGGGAGGGGATTTTAGTGACCTCACATCCTCTACTTGTATGCATAGATTTTTTAAAAAAAGCCTTTTATTTGGTAGATGTAGGGGCCTGTTCTATTAACATGGGCTTGTTGACTGTGGGTTTAGTTTGGGTTGGTTTTTTTTGATGTGGGTGGGAAAAGTAGAGTGGACTCTGTTCTAGGGAAAAATAGCAGAAGATAAATTCTCAGGGGCACTGATGTCAGCTGTAGTAGAGCTGCCTCCAGACTGCTTATGCATGTTCATATGTATCATGGTGCCATTTGTCTGCCTTCCTGAGTACCAAGGAGCTGGCAGCAGTTGCCCCAAGCTTTATGAAGCTGACCTGGACAGTTTGATTACATCCACATAGGGATCTCAATCGACAGGGTTTCTTAGAAAATGGATGCTAATGCTGGAGAGTGTATATTGGCTCCTGGAAAAGGACCATGAATGTTGGCATTCCTAATTTAAAGCCTTGTAATCATTACTGTTCTCAGAATAACAGCATAGGACAAAATCCTACTATTAGATACAGATGTTCCTAGTCCCAAATCTCCTGTGAAGAACAGAGGCAATTCCTGGCATGGAAGGTGGTACTCAGATGTGCAAAAGGGAAATTCTGGTCTCTCTTGGGGAAGGTTTGGGATGTACCCATCATGGCTTGAGGAAATGGATATGTGATAAGACAGTGGATGTAGGAGGCTAGTCATCAATCTCTAGCAAGTTTTGGGAAGAAAATGGTATATGAAAAAGGGATGGATGATGTGGAGCTCTAGATGAAGCTCAGATACACTTTTGAAAGCAAGCTCCGTATTTCAGAAGGGAAAAAGAACAGCTTTATGTGAGTCTTGGTTGTGGCTTCACATCATCTAATATTGGCCCTGACTGCCGTGGTCATTCTTCCAGTTATGTGGCCCAGAGCAGTTTTTCTGCAGGAAGCTATGATTATATATCAGCTGGAATGAATGTAACTTTTCCCTTTCTCAAGGCCACAGAGGGGAAAAAAAAATAAAAATTCAGATTTGCCTCCATAGACTCATATAATTTTGTCCGAATGGGACCAATTTATGTCAAGAAAATGTTATTTATTTTTGGGAGCAGAGTTTAAAAAACTCTCTTATGATAGAGAGAACATACTGTACCAATAATAAAAACTTTCTTGCTTCAAGCATAAATAATTTTAAGATCATTATTTGTTCTTTACAAACAATTGTAGCTCTGTTGTATTTCCTTGCAATGATTACACGATGTTTTGTTTTTTTCAATCAGATCCGCAGTTTCATTTTACTTCATATTGAGAGGATGCAATCAAACATACAATACACAGTCTCAGATTCATGTTAATGATGATCCAGCAAATTGAGACATTTTACTCTGTTGTTCAAGTGTGTTTTGTGGTTAAACTCTAAAGTCTAATTTGAAATTATAATAATTTCAAAGCTTTCTTTGGGATTTATGCCTTTGCCATTAATCTTGATTTGATGAATTGATAATCAGTGGTTAAAAAAAATATCCTGAGCTCCAAGATTATTTAAAGGTATTTATATATCTCTATCTATTAATTTAACAACAATGAACTGATAAAAAAGGTGTGCACAGAACATCAGAAAAAAATACTTTTTCTGCGAATAAGTAAAAGGAACTGAGAGGAGCAGCTAAAACATTAATTTACTGAATAAAAATCTTGAGATAAAATCTGTTCCTCTGCAGTTCTGGTAATCTGAGTGGGAGCTATTTACATGTATTAGGAGACCTGTTTTCTCCAAAGTGATCACACACTTTGTATCAGTTTCTGCTTAAATAGGCATCTTAGAATAGTTCTTTCTCCTTATTTAGATACAGGAAGGCAGAGAGGAAAATTAATTTCAGATGGCTTTAAGCAAATGTTAGAAAGGTTAACATTCACAGACTTCCAAATATCTTCTGGGCAGCTGACATTTTCAAATACTAAGCTTTTTCCTTTAGCTGCATTACAGTGCTGGGCAGAAAGCAATAGATGTGTGAAATGAAATATGCCATTCAAATACAGAAAAGATGGGAAAAACTGCTTGTAACTATTACGGAGAATAAAAGGTAAAATTGAAAGCCCCTGCTACAAGCTGAGTGTTCTGTTTGAGGCATTTCACGTGTTCTTGATATATTTTATGTATGAGAAATGCTTGGAAACTCTCTTCTCTCACCAAAATATCTCCAAAAGTAATTTATTTTCAGATGAGGAAATTCTTTTTTCAAAAGAGAGAAAGATACGGTTTAAAATTCAACAAAACTACATTGCAAACAACCTGAACAGCAGACAGTGTTACCAACTGGATTAATTAAGTCTTGAGCACTATTTTATCTTCAAGACAGAGCAAATCTGTTAATTTTTTTTTCTTTAGTACTGATATGCCTTTACTACGCATCTCAGTATGAAAACTGAATATGCATCACCAACATGGAGATCTGTATGTATAATATGTATAAGATACAAATGATTACTGCTGGAATAACCAAAAAAGAAAAGAAAAAAGAAAGGATGACATGCGGTACATATACATGCCAATCATTGATTAATTAAACATGATATGATGAAGAGTTTCGCAGCAGCAGTACATCAAAATATTTTGAATTAATCCATTTGTACCATGAGTACAATATACCTTTGCAATAGACAACAAATTTTGTTTCTAGAGAAACATGAATATACAAACATTGATGCCTCCAGAAACACAGATTTGCTAATAAGTCATGAGCGTTTTTGCAGCCTCCTAAGAAACTGGAGCCTATGCAGTGACACTATGTCTACCAATTCTCCTAATAACTTCTGGACCTTGTAGTCTTCTTCAGCCACATTTAACAAAGGTATAAATGTCACTCGGCAATGGGACATTGCAATGATTTTTACTAACTTTATTCATGTACAAAAAAGGGAGGGAGAGAGCACTACAAAAGCTGTAAGAACTACTGCTAGGAGAAACTAAGGATGTTGTAGGGAGGATTGGTGATGAAAATCTGCTACACTATGACAAGCAGGGAATGTGAATGTAGGGAGAACCTGACATTACTGTTATTGGATGGGGAACTGCCAGAGTTCGTTTCAGTGAAAATAGGCAGAGGCAATATATGGGAAGATGGATGTAAGTCCATGGCAGACTAGGTTTAACCACAGTTTTATAATTAGTGACACAATTCAGAAATCTTTAATTCATAAAATTGTGTCAACAAAGACAGCAGCGATATCAATAGCTGTAAAATTTCCATCATTACGATATTGCCCTCTGTAAACAAAATAAAGATTATTTTCTCTCCTATGTCATGAATTCGGTTGTAATACACATGTCAAATCTAAGAACCATGAGCAGTTCATAAGGACCATAAGATAAACAACTTGGCATTTTATCTAAGGAATGATTAGTCCTTTTCTTAAAAAATGTACATGCAAAAAAATGTACATGCAACCCTTGCAGAACGAAGTCTTCGTATGAAGTATCTTCTCAGTTGCAATTACTAGGCTAACAAAGCGTATCTATCATGTGTTCCCTTGCCCCATTCCCTAAATTCTTTGCTGAGCAGTAAAAGCATTTCCAAGAGGAGACTGAAGAGCACTGTACACATAGGATGTGTTATCACAGTCACAACCTAAGAGTGAGTGGGTGCTTTCATTATTAATCTGAAAAAATGATTGTGATTCCTGGTGATGGTATCTGCTGTGGTTATTTAACTCTGAAAAAAATGGTAGAATTCCACATTTTTCTATTTTCTCTGCACATTTCCTCTATGAGCTGTGCTCTCTGGCAATGGACATCTCCATGCTTAGTGGCTAAGATATCTAATCACTATCATGAGCTCTATCCAGAGTCATTACCCAATGCTGTGTTGATTCTGCTGGAGGCAAAAAAGATCTTTATCAGATTTGGCTTTGTATGTCTTTTCCAGAATTCAGTTTCTGGTAAAATCAGAAGAACCCTGTGAGAAGAATATTGTTTTCTATAAATTTGCAAATGCTTCCAATTACTTTTTATGGGAAACTGTTCAGACTGTTAAACTTATGAAACCAAAGACAACTTCTTTTCTTCCTCATTATCTGTATCAAAATGAAAGATAAATCATGGTGCTTATAGGTGTAAGTACAATATGACCAATAGTTGTCCAGACTTAATATTTATTAGTTTATACTTTCCTTTTTTGCTTCCTTTTTGAATTTTGTTTTTTCCTTTATGGCTGATTGAGATTTAGTGTTCGTGTGATGACTTCTTTGAGATTAAAATATCCAGCTTGTGACTGTGATTTCACAATATGTCAGCTAGTATTTACTCTTCACACTTTATTTTCAACAGTGCTAACAGATAGGACAAGAATTTGATAAATGCATTTGTTTAAAAAAAACATATATTTTGTGTAAATGTTGAATACCTTCTGTATTTAAATACCTTCTGTACTTTAAAACCCATATCTTCCAAATTCTTTAAGTACATAACTCATAGCAATAGATTTAAACAGTCACTTAAATATTTTGTTGAATTATGCTCTAAATGTAACTAGGCACATCTGGTTACTGAGAGCAAGAAGATTAAAGAGAGACAGCAGTCTAAACCTAGAAACTGAATGCTAACTGTCTGAAAAGCATAGTTCAGTGAAAACAAGGTACATGTAACACCAATGCAGAGTTGTGTGGAAAAGCCTCTGTGAATGTTGGGGATTGAAAACAAAAAGTCATTTTTCAGAATATTTTGGTCCTATGGCAAATGTAGACTTTTGAATAAACTACTGAAGCTGAAATAGTGAATGATTACGTGTCTGAGATGACAGTGAAAGTTACTATCAGTTAATGTACTTTTCAGTAAAAGGTAACTAAGGGAAATTTTCAACATGAAAACATTTTCATGTTCTGTATTGTAATGCAATCAAAACCCTTCAAGGCATTTCTGAAAGCTTAGAGCAAGGTGGCCATATCTATCTGTTGAAATGTCTGATGAGGAAAATCCCTGTTCACCAGCCCTGCTACCCAGGTTTACTTATGCAGATGAGTATGTGCAGTGAGGGCCTGAAGCAGGTATATGGCCACTGAAATTCAGCTCTAATTTGTGTTTGTTTTTCATATGATTTTTTTACTGAAAGTTTTTATTGTTTATTATAAAGACAGCTAATATCAAGTGCAATATATCAATGATGTTATGAAGTCGTAATAAACACACATATCTTTCATGGTGAATGATGTCTGTGACTATAAGCTTTCTCTCTAAAGCACCTGGGGACAACTGGAATTTTTAGGAAGAGTGATAACAGCCACGGGTCTGCAAACACTGATATTAAAAAGAGATGTACTTAAAGTATAGTAAAGGGGAGGGAAAGGGTGGATAGGAAATAAAAGAAAGCTGAAGTAGAAAATGGAGGAAAGAAGGAAAGCGGGAAGGAAGGAAACAAGCCACGTGGGGGATAAAAATAATAATAAAAGAAATAAACCAGTGATGACAGGAAAGAGACATCAAAAACATAAGATATCAGAGACTTAGAAATATATACAGTTAGTCTGAGCTGCTTGGGACAACTGAAGCTTTCTGACTGGAGCTTCGAGAGAGAAGTACAAAAGAAATACAGAGGAAAATTAATTTTGACATCTGAATGAAGTGTATATATACACTATTTTGCAGACTGAGAGCAAAAGTAAGTATGGAAGTAATTAAGCAGTAAGGACAAAATAGTTTATGGATTCAGATTTTTTCTTGTGTAAGTAAATAAGGATTTAGTAACTACTGGGGACTTACAGTTGGGTCACAAACTGTGATGCTAGTTGTAATCACAACTTGTAATGCTAATTAATATGGAGAAGAAGACAAGGAACAGTACAGTTCTTTGAAGTTCTCTAGAAGATCAGGTTGCATTATTTAGCAGTTGTTTTGCCCCAGTAGCTAAGGGTTATTATTTGTTTTGTGATAAATTCTTACTAAAGTTCAACAATATGAAAGTGATGGGTAATGGGGGAAATCTAAGATTTGTGTGAAGTGTATGAGGCTGGAGGGCAGGGAGCTTTGAATTTTAATTCCAGTCCAACAGTGGCATTTTTTTTCCCCTGAAATACTCCTTTCTCTTTTTCCTTTTGCAGATGTATTTGTTTGCTTGGATCCCCTGAACTATGTGGCCTTTCTTAATGCCTCAGAAAATCCCCTGTGTTCAGTGGTGCATGTACTTTGTCACTGAGCCTTTTCTACTCGTCTTTAGTACTTGAAAACATTATATAAGATGACATGGGACTTGACTTTGCTGTACTTGTTTCTAAAATTCTTTCTGAGATCAGTGAGAACTGATGCACAGAGAATGCAGCCTTGGAGAGAAAAGGGTTTTCATTCTGGACTTGCTTTAAAACTGCTTCACTGTTGCCATAACTATGCTAAGATTGTGGAAAGCAGATACATGTTCTCTTACACTGACAAGAATGCACTGTCACTGCATATATGAGATCAGTTAGTAACTGTAAAATATATTCCTCATAGTTTTAGGACCAGGCTTACTGGTTTTTACACTTTCTGTTCAGCATATGTGTCTCGTGCAGCCTTTCATGAGGCTTTTTCCTGTGCGACAACCACTATAATGTGCTTATAGCTTAGCAGGATCCTATCACTTTTCAAACCATTTCTCTGCCTTTTACTGCTACCTTTGCCAATGGCACCGCAAAAATCCTGAAATTTTATGACACTAAGGGAACAAGAGTTCTCTTTGGAATAGGTTTTTATTTCTTGAAATATATATTGTATCAAATTAAGAAAGTCTTGTCTGACAAGAATATGCTCAATGAGGCTAGTAAGCAATTGACGCAGAGTGAATATACTTCCTTATTTAATTTTGAGTTGTATGGCAATATTAAACTGAATTTAACTCTTAATTGACTAAACAGATGATACAGGATTTCTTTTTGTCTTGTTTTACTTAATTTTTTTTTTTTTTACAATTTAGTTGAGCTATCATAGCAAGTTTTGAATATCTAAAATCCTTTCTTGCTTCTGACCATTTCTGTCTCCAATATTGAATTTGTATATGTTATATGTATGAGTCTGGGGAGACTAAACCAGTTGAGACACTAAGAACCAAGCCTGACCTTTAAGTTTCAATTTGTTAAAAAGACTGCAATACCTGAAAGAGAAAACATTATTATAGAAGCAGCAATGACTACAAGCTGATTTCCTTTAAGGATATCCAAGATAATTTTATTCCATTCTAATCTGTACTTTTACAATTTTACTTCTCATTTGTTATGGTTTGAGTTAAAGTGGGATCAGTTTCTAACTTCAGCGAAGTCCCATCTATGTAATTTTGTTTTCTGAAAGTTAACTGCATGGTTAAAAACTGTCATGGTTTAGCCCCAGCCTGACCAATTTGGGCAGATAAAACTGAGGAGTTGGACTCCCAATTCCCTTCCTCCTGCCCACTAACCCTGGGGAAAGGGAAATGAGAGAAAAAAAGACTTGCAGGTTGAAAACTGAAACTACAATTTGCCAGGCCAAATGTGAATAGCATTAGTCACTGGGCTATAACATTAGGATGCCTGGAGAGTCTTGATTTTCCAAAACCTTTGAACTACCACAAGGTATGTATGTCTGTAATGCTCTCTATGTCTATGAATCAAACTTATCTGTGAGAGTTAAAAAACCAAAAGACATTAATTGCCTGAGCAGGAGTGTTACCCTTTTTTCTTTAGAACATAGATAATTGATTAAGTGGCAATACTAGTTGCCATACAGGTCAATTAACAATATTCAAGAGAATATATTTTTTGATCTAATTGCTGATGAGAAATAGGCTAGACACCCTAATAATTCTGGTCTTAATATAATATTGTGACTTCATTTTGCACAGTCTACAGCTCCATGCTTTTTGAACTTATTACAGAAAGACATTATGTGTTCTGATATATTGTTGACCAATTGTTATTGGAAGGCCTATTTCAACTCTCGCAAAAGAATTATCTTTGCTCCTGGCCTAAAACTATAAGGATATGTCTCTTATGGTCACATTTTTTATAAGATCGTCCCTTCTATAAAAAATGTCTACCCTTCAGAATTTTGTAAGCACAGATGATAATTTTTTTAGTTTAGAGTTCAAAATAGGGAATTGACACATTTTGTTGCTTTAGTATGTGCAATTTCTAGCACTCTCTTAGTTTAATGACCTAGATAGTATCATATTTTTAATTTTGTCAGTGAGCTTGCCCTCTTGTTGACTCCAGGATTATGCATTTAGAGATTATATGTGCCAGTAATTCACTTATTTTCTTTTGAGTATTTAAGCATTGATCATATTTGATTTTTCTGCCTTGATTGATTTCCAGTAGGTGGCATGCATGCCTAATAAAGCTCCTTGCGTCTTTTCTAATCAGAGTCGTTTTGTATTTCATTCAAAAGAAAATGATATTTCTGTATCAATCCAGATTACTAATTAAAAAAAATTAAAATATTTTACTTGAACTACAGTATTTTTTATTTCTCTTCATGCTAGACTCTGACAGATTTTAAACAAAGAAATGGAGACCATAGGGTGTGAAGGTTGAGGTTTCCTCCAGTACAGGAGAAGGAACTAATCTGGGACCCATGTGCTCCCCGTCTTCCAGTACCAAAAGCAGTGAGCAGCAGTGTTACGTAGGAAGACTGTAGAATTTACTGTGGGTTTACAATTCAGAGGGAAACTTGCAAATATGCATTGAAAAGATTGAATCTAACAAGCTTTGTTTTTATGACTTTTCTGATTACTTCATGGTTTGGCATAGTTTTTGACTAACTGAAATTTAATCCTTCCAGTTTTCAGTTTTGCTAACAAAGCAGAATAAGGCAAATAATGGTAAAAACTGCTGGATACTTTATGAAAGCTATTCTAAAATCAACTATTTCAACTGTTATTCATGGAATAAGAGGAAGTTCTCAAAAACTGTGATACTATTAGACCTATCTATTTCTTGTCCTGAATCAAGACTAATGTAGCAAAGATGTCACAGGGAGTAAGATTTGGAACGCAACATGAAGAAAAGACTTCAAAGAGTGTTATTATACTCCTATATGCATATTCTGGTACACAGTGTGCTTTGCAGCTACTTAGTAAATTATGAACACTTAGGAGAAAAATTACAGTTAAATAATAAAAATCCATCCTCGAGTGCATGCAGAGTATTGAGTGTAATTAGGAATAGTTGTGACACTGTCAGAGATGAGCTAAAATAAGGATATAAAAGGAGAAAAAAAATAACCCCAGATACGGTATTATAAATGTAATGCAGTAGCTAGCAGAAAAGGCATAGTAATTCTGTCTAGTGCCCTTATGTGATAGTGATTCCATTTGGAAATCAGTCAAATGGAAAAATGTAAAATGAATATGATTATGCAGAGATTGAGTACAATGCTCAGAGCAAAAAGATGTAAGCAGAAGAACCTCATTGAATAATCTGCTGACTTTTTCTCCTCTCTTTCCTTCAATGGGAATGGATTTTACTTTGCATTTTGTATTTAATATTTTATTTTTATCATTTTGTTCAAGAGAGGCAGTAAGAATCCTTCTTTCATTTAGAAATGTAGAAACTGTGAACCTGCTGGGGAAAGGTTCCGGAGCTCAGCTCCTGCTCGCATGGAGCAGTGGCTGATAGACTGATGTTCAAAATATCTGTGTAATGGTGTTAGTCTTCTGGTAGTACAGCAGACTAGATCAATTAAAATTCACAGGACTGTTATCTGTTGCACAAGGTGGTTTTCTACTTAAACTGAATTAACAGACCAGATATCCTCTTCCATGTCTTTGAGGATACTAATAGTAAAATAATAGTAATGATTGATAGTAGTAATAGTAATAGTAATAGTATCTGCCTTATTTGATACACAAAAGGTTATGGAACTGGTTAATAGATAATTTTAGGTTTCTTAAAATGTTAGACTTACCAGTCTTCTAAACCATGAACAACATAGGTTTATATTAAGATTTTTATTGAGCTATATTTTTACAGCCTTGAAGAACACCATGGAATAAATGTACAATCAGAGACATTATCAGAAGTTCGGTCTTTGAATCATAAAGGTTATTTGAAGTTTAAGATGAGCTGTAATATGTGAAAAGAAAATCCTGATGCATGGTTGTTTAGCAGATCCCTGAACAAAATTCACATGTCACAAAGATTAAATTTGTAAACTGCCAATGAAATATGGAAACTATTCTCTCCTGAAAATGAATATGTATGCAGCTTCAAGTAGGATAACTGGAAGAAGTATTTAGGTTGTTTGAGTAAATATATGTTTAATGTAGTTTCTGAATATACCTTGCCAGAGTATTGGCACATACTAGACTATAAGTGCAAATGTACTTCACTGAAACCAGCCCTGAGTTTATTGTTACCATGCACAAATGGCAGCAGTACCAACCATGTTAAGTCAGAGGTTTGTGTCTAAAAGCAAAATAAAATTAAGATTTTGACTGTGTTTATATGCTGGAACTGGCAGAGGCAGGGCAGACCTTTGTCACAGATTATTCCAAATAAATTTATTTTCTGTGAAGATGTTTTCCTTCCTCTGTAGCATGATCTTAATATCAGACATCAGCCCTTTCCATTCCCAAGGATGGAAGCATTATGGGCACTCTCGACACTTAAGTCCAGGATATCAGAAGTGGTCCCACATTATTTAGTCTTAATATAGCCTAAATGTCTGTAGGATGTGTTGAGGAGATAAGATAACATAAATAAACAGTTTTGTGCTCTTCAACTTGCTTATCTGATAAAGTATAGGTCAAATTTTCCTAAGCAATTAAAAAAAAAGAAGAGCTACAGGATTCAACTGCAGAAATAGTACAGTGTGCCACTTCTTAAAGATGAGTATATACGACATGTAGATCTTTTGAGTATAAACAAGCATCCAAAACACTTAATTGGAATACCTGTGAAAATTTCTTAAGTAGCTGTCATTCTATAATCATAACTTTGTCAGTGATTTCTATCACTGTTTATTCTTGATAGTTCTTGCTCCAGTAGTTTCAATAGGAGAACACACCTTAGAGAATACTCCGATACTTAACACTTCCATTTCACAGAGATTACTTCTCTGTTTTTGATATCAGAACTGTGTACTTTTCATCAATAGCGTAAGGATGAGTGGCAGTCCCTCAGCTTTCCTTAATCCCCCTAAGAAGCCTCACAGCAATCTATTCAAAATGGTACTGCCAGGTGTCCTCCTCCCGGCAGCCATCCAGGGTTCATTCTCAGCAAGCAGCCAAGCAGGGAATCTGACAAGATATCTCAGGATCTACAGTTCAGCCTCCTACATGATATTTCTATGCCATCTGGTCACTCAGTATCACTGAGAACATCCCCTTGGGGAAATTCTTCTGCACAGTTTGGGATGGAAGTACCAATATTTCCAAACCTCACAGATATATTAAGAGATCTTCATGGCTGATATGGAATTTGCAAGGTGGTTCCTCTCTGATTAACTTCCACCTGTTGCTTTCTTCACCTGCAGCTCCTGCTTGCTACTCAGTTCCTCTTTTGGGAAGAAGTAAGAGGATCTAGTGATCTGTTGCCATATCTGTACCTTTTGCATTCATCCTTGGCCTTAGTTCGTTACCTACTCCACTGCATTCAACCTGTAATAAGGGAACCAACAGAAAAACAGTTTTCTTCCCAGTTGCTGCTCTCCCTTCTTTGTAAGATTAGTACACAAAAAAAAACCAAACCCAAAACCAAAAATACAAACCCAAATCCATAATCCATTTAAAACCATTAGCTCAGCATGCAAATCACACCTGATCCACATAATATGTATGGAGGTTATGGAACTGAGTTTTAATATTAATGGATCTACCTCAAAACATTTTACACCTTCTCTCAGTTCATTTAAAACCGTACATAGCACTGTATTTTTAAAGAAGATAATACTTTCTGAACTCTAATGACAGTGCTGAGTGTGAAGACACTTTGACATTTTTTTCTGTCACTACATGGGTGACAGATTTTGTCTTTAAAGGCTGCTGTAGTTCCATTACGGCAAATGCCAAGAAAGACTTTTAATAAAGAAGAGGTATTTTCTCATGCAGAGAGTAAATCAGAAGGGCTAAATCCCAACTAGAACTTAAATTGGCTAATTCTGTGAAAGATAAAGAAATTTTCTACAAATATTTTCTATGACAAAAGGGAGAATCTCCATCCTTTATGGGATACAAGGGGAACAATAGTGAAAAAGGATGAGGGCAAGGCTGAGATATTTAATGTCTTCTTTCCCTCAGTCTTTAATAGTAAAGTAAGATGTTCTCTAGGTATTCATCTTACTGAGCCAGAAGACAGGGAGAAAGATCAGAAGAAAGTCCCAGTGATCCAGGAGGAAATGGTTAGAGACCTGCTAGGCAAATTAGACATTCATTAGCCTTTGGGCCAGATGGGATCCTCCCATAGGTATTAAGGAAGCTGGCAGAGGTGTTCATCAAACCTCTTTCCATCATCTACCAGCAGTCGTGGTTGACTTGGGGAAGTTCCACTTGACTGGGGGCTGGCAAAAGTTACACTCATTTACAAGAAGAGTTGGAGGGAGGATGCAGGGAACTACAGGCCTGTCAGTCTAACTTTGGTGCCAGGGAAGGTTATGGAGCAGGTCATCTTGAATGCTATCATACAGCACACACAAGACAAACAGGTGATCAGGTCCAGTCAAAATGAGTTTATGAAAGGCAGATCCTGCCAAACTAACCTCATTTCCTCCTATGACAAGGTTACTCACTTAACGGAAGAGGGAAAGGCTGTCGATACATTGAACGTGGACTTTAGTAAAGCCTTTGACACTGTTTCTCACAGTATTCTACTTGAGAAACTGGCTGCCATTGGCCTGGACAGCCATAGCTTCTGCTGGGTAAAAACTGGCTGGATGGCCAGGCCCAAAGAGTGGCATGAATGGAGTTAAATCCAGTTGGAGGCCAGTCATAAATGGTGTTCCCCAGGGCTCAGTGCTGGGTCCAGTTCTGTTCAATATCTTTGTCAAATGATCTGGATGAGGGCATTAAATGTACCCTTAGTAAGTCTGCAAATCACACTAAACTGTGAGGATGTGTTGATCTGCTGGAGGGTAGGGACACTCTACAGAAGGATGTGAACAAGTTGGATTGATGGGCTGAGGCCATCAGGATGAGGTTCAACAAGGCCAAGAGCAGAGTCCTGCACTTGGGACGCAACAAACTCATGTAGCTCTACAGGCTTGGGGAAGAATGGCTGGAAAACTGCCTGACAGAAAAGGACCTGGAAGTGTCGGTTGACAGGCAGCTGACTGTAAACCAGAAGTGTGCCCAGGTGGTCAAGAAAGCCAATAGTATCTTCACCTGTATGAGACACAACGTGGCCAGCAGGAACAGGGAAGCGATTGTGTTCCTATACTCGGCATTGGTGAGGCAACTCCTTGAATACTGTGTTCAGTTCTGGGCTCCTCACTACAAGAAAGACATTGAGTTGCTGAAGTACATTCAGAGGAGAGCAACAAAGCTGTTAAAGGGGCTGGAGAACAAGCCTTATGGGTAGAAGCTGAGGAAACTGTGGTTACTTAACCTAGTGAAGAAGAGGTTTAAGGGAGACCTTATCACTGTCTACAACTGTCTGAAATGAGGTTGTGGTGAGATGGGTGCTGGTCTCTTCTCCCTAGAGATAGGTGATAGGACAAGAGGGAATGGTCTCCACCTTTGCCAGGGCAGGTTTATATTAGACATCAGGAAATATTCCTCACCAAAAGGGTTATAAGGCACTGGAACAGGCTGTCCAGGGAGGTGGTTGAGTCACCATCCCTGGAGATACTTAAAAAAAAGAGTAGATGAAGTGCACAGGGATATGGTTTAGTAGTAGATAGGTATAATTGGGCTCAATTGATCTCAAAGGTCATTTCCAACCAAGCAATTCTATGATTCTATGATTCTATGAGCTTTGCAAATGAGTTTGTTCTTTAACCTTCCAGGATGGGACTTCTGTGGGTGCAGCCTGCTTCTCCTCGTTAGGTAACTGGTTGCATAATCATAGTGGTTACTTTAATGCCAGCAAGATGTACAGTTATGTGTGGCTTTAGAGAAAACTTAGTCTCATTAATATTTAGAATGGATAAAGTGTTCTAACATGTCTAGCTATCAGTTCTTTCTCCCAGGCTTGTGGACTGAAACAGCTAAATCAGTGACAGGGAGGTTTAGTTTGTTCAAAGTCCTCTACATGTTCTTTCTATCTCTTCTCCTTAACAACCCAGGTTTTTCACTGAATTGATCTAATTTTCATTATTGCCTCTACAGAAGAAAGTACAATATTTAGAAAAAGAACAGAGTAAATCCACAAACTCCCTAAAATTGAAAGAGAATAAAAATGAAGATTCCAATTAAGGGGAATAATATTACATATAAAGAAGTTGTTCCTAAATTTTTACTTGGTTATTTCTAATTATACAACAAAGGCAATAATTTCAAATCTACAAGTACAAGTAAGACAAATAATTAATGCATTAATTAAGGACCAGAAATTCATAACTGAAATAGTGACAATGAAAACACTCTGAATACATCACCTGCTCACTGACCCAATGTTTTGTAGATTGCATATAATTAGTGAGATAAGATAAATAATACTAATTATTTAATTAAATATTTTATATAATGAGTGTCAGCATATCTGAAGATTGTAAAGAATTCTTGCATACATAGGGATAGAGGGAAAATTTTGAAGTGTTTTCTCTGAGTTACAGTTCTTGATTCTATTTTTCCTCTACTCATTTTATAAACAGTTATGAAGCAATGTGTGATGAAAACAGAAAAAGAGAACAAATTTAAAACTATGTTGAAATAGATGAAGTTTTAATAGTCGCATTTTTTGATGAATATATTGTTTTAGAGCATAAATTTGGTGGGAATTAATTTTGATAAGGAAAGTTTCATATGACATTTTGTGCTGGTCCAAAAACTTATGTCAGGTTAGGTTTTCTTTCAAATTGAATACTTAAATGCAGAATTTGAGCCAGATTTACTTTTGCATTAAACCATAATCTTCTGGACTTTCCAAAGTTTGCATGTTCCAAGTGGGAAACTGTTATTTGCAGTTTTGCTTGCATTCCTGTATTTGTTTACACTAAATGAGACGCTGTTCAAAGAGTATGTTCATCATACCTAGGAAGGAATATGTTATAGCACAGCTGCCAACACAAATCCAGAAACACCTTTCTTTGGTTGCAATCTAAAAATCAGTAATTATTGAAAGCGAAATGTTATTTTTTTTATTAAGCTAATTTACGGAGCATTCATTACTTTTATTTACGTATATAAAATAATCTCGTCTTTTACTGAGATTCACCTGCACAGCTGGTGAAACAGAAACTTTCTGTGTCTTTGTATTCATCTAGCAATGAAGTAAATCAGAAAAACTGCTCATGAATCAATTCTTTCAAACTGGAATAATTTAAAGCATAGAATGACTCTAAATGTAGTATTTTAAAATGTCAGTAAAGGACATTTTATTTAATCAGATAATAAGAAAGAAAGAAAGAATAGATTATATTTTCTAGCGTGGGTCTGCACACTATTTCAATGCTTAAACAATGTCATTTTCAAGTCCCTTTTATTTGATTTTCATATCTTGTTAGGTACTTTAATGTTTTCAAATCGTAGAAAAACTATAAGATGACTATTTATTTGTTAATAACTGAACTGTTTTTCTTGCTTTTACTGTATTATGATATTTACAGAACCTGTTAGCTCACTTTTGATAGGATATTTACCTTATATGATATAAATGAATGGATTATTATTACAAAGCATTGTGTAACCATGGCCTTATTAATAACTTTCTAAATTATCTTTCTAGTTTCTTAGAATAATAGTTGTTAAATGATTGCACTTCTTGCATACGTGGCATTTAAAAAAATATAGTAGTCCTCTATTTCTTCAATGTCTGTAAATCTATATAGTTGCAATAAATGCAGGGGATAATCACAACGAACAGTTACTGAGAAACAAGTTCAAAATGTTTGGGCTACTTATTGCTCTAACTGATTCAGTGGCAGAAAATGTTTGACATAGTTGTTTCATCCTGAAACCATTAGAATTATCTCATTCGGCTTGCTGGAATTATTCAAAAAGCTAAGCATGCAGATATCTGTTTTGATATAGTAGGATGTGTATTCAGCCCATTTAAAATCAATCCCTCTTAATAGAACTACCAGGTAGTTGTTTTCTTCTGTGCTTGTTCCCTTTTCTACCTGGAAGGAAAGTAGGTATTTGCCTTTCAGATGTATTTTAACTACAGCAAAATATCACAGTAGACAATTTCTTTCTTTAAGATAAGGACTCTGACTGTGACTTCTGCAGCAAGTTATACATGAGCTGTTAGCTACTGTATTTGTACCTAAATGCTGTATGGCCCAAGTTATACTTAGGAATTAAAACTCACAGCACAAATGAATTGTAACAGAAATATTTTACCTCAGATAGCCAATTCACTTTGGGATTTCTATCAAAATGAAATGATGTCTATGTTTTTTATATAAAAAGCTATTAAGCAATAGAATTATATAAAACCTAAATACAAATTATAAGTGCCACCCATGCTCTATCAAAAGCGTAGCCATATCTCCTGTCTCGCATGTAAGGTACTGCCATCCAGCAGCAGATCTGTTTGAAACTTAAAGCAGTACTATCATGAATAGTAGCAGCATGTTCCATCTGCATTTTTAGCATTACTATGAATTTCAGAGATTATCCTCTACTTCTAAAAGATCTTTAGTCAATCATTACAGACACCACCACAGTGGGTGAAAGTCTTAGACTGCAAAGGTTTTGGTTTTTATACTGAAAATTTTTTTGTGGTTAGTTACTATGTGTGATATCTATATGTGAAGACAGTGACCAACTGCAAACCAAATGATGCCAAAATCAGCATTTGAATATTTGCATCCATAAGACTAGCTTTTAATCTAGTTGAAACACATTTGCATTGTGCTCAGTAAAAGTAAATCTTAGGATGTCTGCTAGTCGATCAGCTGTAGTGTACTTGGCCTTTTAGCCAAATACTTTAATGATCCAGTATGAGGAGCCTACAGAAAGGAGTGTGTGAACCTACATGATTCCCAATGCAGGGAAAGGCATGAATAGTTAGTTCCTGATTATTGTCCCATGACAATTATTTCTAGGTGGGAGAATGAATTCTTGTAGGGATTTTTTTGGTCATTGTTTTATTCTGTTAAATCATGACATGTATGTGGGAAAACAAAATGTGATTATTTTTTAGTTTTGACTAGTGAGAAATTTGTTAGAATAATACCACTGAGTCTGACCTTGTTTAAAAATTGTAAGAAACTTAACTTTTATCCTATTACTTCTTCCAGTGTTCAATTCAGACTTGTGTAATGTAGTTGTCCAAAGAGATAAGTGAACAATGCTTTCTTAAAAGCATTTCTGCTAATTAATGCAGTTGTCACTGTTGTGACATCAAGAGTTATTGCTTTTCTTAAACCAGGTTCAAAACTGGAGATGGACAAATTAGTATGAGGAAAAATATGGAGGATTCAAATAATGGAATCCTAAGAGCTGATCTTTTCTTTCAGTTTTCTCAAGAAATGTTCCTCAGTGTAAATTATTCCTAGAATTCACAATTGTTATGGCTTTGCGTCTCAAGGCATATTGCTAAAAGACAACTGCCTCTGGTCTAATCTGTCTTCATCCCTCCCATTCAGCTTTAGTTCTTAATCCAAATGCTAGAAAGCAATTTCAAATAAAAATGCTCTTACTGAGGCACTGCTAGGCAAATATTTGCCTTGTATTTGTGTCCCTGCATGCTTATAATTCAAATGTCTGACGCTCATTAAAGTGCTTATACACAATGATATCTATATCATCAGATGCTGCAGGCATTTTGAGAAACACATTATAGCAAGCCTGTTTATATCCCCAGGCTGGATACCAGAATGTGACGTTACTTAGAAATACACAAATTACACCGACAACTTTAAAATATTAAAATACATGGAAATGCAGCATCATCTTTATTCTAGACCTAAATCAGAGCAGTTCTGCCTTTCAAAGATTCTTTCTTCTACTTTTTTTTTCTTCACCATATTAATCTTACATATAGGATTTTCTGTTTTGTTATTTCTCCAAAAATGGTTATTACTTCAGTGCCAAATGATTAAGAACACCAGAAACGTCCTTTTCATTTAGACCAGTAGTCCATCGAGTCTAGTACTCTATCTCTTAAGAGCAGCAATATGAGATGTTGTTAGGGGGAATGATAACCTGGTCACCGTCTGTGCTCTGTTCCTGTTATACTCTGCCAACATCCACAATAGTTGAACTAGAACTGTTATATGGTACATTCCTGCCTGTCACTCTTAATATGGGCACATTGTCCACTTCAGGTCACCCATGAATTTCTTGAATTCATCTATGAAACTTTTTTATATTGTTCATCTTCATAATCTCCTGTGGTAAAATGTTCCATAAATTAACTTCCTGCTCTATGCCATGTGCTTTCTTTTATCCACTTTAATATTTTTATTAAATTATTATTAATTCCTTCAGCTGTATAAGATCTTTACATACATCATATCCACGGTTCTTACGCTTCTAACACCTGAGCCACATCTCTGTCACTTTAATGTGTCTCAATCACACCTCTGGTCACTTGCCCTGCTTGCAAATTGTACAGTGCTAGCTTATTCAAGCAGTGTTTTGATAGGGCATTTTCTCCATCCTTGTTTTTATCCCTTATTTACCCTTATCTGTACCATCCTCTAACTCTATTTTTTTTTTCCTAGAGATATAGGGGCTAGAACTGCACACGAGCAAGATGCCAGAATGCCAAAATTTGATACGGCAACAGAATGGCATCTTGATCTCAAGACTCTTTCTGATGGTGCTTGGAAAATTATCAGAGTTTTGCTGACTATTTTGAGGCACCAGATTTCTAAGAACTGTCAAAAGTAACTTCAAACTCTTCTTGAACTGTAACTACAAGTTATGAACATCATGTTGGCACAATTTAGATAATTTTTCACTAGTGACTTTGCTTTCTTTTACCTACATTGAATCATATCTTCTGTTCTCTCAGTCTTGTGAAGTCTTTCTGAAATGTCTTGCCACTGACACTGCATCTGAATGCCAGAAACAACTTATTATTGAGTACAGAAAATTAAGTAGCTGTTCCATTTTTTTTTTCCTAGGAATTGACTGGGTGAAAAAACCCAAAAATTTGCCATTTTCTACATTAAGTTGATGCCTGCAAAGTCTCATGCTTTGTTAAATCAATATGATTCTGAAATACATAAATACTGAATGCCGTTTAGTTTTACATGTTAGATCTCAGCTATATGCTTCTAGCATTATATTTCAGGCATGACCATACACTGCCAGTGAATTTTCATTTCACTTAGAATTTTAATTTTGAAAGGACCATATTCTTCAGCAGTTTTGACAAGAGTAATTTTAGCTAGGATTCTGATTATGTTTTACTTCAGCAATTCTTGAACTTTTTTTTCCCTTAGTTGCTTCATATTATGTCTGCTTGGAACAATAAATATAGAGCAAAGTAGATCCTAACAGGATCCTAAAGGCTATACAGCCATCTTAGGTCAGTTTTCTTAAAGAAGAGGTAACAGCTGTGTTCTTCACACAAACCATTCATGATCTGTAGAAGCCGTCTTTCTTACTAAAAATAATGTATACCACAATAAGTCATGCATATACCATTTAAGAGTGCACTGTCTAATGAAGACCAAACTCTTTTCAGTTCAAATGAATGGAGTCTTGATGACTTATACTCAGCGCTCTGTTTCACTGTACTGATTTATCATGAAGGCTGTCCGTGAGGTCTTTTAAACATAACAACTATACGTGTATGTGCCATTTACATGAATGTGATTTTTCATGTGTAAAAACCAGTCTTTCTCCAATACATAGTCCAAGATTACCTTGCTCTAGGGAGTGCTTTGTTTAGGTAGTTCTGCTATTCATGGAAGTTTGGCTTCTTGGGCCTCTGTGTGCCTAGCAATGCCTCAGCAGGCTTTGCACAATCAGGCACAAGACAGTCATACCCAAAACTAGGAAGTTGCCACACATATTTGCTCTTTGATGCATAAAATACAAGAAACTGGTTAGCACAGCTCCCTCATGTTATTCTGGACAGTAAAGTAAAAACACTCCCACAAAAAAATTATTTCATTTTAAGGTCAGTGCTTCCTTAAAGGAAAATGAAGCTCTGAAGGACTGGGTTTTTTTCCTCATTTAATCAGCAGTGTCAATGTCACAGACATATCTCTTTTTCAGATAATTTTTTAATCAGTTCCCTTTCTGTGGGAAATTCCATTTCTGTTTGCCTTTTCCCATGTCCTGCAGAAGGACATGCCTCAGAACAATCTCAGGTGAAAAAGTGCTCTCAGTCCTGTAAGTCGCAGTAAAATAGGATAGAAAGGGAGAAAGTTGTGGCTAAGATTCTGGCAAGGCAAGTTGCCCACATTATACTGCACTGTCTGTGCCACATGGTTCCCAGAACCAGGTCAGTGCAGAATGGGTCACAAAAGTAATTCTGTCCATCTTATCATACAGCTCGTACCCTCTACTAGTACCTCTGGCCTTATACAATCACTTTAACTGGGAATTCCTAACCTGTGGATAAAGCAGGAGATACCAAAAGTCACAGTGACAGAGGTTAAGTTAGAAATCTGAATCTACAATAAACCATAAAGTAAATTGCCAGGTCAGTTTGACAGTGTTTATTCAGAATGTATTTCAAGTGAGTGATTAGATAGTTTCAGTTGATAACATATGAATACTTGTGTGTTTACTTAAAAAGATGCATAAATATTCATCTTGAGAGTTTTTTGGTTGCTCACATTATTGTGGTTTATTTTTTTCCTGTCCTCCTGACTCCTTGAACTCCAGCAGACACCTAGGAGAAAAACTCCCAAACCTTAATATCTTAAAAGGCAATTCAGAATATGCAGAACTCTGGAAGAGTAACCATTGAGCTTGTTCTTACATTTTAAGTGTTTGTCTCTTTCACTCGTCACTCAGGAGGCAAATTGCCATTGGAACATATGTTTCTCCTCCAAATGTTTTTTTCAGTATTAACATCATCAGTGGTCTGTATTTTCTTCTTAACTGAAGCAGATGGTTTAAAGGTCCTGGCTGCACTGATTAAAATTAATAAATAAATACATTTTACTCTGCTGATTTCTTTGGCCTCATGCCTAGGGGCAATAATGGCTGATTAGGAATTATTTCACTGAGAACAATATGAATTACAGATTCCAAACTGAGCTGTGCTGTGGCTTACTTAGTGCTCAAATAATGAATTTGCAAGTGAAAAAAACAAATATCAGCTTTCACCGGTATTTCCTTGTGGTTTGGATAAACAAGTTTCACATAGCTCAATTTTCAACTCTTTCTCCAAGAAGGCAGTTACACATTTTTCATATAATATCTGCGTTTCTGTGATTTCTCCCATATTTATTGATTTTTATTTCTGACAATTACTTTTAGTCTGAGTTCTGCATGCTAAATCATTCATTTGCTTTTACAGAGGATATATTTAAAAGTATTGTGGTCTTCTACTTAAAACTTTCATTGTGTTATACTGCTCCTATTTCACACTTTTTGAGTTTGGGTCTCAAGCCTCTGTAATCAGATAAAGTCTTTTGACTGATTTCAACAAGTTTTTATCAAGAATTTTGCTTTTAGTTTTTTAGGAATCAATCTTAGATGACACTAAGTATTTCAATAGTGTCAAAACCTAAAGGGATAGTCTTTGCTACTCAGTTTTATCGCATTTCCTTTTGTATGAATTTGAGGTTCAAAATTTTGGGCAGACTAATCCTTGGTATCAAAACTGTGTGATAATTTCTTACTACCTTAGTTATCTGCTTGTTGATATACTTTATGTAACATGGGATTCATGAAGATACATGAAATATCACCGTGCTAGATTGGATGGCTATATCTATACCAGGAAATTTCACAGGGACAACCTAAACACTCCTGTGTTATCAGCTACAGCGTTGATCTCTTTTGAAGTTATGGTCCTTGCTGGCTGATACTGTCTGGGGGATAATGAAGCAGAAGGACTGACCAAGAAAGTGACATTCTGGGGGAAGAGAGGAGGAATATGACTAAGAACCAAGCAGTGGCCACAGCTCGTTCATTAAGAGATGTGGACATCCTTCCATGAAGTCTCCAGAATACAATAAAACACACAAGTAAATCCTTGCAAGACACTGTCATGGGAGAAAATTCCTAAACCTAGAAGTGAGATAAGTCTCCAGAATACAATAAAACACACAAGTAAATCCTTGCAAGACACTGTCATGGGAGAAAATTCCTAAACCCAGAAGTGAGATAAGTCTCAAGACAAAACCTATTGCCCATTCTTCAAAATATTTTTGTTAAATCACAGAAATTGTTCGCATTTTGCTGGTTTCAATAAAATCCATTTCATAGATTCCATGGCAGTCTTTGAAAGTTTTCTGCTTAGTATATGTGCCAGCATTAAAATGAATCTTCAGAATGTAGCCTATTTAATATACCATAAATACAGCTAAAATTCAGCTTTGTCAATGTGTGGTGAGTTTTCATTTATATTTAGAAAAACAAATAGTATAGTTGCTTAGTATCAGTGATCAAACACTAGCTTTTCATAGAATGCTATGCACGCTGTCACTGTCTATACTTTCTACCTTTGTCTCATACTAAAATGTGATAATTCACTTTCACGTGTCTCATTCAAAGCAAAGAAAGTAAAGTGGCTCTGAATTTGGCTGCGGTCTTGAACAGTTTCCCATGAATTCCTGAAAGACTAAAATTAGTCTTCAACTTACTTTTTTTGTTGACTCTCTCAGCATGTTGATTGTTTTGCAGAAATATTTTAAGTAAATGGGGGACAATTTCAGGCAAAATGAGGTTATTCTACAGCAGTCACATGCGAAGCTAAAGATTTCTTGTAAAATCTAAGAATTGTTTGATGTTAATATATTTCATTTGTTTTTGGGGGTTTATGAACTATGAAACTGCCTGGCAGGAATGCAGCCAGCTGTTCTGTCTTCTGTTTTGTTTGCCAAGAGTTTATTCTATTGTTAAATCAGACTCCTGGAATAAACGTAGCATCCCAAAGAGGTATTTGCAAGGGTTAGTCAAGGCTTTCTGTATGTTTTGTTCTTATAACGTGCCACACTGGCATGTTTGGCTTCATTTTTATAATCTTCATGTTGCAGAAGGAAAAATCTGATTAGAATGATAGTAATTTGCCACTGAGATATTACTAAAGCAAATTGATGGTATTTTAAAGCTAGATAATTACTTAGAAATAATTGAATAAAATTAAAATATATGTTCTCTCAGGTTTTAGGCTGCATTTGCTCTTGACATAGTGCTATCACTGTTGCAAGAATTATTCTGCTGATATATTTGACTACTATTTAGATTTTTTTCTGTTTGCTTAAGATTTTCTTTAGTTTTGCTTTGAACTATAAGGATTAACAATTCAGAACTAATATGATAGGCCCCTTTCTGTTAGTCCATCATGTCTGGGAAGGTTTTGTTGTCCTTACTGATGAAAGTAGGCTCTGATGTCACTCTGCAGCTTTGGGGATATAAGTAACAGCCCTTTCTCTGTCTTCTCCACTTGAAAATAGATGGGTGTAATTTCTGTGTCCTTTCCTCAATTGTCCACATCTACTGCAGATCCTGCAGGTATTATTAGTGCTTATAGAGCGCTCTTTAGCAATCATTTAATGAAGCAATCAAACAAAGTGATTTGCAATCTGTTAATATCAGCACTTACAATGTAATGAAGACAAAGGGTTTGAAAATTAATGTCTTATAGTCTTATGTCTTATTAATTTCTGTTGATTACCACAAAACACTTTAAACTGTAATAGCTAAGCAGAAAAATTCAAATCATAATATGAGGTCCCTGTGTCTAAACTACGTAGGTGAAGTTTTGTTATCCTAGATCAACTATTGCTTTGAGGAGTTTTGATAGAAAATGTGTTTGCAGTAATACCTGACCTTCATTTCAATATTCCTGACATGCTACTTGCAAGTTGTGAATGAGAGAAAAGTGACCTAGCAACAGAAAACAAGATAGTGACTCAGTTGTATAATAGAGGTAGCAACCGTGTGAAAGCAGATGTTATTTATTATTCCAGAATAAATTGTAACTCAAAATCTGGAGGGCTATTGCAACCTGCGTTTTTTGCCACATTTCTGATTACTTTCTTGGAGTATTTGAAACTGCCCCAAACAATTTTTATGCACATTTTCCATATAAATTTTCATAATCTTCTGTTACTACAAACTGGAGAGTGAAGATTTTTTGTTTAAACATAGTAAAAAAGTCGCAAAATAAATATTAATTCTTTCCAAATTTTACCTGGGTTTTGGAAGACAGGATAACTGTATTATCATATCATTCTACTCCCTTCTCTTTCTTTCCTCCTTCTAAAATCAGTATTATAAGGCCACTCCCACCACTCCCTACCAACATTGATGGCTTTTAGTAAACATCTACAGATATCTATTTCATGGCTAATCATGTCGTTATTGTAAGTGAGTGTACGCTCCATGTTATTCCAAGACTTTCAGAAGTGCATCTGAATTAGTGTTTAAAAGCATATCAGGAGTCCACTTGATTGTTAGTACTGAATGTGCAGAGAAGTCTTAGAACATACAAACTTTATTCCTCCTTAATGAAATTTAACTGGTGCACTCCTGGTACAAATCTAATGCAATGCAGTCACAAGGCACTACACTGGAGTTTCTCAAAAGCAGAAAATTTCTCAAAAGCAGAAAATCAGATATATGAAGAATGACCAGTGGGTCTTCAGCACCAACTGCTTGGCTGTTGAGGTCTGTTTCTGTTGATTCACAGAACTTACTGTTGTAGATGCAGCCCTACAGCAGCAAATAGAATCAAAGCTGAGGATGTCAGGGTCAAATACAGGATTGAACAGCTATATGCTAACCAAACCTCTTACTGTACATAGTGATTATCAGCATACACATTCTTAATCCTGGCCAAGAGTGAGATAGCAGCATAGCCTCTAGTGATAGAAAGCTTACCTAATCAAAGTTATATTGTATCAGCTAAAGTAATTCACACAGATATTTACCACGGATAGCAGATATTCAGGGTGGGATTAATCTCAATTCACCATAATTTCTGTTGTTATGAGATGAAAGTCTTGATTATAGCAGCAGTTCCCATTTAAGAGAAACATTTGCTGCAGTTCATGGTCTTTTTACTGCTATAATGATTGTAATGGGATTACAAAGCTAAAGCATTTGGGCATTATCACTTTGTTAATCTGAGTATGATAATTGCTCACTGTTGATTTTGTTTTGGTTTTTCTTTTTTTCTTCTCTCTTGTACCTATGATAATAAGGATAAAATTCAAGAAGCTGGTTTTATTTATATTCTTTATCAGGAAATTAGCTGACAATAATTACATGTAAGGAAAATAGGACTCAATATTGCTTATTTTTGCTGTATTGATGCACTTGAATGGAAAGAAGCTCATTGGGCCTATTAAAGAGATCTCGTGTTAGTATAGAAGGTGCTGGTTCACCTCCTACATGAAGACGAGCTGAGACAGTTGGGCTTGTTCATCCTGGAGAAGGCTCCAAGGAGACCTTATAGTGACCTTCCAGTAGCTGAAGGGGGCCTACAAGAGACCTAGGGAGGGACTTTTTACAAGGGCATGCAGTGATACCACTAGGGGGAATGGCTATAAATAGGAGAGGGGAAGATTTAAATGTAAGGAGATGTAAGGATGTTTCCTTACTAGATGTAAGGAGGAAATTCTTCACAATGAGGGTGGTGAGGCACTGACACAGGTTGGCTGGGGAAATTGCAGATGCCCTGTAATTGGGGTGTTCAAAGCCAGGTTGGATGGGGCCTTGAGCAGCCTCATCTAGTGGGAAGTGTCCCTGCCCATTGCAGGGGGGTTGGAACTGGATGATCTCAAATCATTCCATGATTCTATGGTAGAACGCTGAGGAGGCAGATTGTAGTTTTTAAATCTAAAAAAACATTTAGGAAGGGTTCTAAAGATACAAAGTTGACACGAAAGACACTCTGATTCTATGTACTCTAACAAAATCATAATAATATACTTGAGCTTGATCTTTAGTGCTTAGGCAGCTTTATTTCATACAGATATTTTTGCTTTCCCTAAAAGAGGGAAACTATGCCCACACTGACAACTGGGATTTGGTTTCTGGGTGTCCTGACATCTGAGTGAATCCAAATGTTGATTCAGCCTCTTACCAAAGAGGATAGTTGGTGACTGTCAGGAACTGAAACCATATTAACAACTACAATATACAGACAAATGCATTCTAATTCCCAAGATTGTCTCCTGAGTGACTACAGATGCTATGGATTAGTACCAGCATAGACATGACTTTGGAGGTCCATTGCTTGCTTCTGCTAGATATGGGACAGTGAGGCCACCAGGACTGTGGATTGCATCATGCAATACATCTTTCCTGCATCTTAGAAGAACCTAGCGAGATTAAAGTCCTGGTTTACCTGAGAATCTTTCAAAAATTGTAACAATTTATAAAGTATTGTTAACATTTATTATAATTCATTGTGTGGTAATAATGCGCTATGATATTTTTTTAAAGTTACTGTGACTTTTGTTACATGTTCACTTAATATTTGTTTCTTGTTATATATTCCTGCAATAAATGAGGCATTAATAACCAGCAAATACGAAAGATATTAAGTTATTTAAAAAGAAAAAACCGTCCAGAGGGGAAAATAAATCATGTTTTGTCAGGTCTGCTGTGTGACATATATTTTCTTCAGATGCCTATAAGTTTGAAAACATGTCATGTACATTTATAGGCATGTGGATAGACTGTTTTTTAACACCTTACTACATGTAAGGGAAAGTACTATGCCTTCTCTTATTTTATAAAAACCAATTCCCATATAATATGTTTACATAACCATTATTATCACAATAATATTCTTTATTTCTCATTTATTTCTTCAGAAACATAGCCTGGTTATTTATGTAAGTGGTGGATGAAGTAGAAGGATGATTACGAAGCATGTTAGTTGAATGGCTGATAAAAATTTAGGCTTCTTCCCATTGTAAAATTCACCTTTATATGTACGAATCATTCTTTCAATGTCAGTATCCAAAGTGATTCTTTCTTTATATTTCATACTCAAAGGCCTCTCCAAAGTGGAAAGAACACCAAATTATTTGTATATTAAATTGTTTTAGATGCTCAGTATTATAGATGAGTGCCTGAACTGGCATGTGAACACTGACAAAACTGTAGGACTAGAAAACCTGTGAAGAACACAACTTCACATCTTTATATATTCTTTTATGATTAACTGGACAGCAATTACAAATGAAAAGCATCTGAAGCCCCTAGTAATTATTTTGTTCTTAATTTTCATGAAGTAGAATTGAATAAGTATTTCAGTTACAGGTAATGAAGTCTATTTGTACGTTTGCCTATATGATCTCTAAATCTCTAAATTTCATCCAACCAGGACTTTGTTTGATCATATCAGTAAATATTATTCAATGACCTTTTATTTATACACATGGCATTAAGTATAAACAAAATAACTACTTAATACATTGAAAATGCATTTTAATTTTCTCTGTTGTTAACTCACACCTTAATCATCAAACATATGAAAAATACTTAGAGAACTATAAAACTTACAGTTAACTGCTTGTGAAAGTTTTTAGGAACTGATGTGAGCACACCAGAAATTTAAGAAACATTTACATTATGCGACATCTGTTTAATCACTGTGTAGGAGGGAAGGAAAAGTTAGAAACTCAGCAGTAAGGCAAATTGTCCAGTCTGTAAATGGAAGAATAAATGTATAACAACTGTAAATGGAAGTAGAATGAAGACTACACATTCTTGTATATTATTACATCTTAAAAATTGTCTTAGTGCATTTTAATGCTCAAAGAAATTGCTTGGACTATTTAGGAATCATGTCTCCTCTCACATATATTTTCTGGAGACCGGTATAATACACTTGAGGAAAAGATTACACAGAATCACAGAATCACAGAATAACCAGGTTGGAAGAGACCCACCGGATCATCGAGTCCAACCGTTCCCATCAAACACTAAACCATATCCCTCAGCACCTCATCCACCCGTGCCTTAAACACCTCCAGGGAAGGTGACTCAACCACCTCCCTGGGCAGCCTGTTCCAGTGCCCAATGACCCTTTCTGTAAAGAATTTTTTCCTAACGTCTAGCCTAAACCTCCCCTGGTGGAGCTTGAGGCCATTCCCTCTTGTCCTGTCCCCTGTCACTTGGGAGAAGAGGCCAGCACCCTCCTCTCTACAACGTCCTTTCAGGTAGTTGTAGAGAGCAATGAGGTCTCCCCTCAGCCTCCTCTTCTCCAGGCTAAACAACCCCAGCTCTCTCAGCGGCTCCTCATAAGGCCTGTTCTCCAGCCCTTTCACCAGCTTTGTTGCTCTTCTCTGGACTCTCTCCAGAGCCTCAACATTCCTAAAGCAACAAATAGAAAGTAGTCTATCCTGAACAAAGACTTGCATCTGCTTTACTTTGAAATTTCTGTCATAAATATTTCAACTAAAAGATGTCCTTCAGCTGTAATTAATACAAAGAAAATTTAAAAGTAAAGGTTACAGAATGTTTCTTCCAAATGCTGATAGCATTGGAAACATGAATTTCCAAACAGGGAAATAGAGAATCTATTGTAAACATAAGGAAAGGCAAACCCTAGACTTTTAGGAACAAGTAAAACTTGAAATATTTTGCTTTTGATCCAACAGTGTACTAATTCTGGAACTATCCTTGTATTTCCACAAGGAATGTGAAGAGCTAGATATTGACTAGACTCGTCTCCATCATTTGAACCATATCATCCACTAGACGACCTGTAGAAGTCTCTTCCGTTCTAAAGTATTCTATGATTCTACAATTCTATGATCCTCTACTTTCAATAATGAGAGCTCAATTTCATTAATGGAGGGGATTTGATAATAAAATCCTACTAAACAAAGAAAACAGCTGGACTTTTAATGAAGTCACACCATCATAGTAAATTTGTATAAACAAAACTAAGTTTAGAGTACTAATTTTTCTCAGGTAAGGGAGAATTCTGACAGGCTGCATGTGCCAAGAATATTTTGCAAACAACTAGAGAAAAGAGGGTCAAAACAATTAACGCGTTAAACACCTGCCTTTGACAGCTATAACTTTGTCTACAGATCCAGAAGCACAATTACTATATATTTCAAGAATAAGTAACTGGTTTTCTTTATTTCTGGAAAGTACAACTAAAGAAATATTTCAAGATGTTTTGTGAATCTTTGAAACATTTGAAGGAATTTGTGCTGAATACCCACAGGTATATCCTTCTTAAATTTGATTTTATAAGATTCTACCGAGCAAACCTAATGGAAAGAATATTAAGAATAACAGAAAACTATGTTCTACATGCCATATCATCCCTTCTTTTCCATTTTATTACATTGAGTCACAGAGTTTTTATGGTCTACACATGGAAGAGTCTCTCGAGCTATCTTACTAAGGAAAACGAGCTTGCATATTTACTTATTTACAGCCTTGAATCATTAGCAATACTGTATAATAGAGAAACAAATCTAGTAAAGGGTTTGGAACATGGAGCACAAGTCTTAGGAGGAATGGCTGAAAGATTTGGGGTGGTTTATTCTGGAGAAAAGGAGACTGACAGGAGACCTTATCGCTCTCTACAATTACCTGAAATGAGACTGTAGAGAGGTGGGTTTTGGTCTCTTCTCCCAAGTAACAAGTGATAGGATGAGAGGAAATGGTTTCAAGTTGTGCCAGGGGAGATTTAAACTAGGTCTTAGGAAATACTTCTCCACAGAAAACATTGTCAAGCATTGGAACAGGCTGCTCAGGGAAGTGGTTGATTCACCATCCCTAGAGGTATCTCAAAGATACTAGGGTCAAGGTTTAGGGGTTTGACAGTGCTACATTTATGGTTCTAAACAATTTTCTGCTTCCGTGATTCTGTAAGCTTCCTTAATCAGCACTAAGGGAAAGATCTTCTGAAATTAATATCTTTATGCAAATGTCAACTATGTGGTGTTGTGATTAGTTGAGTTATAAGATTTTACATTAAAGCTTATGGTAAACGAGTTGTGAAGTTGGTCCAAATCTATGCACAGGTGATAACTGACAGCAATGCTATATCTTTGGGTAATAATATAATATTTTTTGATAGAAATAAGTTCTAGAACTCATATTTGGAATAGTCTAGTGTAAAATTCATAAGTCAAAGTTTAATTTCAATTTGACTCTAAAGAGTTTATATTTTCCCATCATCAACAACTCATTTTTGGTGAAGAATATGTCATCTGGATGCTATATAGTATAGAATACAGACAAAAAATAAAGATATTTCTAATAAACTACACAGGATACAGGTTTTTTTTCTGGTTAAAACGAGCTATGAAGAGTTTAAGTTCATGTAACAATGCTGAAATGTAGGCTGAAACACAACCGTTTCCTTGGGATCTGTGTAGTAAGTATAATCTACTCTGCCAATATTTACCTTTTCATTAGTAGGGTAATGGATCTTCTCAAAATGATATACCAAATAAATTATTAATCCTAAGTTTTAATTGGCCAGATAGCAATCCTAATTTATGTTGACTTAGTGACCTGTACCAAACAATGAATAGTCTAGATTTTGCTTGGGAAGTTGGAAGATCATGAGAGTATCTTCTGGAGGAAAAGAGAAGCTTTTAGAATTCTAGCATTAATTTGTGCTGTATGTTTTACCGTTCTTTATGCAAATGAAGGATAATTCTTCCTCTTACACTAAGTGATAACAGAATAAGCAAGATGGTTTATATCAAAATTGGCTTAAAACAATATGGATATATATATAAGCATATGGGGGGCTAGCCAACATACAGCCATTTACATATAACAGACTTGCTTACAGTTTGTGTGAACTATTCAGAAATGCGATTTTCTGTATGTATTTCATCTCGAGATTCAGGCCTTGAGCCCTCGCTTTGTTTGTTTATATTAGCTGTGGAAAAAACTTCTGAATTTGAATCTCAACATCAAATCTGGAAAGAAATTGCTCTGTGGAATGAAGTCTGACAAAATCTCTAGAGGTCAAGCCAGGGGGAAAGTAATGTGCCTCACAAAGAACGACCATTTTTCTGGTCTTGACTTGGTACTGTCACCATATATTGGCTGGTGTGCACAGGAATCTAAAAGAATTATAGAACTTGCACAGCCTGCTGATCAGATACAGGTATCTGCTGTGATCAGACTCATTCTTCAGGCTCCTGAAGTTCATGTTCCCTCAGGACTAGATTTCCCTTTACCCTGAAAAAAGTTAAACAGATAGTGAGAGTCTAACTAAAACTTTTTTTTTCCCCTTTCCACTTTCTGTTTTACTCAGAAGCACCTAGGTTGCCTCAACACTTCAAACTTCTCACATTTCTGAGATGAAGTTTTGTGCCCTTCTGAATTTGCCTTACCCTGAAGAATTTTGTGGCTACCACTAAACTTTGTTAACGTGGATGCAGAAGTAACACTTCTCTCTGCACAACTGTCCTGAAAAGCTTATTTCAGCAAGCATCCTCAAAGACTGAAAGTGAAATGTCCTAGAAAATGTGAATACAACAGCCTTATCTTAAGGGTTGTCAAATCTGCTGCAATGTCATGTCCCAGATCCAGCCAGTACCAAGCCTAAAAATGTGTTCCCAATACTGCAGGTGCATTTACACACAACAGGAATATATGCAACATATCAAAAGGAAGAAAAGCACAATGCTCATGTAAACACAAACAGCACTAACTGCTTGATGCTGTTCACTTCTCTGACCAGTCATAATGAAAATCTACTAGTGGAAAATACTTGCATACATCTGCCTGTGTATACATATATATATATGTATATTCATATATGTATATGTATATATATATTTCTATGTATACGCACACACTTATTATATACCTTGCTTTTTCTTCGTGAAACCAGACTACAGCATAAGAGTTAGGGCAATAGAAGAAAATGTAGAGTGTATTTGGTTTACATGGCAAGTTTTTTTGATGGAAGGGGGCCTTCAAAGGTGGCTTCTGTTAGCAGGTGCTAGAAGCTTCCCTCATGTCTGATATAACCAATGCCAGACAGCTACCAGACAGACCTGCTGCTGGCCAAGGCTGAGCCAATCAGTGGTGGTGGTAGCACCTCTGTGATAACATATTTAAGAAGAAGGGAAAAAAAACCCTGTGCAGCAGCAGCCAGAGAAGAGGAGTGAGAATACGTGAGACAGATGACTCTGCAGATGCAAAGATCGGTGGAGATGGAGTGGGATGAGATTGCTCCTGCAGCCTGTGATGCAGATCATAGTGAAGTACATTGTCTGCCTGCAGTCCATGGAGGTCCATGGTGGAGCAAATATCCACCTGCAGGTCATGGAGGACCCCATGCCAGAGCAGGTGGTTGTACCCAAAGGAAAGCGTGACCTTGTGGTAAGCCTGCACTGGAGCAGGTTCCTGGCAGGACTTGTGGGGTTGTGGAAAGAGTAGCCCATGCTGGAGCAGGTTTGCTGGCAGGACTTGTGGCCCTGTAGGGGATCGACACTGGAAAAATCCATTCCTGAAGGACTGCAGTCTGTGGAAGGGACCCAAGCTGGAGCAGTTCAGGAAGAACTGTAGCCCGTGGGAATGACTCACATTAGAGAAGTTTGTGAAGAACACACTGGGGAGCAGGGGAAGAGGGTGAGGAGTCCATCCCCTGAGGAAGAAGGAGTAGTAGAAATAACATGTGATCAAGTGACCACAACCTCCATTCCCTATCCCCACTGCATCACTGCAGGGAAGGAGGTAGAAATTTCAGGAGTAAAGTTGAGACCAGGATCAAGGGATGGGTAGTGGAAAGTTGTTTTAAGATCTGTTTTTAGGTCTTATTACCTTGCTGTGACTTTTCTAGTCAAAAATTAAGTTAATTTTCCCCAGACTTAGCCTGTTTTCCCGGTGGCTGTAACTGGTGAGTGATGTCTTCCCACCCTTACCTTGACCCAGGAGCTTTGTATTGTGTTTTCTCACCCCCGTCCAGCTGAGCAGAGAGAGTGATAGAGCAGCTTGGTGGGCATCTAGCATCCAGGCAGGTGCAACCCATCACAGGGAATATGAATCACTGTATGAATCACAGTAACTATGAATCACTGTGGAGAGGGACAGACTTCAGTCTAAATATCTCACTTAATCAGACTGAATCTCTGACTTTTTGTAATCAAAACCCTCATAGCTAAGGTATTATATGAAAGAAAATGAACAATATCTGTTCTATTAACAAAAAATTAAGGAAATATGAGACATGCAAATTCTTTATTTCTGAACCATGTCTTCTTATTCAATTCAGTGCTTGTATGAATAATCTTTGCCTTCTGGGACTCTGTGAGGGTTATTTTTGTCTCAAGGTGGAGCGCTACTATTGGTAGTAGTACTGCAGGGTACTGTACCAGTTTACATTAGAACCACTTTGTTTATTTTGCAATTTGTATAGTACAGTCCTGAATGTAAAAGAATATTATAATAAAACAAAAGGTCAAATGTTGTTATGTCTGATAGATAAGAGAGCTTTTGGTGAGAATTAGTTTATAAATACAAAGTTATTTTATTAGTATATATGTTACGTGTACCCAGGTACTGTATTATTAAAGTGTTTGTATGTAAAACTTCCAACTTGAACATCTTCAAGGATTATAACTTATTAAACATTCAATTTTCAGAAGATATAAATAGAAAGGGAAACACTGAACTCTAGAAACTAAACCTCAGACTTAACATTCTTAGATATTTTGATACATATTTTATCAAAGGCATTCTGTATTTTTCTACATTATTACTTGATCTCTTAATGATTCTCATTGCTACATAAATTTACACTACAGAACCATGCAGAAATGAATGCATTGAAATAATGAAACCCTTCCCAGGTTAAGTAAGTGCAGTATAAAAATTCTACTAGCATTTGAAACAGAATTCAAACTCCATCTGTCACGTATTATCCCCAGAGCAGCTAGGACTTGCACATATGTAATTGGATTATGATAAATTCAAGAACACCCAAAGCGCATTACAAAAAGTCTTATGCTATTTCTTCTAGGCTTTAACAATAGTTCCTTAATTTTGTATTAAAGTCTTTAATGCTAGAAATTCATACTTCCAATAAAATGAAAAATATGTAAGAGCATTGAATAGGAGTTTCTATTATTTTCCTCAATAGATGCTCTATGTGAAAGAAAACATAAAACAATAAATATGGGTCATCTAAATGAATCCAAAATTTCTGACATTTCATAAAAGCTTTAGAATGTTGACTCATCTATTTCTGATGTTTAGTTGTTGGCATGCATTATATTAAATATCTCTGATACAAAGAAAACTATTCAAAGCTTACTGTTGTTATGCTAAAGAAATACATAAAACTTGCCACAAAAAATCTATATTAATTGTAAGGAGAATGAAGAAAACAAATTCTTTTACTATTTACTTCCAGTTAGAACTTTAAAAATATTTTTTCTCTATTTTTGAGACAGTAGGAAAATGACCATCAAACAGCTGATTTTACTTTCTTTCCTTCCTTTCTGATTAACCCCTTCACCAGACTTTCAAGAAAGAAATTATCACACACCTCCTGAAAGAACTTAGTATTCTATCACTTCACAGTTATAATTTTACAGTTAAATGCTAAGGTTTGTAATTTTCACTTTGTTCTTTTAATACCCTTCCAAAGTCAGAATGCATATGTCCATGCATTCTTACATGGCTTATTTCAGGATGATGTAAGATTCTTGTTTATTTCCATGGACTATAAAAGGTCTAGTGTCTCTAAAAGGTGACTTTTACCACTCAGCTATCCTGCAGTTGTCTAAACTGAGCAGACAAATCCTCCAGTGAAAGAAAAATTAAAACTCATCCACACACAGATGTTTGTTTTGCTCAAAACTGAGAACAGAGCAGGAATCTGATTTTTGACTTCAATAAACATCTTCTAGTTAACTTTAGGCTGAGACAAATTACTCACTGGACTTGCCTGTCATTCTGTAGAGATAAATCCCTAAGTTTAGATTGCTAAAGCTACATGAAGCAACTCCCACCCTAACAGCTGAAAAGATACACAAGCAGTTTTTAGAACTTGTGTAACTCCTCATTCTTCACCTTAGCTGGTAGTTTAAGCCCACCCTAAGACATCTTTGAAAAGCTCAGGTAATCAAATCAATTTTCTATATAGTACTTTTTCTAAATGTTACCTAGTCTGTAGTTGTTTTCAGTGTGACTGTTTGTTTTGGTTTTTCCATGTTTTGTTTTATTTTGGGGTTTTTATTTGGTGTTCTTTTTTACTATAATACAAACATAAAGTAAGCAAGTTTCTCATGATACGTGACTTAAACAAGGATTTCTAAGTTTCATAAAAGAAAAATACCTACTAGATTCACGTGCCAATGAATAGCGTTGGTGGATTGATCTTGTTTTCCTAAACTATTCTTGGAAAATTGAAAATTTCTATAGATACCTCCTATGAACGTGATCAGAGAGGATGGCTAATTATGAATAAACAACAAAATGGTAATTTAATAACTGTGAGTGCATGGGCTAACACACTAAAATTTTCTGGTGAAAAGGTTCTCTGACTTAAAAAGTAATCAAAACTGTAATCTATGCACTATTCATTTCACTTCAAAAAGAAACTGATCCTCTTCAGTCTTCAGATAACCTAAGCAATAAAATAGTTATGATCATGGAAATACTGAGTTTGCATGTACATATAAAAAGGATTCAGAAAAGGCAGGCGAATATACCTGTAATTATTGTGTGTGCTAGCTGTAGGAGTACATGTGACCTTATAAATATTTATGCAGAGTTCAAAGCCATCTGTCAACAATTAAAGTATATGTCACGTTTAATGACATAGTCTGCATAGATTAGGATTACTATAATTAGAGTATTGCACACATATTACAGCTGTAAAATGGATGAGCCAGGTTTTCTGAGGGGTTTCAGAAAAGGCTTCTTCTATTTGGTAATATTCTGCATGGTATTTGATTACATCTGAATAAGTAATGTCACAGAGAGATAGGATAGGCAGTTACTTGAACTTGAAGCTAGCTTTTCTGAGAAAAGTTATAACCTTATCACGCATACAAAGCCCTGTGGGATCTGAAGAACAGTTCCATCAAACCTTTTTGAGAAAGCTCTGATTATAAATGGTCCATTGCTTTATGTGACGAGAAAGCTGTTCTTAACTAATATAGTATCCCCATCTCCACAACTTCCATACTTCAAGGATACCTTAATTCTCTTGAAAACTTTTTAAAACAAGCGTAATGCATTTTGACAAGACTAGGCAATAGAAACTATTTTAAGAACAGTTCAGTAGCAAAGAGGATTTAAAAATACAGCACTTAATACACGATAAATCTTAATTTATGCATAGCAGCCTTATACACAATGAACATAATCAGAGCAATATAGTTATGTAGAAGCCATGAAAATAAATGACAACTCAAGAGTGATGATGGGGGGTAAATTGTGTGGCAGAAAGACCTTGTTTTAAACTCACTGGAAATTCCTTTGCTTTCTGAAGTATGTTAGCACACAATCTTAGCAACTGGAATGTGTTCAGCATAAGGGTTAAGTAGATGATGCACTAGAGTTTGTATTAGCTTTGTAAATGAAGGATATATGCTGGAAATGAATAGAAAATACATAGAACCTTAAGAAAATCTTGGTAGATGATGCAGAAAACTCTGTATGTTTTTACTGCGGCATGTTGTGTGGCCAACTCTCACTATAAGATCAAGCCAGACAAAGTCACACATAAGGACTGGTGGTATGTTTTTGTAATTGATACTCAATCTTATTAACCTAAGGAGATTTCTGCTTATTAATTATTTTGAGATCCTGTTTGATTTCTTTTTTACTTGAGGGGAAATTATTTTTATGTAGAAAATCCCTACCAATGAAAACTGTACTATAGACAACATTCCTGTGGTTCGTTGTGAGACAAATGAATACTGAACGGTTCTATTTCATAGTAACTGAGCACTGTATTAAACTTTAGGGATATTTATTCCTACATGATCTTCTAGATCAGTTTACAATACTCTTACTTAAGGAAAAAGTACTTGTGCAGCTGTAAAAGTGTGAAATGTATTTTTAATGTTTACAATTTATTAATGAGGGGCAAGTTTAACTTGTATTATCTATAGGTGAATGGTTAATACAAAAGTAATGGCTCGCTTCTATATTCTTCTTTTATTTAACTTGGGTTTAAATACTTCTGGTAATGTATCGGCTTAATAAAGATATACTAAGTCTGAAATATATATTTTATCTTGCTGAAAGACTTAGTATTTGTTTAGAAATCTGTAAAGTTCTCTCATAATGGGGTGTGATGTCGTAACATGTTGTTATTAATTTAGTGATAACTCTATGTAGGAGCCTCTCAGATCTCTGAGTGCATAAATCACTACTGGTAGCACCTTTTGTTATATGTATAATAGGTTGCATTGGACGTAGTAGAAGTCTACATAAAGTATTAATTTGTAATCTCTCTTCTAGACCTAGAGACTAAAAGGATAGATACTTCATATGTAGACAGACTAGAAAAATATCAGTATTCCTCGTTAATTCAGACACCAACTCTTTTGTGGGCCAACTGCCCTACAACAGTTATCAGTTGGTGGACATAAGTGTCTTAGAAGAATATGCTGTCATTTCTGCAAGATTTCTGAATAGCTGAGACCCCCTAAAACACGTCTCCTGACCCAGCTGACTGTTAGCATGGTCTGTTCACTTCCACTCCTCTTCTATGGAGATCAGTGGAGTGTATGCAGATAAAGTTTATCTTTCATATGCCACTTGCTGTTAAAAGTTATTTCAAATACGCATTACCCAGGGCTAAAAGCAAGATGTTTTTATCTCCTCAAATAATTAAATGATTTACTATGTCCTGTTTTTCAATAATTTGTTGATTATTCCCTGTTATGTACTAAGAACAAATGATAATGGTTCCTATCATCTCTCACTGATTGTACCAATAAACCATGGGTGAATTATTTCACAATGACATCGTCAGCTGTCAGAGAGAAAGCTTTATAACCATATATTAGCTTCATGGCTTATTGATATAACTGAATCACATCACACAGAATCCCTGCCAGAATAACTCAGCTACATAGAGACTGCAAATTGTTATGATGTTAGACCAGCATGATATCTGAAAAGAAACAGACTTACTTACTTGATTCTGACTTTCTTATTTCCTGCTGCAATATTTTTAATTCCTTTTCTTTTCAGAAAAAAGTAGTTAGAGAGATACAAGTGGACATGACTGATTTGTAACATCCTCATATCTGAGAGAGGACTACGGAGTCCTTCTGTATAGTGTGTTTTAAGAGAAACTACCGCTCCTCATATCTGCAACCTTCATATTATTTCAGCTGGGCTGTCATCTGTGTTATTTTCTTGGAGGAACACCCCTTAATTTCTTTGAGATATTTCACCCACATCTCCCTGTTGGCTCCTATTGCCTTAAGAACTCTCAGCTCATCACTGTAAGAATTTAAATGTGCCTCAGTGTAGCCAGCAGATCTCAGAGGTACAGGCTGAAGGCCCTCACTAGCACCCCATCTACACCTTGTCAGAGGTGAGTCTGCTATTATTCTCCTCCCCCTTCAAGTCTAGTTTAAAGCTCTGTCAATGAGGTCCACTAGTTTGCAAATAACAACCTTCTTCCTCCTTTGAGAAATGTGAATCCCATCTGACTCCAGCAAGCCTGGTGCCACATAGGCCATCCCATCACTGAAAATCCCAAAGTTGTGTTGGTGACACTAGCTGTGGAGCCATGTATTAATAGACCACATTTGTCTGTTTCTTCTAATGTTGCTACCCACAAATGGAAAGAGAAAGGCTCAAGTAACCTCTGCTCCATATTCTTTTACCAATCATTCCAAGGTCCTGAAATATCTTTTGATCTCCATTGGGTTATGCACTGTGGCTTCATCACAACACACACGGAGGAGTAATGAGTAATAATCCAAGGGCTGTGCCAATCTGGGAAGTTTCTTAGTAATGTCCTTAATCCAAGCCTCAGGGAGGTAGCAGGCTTCCCTAGGAGGAGTGTCTGTCCAGCATATTGGATCCTCTGTTCCCCTCAGAAGGTGGGCACCTACAACTATAACACCTCTTTTCTTCCTTGTGGAGGTGACTGTGATATGGAGAGTGTGTCTTTCTAACCTTGACAACACCTCTGGTGTAGATCATCTGACAGCCTCATCATCCATTGACTGACCTTCCACATCCAGAGTTTCTTACCTGATGTACAGAGGTACTGGGGAAGGTGAGATGAGCATGGAGAGTGTTTGCCTGCCACCCCAAGCATAGACATGGTCATCATCTCAATGAATTTGTCTGAATTCTAACATCAACATTTTAGATGAGTAATCTCCTTTATTTCTCTTGATGTCTGATTTCTTAAAAAAAATCTAGGAAAGTGATGTCTCTGAAAGTGTCATAGAATTGCAGAAAGAACTTCAACTTCAAAAAGTGACAAAAAATCCTGTAACTCCTTTCTTAATATATCTGTTTTCTCTTCAAGGTTATATTTTTTTTTCCAAGCTGAAGCTTCATCACTGCTCTGTGTTAAACAAACAGTGTCTGAATGGAACATGCTTTTGATCTGCCACAGCTGCTTATTCAGTTTATAAAATGGTGTCTATGAGGTGCATTACAATGTCAAAATATATAGAAAATAATTTCTTCTTCAAGCTGTACACAATATTTTAAAAGAATTTTTTAAATTAGCCAATAGCCTAGATTAATGTACAAATACCTCACACTGGCCAAAATTCAGCCAGTTCTTTGTCTGAGAGGAACTGAATAATTTTTCTGCCCTCAATTTCTTTGTTATTTTTTCATATAACCGAATAATGGTACAGGTAGAAGCTTAAGGGTTTATTTACTTTAAGGCAATGGTCTGAACTGTATGCTGCAATGAGGAAAGACTTTTTGAAAGCCTAGTTAGTTCACATGGAATTTTGAGGGCTAGGAGTTAAAAAATGATATCTTAGCAGCAGATCTGGACATTTTTGACCTCTCAGGTCAAATGACCAGAATTGATTTCTAACTGAATCGTCTGTGGCTAGCTTATGGCATAATTTTACAACAAAACTGCATTCCTTATGAGATACCTGAATTGCTGTGCATCACTTCCCAACACTCTTAAATTTTAGTATTCATATAGCATATCTCCACACAGTCTGAACTGGCCTTTCTCATTAACAGAGAGGAATAAGCGGTTCTAGGATGCAGTTCACCTCATCCTATAGATAAGCCTAAAGTAAGCCAAAGGTAGGCCCTTAAAAATTCCCTTTTCTTTCTGCTGACCAGAAGATATTGGGATGAGAGGCTTAGATGTAAGTACCTATAGTTTGTTGATATGAATCCTGCCCAACTATCAGGAAATTCTCCCTTTAGATTCCTAAATTTGTGTTTGAATGATGTCACTCCCTAGATCCATGAACCACATACTTGTGACTGGGCTTCTTTTGATCTACACAGTTGAAAGACTGGGATTCTCCAGATCCATGAGCTACCAACTCACTCCTTGACTTCTTTTCATGTGCACAGTCAAAAGATGGAGGTTCATTTATCTGTGCAGTGATTTGGAGGCTGATAAGGTCACTCTCAGGGTGAAAATCAGAAGCAAAATTTATTCTGGCTCCGACCAAAATACACAGACCAAAATACTTGGATGCACAGCCAAGATATGGAGGAGCAACTTGCCAAAGCTGCAGAAAAAAGATTTCAATCTGTTCAGATCACAGTCTGACCCCTGAACACAGCCAATGTCACTCAGATTTGATCCAACACAGACACTGATACTCAATCAGGAAAACAGTAAGATAACAGGGGAGAGAGAGAAAAGGGAAAAAGAAGTTCTTCCAGAACCACCTGGTTGCTGCTTGCTGCATCATCTTCTTCCAGGCTGTGGTCCAGGCTGGTCCCACTGAAGTGGTGGGTGAGAGAGCACGCCATGTGGCTCCTTGCAAGTTTGTTTGTAAGGGCAGTCTATTCCCCATCAGATTATGGGAGGGTTATCTTGCCACGTGTGTGCAGAAGCTCCTTCGGGAGGGTCTGTCCTCCTGCTGCTACATCTCTTCCTCTCATAGCAGCTGGCTCAGGTGAGGGGAAGCCATGCTTGCTCCTGCACCTCCCTTCCTGTTGAACCCAGGGACACAGACCAGACCCTCAGGAAATATCCCAACCTCCTTGGGATCCCAAGATCCTGGGGATGCCTTCTGCTGCATCACCTCTGCTATTAATTGCCTGCACCACAAAAAAAAGGGCAAAATGGCCAGCCTTCAGGCAAAAATTTTTAGGGCAGAGAAAGAAGAAAAGTCATGCTTTACAAGTTATATAGCTGAAATGGTTACATGCACGATTATTAACATTTGAACATCCCCTTAAAGATAATATTAGTCCTGCTGTCCACTTAGACTTTATGGATTTTGCACAACAGCTATTGCTTTTCCTCACTCACTCCAGGGTCCACTTTCATGAGGGCTGGGAATATTAGCGAGGGAGAGAAGAAGGTAGTTTTATCATGTTCCTAGTGGATAGGGAAAGCAACATGTGAGTCAGCATTGCTGGACAGTCGCTTCTACTCACGATCTGCTGAATTCATTCACCGAAAAAGTTCTGTGGATAAATCACCAATTTATCCACTCCAATTTATCCACTCACAATAGGGTAGAAATAGGAACATAATGCACCTCTACTAATCTGGTAATAATTTTGCTCATGATGGCACCACAGATTATTGTAATACAGTTTTTTCTACCTTCTGAATGGCCCTCCAGATGAAATTTCAGGTAGTGTTATAAAGTGAGAAACATTCTAGAAAGTGCTGATATTTTTAGAATTCTTCCTTTAACTGCTTTAATATTGTGCCCTTTCATCTGCAGATCTGTGAACTATAAGGCAAAGTCAAATGCTGAAATAGTTTGTCTACAGTTTTCATTATCTATCATGAAAATTAATTCACTAAAACTGTAAATTTAGTCTTATATTTTCATTGATACTGAGATGAAACTATGTTTTACAGATCATTAACTTTTTTTTAAGTAACAATCCATGTCATAAAAGTAAGGTAACATCTGCTTCTGTAGATATAAGCTTAGAATTGCCAGAGACTGGAATATACAGATGGACAAGCGATGCAGTAGAAGTAATTTGCTGTAGAACCCAATCTGAGCATATTTTTTATTAGCAAATTTATAGAAACATACCTGTTGGAGCATTAAATACATGTTTTATTCTTAAAAGAATGCATTTTTTTTATTGCTACTGTCATGATTTTTTTTCTAAGAAATAGACAAATTAATTACTGATCCACATGGCCTAGTTGTGATACTCAAGGCCATCTCAAATGACACAAGACAACCACAAACAGAAAAATGAATCAAGTCTCTAACATGCTTGAGAAGAGAATGTTCTGAGGAAACCCTATGGTGGCCTTGCAGTACCTGAAAGGGGTGTACAAGAAAGCTGGGGAGGGACTATTTACAAGGGCATGTAGTGACAGGATGAGGGGAATGGCTGTAAATTGGAGAGGCAAAGATTTAGACTTGACATTAGGAAGAAATTCTTCACAATGAGGGTGGTGAGGCACTGGCACAGGTTACCCAGGGAAGTTGTGGGTGCCACGCCCCATCCCTGGAGATGGCAAAGTTGGATGGGGCCTTGAGCAGCCTCACCTAGTGGGATGTGTCCCTTCTCATGGCAGGAGGGGTGGAACTAGTGGATCTTTATGGTCCCTTCCAACTCAAAACATTCCATGATTCTATGATCCTATGCACAGTACTGCTGGGGACCTTATGCATCTTGCTTACAGAAAAACATGGGGTTTTTTTTTGACATCTACACTGTGATGTATGACTCTGGAGCCAAAGATCACCCAAAAGACTGGGTAATCTTGTTCAAATGTGTCATGTTATTTAAATAAATCCTTTTATTTATTCTTGTTACACTTCAGCTGTTCATTAAACCACTTGATATTAAGCTATCTAGTGTGTCACACAGTCTCTTGTGGAAAGACAGAATTTCAGTTTCTGAAGAAGAGTTATTTCAGTCCTATTACGACAGAAGAAAATGGTCCAGTATATGTGTCATCTAATAGTGTCCATTCTTGCCAAAGGAAAAGGATGCACATGAGGATATGGTAAAGGGTAAAATTATTCACAAATTATGTGAAAAATATTTTGTAATGTCTAATTGGGGAAAGTTATACTGATAACCTTCAAAGGAATACAATGGGACAGGTGAACAGAAAAGAACAGTAAAATAAAATCCAGACAAATCCATGGCTCTAGAGAGCAGATGAACAAGATCCTCAAACTATAGATTTAAAAGTAAATTCAGTAAAATTTGGCTGGTGGTTTTGTTTTTGGGTTTTTTTTTTTAGAAATTGGCATGTTTCTTTTCCATCACTATAATATTTTTCCTGCTTGTAGTTATGCTGTCTTCACTGATGGGTGAAATGAGAAAAGAATATTAGTCTCTAAACATTAATCATATATAATGTGACTTTGTTCTGTTGTTTCAACTACCTAGACAGAAAGAAGAGTACAAGCTATAATTCTGGGGTTTAACTTAGCTCTGGTTTGTTACCATAGAAATGCTTGACTTGTTTACTTAATATTCTGAGGATGATTTAAATCTACAGTGAGATGTTAGCAAGACATGCATTTTTTAAGGCCAAAACCCTAATCATTTTCTGAGCAAACCAACCTGATAGTGTTCATAACTGTGCTAGCAAGGATTGCACCAAGCAACAAGAGTCAAACTTTTGCTCCTGTATTCACTTGGAACCAGTAATAACTGGAAAGAAAAGTAATTGCTCATGACAGAACTCATGTGAGAATCTGAGTTGAGGGGTGTTAACTTTAAAATGCACTCCTAGATATACAGCAGGATTTTTACAGTAGAGACTTTGTCTTTAATAATGTAACAAATTAGGAAAACGGTATTTGTTGAAACACAATTACATCGCAGGAGCTGTGTCTATATTGCTAAATAAGAAGAGGATCAAGATAAGAACACACACTGCTTCATGTCCCCAGTGCTTAAAATTAAGTGCTTTAATAAGAGTTTAACCTTAGGGAGAACTGATTCGAATAACCCAAATCAAATGTAAATGACAAACACTGAGAAATGCCAACATTCAGTATCTATTGCTCTGTATGATTCTCCAGTTCTTTTATTCTGCACTAAGGCAACCTGAAAAGTTGTATCTGTTGTCTTAAATACAATCACTCAGGGACTGCAAGTGTCCTCTTCCCAGAGCAGAATGACCGTATTCAGAATGCCCATTGGGAGCAGTCCCTAGACTACACTAAGACTCAAACTAGGGTCAAGCATTTTTGTGAAGAATGGTACTTGGGTCAGTTGAAATCTGTGATGACCAGGAAGCATCCTAATGAAGGAAAAAGATGGATAGCGTGTGTTCATGCTTGGGCCCAAAATTATGCTTTGTTGTACTGTACCTTCAGTGAGAATTATTAGCAATTTCTACTTAATTCAGTAGTTAGCTTTCTGTGAAAATTTTGTTTGCTTACCAAGTGGTTTTACTTGCTACGTAAATAACTACTGAGAAGGAATGTCTCGATTTGAAGCAGTAGAATAATAATGAACTGGTGTAATTCTGATTTCTGCTATTCAAGCTGCAACTGTTTAGATCCTGAGGCAGCAAAGGTACATCAAGAAAGCACAAAGGACAATTTAAATCAGTGTAGAGCAGTGCTAGAACACAGTCACCTTACTGATTCTTGCTTGTGTTCAGTGAGAAGAATAAATGCTTATTTCTTTTTGTGTTCAGATGAATTGGCTTAGACTGGAGAGAAATGTTGTGTTATTTCCATTAGAATTTCAGGATGCATTTTGGATGGTGATTTCATGGAGTAGAAGTCTGCAGGCTTGAACAGAGTTATAGCTGTGGGTCTCATGCAGAAAACAAAGGTTTCAAATGTTTGACATAACAGTGTGTGCATTTCTTGTACTTTCTAAATAATGTCAGGGATGTAAAGGCTGTCAGGAAAGACCGAAAGAATTGTAATACTAGGTATCTAAATACCAGTCTCCAATGTAACTGGACTTCTAATTTAGAGTATACATTTTTGTTAAGGATCTTTTTCATTATTGGAAATGAAACCTTGTAGGAGATCATGGTCTACAGAGGCATGAGTTGTTTGTAAATGAGATGACTAGAGAGAAATGATTTATTTTCAAGTATTCAGGTATGTAATGACAAGCAAAGGAATAAACTTTAGGATAGTTTATTCCTCTCATTTGAAAGAGTTCAAAATATTCAGAATTCTAGAACTAATTCTTCTAGGCTTGCTTTGATTAGGTAAATTAGATTTGCTGCTGGGCCTCTTTGGGATTCCCTCCAAAAAAACACATGATAAGCACATAAATGAAAGAGGAAATATTATGACTGATCTTAGTTCACATTGACTGTAACAAGTATCAATATATTTTTACGGAAAAAGAATAAAATAAAATTCATAGAAAATCAATGTTTCCCCTACAGTATATGATGTGTAAGATAAGTAAATAAGATACCAGATTTTTGTTGAAAGAGAACCAATATCACATCAGTCTCAACAGTGTAAACACGTGTTCCCTTCCCTTTTAGTGTTCATCACTCATGAGAGGCACAATCACTCGTAGTTTCCTGTAGGCACTGGAAAGTTAAAAAGAATCCAGTCTTCCCATTTAAAGCAGATTTACTTAGAGGAATTCATAAATTTTTGAGAGCCAGAAGAGATCATTTTTGTTGTTTAGCCTAACCTCCTGCATACCCTGTCCCTGAACCTCCAAATTAATTCATACTTTAAGACCAAAACCTGTTTAATCCAAATCTGTATATTATATATCATATAATTTAAAGAACCTGACCAGAACTGTTAAAAAATTATTTTGATGTAGAACAAACTTGTGGTATTTTTCAATGTATTATATTGATAATAGAGATTTTTTTTATTCACTTTGAATCTGCAAATAAAAGTTATTGATTAATTTACTATTTAAATGTGCTTTGATCTCCTACACAAAGCTGTCAAATCTGTGTTTGCCATGTAGATGTTTACAAGACTGGTTAGAGGAATTCTTGAGGTAAGATTTTTTTTGTGTACTAAAAGACGAAGTACTTGGTTAAAAACAATAGAATTTTGTTGTTCCTTTTTAACCACTGCAATAGAACTCACTTCTGTTCCATCCTTTCTGAACAGAGGAAATAGAACTGGATTTAGGAGTAATATAACATCCCTAATCTGACTTTGTATTCCTATTTCTGTCCCCAAAGATACCCATTAAAACCTTTGGCTAGAACACTACTCTTGAAAATTTATAGTCTGCTTGCTATCCAGGACATCCACAATTATTTTGCAGAACAGAATATTTTATCTTCTAATATGCATGTAATACAATATTTAGACTTGCAAATTTACATTTGTCTGTATTTTATTATAGTATGTGTTTAAAAATTAATTCTATTGCCTAGTTTACCAGATGAGGTTTCATCCTAGAAAATTTGTCACTTCTCTTTGTTATTTAGTAGTTGTCCAGTTCTTGTAGCACTGAAAGGTTTATCATTAGCATTCTGTGTTTTGTACTGCTTTCCATATCATTGATAAAAATCTTAAATAATCTGGAAAAATTACCAAATCCTACAGGACTGTAAACCAACCACACATTGGTTTTCCAAATTATGTTTATGCTCAGATTTGTCAGGAAACTTCAAATATCCTCGTAGATACCTCTCTAGCTGCTGCAAGCTGTTCTTTATTCTTATTGAAACGTTAAATAGTACCAAGTCATATATGTATAGAACACTGTAACTGCTTTATTACAATAAAGTAACTTCTGCTATGCAAACCTGTATTTTTCTTCTAAAAGATGAAATTTCACAATATTTAATAAGGTTACTTTTTGGTATTATCACCTTTTTCAAAATTGCTGGTTTTATCAAAGAAAGCATTCCACTGAGACATCAGTGAAAATCTTAAGGTGCTTTTAGGAGATTGGGTGGTGAGAGATATAAGCTAGAGGCCCAGATTCCCAAAGCTATGTAAACAATGCATAAAGTTGGAGACTCCCAAGGACCTTTCAGTTGATTTAAGACCAAATCATTCATATGTGCAGATGCACTATGGTAGTTATAAGAAAACACAATAAACTGTCATCTGCAGAGAACATGTTTTGACATAAAAACCTTAGTTCAACAAACTTTTACTGAAATGAAGAAAAAGATCCAGCTAATCTAGCCTGGAATACTGGTGTGTCTTCTGCACTCTCACAACACTTGTGTCCTAACCCTTGCCATAATTCAGTCAAATTAACCTGATTGTCAATAACATTTCCTGATATTTTCATTGAAATTAAAAGAAAATTAAGCATGATTAAACCCATAGTAATTTTTTTTAAAAAAACCCATAAATTTAATAGAACATAATAGAATTTTTGAACAACTGAAAGAAAAACATATTATTTTAGCCTGCAATACAAAGAGAAGAACATTTATTGCAGTAATTTTTGGGGCACAGAGTATACAGCCAGTAAATCTCCTTACTTAGCTGGAAGACCTAGTATGCTTATACAAAAAAATTCTCCTGTTGTAACCGGTATTTCTTTTCCTTTTAAATAATAACTCTACAAAAATTGCAGTGCAACATATTAACAATTTTAAATACCTTTTATCTTTATTTCTAATGTGAATCAAGCTAGTTCCAAAAAAAGTACATAGATTGCATAAATTTAATAAAGAAGCCATGCTTAGTAGAGAACCAGAATTCAGATTTGCAACCATATATGGAAACAGTATTTATTCTTATACTGGAGACTGAAAAGAAAACACAAGTTATGAACAATCATGTTCATTTCTTAACCTCTACTCTTTCAAGTACACTGAAAAATTTTTTAAAAATTGAACACTTTTTCAATGTTAAACCTACATTTAAAGCAATTTAGAGGGATTGTCTGTGTTTTCAGATTTCTAGTCTCATGTTAATAATGCACAATAAGTAGAAAGGAAAACAAAGAGGAAAGAGAACATAACTAATTTGGGCTAGAATTTAGAGAAGAAGCAAAATATAAAAATCTTACTATGCCAAAAGACTTAGACAGAGATACAGAATGTAGAGGAGCATACATGTGCTCAAGATGAAAAAAAATGTATGTATAAATGACTCTAAACTGTGTAAACTTTGGCAGCAACTCCTATTTGAAAATCTGTCTTTCTGGAGCTTCATTCCCATATTTATGCTACAGAACTCAGGGATAAAGTGTACCCTATCATACAGCTGATTTAGGAACTGTGTCCTGATTTGAACTGGGCCAAAAGAATAAGAAAAGTGTCCTGTTTAACTGAATGTAGTTCATTAAACTGGCTGTGGGTTTTTTCCTCATAAATACTATGCTGACAGAGGTATGACATGGATTGCACAATGAGTAGGGCAGCTGTACAAAGGAGCTTTATTTCTCTTGGCTAAGTAGTTTGTATTCCAGGTAGCATATAAATGTCTAATAAAACTTTTGAATCAAATGTGCTGCATAAATTGGTTCTGCTGATTCAGTGCTGAATTATCTTCTCTTGTTTTTATATGGTGTTGCAAGTAGCTTTTATAAAGCTACTGAGATTTATCCAAGTGATGACTTTGTAGTAGTGATTTGCTGGGCATTGAATAGCGCTTAACAGATCAAGTAATCTAGGAAGTGACTCCATACTTCATAAAATGAGTATATAGTTCTAAAATATGGACCCAGTATGGTGTTTGAAGAACAAACCAAAAACATTTGAAGGTATAAAACAATTGAGTTTGTTTCAGACTAATTAATAGCTACTTTCCAGAAAAAAAACCCACCATCAGATAATTAAAGAATCTCAACTAGTGAAGTTTTGGCTGGTCTAAAGAAGTCTTACGTGCAATTCATGAACCTGCACCAGCTGATATTTCGGACTAGATAAAGTTATAAGTATTCTTAACATTCGTAAGTACTTGTTCCGTTAGATATTAGGAAGTTTATATGTATCTGACACGTAAATGGAACTGTATCTGGATGCTTCAGAAGGCACATTGTGTATGTATGTGTGTCTTACCGCTTACTTTTTAAAAAGCAAATGACAGCATTTGTATATTTAATAAATGAGAAAGATATACATTATTCAAGTGATTGCAGAGTACTGCTCAACAGAGTGGAAAAATGGATTAAATATTGAGATCTCTACCTGTTGTCTTGTAGACCATGCTGGCATCATTGGCCACATCTATAAGTGACAAATAAAAATGAGCCAGAGAACAAACTTGTGTACTGAACCTAGATCATCTACACCACTTATGCCAGTATAAGCTAGCTTTGTTTTGGGTCAGTCTTTTTAGTTCTCACAAAGCAATGCCCATATGTGGTTTGGAAAATAGTTCTCTCTAGACTAACACTGGCTTAAACTGTGGTAGCTTGGTCTATTGCTCACTGGTCAGGCATCTGATATTGTCTCAACACATTCTCTTTCCTTCAACTTCTACCAGATGCTCATGTAACACATCCAGAGCACCCAACATGTGTGTTTTGGATTCATCAACACAGAGCTGCAGCAGAGTTCTTCAACTGTCCCAGATATCTGAAACTGAAAAATCCACACAAAATAAGTATTATGTCCTATGGTCATGTGGGCACTACATGGGTCTTGAAAAGATCCAGGGCCAGTTGCTATGTAGTTTGGATATTGTCTGTTTTCTTTAAAAGAGATTAGGCTGGATGAGTGAGTATGTCTCTATTCACTTGGCCTAAGGGCCAGGAATTGGTTCCTGGTCTTTTATCTGGCACTAAAGACATAGAAACATTATTTTATTTTTTTTTTAAATTTTAAAATGAAGCATATATCACCAGATAACACTCTTATAAATTTTGCTGTAAGCCAGAAAAAAAGAAAAAAAAAAAAAAGAAAAAACCCAAACTGAATTATCATTCTGTGGATCCTGGAGTTTTATTTTTAAATCAGAAAATTACTGACAGAAGAAACGGGACAACACACAGTAATCAATATGATTCTTGTGAAGCCGCTTTATTTGGGTTCGTTCTGCTTTTAAATAATTGTTTAACCTTAGCCCGCTTTCAACAGCCAGCTTCCTAATTTGCATAACACAACAGAGTCGTTATAACCTTTTATAACCTTGAGGACCCTGGCTATGGCTTCCCAACTCCTCCCAGCCACAGTGCTTGGTCTGCTCATTGTATGCTGCCACCCAACAAATTACAAGAGACTTGAAATTTTGGGTACTCAGTGAAGTTCCCCATCTGTACTACTAACTTGCATACTGTATCTTGTCTTCAGCTGTTACAGGGCAAATCATTTCCTAAATATCACAAATGGGATCTCCAGCAGACAGGCAGTGGTGGAGGTGTGCATGAAGAAATCAGTGGAGATTGTGATGATGAAGATGGTTGTGCAGGATCAGGAAGTGGAGAAATCAAGAGAGTCCTGAAATCTGTAGACTGTAAGTCCATGATTATGTTTCCTTCATTCATTTAAATAATGAATTGCTATATTTTGCACTAAGTAATACCACTGAGTTATCTTGGAAAAGTTGCCTGTGTAATGTTTCAAGATTTTCAGGAACAGGACTGCAGTTATAGGATTTCTATGAGCATGGTATGAGTACAAGTTTGTTTCATTTTAACACACAATAATGCTTATTTAATATTGACTGACCTCAATACAGTATTATAGTCAAATAAAAGGTGTAACAATGGCATGTCCCTGTAAGTTATTCCTTAAACAAAGAAGATTTGGCAGTTAAGCAGAGAAACTGTTCTAATTTTTCATGGAACTATGGGAAAATATAAGGTTTAATTGTGGTAGCTGAATTTCATGGAGCTCTACTGGAAAAAATGTACTCAACACCAATGTCATTATGATGTCTTACACATGCTACTGTTCTTCTTATTGCTATGGAGTTTTTATGTTTTGGAGTTTTTACCTTTTCTGAATCACATTTGTAAAAATTTTCTTCAAAAAATCATTTGTGCACGTCAGCAGCATGAAACTGTAAACATGAGCAGTTCAATTGAAATGCAAGTACTTCTCTGAATCAGGATGTTATTATGATGGGAATAGACGCCTGGTATCATCAAAACTGAATTTCTGTGTTTTACATTGTGAAATTCACCACTATTGGATAAGAAGTCAAGGTTGGTGTCAGACCTTGAATTTATCTGTATTTACTGAAGTTGAGTACACTCCAAGTTGCCAAACTTAGGTAAGACTTGATTTGACAGTGAAAAGACAACTTAGAAATGTGGCCATAGAGAAGCTTTAGTATATGCTTGCCCAATCCTGAACAACTGGAGAAATGATACTGAACGTCTTAGGGCATGACTTAGCAGGCCAGTTTGGATTCAGCTTAAGGTGCTGAACGTTTTCAAGTCCTACTATAGCTTCTCTAGATGGCATTTTGAGAGAGTTGTGAAAAGATTTGGACACTAAACTTTCTGCAAGTGCCTTTGAAGATTTGACTTTGAAAAAATAAGTTAGAGATCAAATATTTAAAAACAGATATAATTTGGAATACTAGATATATTATATCTATTTGCTAATCATAGAATCATATAATGGTTTGGGTTGGAAGGGACTGTAAAGATCCTCTAAAGACTGTAAAATAGTCTTGGAATGTGACTATGGTTATTAAGCAAATATTAAATGGCAAAAGAATTGTGAGAATAGTACATTATCTTCTATCCTTTTGTACTGCATTAAAATTTCCCTCATATTGATATATTTAGTGTAATCTTTTCAAAATGTCAAAAATATAATTACCCTTCATATTCCTCTTATATTACTTGTATGATAAATCTCTATAATTATTAACTTTCTATTAGGTGTACTGATGTTGGCATGTAATGCTGTTTCATTTGAACCTTTTCTAAAACTATTGTATAACAAAAATGTGGGTCCATACTGCTCAATATTATCACTTGTGTATATACCTTAAGTTACTAGCACCTTCAACAAGCTGTTGTGAGTTGATGGATTTATGCTGGAATTTAATATTTAGAATATACCTTAAAAGGTGTTTTCAATGTATACCAGAAACAGTCCATAAAACACTACTTTGTTCTGGACTATCACACATGCATCCTGATATGGACTTTCTGTTCAACAGAACTGTTAAAACATTCCAATTAATAAGAATGGTGTTACAATATGCATCAGGAAAATATTCTTCTTCAGAAATTACTTTTGTGTATATTTAAGCTAAATGATAGAATCATAGAATCATGGAACAGTTTGGGTCAGAAGGGTCCTTAAAGATCATCTAATTCCAACTCCCCTGTGGTGGGCACAGGCACTTTCTACTAGATCAGGCTTCCCAAGACCTTATCCAACTTGGCCTTGGACACCTCCAGGAATTGGGCATCCACAGCTTCCTGGGAAACCTGTTCCAGTTCCTCACCACCCTCACTGTGAAGGATTTCCTCCTTATGTTTAGTCTAAATCTGCCCCTCTCCAGTTTATAGCCATTGCCTCTAGTCCTATCACTACAAGCGTTTTTAAACAGGTGTTCTTGTAGGCCCCATTCAGGTACTGGAAGGTCGCTGTAAGATCTCCTCGGAGCCTTCTCTTCTCCAGGTTGAACAAGCCCAGCTCTCTCAGCCTGTCCTCATATGGGAGGTGCTCCAGCCCTTGGATCATCTTTGTAGCACCCCCTCTGGGCCCGTTCCAACAGCTCCATGTCCTTCTTATGTTGAGGATTCCAGAACTGGACACAGTAGTCCAGATGAGGTCTCACAAGAGAGGAATAGAGGGGCAGAATCACCTCCCTCAATCTGCTGGCCACACTTCTTTTGATGCAGCCCAGGATATGGTTGGCCTTCTGGGCTGAGAGCTTGTCAAGGTCCCTCTGGATGAGACCCTGTCTTCTAGTGTGGCAGCTGCACCACTCAGTTTGGTGTCATCTGAAAACTTGCTGAGGGTGCACTCGATATTGCTGTCTATATCATTGATGAAGATCTTAAATAGCACTGATCCCAGTACAGACCCCTGAGAGACTCCACTTGTCATGGATCTCCATCTGGACATCAAGCTATTGAACACTACTCTCTGAACATGACCTTCCACCTCGTTTATTATCTAGCAAACAGTCCACCCATCAAATCCATATCTCTCCCATTTAGAGAGAAAGATGTTGTAGGAAACTGTGTCAAAGGCTTTACAGAATTCCAGACAAATCACATCCACTGGTTTTCCCATGTCCACTGCTGTGGCTACCCTACCATGGAAAGCCACTAGGTTGGTCATATAGGACTTGTCTATGCTGGCTGCCACTAACCACTTCCCTATCCTCCATGTGCTTTAGTGTATCTTCTAGGAGGATTTGTTCCATGACCTTCCCAGGCACAGAGGTGAGGCTACTAGGTCTGTAGTTCCCAGAGTCATCTTTTCTACCTTTTTTAAATATGGGCACAATGTTAACCTTCTTCCAGCACCAGGGACTTCTGACTATCATGACTTTTCAAATATAGAGAGAGTGGCTTGGTCACCACATCTGCCTGTTCCCTCAGGACTCTGGGGTGCATCTCATCAGGTCCCATAGATATATTCAGGTTCCTCAGGTGGTCATGAACCTGATCCTTTCCTGCAGTGGGAGGGGCTTTACCCCCCTGGTCACTATCTTGATGTCCATTGACCCAGGAGGGGTGAGGAGAGTGTTTGTCAGTGAAGACTGAGGAAAAAATTTTTTGAGCACCTCAGCCTTCTCATCTGTTGATACGAGGTCACTATTTTCACCCATCAATGGGGGTACATTCTCTTTAACCTTCCTTTCCTAATTAAAATACCTGTAGAAGCCCTTCTTGTTATTGTTCGATTCACTTGCCAAGTTCAGCTCCAGCTGTGCCTTGACCTGTTTTCTTCATTTTGACCAGCATGTCTCAACTCAGCTATGCTGGTCTCTTTCCTTCTCTGCCTGATTTCCTACATCTGTGGACTGAGCTCTCTTGCACTTTATGGAAAGGATCCTTAAGTATTTGCCAGCTCTGTTCTGCTCCCTTGTCCCCAAGGACCATGTCCCAGGGGGACAGATTAACTCCTTGAAGAGCTGGAATTTTGCTTTCTTGAAATTTAAGGTCCTGACTATACCAATTGCTTGCCCTATAGCCCTCAGGACCTTGAACTCCAGTATTGTATCCCCTTAGGTGGGGGTCCCTATTAGCTGGATTAAGAAATTATCTTCAATGCAATGAAACAGGATCTTGGATAATCCTTCTTTTGCATTATTGTGATATGCAAGTAGGACTCTGGGAAAGTTAAACTAAAGATTACAAAAAGTAAAATATGTACATTTTAGTAAGAAAAAAAAGTCAAGATATACAATTTTTATGTGAGGAATTGGAATTAATAAAAAAATAAACATCATCATTTAAGCTGGTGAAATTTTCTTAGCTTCTGTTGATTAGGATCAGTTTCAAGCTAACTCAGATCTTGAACTCCTTGGTTTCGAACTGAAAAACCAGATTTACTGTGCTGTTATCCTTTATTGATCTTTGAAAAACACGATTGAACTTCAGCTAAACCTAGAGTTTGGCTACAGCATGTTTGATTCTCAGTGTTAGCTTGTTAGTTCTAGTGCTTTTCTATGCATTGCAATTTATTTTTTTTTAAGTTGCATATAAAAAGCCAGAAATGCCCAAGTACTCTTCTGTACTTAGATATGGTTTGTATTTTCTCATATATGTCATGGAAGGCTAACCAAATTAGGTTTGTTAAATAGAAACTTGTATTAGTAGTCCTAAGTAAACTGATATAAAAAAGAATAAAATCACACTTGCAGTGTGATCAAAAAGTTAGTTTTGTTCAAATCCAACCCTTTATGAGCCTACGACCTGCAAACATTTTTAATCTTACTCAGAAGTCAAGTCAAGCATTGCTGCACATCTGTACAATATTACTTTGTTTCTTCTGGTATATAACAGATCATTGTCAAAGTTTTCTACTTCTGTATTTTGCTTCTATGCATTGTAAAACACAAATTTATCAGTGTAACATGAACTTTTTTTTAAACTGGAAAACAGACCTCAGCTGCAGTAGCACTTGCAAGTAGAGACACAGCAGACTGAGATGGTCAATGCCTACACAGCAATTAACAATTACAGCAGAAGGAAAATCACATGGCCTATTATTTCATTGTTGTTAACTTTCAATTTGTGAAAAATAGTAAGAAAACCATAAAGATAGAAGTCAGAAGTAAGGTGGTGCAAAGAAAACATAAACGTGGTCATACTCCCCTTTCTCTATAGTCAGAGATTTAGTCTTCCATCTGTATCAATAAATACATGACAGTAGACATGTAAAAGACATGAATGACACTAGGACTGCACTACAGCACTAAATAGTTTGTATGAATATGAAGTCAATTGCAGTGTTACAGTTTTAAACACATACTCTTATTACAGTCATCTGGTCTAAACCCAAATTTTAAGTACAAATTAAAGTAAAAACTTTCCTAAAATACTTTAAAGAAGTTTTAATGGAGGCCAGAGACAAGATACTTACTTTCTTTTCATAGATAAGGACTGTTATAGACTTTACAATACATTCATGACTTTTGAAGCTCAAAACACAATTTATGACTTATAAAACAGGTAAGTTATTTTGTGTTTCTTTTTAACGTATCATGTTCAAATGAGTGAAAAAAAGATTATGGAGTTTAGTAACACAAACATTTTAACTGCACTCGTTATGCATATGAGTAATTCAGTTTACGATATACTTTTTTGATGCATGCAGACATAGACATGGAGAACAGGCCTTATGAGGAGCGGCTGAGAGAGCTGGGGTTTAGCCTGGAGAAGAGGAGGCTGAGGGGAGACCTCATTGCTCTCTACAACTACCTGAAAGGAGGTTGTAGAGAGGAGGGTGCTGGCCTCTTCTCCCAAGTGCCAGGGAACAGGACAAGAGGGAATGGCCTCAAGCTCCACCAGGGGAGATTTAGGCTAGACATTAGGAAAAAATTCTTCACAGAAAGGGTCATTGGGCGCTGGAACAGGCTGCCCAGGGAGGTGGTTGATTCACCTTCCCTGGAGGTGTTTAAGGCACGGGTGGATGAGGTGCTAAGGGGCATGGTTTAGTGTTTGATAGGAATTATTGGACTCGATGATCCGGTGGGTCTCTTCCAACCTGGTTATTCTATGATTCTATGATTCTCTAGCGAGAATATTTTTTTTTCCTCATCAAAGGAATGCTTTGCAGCCTTCTTCTTCTGAGTGACAATGTGTTGTCTCTTAATTAGCCAGGAAAGAAAGGACAATTACTAAGTATTTTGTAATGCAATAGATTCTGGAAGTCCTAGCCAAATCCAGGGCTCCTTTTTTGTTAGGTGTTCCAGACATTGTCACCAAGGAAATGATCTTGTCAGCAACAAATTCATAAGCTAAATAAAATAAACCATGATACAGAGACGGCCTTTTTATGTACATTGCTTTTTTAAAAAATAAGAAGTGTGAAGATGCCTTCTCTTTTCTTAGGCCATGTCATTGATTTCTAAATATGTGTATAATTCTTAGACTTGGAAGGAGCAGAGGGGAAGAGAGAAGGTATATTTCTGCAAAGATAAACATCTAGTAATTTTATGTGAAGGTGTAGCCTCTGAAGCTGAACGTTACTTATTCC